>NC_064644.1:427110579-427716690 GCF_023864345.2 Schistocerca serialis cubense | reverse complement strand
ACTTAACATCAGGATTGACTGTCAGGAAGTAGGTGAAGTTAACGAATTCTGGTACCTAGGCAGCAAAATAACTAATGATAGACGGAGCAAGGAGGACATCAAAAGCAGACTAGCACTGGCTGGCAAAATGGACATTCCTGGTCAAGAGAAGTCTGTTAGTATCGAACACAGGTTTTAACTTGAGGAGGAAATTTCTCAGAATGCACATTTGGAGCACAGTATTGCATGGTCATGCAACACAGACTGTGGGGAAACCAGAAAAGAATTGAAGCATCTGAGACGTGGTGCTACATAAAAACATTGAAAATAAAATGGACTGATAAGGTAACAAATTAATAGGTTCTGTCGAGAATCGGAAATGAAAACACAGACAAGAAGGGAAGGATAAATGGACATCTGTTAAGACACCTTGGAATAACTTTCCATAGGACTAGAGGGAGCTGTAGAGATTTAAAAAATGTAGAGGAAGACAGAGATTGGAATACATCCAGCAAATAACTGAGGACATAAGTTGCAAGCGGTGACTCTGAGATAAAGAGGTTGGCACAGGAGTGAAATTAGTGGCCCGGGTGGGACGGGTCTGGAGATTTCAACCAAATATATTCAAAGTAAGCAAAAATAAGCATATTACGAGTCACCGGAATTGATTTGAGAGAACAAAAGCCTAGCTATTTATTATTGCCATGGGTATGCGTGCCGGAAAATGTTCTTAAAACACCCTGACTAGAGAAACTTCCAGATTCTACAAGGAAGATTTAAAGGTCAGTGAAGAGGGGCTTGAAAAAAAACTGCTATAATAGCTGATAGAATAAGAGAAATGAATCCTCACAGGAAATTGTTTATAATGAATAGTGATTCTTATAACCAATAAGACTTTCTGGTAACAATGAATGACGCAATGACAAGAATTTTGGGGCTAAAGGAACACATAGCTGCATTGTCAATTGGTTGTCAAGGCAGGTCCTGCAATACAAGCTTAGACTGGTGATATAATAATAGCCAATGTAAGTCTCAAAACAAATATAACCCTAAGACGAAGTACTGCTATTACCATTTTCGGTTTGGACAGGTACTGTAAACCTGAAAAATACGTACTTCAATTTAACTATAAAAAAATTAAAATTACTTGATAGACGCAATTCATAAGTTATTATCACCCCCGAGATGGCTTACATCAGGTAAGCTTTGCACGACACTGAGTGAAGCCAAATTTTTTAAGATTGTCAATTAGTCATCGTGTCTGGGACAAAAGTCACTTGTTCTCTAGCTGTTTGCAGTGTCATGGGAAACAGCATAGTGGTTAGTGCATAACCTGACTAGTATGAGGTCAAAGGTTTGAATCTCGTAAAATTCAGTGAATTTTTTTTGTTTTTATAAATCTAATCAAAGGAGTCTGATTACTATTTTTACTGAATTAAATGGTTTATATATATATATATATATATATATATATATATATATATATATATATATATATATATATATATATATATATATATATATATATAAAATGGAAGGAAACATTCCACGTGGGAAAAATTATATATAAAAACAAAGATGAGGTGACTTACCGAACAAAAGCGCTGGCAGGTCGATAGACACACAAACAAACACAAACACACACACAAAATTCAAGCTTTCGCAACAAACTGTTGCCTCATCAGGAAAGAGGGAAGGAGAGGGGAAGACGAAAGGAAGTGGGTTTTAAGGGAGAGGGTAAGGAGTCATTCCAATCCCGGGAGCGGAAAGACTTACCTTAGGGGGAAAAAAGGACAGGTATACACTCGCACACACGCACATATCCATCCACACATACAGACACAAGCAGACATGTGCGTGTGTGCGAGTGTATACCTGTCCTTTTTTCCCCCTAAGGTAAGTCTTTCCGCTCCCGGGATTGGAATGACTCCTTACCCTCTCCCTTAAAACCCACTTCCTTTCGTCTTCCCCTCTCCTTCCCTCTTTCCTGATGAGGCAACAGTTTGTTGCGAAAGCTTGAATTTTGTGTGTGTGTTTGTGTGTCTATCGACCTGCCAGCGCTTTTGTTCGGTAAGTCACCTCATCTTTGTTTTTTTTATAAAATATATATATATATATATATATATATATATATATATATATATATATATATATATATATTACTTTGCTGTGTCATTTTCATCACTGGATTGAGTTTTTTTATTGACTTTTCCATTTGCTCTTATTTTTCTTCCCTTTTTTCTGCTTGTGTTGCCTATAATTTGCAACCAGGTGCTGACAGAACTGCTCATTGGCTGGTTAGGTAGCACCCTGTGTAGCCAGTGTGAGTACAGTTTCAGATAACCAATGACAATGAGAAATCACTACTGAAACTGAAATTCTGCTGCAGAAGATGGCTATGCAATACATACTATGAAAGTTTTCTGTCTTGAGCTTGCTCTTAGAGGTTAGCCTTAACTGCCATGAACAAACTGATTGTGATTTTAGTTCTGCTGCAGATTGCTGATTGCTATTCTCTTGGATAAGTTACAAATCACATGTATGTGGTTCAGTTAGGACACAAGTTTAAATTCAGGGCTACAAAAGCTGTCGTCTACTGCACTTCGCTCATTGGTCAGTTACAACCAGTTGTTGCCACAGCATCCCCCATTTCCATCATACCTTGTGGCAGCCACTTCCAACATTGCTCTTCATTACATATTAACAGCATTTGTGAAGTGACCTGCGTGTTTGTGGTCACCTATAACCACGCAGGAGCCAGCACCGGATGTGGCAACACTGTAGCAGCAAGCAACACACATCAACTACCAAGTAATTTTAATCAGACTACAGTCCGAACACAGAATGTGGACCAGCAATTGCATTAGTGGCAAGTTCTACTAACCAAGGCAACAGCCACAAAACCTGCGTATTTGTAACTGACAAAAAAACAGAATTGCAATTTTTAGTTAACAATGGGGCTGATGTTTTTTTTTTATTCCAGCTAACCGAAAGGTTAATGTTTAATCCTCATATACATTGTATACTGCTAATGGCAACAAAATTCCTAAATCTGGGATTGAAATCTTTAATATTGATTTGGGACCGCAGTGTCAATTTCAATAGCCATTTACTGTTGTGAAAATCAATAGATCTGTATTTGAGGCCATTTTTTTTAAATATAGCGTCAATTTCAATAGCTATTTATTGTTGCGAATATAACTAAAGCTATGTTGGGAACCAATTTTTTGAATAAATTCCAATAATTAGTAAATGTCCATACTTATATAACCAAGTTCAGTTCTGAGGGTGACATGTCAGTCTCAGAAGAAAATGTCACAATTAACAAGAGTCAAATTACAAAATTTACAGGCCAACTGTTGTAGTATTCAGATTACCATAACCTAATGTGGTACCCATCAAAATCACATATGATGTTGAATACTTGATACCACTGAAGGTCCACCCATGTTTCTTAGAGCAAGACAGTTATACTCAAGAATTTAAATCCACATTAGGCAGTGGCATCACTAGGCCACGCCATCTCTTCCCATGGCACTCAAGAAGGATGGCTTGCTACGTCTCTGTGGAGATTACAGATGGTGAAATGAAAACAGTTCCTGACCTTTATCCTGTACCTGGAATAGGAAATTTTCACTGTATTCTGTAAGGCAAAAACAATTTCTAAAATTGACCTGTTTAAGGCTTATTATCAAATACCCATTTCTGAAGAAGGTAAGAACACAGCTATAATCTCATTATTTGGATTGTATGAATTTAATGTAATGAGTTTCAGTCTGCACAATGAACTTTCAACATTCCAGTGATTCAATGATGAGCTTATGTTCGCAGTGGATTTTGTGTTTCCTTACTTTGACAACATTTTAATTGTTTTATTCAATACTGAAGAACATTGAGCAGATCTCAAACTGGTTCTAGAGTGCTTGTCTAATTACGGACTTCAATTTAACGTCCAAAAATCAATCTTGGAAGTAAATGAAATAGAAAGTGCAAGCAATTATGGAGTACAAGTTAGCTGACTAACTCCATAAGCTCCGTATGTTTCTTGGTCTCGTCAATTATGATCACCACTATCTTATAATTGTGGCACAATCTCAAACTGTTTTGAATGACTATATTAAGGGAGCAAAATAAAAGGATAACACAAATTCAGTGGACTGAGGAAGCAAACAAAAATGTTCAAGAAATTTAAACATTACATTGCAAATGTTGTGCTTGACTTTTCCTAACTATGCATCACTATGCATAGATGCATCAGATGCTGCTGTTGGTTCTGTACTCCAACAATCGGAAAAAGGAAACAGGAAACCAGTTCCATTCTTTTCACAGAAATCATGTCTATCACAGGATTTTTACAGTACCTATGATCAAGAACTGTTGGGAATTTGCCTTTCTGTAAAAAGCTTTAAGCATTTACTGGAAAGAAGAGACTTCATAATCTTCAATAATCATAAGCCACTTACATTTCCTTTTCAGCGAAGTGACGAAAGGCATCTCCTCAACAGATAAAAAGACAACTGCAGTACATTTCACAATTTTCAACTGATATTTGTCATGTCAGTGACCACGACAATATTGCTGTGGATGTCCAATCCAGAAACTATGAGGTAATAATGATGGACTATGATGAAATTGGGAAGAGCCAGTTGAGCAACACCAGGAACTGCAGCAATTCCAAACAGGAATAGACTCCTTAAACTTCAAGTCGTATCAATTTCTATCAGGAAAAAAGACTGTGCTGTGACACTCCAAGTGTGAATATCAGACCCTACATCCCTCAAGCTTTTCGTTATCAAATGTTTCTCCATTTTCATGGTTTAGCTCATCCTGGCATAAGGAACACAGTGAACTGCTAACTAGTGAAATTATTTGATCAAGCATAAAAAGCGATGAGAGACAGTGGACTAAATCCTGTGTTAGCTGCTAGAGATCCAAGATCATTCGCCACAAAAATTGCAATTCAAAAAATTTTTAGAACCTGATGAACATTTCAGTGTTGTACACATTGACCTCATTGGATTTTTGCCTCCTCTTAATGACATGACTTACTGCCCAACTTTTACTGATCATTTTGCATCTTGGATGGAAGCCATACCACTCTAAGATATCATAGCCGAAAAACTAGTGAAAGGCTTCTACCAGCACTTGATTGTAAGATTTGGCATTCAATCACAGGTAATCACCGGCCAAGAAACACAGTTTTAATGGCAATTGCTGAATAATTTGGGCGTAGCTTGTGGAATGAAAATTCAACATACAACGCTGTATCATCTTCAACGCAATGGCACAGTTGAGTGACTACACAGAACTCTGAAGTCTGCAATCACAACCCATAACGTTTCTAACTGAACAGAATCTCTATTAGTCTTGTATTAAGGTTGTGCACTGCAGTCGAGAGATATCAAACCATTTCACTGCACAGATGGTATATGGGAAGACTAGAAGACTTCACGGTGAATTATTTGAAGAGTCAATTATGAAGATTGATCCTGATTCATTTGCATCTGATTTGCAAAAGCAAACATTATGTCTGACACCCAGTACGCTCACAATAGCACATCAGTATTTTTCCCGCGAGACCTGAAATATGAGACATGCAATGTGTTAGGGTTTAAAAAAGAAACATTAGAACCTACATACGATGGTCCTTTCCCTGTCACAGCGAGCCATGAAAAATATTTCGTTATCGAGAGAAAATTTAAACAAATGTATCAGTGGGCAGACATAAAACTAGCCTGTGTGTTGCAGGAAAAAAGGGAATCAGGAAAACATCTTCCAAACTTTTCCACAGATATCCAACCACAACATACCCCAGTGGGACCACCGCCAAATATCAGAGTATTGAAGTCAGGAAAGACTATAAGGTTTCCAAATTGATTCTTGGAGCAAGTTATCTCTGTGGAGAATTTATGAATGATCACATCAGACACTATAAAAAGTTTTTTTGTAGTTCTGTTGTATCTTTATCACATTCATAATATTTGAACTCTATGTTTTCGTATCTCTCTCTTTTTTCCAATATGCTTTATAATTGTTTTGTTTTAATGTCATATTGATGTTTTGTATGAAACTGTCTTCACCATGTGTATGAATTCATAAATTTGTTACTGGTTGGGGAGTAGTGTGAGCACAGTGATAGAAATTTGAACTGAACATTTAAGTTTTATGAATTTGGCAAGACCAACAAAAACAACAACGGATGTTTGGAGAAAAAGCAAATAACATTGTGGGATTATTTATGTATATTGGAAAAATGTTAATAAATATTGCTAAGAACAATTTTTGAGCTCCAGTAAATATACCATGTTACGGCAGTTACGATGGCATGAGCAAGAAAAGCATTTCTGAAAAAGAGAGATTTACTGATTCAAATATCAGTTTAAGTGTTAGTAAGTTTTTCTGAAAGTATTTGTCTTGGATGCAGCAATATACACAACTGACATATAGACAATACACACGAACAGATAAGAAGAGAACATAAGCTTATTAAACGTGAAGCTATAAAGATGAATGCTGAAGATTAGATAGGTAGATTCAGTAAGTACTTAAATCAACTGAGTTGTGAAGAAAAAATATTCATGGAACAACTGACTGAAAGAAAGGACCAACTGATAACGACACATCCTGAGGCATCAAGTAATGTTCAGCTTGGTAATGGGGTTATGTGTGGGTGTTAAAACAGTGGAGGGAGACTACAGTTTGACTACGATAAGCAAGTTCAAACTGGTGTTACTTGCAGTAGCTATAAAGAGATGAAGACTGGCTGGTTTGGGGGAAGAGACCAAACAGCGAGGTCATCGGTCTCATCGGATTAGGGAAGGACGGAGAAGGAAGTCGGCCGTGCCCTTTCAAAGGAACCATCCCGGCATTTGCCTGGAGTGATTTAGGGAAATCACGGAAAACCTAAATCAGGATGGCCGGACGCGGGACTGAACCGTCGTCCTCCCGAATGCGAGTCCAGTGTGCTAGCCACTGCGCCACCTCGCTCGGTAAAGAGATGAAGAGGATTGCAGACTATAGACTAGCACAAAGAGCAGTGTGAAACCAGTCTTTGGGCGGAAGGTAACGACGACGACGAGTTAACTGAGGAACAATGTGAAAGCAGCAAAAAGATTACTTTCACTACAGAACAAAAAACGCAAGTGTGACCACTATCCAGCCAAATAACTAGCAAGAGTATTGCCTTCAAAACTAATTTTGGAGGTAAGGCATTTTCAAGTAGTACTTATTAAGTCATGTCATATATAGATTATCAGCATCAGAATCCTCTGCCACTGTGGTACATATACAAAGTTTCAGTGTAGGTGCTAACATCACAATGTTGGACCACCTCATGCACCCAGCACATGATTCACTCAAGTGCAACTGTGTAACAAGTGCTTTACAGTTAATGTCTGACATACATAACATCAAACTGTGTGTGAAAAATGTGTTTATTTAAAAGATGTTAGTTTGACAGTGTGTGCGTATCAGACACAAGTAACAAAATAGTGTTGCTCACCAATGTTAAGTCTGCATATTATGAAAATATACAAGGGGAAACACTGTATTTATAAGACAATGGCGTGAGACTGAAAGCAAGCCAATTATGCATATACGATATCTTCTTACTTTATCATGCATGGCTTGAAAATGGCTAATAGCTAATGGCTAAAACTAGCTGAAAAGTAAGTTTGATAAAAATAGAAAGAAATCTCTTTAGAAAAATATGTTAAACTTAGAAGCATACTAAGGAATGGAAATGAAGGAAACAGCATGGGCAGGTAAAACAGAATGGTAGCGTGCAGAAAAATGGTAAATGATGAAAAACCAGAAATACTGAAGAAAGAAGATAGTCTCAAATCATAATGTGATCTTAGCTGGTCAAATATAAAGAAGGGAGTACTGATTTCGAGCCCAGGTGGAAGATCAGTTGTGTATGTCAACACATAGCTGTAGTCAAGGATTTGACATCCTTTGGCGCTATTTTGCTAGAACTGGGGTACAACATGGTGCTTATTTCTCCCAAACCTTTAAGAAAAACCCCGACTGAAAAATGGGGGGGGGGGGGGGGGCAGAAGTATCTGGGTGAACAGAGTGTACTCTTTGAAAGTTAAAGAGCTCTATCATTTTCAGTTCACATTAGAAAATTGTTTGCAATATGAAAAAGTGCTCCTATTTCCTCCTCTTACTGCACATATGTGCTATGGGCAGTAAAAGGGATATTTCAAGCAAACTGTCAATAACATTATTCAATACTCTATTAACTGAAATGTCATCTACAGCTACAAAACTGAGTGAACTGACCACAAAGTGCTGTTATTCAAAAGCAATAACTGCTTGGGTTTAAAAGCAATAACTGCTTGGGTTTAAGCCAGGTCACGGGGAAACTTCTGCAAAGATGTAGGAAGTAGGATATAACAAGTACAGGACTGAATGCTCAAAAATGAAGTAAGCAATGATATTGGTGGTGGTGGTTGTGGTGGTGGTGGTGGCAGCAGGAGCAGCAGCAGCAGCAGCAAACAAGCACATACTGCAAGTCAAATTACAATCTATGGAAATCTGCACTGCACTGCACTGCACTGAAGGATATGCACTAGAAGTATTTTGTGTCTCTCCAGTAACCGTTATGTCCAACAGATAACTGTGTTGGCATGTGTCACATATGAAGCACCACTAGGCCGTGCTTTACACAGATTCCAAATAGCCTTGTTGATCATGGATGATTTATCCCATAATACAGCAAGCAATGGTTTGCTATGTTAATAAAATTGGAACAGCAAGGATCTCTTACACCTGACACACTATGAGGACTTGCAGCCAGATGGTAAGTGGTGGCTCTCCAGTCACAGCATGACGACTAGGTATGGGGCTAGTCCTGTGAGCAGCTCTGGGTCAGAAAAAGAAGATCCCTGACAGTTGCAGTGGACTTGGTATGGCCACTTTGCGCATATACCTATAACAGTCACATAACGTGATTTTGTATACGTCTCTATGACAACTCTTCACTGTTGTTGCAGCTCTATAGATGACTATTACTCATGCCTGCTACTGTTTGCCCCTCACAGCTGAAATCTGGCAACAGTGCTGTCACCTGTTGGGGTTCTTCTTCCACTGACTATTATAGTATGATCCCCTTACTACAGAGGGAATCAACAATCTTAATAAGTTGATTTAGCTGAACCAAACACAGTGCACCCATAACATAGATGAGGCCTCACATACAAGGTCCCTGAGGTAAACGTATACACACACACAGCTTTGAAACAGATCTGCAGCACACTCTTCTAACACTTTATAACTGTGAATTACAAGAGATGTGTTCTGTTGAAGAGTCAGAGAAACAAAGAGACTGGAAACCCAAGAAAGAGCACTGCACTGCACTCCACTCCACTCCACTCCTTACTATGGACTGTGTACTAGTTATAGCTATTACAAGGAGGGTAACACTTAATACACTTCCTTGAAGGACACATTCAACTGGTCAAAACTTTGAGACATAACTTCACCAAGTTGGTGCCTAAAATGTTTTGCGATAAGAATGATTGAATGAATACAGATGACCACAGAAGGCCCACTTCTGGAGCTATCATATCTATTCCTATACAGTTTTGTCTACATAGGTAAGTGTGTTGTATAGTCCCCTCTAGAAGGGTAAGAGTGTGTCATCAGTGAATCAGAACCTCCCGAACCCACACTGAGAGTAGCTGAAAGAGCTGCCTTGTCTCTAGTGTCCAGAGCACGCAATGATTAACAATTTGCTCCAGGATTTATCCGATACAGCTTGTTAAAACAAAACTTGTGTAGCTACTGGAGCACATTAGGTCCTTTGCTATGTTGATGAGAGATATCAAAATTGCCTACTGCCATGAGCTTGGAAATTGTCCACTTTGTCATACAGAACTAAAATATTCTGAGAGGATTTTCTTTCATTCTGTTTGAAAGTGCCACAGAATGCTATCTTGGATGTAGTCTTGACCGAGTGCAGCATACAAGTCTTGGACAACCCCGGACAATGTCAATACCAGCTCTCTTATGTAGAAGGGACAGTAATATGACTCGGAAGTGCTGGACCTGAAGTTCAACACTCCTCGCATTGGACTGCTGGATTCTGACTGGAAAAGGTGGCAGCTATTGCAAAGCACTCTGCTATTGTTGGGGCTTAATCCCCAGATCTTGAATGCAGGTTTCTTTGCCTTAGCATGGCTGCTACAGGTGACCAACCACTTCTGGGAATCATCTTGGTGGCTTACCATGCTTCTATGGAATAAGTGAAATGGTTGAATAAAGACCAGAAACACTCAAAATGGCCACTTTTGGCTCTCCTTGACTGTATGTCAAGCTTGGGCTCTCATTACCTGAAAGGCTGCAAGGCTTTCCGTCATCGGTTGGTATTTAAACAGTCACACAGTTGCACAACTGACTCACACCCTTGCCTGTGCAGCAATCAGCTTGCTCTCTTGGATCACTATCCTAATGGCCTGCTTTCCAAGACTAGGCTGGCAGATGGAAGCACAGTGGGAAGAGGTCATTTAAATAGAAGTTGTAAGTAACTTACCACCAAGCATGATACTGCATGTTTAAGACAGAGGAATGGCACATTAGCAGTGCTATACTGTGCAATTGCCGTGATGAGATACAAGCAGCAGTGGTATGTGTTATCTACAAAAATAGCCACCCCTCTTTTGCCTCTTTCCCAGTAACATCATTCTGAAAGTGACGATATAACAATTTTCCTTGCCCTAGGAGCTTCCCTGAATCTGTTGATATTACAGTTGTAGTACGAGAGCCTTTTTATTGGTGAGGTTTGTCTGTCTTTCCATTTATCCTTCTGCCAAGTTTGGGAGCCTAAGTAGGATAGTGGATTGGGGGAGGGGCCCAGTGGTTACACACACACAGACACACACACACACACACACACACACACACACACACACACACACACACACACACTCTTCATAATCTAGAGTGTCTGTAAAGTGTCACCAAACAAACTTAATTCAGTCTTTCATTTCACTAACTTTTTTCCCCCTGTTTATATTGTGGTGATGAAAATGGAAATTTACCTACTATGGAACACTAGTCGATCTCCAAAAGGAAATTCTCACTTTGCACAAGTGTGTGCACTGATAAGAAATTCCTAGCAGATTAAAACTGTGAGTCGGCTGAGACTTGAATTCGGGACCACTTCCTTTTGTGGGCAAGTGCTCTAACTACTGAACCACCTAAGCATGACTCATGGCCTATCCTCACAGCTTCACTTCCACCAGTACCTAATCTCCTACTTTCCAAACTTCACAGAAGTCCTCCTGTAAAACATATGGGACTAGCACTCCTGGAAGGAAGGATACTGCATCTCTGCATGGCTTAGAAATAGGAAGGACGACTGGGTTTAACATCCCAATCGAGATTAGTAGGAACTGGAGCACTAGCTCAGACTGTGTCAAAGATGGAGAAGGAAATTGGCTGTGCCCTTTCAAAGGAACCATCCTAGTATTTGCCTGGAGTGATTTAGCAAAATCATGGAAAACCTAAATTTGGATGGCCGGACCTGGGTTTGAACTGTCATCCTTCCAAATTCGTGTCCAGTGGGCAAACCACTGCACCACCTCGCTTGGTGGCTTAGCCAAAGCCTGGGGGAGGTTTCCAGAATGAAACTTTCACTCTGCAGTGGAGTGTACAGTGATACGAAATGTCTTGGCAGATTAAAACTGTGTGCTGGACCGAGACTTGAAGTCCAGACCTTTGCAAGATAGGAGATAAGGTACTGGCAGAAGTGAAGTTGTGAGGACAGGTCACGAATCATGATTTGACTGCTCAGATGGTACAGCACTTGCCCGCAGAAGGCAAAGGTTCTGAGTTTGAGCGTGTGTCCCACACAGTTTTAATTTGCCAGGAAGATTCAATAATAGATCTGTCTTTGCCCAGGTGTGTTTTGTAACTATTGCACACCTAAAGTGCATTTGTAATCACATAATTTTATTTTTCAATACTTTTCTCATTTCTTATGGGCATACTAACTCTTTGCACCTGATTTTTCTCTGTTGTTGCAAATGATATTACGAAGGCAGTCATCTTTTTCGCTTCACTGTATGGTGTTTGCTTAACCACTTTAGCTTCCTGGGTATTTTTCTCCTTCTTGCACGTCGAACAAAGTAGACTTCAGGCAGGCTGCTGTCACCACGTGTAATAAAAGAAGGCAGAGATGTAAATGCAGTACCACTTTCATGGACGTCTTTGCCAAAATTTCTGCTAGTTTCATGATGCTTACATTTTATGTTGTTCTGGCCTTTTGAAGCAGATAAATCCTGTTTTGACATAGTCAGGAGAAACAGATGTATTAAAGTTCACAATTGTAGATATCTTTTGTGGATCACCACAAGACTTTCCATGGCATTAGCATGCATCACCAGTCATTCCATCAGCCTTCAACACTTACTGAATTTCACTTGTTAACTGCACAGGCACTACAGACCTAGATGAAAAATCTTTAGTGCAATTCTGTCACAACTGGGCAATCTACAGCAGTATTATTTGACATGAAAGTAGCATTTTCCACTAGCAGTGCCCAATACTGGAGGCATTTCATCAACATCAGCATTACTGTGTCATAAAAAGCTCTCTGAATATTGAAACGTGACTACTTTTCTAATTCATCTCTCTCGACAGTTCAAAACACATTCTAGCAGTATATGCACGTTCAGTTACTATTACCTAGCAGCATCTTTTGTTGTGTGTCCCAGGAAGAATTCTAGTAAGTTGGGTGTTAGTACTGCCCTACTGCCCACCCGAACTGGTAGGAGTGTTTTTGTAGGTTTCATATGTGACTCGTGTGCAGCTAGGGTTATACGTGTTGACTTTGGACATAGCTCCACTTACCTGGGCACGCCTCATTAAACTAGGCTGCACCATATGCCCGAGATATCGTCCAATAAAGACTGTTTCAGCAATGTACAATACAGAAGCTTACAGTTATAAAGAACTAGCAGTGTCACCAGTCCACTGTTTGGGAAACCTAATTTCACAAAATTCAAGTTTAGCCAGCTAGAACTGAGCTCCATTAAGCATCAACCACTTTTATTTTACAGACAGCCAAGGAGAAAGACAGTATCTCCCCTATGCAGACCGCCCCCCCCCCCCCCCCAAAAAAAAAAAAAAAAAAAAAATCTGCTTCCTTTTCTTCCTCTAAAATGCCTCTCATTACCTCCTTTTCATGTACATCTTATCTTCCAACTGCTGCACATCTTTCCTCTCCCCTCACTGCTGTTAGTCAGATGCCACAGACACATGCAGGTGTGTGGTGTGTCACTTATTGCCCTCTCACAAGTTATTTTTTTCTCTGCCAGTTCCCTTGATTGAAGACAATAAATAACTTCTCTATTTTATTTTCTCCCATCATCTCCTCTTTCTGCTGGATGATGAAACATCTAGATGCTTTTCTGTCATCCTTTATTTACACCCACACTTAAGTGTCGCTTGTCAAATACTTGAGTCGACAAAGTTTGATATACGAAGTGTCACAGGGTTTTAATTGAATTTAAACTTTGTGTAGCTTGTTAACTTCAGGTAAAAGTTTATCACTAGCTTGTGTCACTTCACTTCACATCTGTGTGCAAATGACAGGTATCTTACAGATTTTGCTCAGATTGCTAGAAAGGTCTGAATTGCAACACACAGATTTAGCCTATGTTTGCTAAATTTTAAATGCTCTCATCACACAAAGATAATTTTACATACTACCAATAAAAATTGGAACATAATTCTTTGTATGGTAATAAGCTGATGCTAATGTTAAATAAAAAATAAAAAGTTAAGTAAACAAGTTAATACTCCCAAAAGAAAAACAAATGCAACAGCAATGCATACTGACTGTATAAACACAACATGCAAGGGGAAAAATTTAGATGGCACACCTTTGGAGGATTGATGAGCCTACGGAAGAAGTATATTTCATCTTCTATTACAGCATTACTATGAGCATATTTTTTAAGTCCTTCTCTAGGTAATTTTTTAATCTGGCGGCGAGATTCATCATATACAGATTCACAGACGTATACATCTTGTTCTGGTATCTCTGTTGGGCGACCTGCAACAATTCGGTTATTATTCGCAAAAATACATATTGTGAAGACAAAACTCATGGGAAAATTATCATGTTGCACAAATCAATTAGAATATAAAACTGATCACAAAATGTGACCTATTGATCATTAATTACAGAACGGATCTGACTAAGAGAACTACACAATGCAATTTCCTATCCCACCACCACCAACCTTTTTTGACTTAAAAAAAAAAAAAAAAAAAAAAAAAAAAAAAAAAAAAAAAAAAAAAAAAAAAAAAAGGAGGAGGAATTACAAACAGCGAGGTGTCATTTTAAATTGGCATAACATAACGAAGAAACCAAGTGCAACATAATTTAACTAAACCCATAAATTTGAAGAATCATTAATCCGTAAATATTTGATTGTAGGTTGAAAAGTACAGCTTGGTCAAGCACAGTGTGTGACAGGGGCAGCACTGTGTCATATTATCTGCATGTTGCGATAGGGAGGGGAAAGCACAATTGACAATCTTGTCAATGGTCACCGAACCTCGAACTCAACCACAAAAGCTTTGTTCCACCTTTGCTAAAACCTTTCCCGCATTAATATGTCATTTTGTATGTGAATTTGTTCTCACAAAATAATGCACATCCAAATCAAAGATGGTGTTTATCAGCTTTACGTGACTGCTGTTTTCAGAAACTACACTGTGTTCTAACTAGGTTGCTGTTCTGCTGTGAACTAATGATGGATGAAAAAAATTACAATAAATGTTGAAAAATTTACAATAAAGAACAGCAATTTATACCACAATATTTACACGGAGTAGGACATACTACATTAGGAGAACATAAATGACCATCTTGCAAATGTTTTTTCTATTTTTTAAGTAATACACTTCAGCCTCAGGTCACACAAACGGGATCATTACTGGTTATGACTTCTCAGCAAATCATCATCATCCAATGACTACTTTATTTAAAAAAGGAAAAAACAGGGATAGTAAAACACAAGGAAACAAAATCACAAAATCAAATTTACTTCTGTACAAAACAATTCACACTTTCATACATTACATATTTACTCATCAAAGTGCAACTCAGCACGTCAGGAAAAGTGCTCACAATGTAAACATAACTTCACTCTTGATTGTTGGAAAACTACGTAAGTAGTCAGTATGGTCATGTCTAATAGCCGCTTGATTTGACAATTATTTCATACTGGCTGTTCAGTGTACACTTGCGGTAAGTGACCATTGGTAACCAATTAGTCAATTGCGAAACACATTTGTAGGCAGACATCTTTTAACCTGAAACTTCAAATGTTTCAAATCACTCTGAGTACTACGAGACTTAACTACAGGGGTCATCAGTCCCCTAGAACTTAGAACTACATAAACCCAACTAGGATTCGAACCCGCGACTGTAGCGGTCGCACGGTTCCAGACTGTAGCGCCTAGAACCTGCAACTTCCTGGCAGATTAAAACTGAGAGCCAGCTCAAGACTCGAACTCGGGACATTTGCCTTTCGTGGGCAAGGCAGGAGACGAGGTACTGGTGGAATTAAAGCTGTGAGGACGGGTTGTGAGTTGTGCTTGGGTAACTCAGATGGTAAAGCACTTGCCCGCAAAAGACAAAGGTCCCAAGTTTGAGTCTCGGTCCAGCACACAGTTTTAATCTGCCAGGAAGTTTCATATCAGCGCACACTCCGCTGCAGATTGAAAATTTCTGCTCTGGATCATTTAAACTGATCTAGTGTATGGCTTGATTACCTGCATCAGTAGTTACGTAATTTTTTAATAGTTTTCACTTTGTGAAGAGTATATCTCACAATGAACTTTCATTGTAAATATTTTGATTTTATATTTATGATTTACAAATAACTAACTTCGTACTCTTACATAGCTGACTGTAGTCATAAGCCCCATCAATCAAAGTGTAGAAATGTTAACGTGGTTTCCTCTTTTTACTATCTCTTTTTCAACAGAGCATCTGATGAAGACATGCTAAGAAGCCTAAACTGGTAATGATACCATACGTAAGAGATAAGGATGAAACGTATGTAACTAAACGAATCGGTATGCTTAACCTTACAGCAACACAGCGTCACACCGTAAGCTACCTTGAAAACTACCACCACCAACATTCTCTTTAATACACAGATTACCTGTCATTTAAAAGATTAGTAAGAAACTAATAGTACAAAAAGAGCCTTGTTTTCACATGAATTACATTCCAAGTAATGACAAGAGAAAAATAAATATGCGCTGTCTTCCGTAAAATACATTTGGAGCACAGAATTCAGACTCTCAGTCTTTATTTCACCATCTTCAATTTTCATGTGTGCATATTTAATGAACAACTGTGTACGAGGCATTTTTTTAACTTCCAAGTGTTTTTGAAAAAGCATTATTAAATATTTTTGTTTTCAGAATTGTGAAGGTTTTTCATACCATACCTTTACATTAATCTTGGTTTAACTTAATTTCATTCAAATATGATCAGTTTCTGCAGAATCTGTGATGCTGCACACACTGTCGCATTAGTAATTTGTATAATCCACTAACAAACACCCCCCATGAACCACGGACCTTGCAGTTGGTGGGGACGCTTGCGTGCCTCAGAGACACAGATGGCCGTACTGTAGGTGCAACCGCAACGGAGGGGTATCTGTTGCGAGGCCAGACAAACATGTGGTTCCTGAAGAGGGGCAGCAGCCTTTTCAGTAGTTGCAGGGGCAACAGTCTGGATGATTGACTGATATGGCCTTGTAACACTAACCAAAACAGCTGGTACTGTGAACGGCTGAAAGCAAGGGGAAACTACAGCCGTAATTTTTCCAGAGGGCATGCAGCTTTACTGTATGGTTAAATGATGATGGCGTCCTCTTGGGTAAAATATTCCGGAGGTAAAATAGTCCCCCATACGGATCTCCGGGCGGGGACTACTCAAGAGGACGTCGTTATCAGGAGAAAGAAAACTGTAGTTATACGGATCGGAGTGCGGAATGTCAGATCCCTTAATCGGGCAGGTTGCTTACAAAATGTAAAAAGGGAAATGGATGGGTTAAAGTTAGATATAGTGGGAATTAGTGAAGTTCGGTGCCAGGAGGAACAAGACTTCTGGTCAGGTGAATACAGGGTTATAAATACAAAATCAAATAGGGGTAATGCAGAAGTAGGTTTAATAATGAATAAAAAAAAAGAGGAGTGCGGGTTAGCTACTACAAACAGCATAGTGAACGCATTATTGTGGCCAAGATAGACACAAAGCCCATGCCTACTACAGTAGTACAAGTTTATATGCCAACTAGCTCTGCAGATGACGAAGAAATTGAAATGTATGATGAGATAAAAGAAATTATTCAGGTAGTGAAGGGAGACGAAAATTTAATACTCATGGGTGACTGGAATTCGACAGTAGGAAAAGGGAGAGAAGGAAACATAGTAGGTGAATGTGGATTGGGGCTAAGAAATGAAAGAGGAAGCCGTCTGGTAGAATTCTGCACAGAGCATAACTTAATCATAACTAACACTTGGTTCAAGAATCATAAAAGAAGGTTGTATACATGTAAGAATCCTGGAGATACTAGAAGGTAACAGATAGATTATATAAAGGTAAGAGAGAGATTTAGGAACCAGGTTTTAAATTGTAAGAGAATTCCAGGGGCAGATGTGGACTGACCACAATTTATTGGTTATGAACTGTAGATTAAAACTGAAGAAACTGCAAAAAGGGGGGAATTTAAGGCGATGGGACCTGGATAAACTGACTAAACCAGAGGTTGTACAGAGTTTCAGGGAGAGCATAAGGGAACAATTGACAGGAATGGGGGAAAGAAATACAGTAGAAGAAGAATGGGTAGCTCTGAGGGATGAAGTAGTGAAGGCAGCAGACGATCAAGTAGGTAAAAAGAAGAGGGTTAGTAGAAATCCTTGGGTAACAGAAGAAATATTGAATTTAATTGATGAATGGAGAAAATACAAAAATGAAGTAAATGAAGTGGGCAAAAAGGAATACAAACGTCTCAAAAATGAGATCAACAGAAGTGCAAAATGGCTAAGCAGGGATGGATAGAGGACAAATGTAAGGATGTAGATGCGTATCTCACCAGGGGTAAGATAGATACTGCCTACAGGAAAATTAAAGAGACCTTTGGAGAAAAGAGAAACACTTGTATAAACATCAAGAGCTCAGATGGAAACCCAGTTCTAAGCAAAGAAGGGAAAGCAGAAAGGTGGAAGGAGTATATAGAGGGTCTATATAAGGGCAATGTACTTGAGGACAATATTATGGAAATGGAAGAGAATGTAGATGAAGATGAAATGGGAGATATGATACTGCGTGAAGAGTGTGACAAAGCACTGAAAGACCTGAGTCGAAACAAGGCCCCCGGAGTAGACAACATTCCATTAGAACTACTGACTGCCTTGGGAGAGCCAGTCCTGACAAAAATCTACCATCTGGTGAGCAAGGTGTATGACACAGGCGAAATACCCTCAGACTTCAAGACGAATATAATAATTCCAATCCCAAAGAAAGCAGGTGTTGACAGATGTGAAAATTATCAAACTATCAGTTTAATAAGTCACAGCTGCAAAATACTAATGCGAATTCTTTACAGACGAATGGAAAAACTGGTAGAAGCCGACCTCGGGGAAGATCAGCTCGGATTCCGTAGAAATACTGGAACATGTGAGGCAATACTGATCTTACGAATTATCTTAGAAGAAAGATTAAGGAAAGGCAAACCTACGTTTCTAACATTTGTAGACTTAGAGAAAGCTTTTGACAATGCTGACTGGAATACCCTCTTTCAAATTCTAAAGGTGGCAGGGATAAAATACAGGGAGCGAAAGGCTATTTACAATTTGTACAGAAACCAGATGGCAGTTACAAGAGTCAAGGGGCATGAAAGGGAAGCAGTGGTTGGGAAGGGAGTGAGACAGGGTTATAGCCTCTCCTCGATGTTATTCAATCTGTATATTGAGCAAGCAGTAAAGGAAACAAAAGAAAAATTCGGAGTAGGTATTAAAATCCATGGAGAAGTAATAAAAACTTGAGGTTCGCCGATGACATTGTAATTCTGTCATAGACAGCAGAGGACTTGGAAGAGCAGTTGAAAGGAATGGACAGTGTCTTGAAAGGAGGGTATAAGATGAACATCAACAAAAGCAAAGCGAGGATAATGGAATGTAGTCGAATTGAGTCGGGTGATGCTGAGGGAATAAGATTAGGAAATGAGACACTTAAAGTAGTAAAGGATTTTTGCTATTTGGGGAGCAAAATGACTGATGATGGTCAAAGTAGAGAGGATATAAAATGTAGACTGGCAATGGCAAGGAAAGCGTTTCTGAAGAAGAGGAATTTGTTGACTTCGAGTATAGATTTAAGTTTCCGGAAGTCATTTCTGAAAGTATTTGTATGGAGTGTAGCCATGTATGGAAGTGAAACATGGACGATAAATAGTTTGGACAAGATGAGAATAGAAGCTTTTGAAATGTGGTGCTACAGAAGAATGCTGAAGATTAAATGGGTAGATCACATAACTAATGAGGAGGTATTGAATAGAATTGGGGAGAAGAAGAGTTTGTGGCAAAACTTGACAAGAAGAAGGGATTGGTTGGTAGGACATGTTCTGAGGCATCAAAGAATCACAAATTTAGCATTGGAGGGCAGCGTGGAGGGTAAAAATCGTAGAGGGAGACCAAGAGATGAATACACTAAGCAGATTCACTAGGATGTAGGTTGCACTAAGTACTGGGAGATGAAGAAGCTTGCACAGGATAAGGTAGCATGGAGAGCTGCATCAAACCAGTCTCAGGACTGAAGACCACAACAACAACAACAGCAACAACAACATTAACAAACTATGTTTCCCCTCCATCTGTCATTATCTCCTGTGGCCTATACTTACCCAGTGTATGTCCTGCAGTAAGTTTTAATGCTGCAGTGATATAGGCTTCACATTTTGACTTGTACATGAAAGTCTATCACATTGTACACAAACAGCTTTCAAAGAGTCTCTTGCTTTTTTCAGCAAGTAGATGTATTTTTCTACTTTTACTGCATGTTTCACTCATAGTGCAAATGTTAAACAACTAATGTATTGCCAGATTAAAGGATTTATTGCCAATAAGATACATGTCATTAACGTATATAATCACTGAAAATTCATTATGAGCTAGAAGAAGCAACGACAAAAGAGGGAAAATTTGTAGGGGGGTGAGGGAAATGGAAGGCCCAGCATACTACAATGATTCTGGCTGTGACTGTTGGATAACATTATTATGCAGCGGGCAGGGGAGGGTGGACAGCACGTTGGTACAAGATAAACAGAACTAGGTCTTCCTTTATTTCTTTTTATAACACATTAACAGGAATGTTTCGGACAAGCAATGTGTCTTGATCAGAAACTGTATGGTGCCCATTAACTATAAAACTCTAAACCGATACAATTTTGAGCATGAAAAGTGTAACAACTTCTTTCAGCACTGGGAACTTTATCAAATAACTATACATTGGTATACGTTGGTATTTCACATTACAGACTATTGGTGGTACATCACACACACACACACACACACACACACACACACACACACACACACACACTGTTTTGAATTGATATTCACGTAGCAGTACATTAAAATTTTATAGCAGCACTATTTTTATTATAAATGTAGCAATACAATTAGAGAATCCATCATAAAGTTCCCAAACCGTGTCCTGAGATTAATGCTGATGATGGTCTTGTAAGTGCCTCAAGAGTTCCTCCACTGTCAAAACAATCAAGGCATAAGATTGAATGACACACATTATATGAAGATAAACTTTTAATTTGCTGTGATAGAAGCACGACATTTGTTTAATTGACCAACCTAGTATTCAACAAAACTGATTTAGAATACCCACAGGAAACAAAAATGAGGGTGGCTACTATGGGAATTTAATCCCACCCATTCTGAAAGAAAAAAAGCTCAGCATTTTAACCACTAGACCACCCCACTCAGAAGACACTG
Organism: Schistocerca serialis cubense; assembly: GCF_023864345.2. Classification (NCBI taxonomy): domain Eukaryota; kingdom Metazoa; phylum Arthropoda; class Insecta; order Orthoptera; family Acrididae; genus Schistocerca; species Schistocerca serialis. Next base: position 427,695,666 of record NC_064644.1, on the reverse strand, counting down.
GTAATGAAAATGTCTTCTACCACCACCACCACCACCAATGCAAAAAAGGCTTCCAATAACATTTAACTGTTATTCAAAAAAAACTTTGTGTTCTGCCTTACAGCAGGTCTTGTCACGGGGGAAGCGTTGTCAGATAGGTCCACCACATGAGCATCTAAGGAAGTGATTCCAGTGGTGGTTTCCCGTTGCCTTCCACTGATGATTAAATGATAATGAGGACAACACAACACCCAGTCCCTGAGCGGAGAAAATCTCCGACACAGCCAGGAATCGAATCCGGGCCCCTTGGCGTGACAGACTGCCGCACTGACCACTCAGCTATCGGGGCGGACTAACTGTTACTCAGAATGATCTTTAATAGAAGATGTCAATTATACAAAAATTAAAGATTAGAAGAAACACCAATGGCACCAGCACACAGCCAAATAAATGGGCAGACATATTTTCCATTTGCTTCCTTCAAAGCTACCTTCTTTTCAAACCATCAGTTCACCAACAACACATTAGGGTCTTTTACATAAAGATGTGGAATTCACACATGTTCAAGCTTTCTACAGACATAAATGCATACCTGCCAACTTTCAAAAACAGAAATCCAGAAGATGCCAAATCGCAAAAAATTAATGGGTGCATGCATGTGACTGAGGGACAAAGGTTAGCATCATTGTCATTGCTCTTATCTGTAGCCAAAGATAATAGTTCACGTTGCATGCAAGCAATGAGTTCATTTCTTTAACCTGTAGCCATTTCTTTCCAAAATATGTGAAGTCTTTGTACGACCACAATCTTATCTTTTTGCGATTTCCGAACCAGAGATCATCATCTTAAAAAGGGCACCTGCATGATCAGCAGCAGCGAATGGAATATTATATTCAATTAAAAATGAAGTGAACAAACATTCTGCTCTTATTACACCAAGGTCAGCTCAAGGAGAGGTAAAAAAAAATGAATCAATTTTCCTACTATCCTTCATTTTCATATTGGAGATGTGTTTAATGGATTTAATACGATTTATTAATTCAGTTCTTCCCCCGTAAGCCATGTTTATATCACATGAGTACATGGAACAGAATGTGAATGTTTCACCTTTCCGTGATCGCATAATACACAGAAAACAGCAGAATATGCCTTCCTGAAAGACATGAAATCGTTTCTTAGATGAACTCATCACAGAAACACTAAATCTCACAAAAATTCGTCACACAATTTCACGAATACCAGAACATACAGCAAACACCGCATAAAAGCAAGCATACATAAAGCTTTCTGGATCAATTCTAGTGTGCGATTCCAGTTGACGGCTTTGAGCAATGATGTCACACTAAGGCAGAGACACTACATAGAGGCAATCTTTGAAAGCAGCTGATCATATTCATAAACAAATGAATTTAGCATACGGTAAAATTACAACCACAGTTCATGTGGTTAATTACTTAGCCACAAATTATTTAGAAAAGAACTGAAGGTAACGAAAATAAGTAAGAACAGAAGAAGAGAAGTATATATGTTTGAAATAAATTATTATCGTGATTTATATGAGTAAAAGAAGAACAGAGAACCTGTAAATTCATTACAGTATAGCGCATGATGAAGTCACAATATTGCGAAATAAAGTTAATTTTTAATAATAATTATTAAATCTAACAGGGCTAGCACACAAGTAATGAAAATTCACAAAAAGTAGGGTCTAACAAATATTGGGATCAGTAACTGGAATTACGCTAAGGCCAACCCTACTTACCGATTCCAACCACTCCACGATACATAATTTCACTCGTTTTTCCAGCAAGTGTCCACTGGAATTTAATATGATTTCTGGATTTGTAATTGTTCTCTAAGCTTTTGTGAGAAAATGACTAATATTGGAACCTATATCGGTTAATCCTGTTTGTTGTTGTCTTCAGTCCTGAGACTGGTTTGATGCAGCTCTCCATGCTACTCTATCCTGTACAAGCTTCTTCATCTCCCAGTACTTACTGCAACCTACATCCTTCTGAATCTGCTTAGTGTATTCATCTCTTGGTCTCCCTCTACAATTTTTACCCTCCACGCTGCCCTCCAATGCTAAATTTGTGATCCCTTGATGCCTCAGAATATGTCCTACCAACCGGTCCCTTCTTCTTGTCAAGTTGTGCCACAAACTCCTCTCCTCCTCAATTCTATTCAATACCTCCTCATTAGTTATGTGATCTACCCATCTAATCTTCAGCATTCTTCTGGAAATCCTGTTACCGATTCAAATAATTACACTGTTCATTATCTAGACTGTTTTAACAAGTGTGTGCACCAAAGGGTTACATGATCTCTACATTTGGTTTTACTCTCTTCACTACTACGAAAAAGAGAAAAATTTGGAAGCTGTACCTACATATTTGTTATTTTTCTGTGGTAGTTCTGAGATCAATAAGAAATCTAGAAATCCTACAAAAACATACTCCACAGATTTACTGCAAAAACGTCCAACATTATGATGTGTCTGCTTTAGAGGCTTAAGTGTGGTATGGTACCCTCCCCTGGAATCTTGGCTGTGGAGATAGGCCGATCAATATTGTAGCCTGAGGTCTAGGTCAATTTGAAAGTGACCATTTGGATGCGAGTTGGCGAACCCAGTTAATGTGAAATCAAGACTGTGGTGACCAGACTGATCTGTAGCACAGGTTTATACTTAAGCCACTTTATAATATTTCACACACATTCTGTTACAAAATTTAAAACAGCCATGTAAGTTCCGTGCACTGTGTACATCTGCTGACGGCACTTTTCCGGACAAGTTACACTTAACATGATCAGGTTTGGGGAGCTTTGTAATAGGGAACACTTGTACTTCGTTTTTCACAGGCTGCAGTATAAATAATAAATCTGCCTAGCATGGTACCTTAGCTTCACAAAAACGTGAATCAACAGGGTGACTGCAAGGTTTGCATAATGTTTAGTGTGGTTTGTTGTGCTAAAGTGTCGGTAAATGTCACATCAATTGCTAAACATAGTACAAAATTCAGATAGTCTTTATTAGATAATAAAGAAGTCCCTGGTGAATATTTTGATGCCTATTATGTACATGTATCATACATTAATTAAGGAAAGGCAAGGGGAAGATCCTATAAATAACTTTTATCACTTAAAAGGTTATTTCCCATATTTGACACCATTTTTTAAAAGTTTCTTGTAAAGTGTAAAAGCATGTTTTTACTGAACAAAAAATAATTCCCACAAAGGTTGATCATCTTGCATCATAAGTGAATATGGAAATATCAATTTCTAAATGTGGATGACTTAAAATCCAAGACTGATTCAGATTCCCCAGCCAGCCCACGTATCGAGATCAAAGAAAGATCGTGGATAATTGAGCTTCATTCCATGGCTGCAGCATTTTCTCATAGAGGCACTGTTACGGGAATGTCTCATGGGCCATGGCAGTGTCTGTAAATACCACAGCTCCAGCTATTCCAACCGCTCTTACCACTCTCTGAAGCCTTCAATATGTGTCACAGATAGTAGAGTGATTGACATTTTTTTATTCGAATCACTTATTGGACTGTTTGCGAATGCTTACAATGACATTTGTTATGTTTTGGACTTTGTTCTTTGGCTGATCATTCATTTTGTTAACTCTGTTGTCATCGACCACAGGAACAACTTGTTTGTTGCATCAACCAAACTGAACAGATAGTTGCAGCAAAAATCAAGCAATCTGAAATACAACAAAACCAGCAAGTTCATCCACAAAATATGTATATTTCAACTAAAATACTTACACGATATATATTCTGCATGTTCTAAAACAGCACACCTGCCAACAACAAATTCAACAGGATTTGTTTCTTCTACATTGCTCAGAAACACTTCTTGTTTATAAAAAAGTTTCTGTGGAGTCTGTGGAATATCAACAGGTGAAACCATGAACGGACCACGAAAAAAACAAGCACCTCTGAAAGAGATACAATTACATCAATAATCATTTATCCAAAAGTTTCTAAGAAAGCATGCTGGAAGAAATGATAATATACTGAACTTACTGTTTGTTCATCCACATTGAATCGATCTGTTGTATTAACTGTTTCCCATTGTCCGAGCGCACATACACACAATCACCAGTCCTTAGCAAAGCTGCTGGTGTGTTAAACTGTTCATAATATGTATGGCCTTCATGCCCCTGGGGGTTGAATACTTCTATATTCTAAAACAGGAGAACATAAATCTATTCTAGTAGGGAATGTACAGTTGTAATGAAGCTGCAAACATAATTCTGGAGCTAATTCATAACCACACAGCTGTAAAATACAGTTTAAAGGCTGCTCTTAAATTGTAGGTTATATTTCACTCCAAAATGAATATGCAAAAAGAGAGACTATGGTGATTAATCTGTAACTTAAGTAGCAGACTACACTGTGCCACAATATTTTCACTGACAAAGCATCATGCCCAAGAACTGAAAGGTCTGTGTCTTTCATAGCTAGAGTAGAAACTAAATTTCTGATGTTTTCAGTTTGTATCAATCCAAGAACTTGCTTGTATACCTGGACTATGAAAATAACTTATTACGACTGACTGCTATTCAATAATAAATAACCTAATAATTGACTATGGCCTCCCATTTCTGAGAAGCCTTTTAATTACACCACAGTCAGCCCATTATTCTTACGACTGATGCCAAGTCCTATTTCGGCAAGACTTAAGAAGATAAAGACACTGACACCCAATATTATCCAAATCCTATGAGCACAGCAGTTCTTGGTACTTTTCTCTCACACAATAATAATGAGATTTTATGATTTTCTCTGTGTTTATCGCATGCCATTGGACTTCTGCATTTAAATATACTGTGAAATTCGCTGTTTTGAAAGAAACTTCTACTGTTCATGGAATAAAATAAAATGGCATGTCAAGTTGAAACACAGCGAAAACTTCCAAAATTATTCTTTTTGACAAGATAAGAGGGGTATAAAAAGGAGTAAGAGTAAGAAACATTTATGCCATCAATGAAAAAACTTCATCTGCAGAAAGCATTGACACAAAACTGTTCAACTGTTTCAGAGAAGACCACTGACCTCAAATTATTTTGCTATGGTCACAAAGGTCACTGTTCTCAACACTGATAATCTACGTCAGACAGCGTAACAATTAGAAGATGACCAGACACCCATCATGGAACATGCACTTTCATAAGCAACATTAAAAATCCAGTGTGTGGACACCACAAGTGAAAACCACCACAATCAATGGGGTGAATACTTGTGCATTTCCTTTTTGTTTGGCCCGTTATCAGTCTACTCACAACACCACAGATTCCAAGATAATTTTGTTACAGATTATAAAATAAGCAGCCCTTACCGTCAGCGTGGCTTAACAATATTCTATTCAAGCTGAACGAACATTTCATATGGAGTACTTAAGGGTAAATATGCTGTTGGCTAGAGTGGCAACAAATGAGGTTTTAGGGTGAGCATTGGAGAGATGGTGTTTTAAGGCCGTGTGTCTATGTCTGTGGAGAAGAGAGGCATATCAATAGTGATAAGGAGCACTCAAGGATGGGCGTGGATTGGAGACATTCCAGAAAATGGTAGGTGTCTTATGTAGAATGGAAGGCTCCAAATGTGTTGAAGGTGCTGGTTTATCAGGAGTGAGATGCTTTCAGTCAGGATGGTGGTTTTTGTGTTCTGGGAAATATGCAGAAGGTAGTGTTGAGTACAGCAGGAGGGTTATGGAGTTCTATGGAGGTAGCTGTGAGAGCCTGTGAGGGGCTTAGGGTTTTCATAACTTTGTGCAGCTTGGTCTGAATAGAACAAATAGCATAATTAAGAACAGTTCTATACATTAAGGTGTCCAAGAGCTGATGGAAACTGTCAGCCATATACTTCTCGAGGTCAAGCAGAGAATCATTTGTCCACAGGGGGGATTATGACAGTGTGGTATGCTTTCAGGTCATAGCTAGCTCAGGCCTCAGCTTGAATAAGGTTCAAGTTGTCAGTAGTATTCTTCAAGGAGGGCGTTGGGAGCCCATCAGCATTGAAATTTTTAGAGATCAAGCACAAATTCAGAATTCATCAAGGGTAGGGAAGGAAATAAGCAGGGTCGTTTCAAAGGAACCATGCTGCTGCCTAGAGAAATCACAGAAAACCTAAATCAAGATGGTCGGACACAGATTTGAACTATGGTCCTCCTGAGTGAGACTATGGTGTGCTAACCACTGCACCACCTCGCTCGGTGGGTTGGGATTGGGTAGTAAAGTATTTGAAGAAGTAGTAGTAGTAGTAGTAGTAGTTCTGCACCATTTCATTGTTGTTTCACAGTTGCAAACCCATACCTACTTCTTGATTATTGCTCCAGCTACCACACTGATAAACTGTGTCGCCATATGCCCAACTGAGTAGCAGTAACAAAAAGCAAGCTAAGTGAGAAAAAAAATTACATTCCATACAGGAAAAAGATCCAAATTATGAGCTAGCAACACAATACCTCAATGAGGCAGTTGTCTACCAGATAATTAGTAATCAAATAAGCAGATGGCTAGGATCTAACGCAACTGAACTCTTTAATGCTTTGAATGGGTCATTACTGTGGGATAACACCCATCCATGGCAACAGAGTGATATAATGGAAGTTTATTTCATTGTTGTTTAATTAAACAGTGCTTTAACTCCTATTACATCCTTTTTTTATCGTCATTCAGTTAAACTATGATAAAACTAATTCTGCTTATACATGTTTACCTTGGTTACATAAAGACAGCTATTCTTTACATGTGTACAAAGTACACTACATGCCCACTTTTGTTATGAAAAATGTAGCTCCTGCTCATGGGCTAACATTGGTTTGCTGCAGAATTCTTTAACACATTCCAAGTTAGGATACAATAAATTTTGCCAAGACAGAAAAGCTTCTGTCCACAAATCAGCACAAATTTAGAATGCATTGCTCCTGTGAAACTCTGCTTGCCCTTTTTTCACATGATACCCTTCAAATCATGGATGGAGGGCAACTGGCAGATTCCATATTCTCAGATTTCTGGAAAGCATTTGACAAAAGTGCCCCACTGCAGACTGTAGACGAAGGTCTGAGCATATGTTTTATATTCTCTGTATACATAAGTGGACCGACAGACAGAGTAAACAACAACTTATAACTGTTTGGTGATTACGACACCGTGTCATATGTGAAGATGTTATTGTCAAGTGACTTTAGGAGGATAAAAGGTGTCTTAAACAGAACTGCTAGTTGGTGTGATGAATGGCAGCTTCTTCTAAAAGTAGAAAAATTTATTCAGCAATAAAAACAACAGCGCAACAAGTAAAATATGTAGCCAGGCGAAGGAGAACACGTCGTCAGGTGAGGGATAGGATGTTGCCAGGCGAGGGAAAACATATTGCCAAAAAAAAAACACCAAATTATGATCATGGAACAATGAAAATAAACAAAGTGCAAAGATAGCCAAACAAAGTAAAAAGATCACTAAATCAGGAAAAATGAACACTGGACACAACTCAGATTGACAAATGACAAAGATAATAGGCAAGAATAGAAATAGACAAATGATGGAAAAAGATGGTAGGTTCGAAGTACAAAAACATACAAATGAACCAAGAGGTGAATGTCTGACAGGCAGTTAAATCTATTAAAAGAAAAATTCACCTGAGAAAACCATAAAATTACAATGAGACAGCATGGCTGGTCAGTATTCAGCTTCAGGAGAAAAATTCCACAACATAAAAGTATAAAAACCGTGCTAACTTCTGAAACTGTTAGTTCCTTTCTCAGGAATGAAAGAACAGTATGTTTGGGGAAGTTGGGAAGAAGGGGCAGATTACTCCGAGGCTGGGAGGGACCCACCTGTTATGAAGAGAAGAGTAGACTAAGATGAAGGGAGAGGCATCAGAGAGAGTAGGAGGTCAAAGATAGTACACTGATAAGCACTGTATCAACTTCCGTCCAGTGATGATAGGAAGACAGAGTGACAGGTAGAGTATGAGAGAAACTAGAAATAAAAGCTATAGTAAAAGTCTACACCAGGAAATCACATGAACATTTGTGAAATGTTTGTGGAGAATTTCTTAACAGTGCACACTCTGTACACTGGTTTTGTGTTCCAGATATGCCTATTCAGGAATCACTTACTATATTTCTAAACTGAAGTCATCTAAAATAACAGTAAATTATGTTTGATTACAGTCTAAGTTTCTAGATTTCTTCACTGTTTGATACACTATTCCAAGTTCTCTTTCTAAAAAGTCTAAAGAATTGTCTGGTGCCAGTATTTTGTTGCTTCATTAGGACCACCCAGATGATGCATTCAGTGTAATCAGAAGATTAAATCTCATTACTGGTGAATATTTCCCAAAATGGAAGTTGCAGCCAAGTGTTGCTATGACACAAGTCTCAATGAGTGGGCCAAAACAGAGCTAATGATTTACTTTGAAGAAAGGCTACTTTGGCTCAGAAAGTTGAAATATCTTTGGATCTCTCTTGACAGAACACTCAGCTATAAACAAGATCTATTAACAACAACTGCCAAAATCAAAACTTGAAATAACATTCTCCAGAAACTCAGTAGCATATCACGCATATCCTCTGCATTGACACTTCGTACTTCAGTTCTGGAACTGGGACGGCCCTATCCTGTTGCAGAGGCTCCTCAACTTGACTGAATAGTACTCGCTCAAGACTTGTTGACACCTCAAACATATTATGTGCCTTATAACTAGCACAGTCACACCTGAATCTACTTTCTCACTACCATACTTAGCTACGTGCTACCTTCATCCCTGCAGCAGGAAAGCGCATTTGTGCAGCAGTACAAAAAAGTGTAGAAAAATCCTCACACAAGCCTGGAAACTGCAAGAATGTCAGCCGGCAACAGTTTTAATACTACTGACTGATGGAGATACACATGACAGATTAATGCTATGATGAACAACTTAAGAAGCTGTGCATATTGATCAAGTCACTTTGGCTTTAACTGTCATACATGATCTGGTTGGTTCTTATCTGAGTAAGAACCAACACTAGTAGTTATGCCAATTCTCTGCACAACAAAAAAATAATAATTTCTCCAAATGGTGACTGTGATGCTGCAACTATTCACAACATGGTTCAAAAATGTCCTCCAAGAGTCTTCCCTACCGACTGAGCAGAGTAGTTGGTGGTGACAAAGCGGTCAACAGATTGCATTTGTGGCCTGGATATTAGTCTGTAATTTGAGACAGTTGTAAATAGTAATTTTTAGTGATATTATTCATAGACTAAATAAAGAAATACAGGAAGTCACTACTGGTTGTATCAAGGTCAACTTAATTGAATTATGCCTTCTCTAAAGTTGTTTTTTCCACATCACTGTAACATTCAAAATCTAGGTAACTAGTTTTATGTTTTTATAGGCACCCAGTCTGATACAGATCAATACTTAAGGGACGTGACCATTCTACCACTACACATATATTTACTGAAACCTATCATGAGCCATGAAACAAAACTGAAAGAGCAGAACTAAAAAATGAATGAGTAAATAGAAGAAAATACTTACAGGCTTTTCTTTCTCAACAAGCTTCTCTCTCTCCTCTAACTCAGCTATTTCTTCTTTATGTTTCTCTACTCGTTCACGGAAAACTGACATGCTCCTCTTTGCCTCCAGAACTTCATCTCTTTGCACTAATGTTACATGAGGCGGTACTGTAAAAGGCCACACCTACAAACAAACATCAATATAAAATTTTAATATATGACTCAAGTGCTAAAACATCCTACTCTAACAAGACAAATCTCAGGTGGCAACATGAAAATCGAATACTACAAAAACCTGAAATATAAAAGTCATTTTTAGACTATTTTCAGAACCCAAGAATTCTTCGGGGGGGGGGGGGGGGGGGGGGGGGGGGGGGGGGGATATTACTCTTTCTGGAAGAATAAAGCTTTCATAAGGAAAGCAAATGATTTTTGCTTGGTAATCTGAATGGAAAATATAAACCAGCAAAACACAGAGCTCTAACAGTCCTAAGAAAACAATAAGTAACTAATTCAAAAGAAGATTGAAAATAAGTAATAAAAGCACAGTAAAGACTGCTTTAAAAGGAGTAGGTAAGACAAAAGTTGTTATTAACTCTAAAGCTGGTTGAACAAGGCAGTGCTTTACTAGGCACAGTCCTCCTGGAATTGAGTTCACCTTACTTTCCTCTGACCCTTAAACTGACTTAAACAGCCAAGGGAACACACAGGTTAACAGCCACGGGAATGCACAGTTTAACATAAACTCTGAACTACTGTAAAACTTGGTCAAATGTTTTACTGATGCTCTAACAAGCATTCAGACAGACAGACACACACACACACACACACACACACACACACACACACCTCAATCTTACAGGAGAATATCAAATTCTTGAGCAATTTTCTTCAAAGTTTTGCACAATACTCTGACAAACATTTGAACAGAAATAGGCTACATAATTTTAATACACAAGGTATATAAATATATAAACAGAAATGTTGTTAGCAAAAATAACACAACATTCTTTACTGATTTTCTTCAAATTTTTTACGCGATACATAAATGTTTAATTGGGCATAGACTAATTTTTTTAAACAAAATGAACAAGGTTTCTGGTAACCCTAGGAAAGACATGCTGGGTCTCTCAAGCAGAGGTGAATTTTGTTTTAAAAATATCCAGAAGAGTACATTATTTTGAGTAAGTCATTCATTGTACCTTTCAGTTAACATTCCTAGAGGCCACTACTTGTTTCATCACTTCTTTGTTCACCAGTTGATTGTTAACATGCGAAGAAATGTGTTCTGGGTCTGAGATACCCAGCTTGTCCGTTTACATTAGCTTTTTCTGATTATGCATTTTTCTTGTTATACTGACTGTGAGCCATGAGTCATAGGGCTGTGTCCCATGTGATGGTGAGCAAGGGCTTCATCCCACTCTGTACCTAAACATTGAGGGGATAACATTTAGGGGACTGCCACACTGAACTACCTGACTGTTGTGACATCCCTCCTTGGCTGCTACAATTGCCATTTTGTTTCCCATAATACCCGTGTACCATGGAATCCAGCAAAAAAGACACCTCCTTCTTTAGCTTTTCTTTGCTGGAGCCTGGATATTCTGGACTACTTTATCTGCTGGATACATTGTTGTAGAGAGCTGAGGCTATGCAGGGAGTCAGATCGACAAGGAATTTAGCGGTCACAATGCACCTCATATGCTCCAGTGCTGTAAAGATCAAGTATGACTCCGCATTGAACGCAGTAATCCTAGAGGTAGTCATCTTGTGGACATGATCATGTGAAAATAATAGAGGAAACAAAGGAGTCATAATGTTTAGACTCATAGGTGAATACAGCTGGATAGTTGTGGTGCTCATTTAGAATCTCATAAAATATTGTATTACAAAAAGAAGCAGGAGTGCAAGTTCTCCTATACCGCACTAAATCTAAAATTACTCTGGGCCTCTGCAGTAACTGGGTGGCAGTCGATTGGAACCCTGGATTGTGGGTTTATACTTGCCCCCACACCCTCCAAACACATTTTTCATGTGGATCCCGAACGGCGCTGTTGCTCATGGACAATTTCAGGAAACGTATTCCATAACTGAATGAGCAACAGCATGGTATGATAGTGAATTGGGAAAAGTGGGGTACTTATATGCTTGATATGTCAAGAAGATTTCCCCGGTCTCAACAGAGAGACTGGGTATGGGCTGGTCCTGCAAGCACCCGTGGTCAGCCTGAGACCCTCATGGTGGATAGCATCAATGATCTGTACACTGTGCACCCAGTCTAGCAGTGATGTTACAGAAGCCCTACAAGACTGGAGCAGACGGCCCCATCCACTCTGCAAGACTGATGGTTAAGGGGCTTCACTAGGTTCAGCACTTTCTGGGCCTGTGTCTTTAGGTCCCCTAGATGTAGGAACAATGACAATTTTCAATCAAAGATAAGACCTGAAACCTCATTTAGTCTTGAAGGTGTAGAATGGTGGCCCTTGTATGTAGATAAGGTAAATCCCTTTACACTCCATAATCGCTGGTGCCCAGGTGCCAAGCACACCACAGATAATTCTGAGAGTGTCTTCGTAGAAACAATCAGGTCACTAACCAACAATTAGCACATACATTAAAACAAAAAGTGCACTTTCATTCAAATATATTTACATCAGCATTACAGTACAAAACTTTTCATTTTGTGATTTTTCTGAAACTTTTCAGAGTGGACTGTGTCCATCATCATTTCACTCAAGTTGTTTACAAATTAATCACTGTCAGCACCAAAATCATTGTCACTCATCCCTCTAAAAGCACTACAACCTCATCCTCAGGGAGGATTGCATGTGAAGACCTAGCCATTCCATATCAACTAACATAACATAATAATCACAACTTTGCTCTTCTATTGATCAATACCAAAGTAATACAGGCTTCTCTAGATGACAGTACTATGTAGCACTGATGCCTAGTACAATCAGATTCGGGAGTGGAGCATGCAAGAGCTAAGAAAAATTGTGCCTAATAAGACTCAACATTGGAGTGGAAAACAAAATTTGCAAAAATCCCCAGCCAAAATATAAAACCTATCTTTGCACCCCTTCTCCAACCTCTTCACTGAAGCTGTATTTGTCAAGTTGCTGTTGCAGTGTCGAAGGAGGAACAAGTAACTGCAGAATCATCCACAAATTAGGAGTATTCCACAGGACTCCTTGCCATGGACGTGTCACTTCTCAGAGGAATGCAATTCTCCTGCTCAAAACTATCTTACATACAGCTTGTCACCACTCAGTACCTAAACAGGGTTTTGGTTGGAAGTACCGTATCAATATGCGTGTTTGTGGCCACAAAAGCTCTATTGGTGGAGTTGTCACAGTATATTAAAAATATTCCAATCCAATGCTGTCTATTAGAAAAGCCTGGTGGAAAGCCTGCTCTACCGTGGTCGAGTTGTCAATGTCTCCTGAATCCACACAGAGAGTAGCTAAGGAGTGGCCTGGTCTCCAACTGTACACCACATGTAGTTTGACCTTTTGTTCCAAAGTCTTTCCTACACAGCTCATTAAGTTGACTTCTGTTACTACTGGAACATTTTCAGCCATTTTCTGGTCTGAGGAGAGGTTGCCTCCCTCTACCAGTTGGGAAACTGTCCCACCTTCCATAAATAATTAAAAGCATCATGCTGCAATACATTTGGTTGTAGCTGGGCACAATATTGTGAGTGTCCGACAGTGCTGAATCCAGCTCCAACATAAAGACACAGCAGTTTTATGAGTCAGAATTGTTGAATCTAAAGTCCAACTCACCACTCTCCATCATCGCATGATAGCAATGGAATGCCAGAGCCTAGCTGCCAGTGGCAGTAGTCATCACAAAATGCTCTGCCATAATGTGGGCAATATCTCTGGACATTATTCAGAGACACTCCTGCCCTGCTTCAGCACCACTGCTATGACTGGATTTGCCAGAAATCCTCCTGATGGCTTCCTACACTTTCGTAGAACAAGTGGAACAGTTGATAGAGTCCAGACACCCTTTACTCTCCTTGATTATGCACTGAGCTTTGGCTTTCAATACTTTAAAGTCTGTAAGGTTTGCTACTGTTGGCCGGCTCTTAAACCATCACGGAGAGGCATGTATGAGCCATATTGCTGAGTGGCTCCCATCAGTCCACTAAGATACAGGCCGCCTTTTAACACTCAGTGGCATGTTGGATCACACATGTGATACAGTCAACCAGTTCCTCTATGCTGCTTCAGTTTTCAAACGAAGCCAGTTGGCTAAACAACTCCAGTTCACTCTGCTGATTATCCATCTTGCAGGCTTCCTGTCAAGTATTGTCCCATATGCTACCTGAAGTTGGACTGAAGATCATCAGTAACTTCCCAGTGAGTAGGATCTGTGATGGCTAGAGAGCAGAAAGACATCTATGACTGAGGATGCCTCAGCAGCAGTGTTGAAAGGAGTGGGAGGGTTCATGTTGAGGGTACACGGGTCATCACATGATGGATGGTTCTCTACAGCTCAACACTTGGGCCAAAATCCTGTACCACCACGTACAACAGCGACTGTTAACCATCCGTTACCATGAGTAAACGAATCATTGATGTCGATGCTGAAGTTCAGTTTCCAACCACAAAAGACTGCAGGTCCATCCAATAGAGAGTGTGCAGCGACAGATTTGATGGTATTCTTTTTCTTGTCAGCGGCAGATGTGGTCATTTCGACGTCTTCAGTTGTTTTGTATATTGTGTGTCTTGCATGGCGACGGTATCTTCTGTAAGGCATCTTGGCAGCGTTCAATGCAGTTGCCTGTGCAGCAGCAGCAGCGCGAATGATCCGCTCCGCGGGCAGCGCTCGCTTATATAGCCGCGCACTGGAGCGGCGGCAGATAAGGGACTTAGAATATTTCACAGTGCCAGCCGAGAGTTATCCCGGACGTGAGCACTAGTCTCACTAAGTGCTCGCGTCCGCTGTTCGTCAGTCAGTCCGCGGCTGGCGCGCTGCCAAGATTGCGTAAGGCCGCCTCATCGGCGGGGTCAAAGGTCAAGTCTCTCAGTAGGAGAAATGGTCAGGGAAGTTGTTCTATAAAATCTGAGAGAGCCTCAGAATCTATTGCATCTTGTGTGGGTAAGTACAGAGAGCATATAGTGATCCTTCAACCCACATGAATTTCAACAGCAACTGCTTGCAGATCAGTAAGCAATCACCGAGCAGATGAGTGATATGTCCTGTTTACAAACACAGCTCCTCTCGTCTTGGTCTTTTCTCCAGTAATGTCATCCTTCCAGTGGATGATACAGCCATAGAGCACATGGGTGTCAGCAAGGGTTTTTTTTTTTTTTTTAAGTACAAGCACAGGGAACATTCTTGTACTAGCAGTTTCAGTTCCTCGCATGTATCTGGAACCCACCCATGTTCCACAGTAGAATGGAAACCATTTTGTCAGTGACGGTTTGCTTTCATCCTGTCTCTCCATCAGGAAGAAGAGCCAGCAACAGTTGGAAGCTCAGTCATGGAGCGAAAGGGCTTGTTCAAGCAGATTTTGTATTCCACTGTCGTCGAAGCGGAATCATCAGAAACACTCACGATTAATGATCTATCTTCTTCCTATGTTTATACTTCCCTTTTAGTATGCTTGGCAGAGGAGACTTCATAGGAACATTCGTGGCAGTGGCAATGCTGGCCTGTTTGCTGAGTACTGTAATTATTAATCTCTGTTTGTGTAGACGCATCAGCTTTCTGAATAGGTGTTTTGAGAGCTGAAGCAAATGAAGTAGTAAAAGTGGAAGGTTTCATTGCTTTGTAGACTGGTTTTGCCTCACCTTACAAAAGACAGCTGCAATTACTGTGGCTTTTAATATGCCTGTTTATCTGAATATATCAAAACAGAATTTATCTGCTTCAAAAGGCCAGCACTATAGACCACACCCATTAAGATGCTTTAAATATAAGCATTTCAGATGCATTATTTTGGCACATAAGGTACCTGTAATGCCTTCTCAGTCCTTTTGAACATAAAAAGGTGAAACTTTCTCACAGCTGTCCTGTTTTCTTTTAACTATTAAAAACATACTGTCAGCAGCATGCATTCTGTTACTATAAACTGAAGAATTGGGAATAATTCCTGTTCCAGGAGGACTGGCTACACAAGCTCTCTTGTTCGGGTGGGTGTGGACACCCACCCGCAGTAAACCCATTGTGCCGGGAGATGACTGTGGAAAGGTTGATGATTCCATCTCGATCCTATGAGCAACTAGATAACAGAAAGGTCTACTTAGACAGAACCCCACTTGCATGGATAAGCCTTGTAAAACTGAAACGGGGCTCATTCCCACAACTTGCCTGGTACGGACTGTTCCACTTTAACAACATGTGGATACATGCAGCACACCCTGAGATAGAGGTGTTTTTTTAACTTGCAATCTAGGTGGTTAGTTGAAAGTCCCAGTTCCCTATGACACAAAATGTTCCACCACTGGGCCACACAGTGGTTGCTGAAACATGCCCTGAGCTTACGGTTATAGTGGACGGGCAGCACTTACCAGTTTGTGATTCGGGAAACCCTTATTTACCAATCTCATACCGAGCAAACGAAGGCAGTGCTTATTGGAGTGCTCACCCGGGGGCATTCACGGTAGTCTACACTGTGTAAGCCTCTTCATCTCATTTTGAAGCTGCTTATGGTATTCATGCCTAGGTCTCTCTCTAATATTTTTACCCCCCTCCCACCAACACACTTTCTGAATTGACTATTCCTGTGATTAGTTTACTCATGTTGAGCTCAAATGGGCAAACTGTAGTGATTACTCAGGAAAAGAAGAGCTTCTTAGCCGAGATTGCTATAAAAAAACTTTATTGTAGATAACCGGTTTCAGTTAGTCCTAACAGTCATGTAACACCTTGGTAGGCATGACGTGTTATGTTGTGAGAATGATGTTTTGGCAAATTGTGATGTACACAGCAATTTTTAATTTTGACATGCCAACACATTGCTCATTTCATGTTTTATGTACTTAGAAAATCAATGGAAAGATTTTGTATGTAGCTGTCAAGAGATCTTTGTAATAACCTTTATGAAGATCTGAAGATGGTAACTTAGTTTTACCAAAACCTTATATCTGCAATCGATATTTTTACAGTAATCTTAGCGAAGAAGTTTTTCTTCTCGTAAGTATTCCTGTGATGCCTCAGAATGTATCATCTCAATCAATCCCTTCTTACAGCCCACTTGTGGTATAAATTTCTTTTTCTCCAATCTGCTTCAGTATCTCCTCATTAGTCATTCAATCTACCCACCTGATCTTCAGCATTCTTCTGCAGTCCCACATTTCAAAAGCCTCTTTTCTGTGTTTGTCTGAAATGCTTACAGTCCACATGTCAATTGCATACAAAGCTACACTCCAACAAAGATCTTCAGAAGAGATTTCCTAACACTTAAATTTATATTAAATGTTTTCAAATTTCCCTTAGTTTGGTTTCTTTTAAAATATTTGATTTCCAAATAATTTAAGCATTAACAGACAAGGCATTTCGATTTTAGAGTCACTTTCTGACCAATGTAATAAATATTGGTTAACACATTAAGATTAGCCATTACCAGTAAACATATTAGCTTTAGTAATATAACGAAAGGGGTGGGGGGACACTGTTTAGATAAGTAAATAGTCCTATCTCCATAAAAACATATTCTGTCTGTGTTTATACAACTACATATATATACTCCGCTGGCCACCAAGCGGTGTGTGGCGGAGGGCACAATTCACGCCAAAGACATATCCCCGCCTCTGTTCCACTCTCAGATCGGGAGGGGAAAACGACTGTCCGTCTGAACACCTCAGTATGAGCTCTTATTTCCCTTATCTTTGAATGATGATCATTACGCGATTTTAAAGTTGGTGGTAATAATATATGCTCTACATCCTCGGTGAAGATTGGATTTCAGAATTTAGAGAGCAGCCCCTTCTGTTTAGTGCATCGTCTATCTGCAAGCACGTCCCACTTCCAACTTTCTATGAGATTTGTAATGCTCTCGCGATGGATAAATGTACCAGTCACGAATCTTGCCGCTCTTCCTTGGACCTTCTCAACCTCCTGAATCAGACCCAACTGGTAAGGGTCCCATACAGACGAACAATACTCCAAGACTGGACGAACTAACTTATTGTAAGCTATTTCCTTCATTGAAGGACTGCATCGCTTCAGGATTCTACCAATAAATGCAATCTAGAGTTCACCTTACCCGTTACTTGTGTAATCTGATCATTCCATTTGAGATCATTTCGAATAGTCACACCCAGATACTTGACTGATGTTACCACTTTCAAAGACTGATCATTTATTTTGTACTCATACATTAATGGGGATTTTCGTCTTGTTATATGCAGTAGATTACACTTACTAATATTGAGAGATAATGCCAGCCATTACACCACACATTTATTTTCTGCAAATCCTCATTGATTTGTTCACAACTTTCATGTGATACTACTTTCCTGTAGACTACAGCATCATCGGCATACAGTCCAAGGCCACTGTCAATACCACAACCAGATCGTTTATGTAAATCGTAAAAAGCAGAGGACCTATCACGCTGCCCTGGGGCACACCTGAAGATACTCATGTTTCTGTTGAAGTTACTCCGTTCAGGACGACATACTGCTCCCTGTCTGTTAGAAAACTTTCTATCCAACCGCATATGTCATTGGATAGACCATAAGCGCACACTTTTTGTAGCAAGCAACAGTGCGGAACTGAATGCCTTTCGAAAGTCGAGAAATATGGCATCAACCTGGGAGCCTGTATCTAGAGCCTGTTGTATATCATGCACAAAGAAGACCAGCTGTGTCTCGCATGACTGCTGTTTCCTAAAACTGTGCTGTTTTCTACAGATGAGCTTCTCAGAGTCTAGAAAGGTCATTATGTCTGAACACAAAATATGTTCCACGATTCTACAACAAATCGATGTCAGTGAAATTGGCCGGTAATTATGTGCATCTGATTTTCTACCCTTTTTATAGATTGTTATGCCCTGGGCCTTCTTCCAGTCCCGTGGAACTTTCCGCCGTTCCAATGATCTCTGATAGATTACGGATAAGAATGGTGATATATTTGTAGCATAGTCAACATAAAATCTTACAGGGATACCGTCTGGGCCAGATGCCTTTCTGGCGTCTAAGGATCTTAACTGTTTTACAATCCCAGATACGCTATATGTCAGCCATCCTTTCGTTTGTTCGATCATTGAAAGGGGCAATGGTGCTGCAGTCCTCTATCGTAAATGAGTTTTTGAAAGCTAGGTTTAAAATTTCGGCCTTCTATTTATCATCATCAGTTACATTACCCGTACTGTCAGCAAGAGAAGGTATTTAATTATTTGTAGCGTTCATAGATTTTATGTACGACCAGAATTTTTGGGGGTGATTTTAGAATCTGCAGATAAAATATTGCTTTCAAATTCGTTAAAAGAGTCTCTCATTGTCCTTCTGACAGCTGCTTTCATTTCGCATAATTTCTGTACGTCAGCGGGGCAGTGACTACGTTTAAAACAACTGTGCAAAATTCTCTGCTTTCTCAGCAACTTCCTAATATGTTTGATGTACCAAGGTGGATCCTTTCCCTCCCCTATACTTTTGCTAGGCACATATTTCTCTAGTACGTGGTGAACAATACCTTTAAATTCAGACCAAAGATGCTCAATATCTTTGTGTGTCCCACAGTGAATCCTTGGAGCTGACTATGAAGATATTCATTAATGACACTTTTATTTGCTTTCCCAAACAAGAAAACTCTACGCTATTTCCAGAATGAGATTTTCACTCTGCAGCGGAGTGTGCGCTGATATGAAACTTCCTGGCAGATTAAAACTGTGTGCCCGACCGAGACTCGAACTCGGGACCTTTGCCTTTCGCGGGCAAGTGCTGTACCAACTGAGCTACCGAAGCACGACTCACGCCCGGTACTCACAGCTTTACTTCTGCCAGTATCTCGTCTCCTACCTTCCAAACTTTACAGAAGCTCTCCTGCGAACCTTGCAGCTGCAAGACGCTAGATTAAAGTCTCCACCTGTAACTAATGGATAATTTGGATATTTACTTCCTATGTACTCAAGACTTTCCCCTGAAACATTCTGCGACGTTTGTTGCGGATGCTGGTGGTATATAAAAACATCCTAATACAATGGTCAATCCCTGTCCGACTGACAGCTTTATCCAGACTATTTCACAGTCCAACGCAGTATCAATCTCAACTGCGTTTAAAACAGCTTTTAACTGCAATGAACACACCACCTCCTATAGCATTAGTCTATCCTTCCTAAACTTGTCCAATCAAGAGTTCAAAATTTCATACTTTGTGCTATCTATTTTCATTGACATGTGGTGACAAATCCTATATCATTGTGAGATGACACCTAGATAAATGAATGAATGAATAAATAAGTAACTAAATAAATAAATAAATAAATAAATAAATAAACAAATAAATAACTCACCCATTTTTTGCATCCCATTAAAATAAGAAAATTGTTAACACACTAATTGCAAATTCTGGCAGTATTAGCCTTCCCCACATATACAATATATTGAGATAACAATAATTAATAGCATCAGGGGGTGACAGCTACTGAAGTCTCCATATTTTATATCTGAAGATGGGCCAAATCAATCAAAATCATCCACTGCAATGCAAGTGTGTGACCTTGTTTGTTTTCTGCTCATAAAATGACAAAGCAATAAGACTATTTTCTAAGGCAACACAGCTTTTTCTGTAGTTGAAAGGATGTTATTCTTCAATAAAAATCACCAATACAATTATTGTATGTCTGCATCTATTGCATTCCACTGAGCTTCTGGAATATGTGGCCTTGTGACACACATGAAGCACGTAACACTTTGCCAGAAACTGAAATGCACTTTCCTAATGCATGAAATAACTTATCTTGTAACTCTAAAAGATGCACTAAATAATCTTTTGGTTTCAATGCTACATAAGAATTAGTACTCTTTATATGTCTTTAAGTATAATCAGCATCCTCCAGTTATTTGGTAAAAGGAAGGAGGATAAGAATTTAATGTCCCATCAATTGCAATATCATTAGAGACTGAGAACAAGCTCAAATGAAGGATAGGGAAGGAGATCTGATGTGGGTTTTTCCAAGCTACCATCCCAGCAATTGCCTGAAGAGATTTGAGCAGCTTAAGGAAAACCTAAATCTGGTTGGCAGGACGGGTATTTCAACCACTGCCCTCCCGAAAATGAGTCCAGTATGTTAAAACCACTGTTCTGTCTATCTCAGCATGCAACTCACAAGGGAGACTGCTTATATTCATTCCCTTCCCAAGTAACTATGTTGAAACTACCATAATATTTTCAAATTGCAGTAAGTAATTCATTAACACTGAACATGTGTTATGATTACAATGTTACTGTACAAGACCTGTGCATGATACAGAATGAAATTAGTCCTCCCGAGTTTCAAGACTGTTGACCTTCACGAAGTAGGTCACCTGAGTACACAACCCAGACTGATTCAAATTCTCAATGCCTAATTTGTTTCCCTGCCCATTTTTTCAAACAAATGCCCAGAATTTCTCCTGTAACTCAGATAGAGTGAACAGTTGATAGTAGGAGAGTTATAAATTGACAAAAGGCAAATGGATCATAGAAACTTAATCAGTATACTGTACTAATGACAAACTATAACTATACTGCTTGATGCTTATACCAGCCAAATTTAATCAAATGAATATGGAAGAAAGTCACTGCTTTGAAAACAGATGCTGTCTCCTCTGCAATACTGGATGGGCATTGTTTATGTACTGTCGACAGCTTAATATTTACATTTCAAACCACAGTTAAGCTGAAATTTATTTTTTATTGTCAGCAACAAAAATCATTAAGGAGTATATCTATAAGAAAGTGAATGCAAGAATTGCACAATGCTTACAAAGACTTCTACAAGATGTATGGTTATCTACTTCAGGTATTCTGTTCCATTACAACAACATTGAGTGAAAATGTGACTTTAAACTGTTTGCTGTAAACCAGTTGTAGGCTTGTTCTGCTGTCATCTGACATTTCAAAACCTGAATTTCTCAAATAGACTTTCTTTCACACTTTTCCGAGTTTCAGATTGGTGCATATTTATTTCTTTCTTTATGAAATTCTCTCTTTCATTTGTACAATTCACACCCAGATTTTACAAAACTGAACTGGCTTTCCACATTGTTTAAATTTAAGCTCTTTTCTCTTCATCCTTTAACCAAAAATTTGCAGTCCTTCTCTTGTCACTGAAAGCTATTTGCAGTAAAGGTATTCTTGTTCTGTGGTCTTATTGGTACAACCATGAACCCTCTAACCACAATTTCCCAGTTACTATCAAAATGTCAACATCATGAATGAAGATCAAATAGTTGAAGACACCAGAGTGTATAAAAAGACCACCACAGAACTAAGAAAAATGCCCGCAGTAATCCTAAAATTTTAAAAAATATTTTTAAATTTACCTGTTGCAGTTTTTAACAAGGAGGTCCTGAATATTTTAAATAAATGACTGAAGTTCAATGTAAAATAAGCTTGTGTGAATTGAAGTGTGATTAATAATCTCATAGCCCATACTTACAACAATATTATGAGAAGGGAAGTTGCTGCTCACCATATAGTGGAGATGCTGAGTCACAGATAAGCACAACAAAAAGATTTTCACAGTTATAGCTTTCGGCCATGGCCTTTGTCAACAATATACACACATATGTGCACACACACACACACACACACACACACACACACACACACACACACACACACAGCCCAACCTGCAGCACTTCACTGTCCACCATCCCCACCATACTTTCCCCTCCCTACCCCAGCCTGCTCCTTTTTTCCCTACCTTGTCGCCACTCCCATCATGCGTGTGTGTGTGTGTGTGTGTGTGTGTGTGTTGTTGACAAAGGGCATTGGCCGAAAGCTTTAAGTGTGAAAATCTTTTGTTGTGCCTATCTGTGACTCAGCATCAAAGGCTGATAGAAGTAACAGTCATCATTACCGATGAACCTGGGTATAATGAAAAAGATTTACAACTCTTTGAAAACAATAAAATCACAAAGGCAGAGAAGGACCCCACTAAAAAGTTGAACGTTATTTAAGGAAATGTTCCTGTTCATTCGATTATTAATTGCTTCAATAGCCCCACCTATTAGGTCAGTAAAAAACTTTATTTCCTACTTAAAGAATATTACACTTGCGAAAAACAGTACACTGCGCACAACTCTCGAGATTGCATGTTACATTAAAGATGTCCCGATACCAGAGAATGGGGTGTTTGTGTCTTCTGACCTCACAAATATGTATACAAGTGTCCCAGTTAAGGATAGAACAGAAGTAATAAAGAAGAACTTAATTAAGCACAAATAATTCACAATGGCTGGGATTTGGGAATTCGTTGACTTATTAGATTTAGTAACCTCTCAGAATTACTTCACATTCCAGAGCACATTTCTATACAATAAGAACGTTCTGCAATGGGCAATTGTTTCGCACCAACTCCAGCTAACAGTTTCATAAACACATGAGAAACACATTTTTTTCGCCAATTTAGAACGCACAACAAAGACAATTCATTGCTATAAATGATGTGTGCATGACTCTATAGTACTTTTTGAGGAATCTTTTACCGATACAGATATAATGCATGACCAACTTAACACATTGCTTTCTCAGTATAAAATTTACAAAAGAAATAAAAATTATTAAAAGTGTAAGTTTCCTACACCTCCAAATTTCAATATCAATAGCCAATGCAAATTTAGAATTTTTCATAAGCCAACCATTACGGATCGCACCATAAGTAATGATTCCTGCTATCCAGTGTGCTTAAGTGAGCCTATTTTAATTCTAACAACAATATTATGAAAGGGACTGATTGCTACTCATCATACAGAGTAGATGTTGAGTTGCTATTTTAACTCTACAATACATAGACTAAGGAACCTACCGCTTGACAGTGGGGAAAAAAATCCTAGCTATCTTGTAACAAGTAACTATTAACAATGATTTCAGAGTGGAAATGATCACCGAGCTATATAAGCACAAAGTTAAAACAGACAGTGCAAACATAACTGATGAAATTACACTAGAAACAGGAAGCACTAAGCACAAAAAGACTAAGTTTGCCAAATCAACATATTTAGGATCATTCACAGATAAAATGTAGGGATCAGTGTTTGTCCCAACAATTCATTACGTAAGACAATCAGAAAGAGCATCAGTAGAACTAACCAGTCTGCAAGATGTGAGGTCTACAGAATAGAATGTCGCTCACGCACAAAATGTTACATTGGATGATGATGATATTAGTTTGTGAGGCGCTCAACATCGTGGTCATCAGCACCCATAAACCTTCTGAATCTTTCCATTCCAGTCTTGCTACGTCTCAAATGATGATGAAGACAACACATACACCCAGTCCCCGGCAGGAGAAAAAGCCCGACCCGGCAGGGAATCGAACCTGGGACCCCGTGATCCAGAGGCAGGAATATATTAAAGGAGGACAATAAATATTAATACAGTTTTATCTCCACTGTAGCATTTACTGATACCATAAAATGAATTGGTAATGACTGTTATTTCTGGATACCAAAGAGTTGCAAATTCCAGTGACTCTTAATTGCGAACAATTGTTACAGAGAAACTACTAATGGAAACTGAAAATAGTTTCACAAATTGTGTTATCTGTTTACTGCTGCGCCATCAGCCAAAGCTTTGTGCCAATCATATTGTGCATGCACAGTCTGCACAGACTCCACTAGTGGTGTATATTTCTCCATACGCATGGTGTGCAATGTAATTGGCAATTTTCAACATTATTTTTAAAAATATATTTGCAGTGTATCTTAGTAGCCAAGATTTTGACAGTACATTTGTTGTTTGAATTCTTTCCATGGAAAAAAATTTAAGGCAGGTTTAACATGTCGGATTGGGCATTCCCTCGTTAGGCTTGTCTTCTTAAGTTGAGCTGGTAACCTTGATGAGTGTGCCTCACATCAGAAGCCCACCCAATTTTGACTTTTCTTCCCATTCCCCTCTACTTAATCCAAAAGGCTTCCTTAGGAAGCCTTGCCATGATGAGCACTGGACAGCAGTAAATACTCTCCTCTAGGCTCTGTCATGGTTACAGGTAAGTATGGCTTGACAAAGTCATGTAAGGTGCTTGCCCCCGTTCTGCCGCCACATGCAAGCAGCATAAGCTCATCCTCTCCAAATTTATTTATCGCCCCCCTCTCCCTCCCCCTCCCTCCCTCCCTCCCTCCCTCCCTCTCTCTCTCTCTCTCTCTCTCTCTCTCTCTCTCTCTCTCTCTCTCTCTCTCTCTCTCTCTCTCTGTGTGTGTGTGTGTGTGTGTGTGTGTGTGCGCGCGCGCGCACGCGCGCATGTCCACATGCACAAATGTGACACGACGTACACTACAGTAAATTCACGTCCTCAGCAAACATTATAGTTTTTGAACTGACCTTTAAAGGCATTAGAAGATCTGTTTGTGTACATTAAGAATAAGAATGAGCCCAGAAACAATTCTTATGGGACCCCACACTATTTCCCCCCATTGTCCCCTGTCACAGTCTGTCAGTGAGACCTGTCTCCTTTCCGTTGTGAAGGTACAACTCCAACTATGCAAAAAGGATGCTATTAATGCCAAAACACTTTAGTTTTCCTGGTAGAATTTTGTGAGTCATACATTCAACAGATCTGGTAATGTAACACAATTTATCCACAGGATAAATTTTCTCATTTGTCTCTTCCAGCACTTAACTTGTGATGTTTTCTCTATGGAGTTCTCATTTAGGAAAGCCAAACTGAGAAACAATTAACACGCTCTGTTCAATTAAGACAGACACAATTCTACCACACACCACTTTCTGAAATGATTTTGGAAATACTGCAAGGAGTTGAACTGATCTGTAATCACAGATGTGGTTTGCTTATACCCAGTTAATAGAGGTGTTACTACAGCATACCTGAGTCCGTCAGTAAATATGCCTCAAGTCATTGGTTACAAAGATAGCTCAAGGGTAATCCTATAAAGTCAAGGTCAGAGTGCAATATTCTGCTAGAAACAACATCAAAATCATAGTCAGCAAAATTACTACTTTTTACTGACATGATTAATTTTCTGATCTCCTTGCAGTTTGTATTTAGAAACTGATGATGTTTGATGATGCATGCAGTGCCTGCACAAGCAAATCCAACGAAATTGCATTTCATTGTTGACCTGATTTGGTGGCCAATAATTTGAAAGTTTCATAGTTTCTGGCCAAGCTATTTTCTGGAGGGGGGGGGGGGGGGGGGGGGGGTCTCAATTTCATTAAGGTTGGTATTTTTATATGTGTGTTGTTTAATAATGTTCCAATTGTTTTCAGGTTATTCTTTGAGGGAATTTGTTTCTTATGTGCACGTTTTCCTTTTTAGTAATACTAGAGGATTTTACATTACTGCTGTAAGGTTTCCAATCTTAACTACAGTTTGTCCTCTGAATTAGGCAGAGCTCTCTCTTCCTAGTACACGAAACTTTACTCCCAGGAGTTACCTATCAGTTGTCATTGCTTTTGTTTGATTTTGCAGTTATTTGTGTTTGCAGAAAATTAGATTCAAAATGCTTTAGGTATATTTTCAAGAACAAGTTAAATTTTCAATCTACATCATCTGCCGTGTACATTTCTCCCCTGCATTTTCCCCATGATTTACATATAAACACTGTTACAGATTCTGCAATAGAATATTTTTCTTCCACAATCTGTACCTAGCTGATCAGTACATTTTATTGTTCTCATTTGATCAAAAACACGATAGACTAGAAGATTAGTTTGGGATACCCTTCACAAGAGGCAAGATACATATTATTGCACAAGAACATTTATCAGGGTGTATATACGGACAAGGAAAAAAAATTCCCCGGATGTCGTTGTTGAAAATACACTTTCTCCCCAGGTGAAAATAAACTTTTTCCAAGTTAAGTGACAGATTGTTTTCGGAACCATGAAACTTGACAACCTTTTGAATGGTTAGCATTTTATACACGGGCATAGAACTTCCCAGCACTTTAGGAAATCATCATCATCATCATCATCATCATCATCATCATCATCATCATCATCATCATCATCCCCCCCCCCCAAAAAAAAATTAAAAAATAAATAAATAAACCAATATTATTTTAAAAAAAGCATTTTTAAAAAGATCTTTGATGTGCAGCAGCATGTACACTTTTTCATATTACGAAAGTTATGATGATGATGATGATGATTCCCATACTTCTTTACAGAGCGTAGGGGAGCGACGCAGGAGACCAGCACCGCCTTACTAGGCAAGGTCCTAGTTGAGGTGGTTTGCCATTGCCTTCCTCCGACCGTAATGGGGATGAATGATGATGATGATGATGATGATGATGATGAAGACAACATAACAACACCCAGTCATCTCGAGGCGGGAAAAATCCCTGACCCCGCCGGGAATCGAACCCAGGACCCCGTGCACGGGAAGCGAGAACGCTACTGCGAGACCACGAGCTGCGGACATTATAGATTTGAATTCCACCAAATACTGCACGTTAGTTTCCGAAGCACTGAAATCGAGACTGTGATGCACTTTAGTAAGCCAATCATAGCTGACGTCATGCGATCTCGCCAGCCGATGAGAGCAGATATTCAGAGCCTAGGACACCTGATGTAGTCAGCCAATAACAACCACCATCACTGTTCAGTAGTGCGAACACATAAATAGAAAAAATTAATGTTTGAAATTAATATACCTAGTGTAGCTACAAGAAAAGCTAAGCTTTCTACATATAATATTAGTCTCTTTTGCACGTGTTACAGTTTAATATACATCATACAAATGTGCCTCTGAAACTTTAAACAATACACAAATGTCTGGATGCCAAATTTTGGAAGTGGTTGGCCCTCAAAGAAATTCAAAGCACATTCGCACATGTAACGTAATTCATTTTGCAAAGCACGGAATTTACTTTGCAAGTAACTCTTTTCAACCACAATTTGCAATATTTTCCCAAGACCTGTTAGAATTCATTACAGCAGTTGTTAGAGAGTGGCAGAAAATGGCATTGCTGCACGTGCACAGCTATGACGACGTAGGAAGCCCACATGATTGTACCTATACAGCATTAAGAGATCTTATATATGTCGTAAATGAGACAGAACATCAGCGGGTACTCAAAGAGCATTGGAATTTTGTAAACCACACTAAAATGCATTATTCGGCTGAAAGGGCACATTCGTATGTCCAGATTCACAATGAAGTAAGCCCCAACCTGACATTACACTTTTCACTGCGGTTTTCAGGCTGCAAATTTTCTTCAAGTACCAGGAAAATATTATGTTTGGTTCTTTATGGCATAACACAATACATGCCAGGAGATAAAAACAGGCACTAGTAATTCAGCAAACAGTTGACACTAGCCAATACTGTGGAACGAAACACTTCGTTTCAAATAAGTTAACTGCCTCTGCGGAAAAGATTAATAAGAGCCAAATTTCTTCAGCAAATTGACAAAAATAACTTCACTATTGTGCAAGGCAATTAATGCAATAAAAACCAGGAAACTGGAACTAATAACATACTTTAGCCTTCCATAAGTATGTCAATGTATTTTAATTCAGTTGCTAGCTCTCGGCCACAGAAATCCGTTTTGTTTTCATTTGGCATGAGAGTTGTGAACGAAGAAGAAACAGCAAAATAACTACACGCAAACATGGGTCCCGTGGAGACTACAGCCCCCTCCACTGCAACTTAGAATGTTCTGCGCATGCGCGAATCTGGCAGATTGGGCTCACCAGAAGAATTTTTCTGGTTAGCGTCTGGCTGCTTGTTGCTACTGCTGATACAGCTAACAGCCGTGCTTCAAGTAGCCATGAGCGGAAGCAGGTACTGCTCGTATGTGACTCAACTGCTTATGCGTATGAGCCCGCTGGCAAATGCTCAAATTAACCTAATGGAAACTGTTGTGATGTCACTATCAATGGAATCAGTTTGTTGTTTTTAAAGTGTTGCATAGTCTTCATCCTAAAGCCTTTGACACATTTTGGTGTTGGCAGAAGCTTGTGTGTGCACTGTGTTTTGATGTTGATTTTGATTTTCTTTCCCTAGTTTATATTTTATTGTGGCAATATTATTTTGCAGTAGAGGGCTCAAGTAAAATTCTTTGTTAGAGTATCTGTTCTTACCAGTCAAAATTACAAAAATTTTACTGAAAACTTACATAATGAAAAATTCCCACAATTCTAAAGAATTCCCGGGTTTTTCTTGGTTTTTTTCCTGGACGAAAATATTCCCAGGTTTTACCCAGATTTCCCGGTTGTCCCGGGGCGTATACACCCTGGAGAATTGTAGAAAGAAAAGCCTAAAGATATTTCAGAACTATAGTGCTTGCAGAAAGTATCCTTGAATTACAGCATTTCAGTCATTGTTTAACATTATGTTGTTAGACATCTGAATTACAGATCTTCAGTTAAAATTTCACTGCTCTAGCACCAATACTTTTCGAGATTTCAGGTTTTTCTGTGTCGTATACAGGGCTAAATAGTGCCCGTTTTTGTTCTGAATAAAATGTTTTTGTCTCTCTAAAACTAATAGTTCAACAGTTATGAAACTTTTACTGCCATTTTACACAGAAATGCCAAAGAAACTGGTGCAGGCACGCATATTCAAATGCAGAGAGATGTAAACAGGCAGAATACGGCACTGTTGTTGGCAACACCTATGTACAACAACAAGTGTCTGGTGCAATTGTTAAGTCGGTTACTGCTGCTACAACTACAGGTTATCAAGATTTAAGTGACTTTGAACATGGTGTTATAGTCAGTGCACACGCGATGGGACACAGTATTTCCGAGGTAGCAATGAAGTGGGGTTTTTCATGTACGAACATTTCAAGAGCGTACCATGAATATCAGGAATCTAGTAAAACATCAAATCTCTGACATTGCTGCACTGGATAAAGATCCTGCAAGAACGGGACCAACAATGACTGAAGGTAGTTGTTCAATGTGTCAGAGGTGCAACACTTCTGCAAATTGCTGCAGATTTCAATGCTGGGCCATCAACAAGTGTCAGCGTGCAAACCATTCAGTGAAACCTCAATAGTACGGGTTTTTGGAGCTGATGGCACACTTGTACCCTTGATGACTGCATAACGCAAAGGTTTACACCTAACCTGGGCTCGTCAACGGCATTAGACTGTTGATAACTGGAAACATGTTGCCTGGTCAGGTGAGTCTTGTTTCAAATTGTATCGAATGGATAGACATGTACGGGTATAGAGATAACCTTTTGAATCCATGGACCCTGCTGTCAGCAGAGGACTGTTCAAGCTGGTGGAGGCTCTATAATAGTGTGGGCATGTGCAGTTGGAGTGATATGGGGGCTCCTGATACGTCTAGATACGACTCTGACAGGTGACAAAACATACGTAAGCATCCTGTCTAATCACCTTCATCCGTTCGTGGTCATTGTGCATTTTGACAGACTTGGGAAATTCCAGCACGATAATGTGAAACCTCACACATCCACTGCTACAGAGAGGCTCTAGGAAAACTTTTCTGAGTTTAAACACTTCCACTGGCCACCAAACTCCCTGCAGAATCCACGGTGTCAATGCCCTCCAGCACTACTGCAGACATTAGTCGAGTCCATGCCACATCGTGTTGCAGCACTTCCGCATGCTATTGGGGGCCTACAAGATATTAGGCTGGTGTACCAGTTTCTCTAGATTTTCAGTGTATTGAAGCACGGCAATCATAACAATAACACTACAACCCAGAAAAAATCTTTCTCATTTGGTCACCTTAAAAAATTTCCCCGGCAGTAAATTTGGTGGCAAAATCGGGCAGTTCGGTTCTGCAATAACGCCCGATTGGGATCACTAAGATCTACTCAGGCTGCGCAGTTGTTTTCTCCCTGTGATGGATCCACAGTCAGAATATGTCCAGGTGTTGCCAATCAGGAGTTATTGCAAAATGAAACTACCCAATTAAAAAAAAGTCTTAAGTAACACCAAATGGGTAGGAATCTTTCCCAGGTGGCACTATTTTACACATAGCTGCTATTTTTCCAGCAACTGTAGCATATATTTAAGAACAAAATTCCATCTTCAGTGATACAGGTATTTTAATTTCATTTTACCAGGATGAACAGACCAATCTGTCATCTTCAGAAGCTGGTTTAGCAGATGTCAATATCTTTTTCATGGAAGCATAACGGTATGGCATGTCCAGAAATGTACATACTGTATGTGATTATTAATGACACAGATTGACAGACTGATGTTGTTGTTGTGGTCTTCAGTCCTGAGACTGGTTTGATACAGCTCTCCATGCTCTCTATCCTGTGCAAGCTTCTTCATCTCCCTGTACCTACTGCAGCCTACATCCTTCTGAATCTGTTTAGTGTATTCATCTCTTGGTCTCCCTCTACGATTTTTACCCTCCATGCTGCCCTCCAATACGAAATTGGTGATCCCTCAATGCCTCATAACATGTCCTACCAACCGATCCCCTATTCTTGTCAAGTTGTGCTACAAGCTCCTCTTCTCCCCAGTTCTATTTAATACCTCCTCATTAGTTATGTGAACTACCCATCTAATCTTCAGCATTCTTCTGTAGCACCACATTTCAAAAACTTCTATTCTCTTCTTGTCTAAACTATTTATCGTCCATGTTTCACTTCCATACATGGCTACACTCCATACAAATGCTTTCAGAAACGACTTCCTGACATTTAAATCTATACTCGATGTTAACAAATTTTTCTTCTTCAGAAACACTTTCCTTGCCATTGCCAGTCTACATTTTATATCTTCTCTACTTTGACCATCATCAGTTATTTTGCTCCCCAAATACCAAACCTCCTTTACTATTTTAAGTGTCTCATTTCCTAATCTAATTCCCTCAGCATCACCCGACTTAATTCGACTACATTCCATTATCCTTGTTTTGCTTTTGTTGATGTTCATCTTATACCCTCCTTTCAAGACACTGTCCATTCCGTTCAACTGCTCTTCCAAGTCCTTTGATGTCTCTGACAGAATTACAATGTCATCGGCGAACCTCAAAGTTTTTATTTCTTCTCCATGGATTTTAATACCTACTCCGAACTTTTCTTTTTGTTTCCTTTATTGCTTGCTTAATATACAGATTGAATAACATCGGGGATAGGCTACAACACTGTCTCACTCCCTTCCCAACACTGCTTCCCTTTCATGCCCCTCGACTCTTATAACTGCCATCTGGTTTCTGTACAAATTGTAAATAGCCTTTCGTTCCCTGTATTTTACCCCTGCCACCTTCAGAATTTGAAAGAGAGTATTCCAATCAACATTGTCAAAAGCTTTCTCTAAGACTACAAATGCTAGAAACGTAGGTTTGCCTTTCCTTAAGCTTTCTTCTAAGGTAAGTCATAGGGTCAGTATTGCCTCACGTGTTCCAACATTTCTACGGAATCCAAACTGATCTTCCCCTAGGTCGGCTTCTATCAGTTTTTCCATTCGTCTGTAAAGAATTCGCATTAGTACTTTGCAGCTGTGACTTATTAAACTGATAGTTTGGTAATTTTCACATCTGTCAACACCTGCTTCCTTTGGGATTGGAATTATTATATTCTGCTTGAAGTCTGAGTGTATTTCGCCTGTCTCATACATCTTGCTCACCAGATGGTAGAGTTTTGTCAGGACTGACTCTCCCAAGGCTGTCAGTAGTTCTAATGGAATGTTGTCTACTCCGGGGGCCTTGTTTCGATTCAGGTCTTTCAGTGCTTTGTCAAACTCTTCACGCAGTATCATATCTCCCATTTCTTCTTCATCTACATCCCCTTCCATTTCCATAATATTGTCCTCAAGTACATTGACCCTCTATATACTCCTTCCACCTTTCTGATTTCCCTTCTTTGCTTAGAACTGGGTTTCCATCAGAGCTCTTGATATTCATGCAAGTGGTTCTCTTTTCTGCAAAGGTCTCTTTTAATTTTCCTGTAGGCACTATCTATCTTACCCCTAGTGAGATAAGCCTCTACATCCTTACATTTGTCCTCTAGCCATCCCTGCTTAGCCATTTTGCACTTCCTGTCGATATCATTTTTGAGACGTTTGTATTCCTTTTTGCCTGCTTCATTTACTGCATTTTTATATTTTCTCCTTTCAATCATTAAATTCAATATTTCTTCTGTTACCCAAGTGTTTCTAGTAGCCCTCGTCTTTTTACCTATCTGATCCTCTGCTGCCTAAACTATTTCATCCCTCTATGCTACCAATTCTTCTACTGTATTTCTTTCCCCCCATTCCTGTCAATTGTTCCCTTATGCTCTCACTGAAGCTCTGTACAACCTCTGGTTCTTTCAGCTTATCCAGATCCCATCTCCTTAAATTCCCACCTTTTTGCAGTTTCTTCAGTTTTAATCTACAGTTCATAACCAATAGATTGTGGTCAGAGTCCACATCTGCGCCTGGAAATGACAGACTGATAATTTATAATAAATGGATCACATTTAAGTGAGTAGTAGAGTAGTTGTGCTAGCTGTAATAGAACAGCAAAAATCTTCATAACTGTACAATAGCAGTTTTAGATAAAGAAAAACATTTTAGAGACAGACACAAAAGCAGGAATTCTTACATTCCATTTCCAAAAGTATTAGAGCTTGTACAATGACATTTTAACTAAATACCAGTAATCTGAATTACTTGTATTCAGTTAAAATGTCTAATAACATCATGTAAAACATTCAGTGAAGTGCTGTCACTTTAGGAACAAATGTGGATTGAACAAAATTTACACCTGCCCTAAACTGAGAACTGTATTAACCCTATGTGGGAAGAAAGCCAGGGAACGGAAAACATGATGGATGAGACTTCACACTTGATGCTGTTTATATGATGCAGATGATGATGAACCAGAAGGACAACAATGGCCCTGAAATACACAGCCATGAAACAGATATGAAGGTGAATAACAGCAGATACCAAGAGCCCTGGCGCCCAGGGTCTGCCCTGCTGCAAATCCATCCAACACTAAAACACAAATAACTTCATTTGGCTTAAGAGAAAAATGAGAAGTATAGCAGGAACATATGCCAAAGAAACTATACTTTGAACTAAATTACAAGCCATCTACACAGACAGCAACATGCTGCCACATACAGCAAACTGATCTTTGAAGTGAAAACTTGTGCATAAACTAGTAATTGTATTTGCCTAATTATTCATTCTGAGAAAGTCTGGAAGTTCATCACAGCACATGCAATTTGTTTCTTCGAGTAAATACAACTTACTCACCTTTATTTTCTTGAATGCTCTTGCTCTAGTTGAATATCTTGATTCACAAACATATACATCCTTATCAAGAAAGCCATCTGGCCTGAAGCGGAAGTAATCTTTCACACTTAGAACACAACATCTGCCAAGAATCTGACTGAGTGGTGTTGCAAAGTGTATATCACTTTTAAACACCTCCTATAAAGAAGAGGCAAAAATTAAACAAGGCACTGTACATATTCTGTCTTGTGATATTTATTGTTGACATACATATCTGAAACCATACATCAGCAATCCCATATCACATAATGATATGTACCTTTTCTAGGAATTTTCGAGTAGTGACATGATATGTTTCATTTGGGCGGAAGAATACATTCCCATACATCATTTGACATCCTTCCTGATTGGTCCATAGCCTTTCCACATGGATGATACTTGGTTCCATACCACGTTCTTTTGGTTCCGCATAAACAAAGTCCCCAACATGGTAAATTTGCTGATTGAAACTGAGTGAATCTCCTTGTGTTGCATTTCCACCTGTGTCCTACGGAGCACAGAAAATACACTGTTTCATGATTTTCTCTCAAAAACAAATAATTTCTTTTACATATGGGGTAATTTTCAATTAATTGCACATAAGAAAAAGCTGGAGTGTATTACTACTAATTTTCTAATATAATACTGTACCGTGACATCTGCTTTCATCAGTAATTGGTTGAAACAAGAAATCACTTTTTTCTTGTGGATAACATTCAGATTAATCCACCCTTTTTTCTGGGTATATTCAAAGTAGTGCTAATTAATTATTCTATATTTAAAAAAACACACACACACACACACACACACACACACACACACACACACACACACTCTCTATTTTATGCAGCATTGTTCCTTTCCCTGTCAGTTTCGTGTTCATCAGTGAATACTGAAGGATTATTTTTGTTCCCGTGTTATATGCCTGAAAGCTACTGTTATGCTATATTTCCAAAAAGTTGTAGGAAACAGAGGATAGCACAGCCACAACTCATCTATGTCCCTCCACTATTTCTTTACTGCAGAGTAGACATTCTGGCATACAACAAATGAAATATGGATTATTGAAGATGAACTGAGAGCTGTGACTCATCTAATTACAGAGATTTTTACATTCTGCAGTGTACGATCACCTCCTCACGCCATGTCTGTGTGTGCTGGAGTGCAATAGATGCATATATAGCCTCACTAAAATGCACAATTTAATTTTTTCGTAAAACATTAGTTCCTTGAAATGATGATACAATTTTATTTTGAACTTATCAGTATTTAATACAGTTATGTATTAAAACAATGTTGGACAAATGCAGTAAGTTTTGATGATGACAACTTGTTGATCAACAGTAAAGTGATTCATTTTCACTTGCCACAGTGTCTCTAGATGATGACAAATGAGCAACAGCAAGTATTGCCAACTGATCAGAACAAAAATGGAAAGCAAATTAAATTGTGAATTTTTATTGGGACACGTTGGATAAAAGTAAGGTTATCATTTTGAGGAAAGACAAATTGTGTGTATACTGTACCACTGGATAGTATAATAATATCAGGAAAATCAACAGATAATAGTGGAAGAACTATGTGCAATTGAAGATGTAAAATGGCGGTCACATGGCACCTACCAACAAACACCTGATGGAGCGAAAATTTGGCATACTTAATTTCAAATCGACTGACAGGGGATACAAAAAATATAAAGAATTACTGTAACATTTGATAACTGCATCAACACATTCACAAAGAAGACAACTTACTACACGAGGAATTAATTCTAATACAACTATCCTGTGCAAGAATACTAACAAGGGAGTCTCCCGTACAAGACAATCCAAACCACACACTCAAGTTTGATATAGTTCAAATGACACCCCTTGATTAAACAAACACCTTGCCTTTAGACATAATTTTCCAAGAGATCAAAATCTGATATACGCTTCACAAGAAGCCAAGGTCCAATGCACGGTCTGAAGAGATAGGATGTATACATCCTGAAATTCTGTCTTAAAAATAACTGATGATTATATTGGCTGTTGAATAAAGGATTTTTTTTTTACTTTCTTTAAAAAAGTTGTTTAAAGTTTTTAACATAAGATTTTTTCGTACAAACCTCAACTAGCAACACATATTTTTGAGGTACAGCCATGCAAATGCCAACAGTCTGCTTAAACACAAACATTGAAGGAGGTCATTTTTCCACCTAATGCTCCTACCATTAAGTTTGTTGTCAATACTGTAAAAATATCCACAAAGGTTTGAGAAAGTTCACTGACTTCTCCCTTCCAAGGTTTTGCAACACATTCATCCAAAAAAGTAAGCCCGAGACCGTTTTTAAGAAAACCTGAAAACACGCCTTGGCATTCTTTCACCTTCAATAGGTCCATGTGTTCTATTCATAAACTAAACTTAAGTCTGAAAAATGCAGTGTGATATTATCACTTTGGAAATGTGGGGTGGGGTGGGGTGGGGTGGTAGTTGACTGGAGAGACAAGGCACAGGAGATCTGTTTCCATACAAGGTCGGGAGGGTAATTACAATTTGTGAAGGCCTCAGTGACACCCTTGATGTATTTGAATTGGGAGAGGGACTGCCTGTCATTGCAAATGTGATGATCAGGGGTGGCTAGGTTGTACGGAAGGGACTTTTTGGTACGGAATGGGAGATATCTCTCTAAGTGAGCTGGTGATTGGTATGTTCGGCATGGACAGAGGTACTGATGTAGCCATTCTTGATGTGGAGGTCACCATCGAGCAAAGTGACTTGTTGGGTTGAGGATGACCAGAAATGGGGTAGAAGGTGTTGACATTTTGGAAGAAAATGGATAGGATGTGCTCACCCTCAGCCCAGATCACAAAGATACCATCAATGAATTTGAAATACATAATGGGGTTTGGAATTCCAAGTGATTAGGAAAGGTGCCTCTAGATGGCTCATGAACAGGTTGCCATAAGATGGTACCATGCAGGTGCCCATTGCCATACTACATACTTGCATGTAGGTGATGGCTTCAAAGGAGAATAATTTTGTGGGTGAGGATATAGTTAGTCATGGTGACAAAGAAGGAGGTTGTAGGTTTGCAGTTAGTTGGACATTGGCAAAAGACGGTATTCAATAGTGGCAAGGTCATAGGCTTTGGTGATGTTAGTGCAGAGGGAAGTGGCATCAACAATGACAAGTAGGGCACCGAGTGGTAAAGGAAAAGGAACTGTGGAGAGTCAGCAGAGGAAATTATTGGTGTCTTTTTATATATGGAGATAGGTTACAAATAACAGGCTGAAAGTGTTGGTCCACAAATGCAGATATTCTCTCAGTGGGGGTTGGAGAGGGGGACAAAGGGGAGGAGGGGGGAGGGGGAGGGGGCAAAAGCTGAAACATATAGCAGTCTTTTTTGTTATGCCTGTCTGCAACTTAACATCTCCTCTATATGGTGAGTACCAATCTATCCTTTTTACAATACTGTTGTTCTTCCAATCTCGACTACCCACTGTATGATTTTGCCAAATGGTTTTTCTTCCATCCCACAACCTAGTCCTGTTTTCCTTAGTTACTATTCTTGAATGCGTTGATTTACTCCTTGTGAGTTCTTTGTTTCTCTTCTTTCCTGTGCTTTATCTTTTGCCTTCCAAAAATCTGAAGCTCAGACTTACGTGCCACACTGTATCAATGACCTCATTTGTGCACAACGCATGGCTACATGACAGTGTGGATTGTTGATGCAGCACCTCATGTCCCAAATTCTTCCTGCCAATATATGAGGCATCTTCAGAAAGTAAATGTTTACCTTTTTACAAATTTTTAGATAAACTGTATTTGAAAAAAGAATTATAGGATACTGTTGATACACTTACTGACTATTTTTCCAAATTATCGCCATCCCATTCAATGCGTGTAGTGAACAGTGGCACAAGCTTTTTTTATGGTTGCCTCTAAGAACTCTCCTGCCAGTTCCTCCCCCCCCCCCCCCCCCCCCCTCCCCCCAATTCAGAACATCTTTCTGCACCTGCCTGTCAGTTAAAAACTTAATTCCCCTCATGTGTGCTTTCAGGGAGGTGAAAAGAGTCAGCATTCTCCTCATTTTGTTTGAATGTTGCTTCTGAATTTTTTTTAGGATTTCGAAATATCGGTGTGCATTGATGGTCTCACCATGGGGTAGATATGATGCCTTTTCAGTCCCAAAACACAGAGGCCATGAGGTTTTTTGCCTGATATTGTGGTTTTCAATTTTTTGGCAGACTGAGAATAGGTGTGACACCAGTGTGACGACTGTTTTTTTATCACAGGCAAGTAATGAGCCACCTACATCTCATCTCCAATCACAACAGAGCTCAGAAAACCCTTATCCTGCTATTCAAGTTTCTCAAGAAACTTGTGGGCACTACTGACCTGAATTTTCTTGTACTTCTCCATCAACTGTTTTGGGACCCATCTTGCACATATATATGTTCGTAATATGGAAATATGCAGCACAGTGGCATCCCACCATTTCTGCGAGTGTCATGTGTAAGAAAGTCCTGGAGAGTTGTGGAAACATCACAGAAGTTTCATCCACTGTTAAGCAGCTGTCTTCAGGAACAGTTTCCTTGATTTTTTTTTTGCACCAACTCATCAGTCAAAATGAAATCAGGGTGTATATGTGGAAAGGAAAAAAATTCCCAGATTTCCCGCTTAAAAATACACTTTTTACCAGATGAAAATACACTTTTTCTGTGTCAAGTGACAGTATACCAACCCCAACCCCAACCCCCCCCCCCCCAAAAAAAAAAAAAAAAAAGTGTGTGTGTGTGTGTGGGGGGGGGGGGGGGGGGGGGGGGATGACGACACAAGACAAGACGACACGCGTTTTCGAAAGATCTTTGATGTGCAGCAGCATGTATGCTGCATATTTCCATATTACGAACATATATATATTTGAATTCCGCCAAATACAGCACGTTAGTTTCCGAAGCATTGAAATTGAGACTGTGATGCACTTTAGTACACCAATCATAACTGATGTCACATGATCTCTCCATCCAATGAGAGCAGATATTCGGAGCATAGGACACGTGACGTAGTCAGCCAATAGCAACCAACATCACTCATCACTAGTGCGAACACATAAATAGGAAAAGTGAATGGTTTAAATTAATACACATAGTGTAGCTACAAGAAAAGCTAAGCTTTCACATATAATATTAGTCTCTTTTGCATGTGTTACACTTTAATACACATCACACAAATGTGGCTGTAAAGCCTTAAATCATACATAAATGTCTGGATTTGAAATTCTTCAAGTGGTCGGCTCTCAGAGTGTTGAGCTTTAAATGAGGATCAGACACTCTGTGACTTAAGAAATTCAATGCACAATCGTAAATGTAACGTAATTCAAATTGTGTAATTTACTTTGAAAGTAACGCTTTTCAATCACCATTTGCAATATTCTCATGTTGAGCTGTTAGAATTTGTTACAGCAGGTGTCAGAGAGCGCCAGAAAATGGCATTACTGTGTGTGCGCAGTTACGATGATGTCCCACATGTTCATACCTATATAGCATTAAAAGATCTTACATACATTGTAAACAAAAAGAGCATCGGAATTTTGCAAACCACACTAAAATGCATTTTTCGGCTGAAAGTATACATTCGTATGTCCAGATTCACAAAGAAGTATGCCCCAACCTGGCATTACACTTTTCATTGTGGTTTTCGAGCTGCAAATTTTTTTTCCAAGTACCAGTAATATATCATGTTTGGTTCTTTATGGTGTAACACCATATGTGCTAGTAGATAAGACCAGGCACTTTTAATTCAGCAAACAGTTGACAATAGCCAATATTGTGGAATCAAACACTTTGTTTCAAATAAACTGACTGCCTCTGCGGAAAAGATTAATAAAAACCAAATTTCTTTAGCAAATCAACAAAAATAACTTCACTATTGTGCAAGGCAATTAATGCTTGACTGCCAAAAACCTGCAAATAACATAAAATCAGGAAACTGAAACTAATGACATGTTTCAGCCTTCTGTAACTATGTGAATGTATTTTAATTCACTTGTCTAGCTCTCGGCCACAGAAATCCGTTTTCTGTTCATTTGACATGAGAGTTGTAAACGAAAAAGAAACAGGCAAAATAACTATAAACCTAAACATGGGTCACGTGGAGACTACCGCCCTCTTCACTGCAACTTACACTGTTCAGCGCACGCGCGAATCTGTCAGCTTGGGCGCAACAGAAGAATTTTTCCAGCTAGCTTCTGGATGCTTGTTGCAACTGCTGATTCAGCTAACAGCCGTACTTCAAGTAGCCACAAGTGGAAGCAGGTTCTGCTCATACATGACTCAACTGCACACGCACATGAGCCCGCTGGCAACTTCTCAAAAAAACCTAATGTAAACCGCTGTGATGTCACGGTCATCGGAATCAGTTTGTTGTTATGAAGTATTGCATAGTCTTCATCCTAAAGCCTTTGACACATTTTCGTATTGGCGGACACTTGTGTATGCACTGTGCTTTGTTATTGGAAATGGTGCATTTCCTTTGGAACCTTTTTTTTCCCTCCCCCTGTTTATGTTTTATTGCTGCAGTACTATTCCGCAGTAATGGGTTTAAGTAAAATACATTGTTAGCATATCAGTTCTTATCAGTCAAATTCACAAAAATTTAGCTGAAAACTAAAACAATGAAAAATTCCCAGCATTCTAAAAAATTCATGGGTTTTTCCTGGTTTTCTCCCGCATGAAAAAATTCTCGGATTTCCCAGTTGTCCCACAGCATATACACCCTGTGAAATGTATTCCCCTCCTTCATTTAACATAAACATTTGTTCTCCCTACACTAAACTCGTCACATCACTCTCTCCTTCTGTTCATAACATCTTCATGGAAAAACGTTCTGATTCATGAAAAAATTTTAGTAGGTGTCATACCTCCTGCAACCAGGAAGCAGATCGCAGTACATGGCTCATACTTGGTGGGATTTCTTACTGACATCTTTCACGCAACTGGAAACTACAACATGAGTTTATGTACTACCATCTCACTCTGATCAAAGGAAGCCCCTCTATCACTGAATTTTGCCAACCCTCAAGGGAAAAAAAAGCCCGTTATGGTCACAGTATACTTATTTTCTGAACATGCCTCATGATTAATCCTAGACTTTTAAACTTATCACACTTGGCCCCCCCCCCCCCCCTCACTCTAGAATATTTTCATGCGTTATTTTCTGTATGTTCCTGTGCCACAGAAATTTGTTAAACCCAGACCTTACCAACTCCTTACCCCTGCCCATATCCACCCCCTGCCCCCCCCCCCCCTCCTCCCTCTCTCTCTCTCTCTCTCTCTCTCTCTCTCTCTCTCTCTCTCTCTGTGTGTGTGTGTTCCCCTTACCCCCAATCACTACCATACCACTCCCTGCATTCCTTCCTTCTACATGCTTCCTCAAGTCCATAAACCTCATCAACCATGTCACTTTCAACCTATTATCCACAACCTACCCCCAACATAAAGACACCAACCATTTCCTCCACCATTTTTCCATTTATGTCACCTCCCTCTACACTAACATCCCCAATGCCTATGGCCTTGCCGCTACTGAACAGTGCCTTTTCTCGACGTCCAACTAACTCCAAATCTGCAACCATGACCAACTATATCTTCACCCAAATTTGCTTCTCCTTTGAAGACACAGCCGTGGGCACCCACACAGTGCCATCCTGTGCCAACCTAATCACTGGACACCTAGTGGAATCCTCCATAACCAACCAGAACCTCAAATCCTTCCTGACAACATTAGCTTTAGTAAATTGCACACAAGGATGGCTACAACAGCACCTCCATCCATATGAAACCCACCAAACATCAGCAATACCTCCACTTCGACAGCTGCCACTCATTCATACCAAGAAGTCCCTTCCTTACAACCTAGCCACCCATGGTCATCACAGCTGCAATTATCAGCAGCCCCCCACCAAACATGCCAAGGGTCCACTGAGGCCTTCATAGTCCAAAATTAATTTCCCAACCTTTCCCAGAAGCAGATCCCCTATGCTTATCTGTCCAGTCACTTACAACCTCCCACATACCCACTGTCTGGCAACAATGGAGCATTCTCACAAGGCTGGAGAAACAATTTCATTCTCCACAAGGGTTTCGATACTTCTCATTGTGCCCTGAAATGAGGAATATCCTACTATTTTTTCCACACCTACACTGTGGTATTCTGTCATCCACCAAATCTATGCAACATCCTTGTCCATCCCTACCCCACAGCTGCTCCAAACATCTTGTCTCCAATACACCCAGACACAAGGCCTGTCCATACATCTTCCCACCACAACCTACTCTAGTCTGGTCACAGGCATCTCCGACCCATCGAAGGCAGAGCTGACTGAACATACTCATGTAATTTACAAACTAAGCCGCAACTGTGCTGCTTTCTATATGGGCATGGTGAATAACAAGTTGTCTGTCCAAATGAATGGTCACTGAAACTGTCGCCAAGACACAGCTGTACCACCCAGTTTCTGAACATGCTACTTAACACAATGTGCTCCACTTCAATGACTGCTTTACAGCCTGCACCACCAGTATCCTTCCTGACAACATCAGGTTTTGTGAATCCACTGGTGGAAACTAGGCCTGCAACATATCTTGCGTGCCCATTACCCATTTGGCCCCAATCTTGGCTAGTTCCTGTCCTCCACATACCTATACCCTTCCCTATACAACACAGCCTTCTATTCTGCCAATGAGCCTTTTAGTCTTTTTCCCTTTGCTACTTATCTCCTCTACTGCTCCCCCCCCCCCCCCCCCCCCCCCCCCCAAAAAAACCTCGTGAATCCACCTAACATGCCTAATCTGCCACACCATGTCGCTGCACGCTCCCACTAAGCAGCACTAAACCTTCCACCATCCCATCCTGCTGTACCCTCATCCCTGCCCAATGCCCTTCCCCCTTACCACCACCACATTGCTGCTACCATCAGGCACAGTTATGACCCAGCACCGCCACAGCAACCAAACAGTGGTTGTGTGTGTGTGTGTGTGTGTGTGTGTGTGTGTGTGTGTGTGTGTGTGTGTGTGTGTGTGTGTGCGCAGAGAGAGAGAGAGAGAGAGAGAGAGAGAGAGAGAGTTATGATGGTGTATGCAATCCCCCCCCCCCCCCCAATTTGGCTGAAAGCTAAAATGAATAGCAAAGTTTTCATTTTGCCTGTCTGCAACTGAATGTATCCTCTGTATTGTGAGTAGTAAGCTACATTTTTCATAACACTTTCCAACATCACATTTCAGAAGTAGGACTGAACCACTGAAAAAGCACTGGACAAAATGCACAGACTTTCAAGGCACTATTTCAAAAAATAAGATTATTTCTTAGCTAAAATAAGAAAAAAACAAGGTGTTTCACTGCAGTACTACCAGATCAAAACACTATACATGCAAATGTGTCATGTTATTATCAGTTCTTATTAGCATC
Source organism: Schistocerca serialis cubense (assembly GCF_023864345.2). Lineage (NCBI taxonomy): Eukaryota > Metazoa > Arthropoda > Insecta > Orthoptera > Acrididae > Schistocerca > Schistocerca serialis. The sequence continues at coordinate 427,652,392 of NC_064644.1, read as the reverse complement.
AATGTATTGGTTGGTTGCAATTGGATACATACATATATATATAATTTTGGCCACCATGTGCAAACCTAGCACTGTGAATGAAGAAAGACCTAGAAATGTTTCCATATGTTATGGTTCAGGAACAGAACATAGGCAGAAAAGGTCAACCAAGTGAGAAAGGCTTAATACTGATTTGATTATTAAGCACTGCTAACACAACTTGTTCAATGCGAGCACCAGAGACATAGATGAGATGTTACATCCATAAAATGATAGTTGCTTGCAGCAGTACTGCTGGAAACTACTGGCCTTCAGACAAGCAGAGACGGAACATGACTCTGGTAAACACTTTATTTTACAGGAAAGCCACAGGGATTCCGATCATATGATCTTGCACACCTTGCATCTGAAAAAATCTCTGGATGTAACACACTCATGGAAGGCTGCATTTACTCATATCTCTCACTGGGCGAGTGGACACAATGTGTTGCCCCTTTTTACACAGAAAGAGTGGCATCCTCACAGTTGCGCTCTTCCATAGCAGGAATCCAATGCTGTACAACGAGGTTTCGATAACATGCAGAAATCATGGTATGCGTAACATGCCCTCCGAGTGAATTTCTTCGAAAGGAACGAACTGAGAATAAAGGTGCTTGAGAAATCACTAAAGGTGCTTGGGAAATCACTCCATACAATCACGTAAAACTGTATGCTTCAGTATACCATGATTGTACAAGTGCGTGCTTCTGAATTCACGCAAGCACTTTTCTTCTGTAAATATAATCGTTTACATGCCTTTCAGAACTTAGAATGTCCTGTAAGTTATGCAGTACTTTTGTTTGTCCATCATTGTGTAGCAGTTTTTACAAACAGTAGCACATATAATCACAGTAAATGTAACACTAGGGTAATTATCCTGATGGAGTCACTGGTAGCACAATGAACAATCCAAAAAGTAACACTTTTCAAGCAAAAAAAAAATGTGCCAGTCAAATGAGTACATACATACCATTCAATGATAAACTTAAATATCATAAATAAAAATAATACAAATGGCAAATCAAAATTGCATGTATTTCAAGCAGTTGGTAGCAGCAGCAGCAAGACAACTACTTCTACAACAACAACAACAACAACAACAACAACAATAATAATAATAGCAATAATAAGATAGAAACACAAACACATAGGTAATTACAAGCTCCTCGCTTACTCAGTTAACACCACTGACATTAAGCATTCCAGATTATTCAGCTGTGCAATTGATTGTTTCACTGCAAGTTGTTCTTATGAATGCTACTATAATTTCCTACACAATCATTCCTCTATATATGTTGAAGTGGAGCCCATGTGCAAAAAGTCAGCACAAAAATTACTCAAAAAAATACAACAAACCACTTTTAAACTCATACAGACATAATGTCCTAGGCCACTGCCTCAGAAACCGACCAGCACATCAACTGAATTAACAGTGATTTCTGCTAATCTCAAGCAGACATAGCAGATAGGTCCAAAGATGGGGAGGCAGGCAGCTGGGCAGTGTGCCAAGCAGTGTGAGAGCGCATACCGTGTGTGTTTCTGAGTCCTTTACCCTCATGGAGTCCTCCGAGCTTCGTGTTTCTGTTTTCATCCTCTGGCTGCTCCTGCTGCAGCTTCCTGTTGGCGCACAGTTTCAACATCAGCTGCCAGATGAAGTAAACTGTAATTGAGGGCTGGAGAATGCAGCAGGTCACCTCCACGGCAAAGTTCATCTCTGTAACATGAGAAAGAAAAAGCAATTTTTATCTTATATTGAAAGTAATCCAAACAGAAACAAGATGCAATAAATTTCTTGTATAGAGCAGGACTATGCTTATCATGTTAATTTTAGGCAAAATCTTGACAGTTTCTGAATACTGCACAAAAATGAATGTTAGGAACTATAAGATATAACATCCACAAAAGGTAGTACTATCAGTGAGCAGCAACTTGGATCAGAGAAGCACTGGAAAAAGCATCAATCCCATCATTTTAAAGAATCCAGCCTGAGATTTGCCTTATTTGATTCATTGAAACCACAGAAGCGATAAATTTGGACAGCCTAATTAGGAAGTGAACCTCACTCCTTCCAAATATGAACACGCAATCTTAACACTGGGTCACCTAGCTAAATAACAATACACACGAACAGGTCAGTAGAAATCAGAGGTGTAATTTGCTGCCATGAAGCCATACTACAAATTTATTGCTAGGAATGTGATAACATTACTGTGCACACAATCTAAATATAAACACAAATTTCAGACTGCAATTGATGGCACTTATTCACCAGTGCTCGAGTAGTACTTCTGAATAGCGTGACTGCTATAGAAATTTGTTTTCACCGACCACCACATTTTAGAAATCCGCAATAATAAAATAATGAAAGGTGTTTTTATTATTGTCACAGTTCTCACCATTCCTAACTTTATTCTCTTATTTTCATATGTCCATGAGACATTCATGAATAAAAAAATTATTTTCACATATATGTGAAATTCTCCAAGATACTTCTATCAAGCTTCGATAACCTTTGGACACACTTACCAGTTGTGAAATATGTTACAACATCCTGTTGCTTTGTACTGTAATCAAACTCCAATTCATTCTCCCAAATGAGCCAACTGGTCCTCACGATACTTAATCACACAACCAGTATTCATAAAATTGTGTCCCATGATCCACAACGCCATTTGAAGCATTAGATTTTACAAAATTACAGAAGTCTTGCTTTCAGGTTTAATTACACTGACTGAAGAGCTTCACAAATATTTCACAATTGTAGATATCAAAAATTTGTTCCTATTTTCTATACTTAAATTTTCAGTAATAAATGTTCATTTATGAGCAACTATATTGCAGACTCTTTTTCAACACAGAGAATACACTTTTAAATGTACCACATTGGGAGAAGGCGCATGTTAACTGGCAGACAATTACAATTATGAACTACATGACCATAGTGAATCTTCTGAATGCTAATCTAATACAACCCACTTGGCTTGCAGCAACTGTGCTCAATGAGCAACATCAAACTAATTGCTATCCTTTACGAAATAATGAGACCAGTAACGTTTCTTTAAAAAAAAAAAAATAAAATAAAAAAAAAAGGAGAGGGGGGGGGGGGGGGGGGGGAACCTCTGCATGAATCTTCCAATAACAACATGAGTACCTAAAGCAAAAAAGGAGCATCCAACTGCACACTGGCTCATATCAAAAGTTTCTGCTACATACAATGGAAACAATTTGGCATTTTCCTTTTAAGATTAGTAAGAATTTGAATCCATGACCTTTGAACTAGTTTTCAAACAACTCCAATGGAGTTGTAGGGCAAGCTGTTAATGGCTACCATTAAAAAGTGTTTACTGATACAGATGTTGGATAAAATACGGTGTAGGAAAATGTTGTCATTCAAAACAGCCTCCAGTCATCTTGGAATGGAGAACCACGACAAGATCAGTTACAAATGATGGAGATAGATAGTGATCACCCCTTCTCTCCGAAGTTGAACACAAAGGCTCAATAACATAGAGATCTGTTGACTGCGGTGATGGCATTCTCGTGCTCAGAAGTCCACTCCTGGATGATGCGTGCTGTGTGAACACGGGGGCCTGTCATCTTGGAACATAACATCACCATTAGAGAACAAACACTGCACCAAGGGATGGACTGAATAGCCAAAATTGTCACATAATCCTTGGTAATAATATGACCTTGAGTAATCACAGAGCCCATAGAATACCACAAAATGGCTGCCTAAATAATCACTGAACACTGGCATGTGTTTCACTCTGGGGACATAAACTTGGCCAAAAGTTGGAAACAGTGTGAAACAAGACACATTCAAACAAAGGACTTTCTTGCTTTGCTCCACAGTCTAGGTTTCATTGCTTAAAACACCACATTTTCCCGTTATGGGCATTTGTATCACTATGGCTGGTTTTGAAACTCCAGCTCGCCCTGCAATTCCCTGCTTATGGAGCTACCTGTGTGTTGTTTTGGTGCTCACATGGCCCTCAAGTGCAACATTCAGTCTGCAGTGATTTTTGTTGCTGTCACCTTTTTTTGTGTCACAATTCTCTTCAATCACTGTCTGTGTCTAGAACTAATGCACATCTACCTCCACAATCAGTTTAAATCGTGGAGGAAAACCCCCTTTTTACACTTTTCAGTGGACTGAATCAAAAATGAGTAAGATGCAAGAAAGAGTAAAATACAGAAAAGCATAGGAAACATAACAGGCGAAAATGAATAAATTACTCTTAAATCATTCTCTTCATATCGTTCAAAATATGAAAGTAAAGAAATTTAAAATTTTCCTTTTTAAAAACATCTGGAATAATTAATTGTTTTTTTTTTTTTTTTTTTTTTTAACAGCAGTTATCTCTATTGTTTAGTGAAACAACATTAAAGAGATAATAGACTTATTATTGATAATCATTATAAAATTATGGTAAATAAAAACAGTTATCATGAACAGAGAAAAACGGGCACACAATCTACAAGGAGATCACTCTGTTTCACAGACATCCAATGTCTTCATGTTTTTACGAAGTATCTCAAGAAGAAATGTTTACATCTGACAACAGGTTGTACCAACCAAAATTGTGGGCCCAGTACGGATTAACGTATTTCACAGAGAAGTAACGATGATTCATGTAAGTCCATTAAAGAGATGGCAATCTTTAAAAGCAGTGTTTATTTGCATAAACTGACTGTGAAATAAAATTAAAGCTGTTTAAATACAAAGCAATAAGCAAAAGAAATGTCACTCCTAAAGTTACTATTGTCAGATCATGATCATCATTCAGGCAGTGATTCATCAAACTTTCCCAGCCTTCCCCCACACTGCAAATCTATAACACAGGTGCCTAAAACCCGACAAACAGATGATGAAACTATTGCTTACTGTTTAACACTATGTTACATGATCAATTACTCAGTGAAATAAAATTAAAGCTGTTTAAATACAAAGCAATAAGCAAAAGAAATGTCACTCCTAGAGTTACTATTGTCAGATCATGATCATCATTCAGGCAGTGATTCATCAAACTTTCCCAGCCTTCCCCCACACTGCAAATCTATAACACAGGTGCCTAAAACCCGACAAACAGATGATGAAACTATTGCTTACTGTATTAACACTATGTTACATGATCAATTACTCAGTGTATGGTCTGCATTTTCTGCTTTGTTCCAAGACTGACTTTGAACAGGAATACGGTGCACTTTTTGCAAAAATCTGTATGAAAATCAATGTCAAATAAAACTTAAAATGCAGGAAATGGTGGAACACAGAATTGCTAATGACAGGAAAGTACTGTCTTGAGAGAAAAGTACTTCTGTTGGGACCTACAACAAGGAATGTAAAAAGTGGAAAAAGATAAAATGCGTGAATGTAAAAACTTGGTTTTACTGTAATTAACTCTTAGTACTATCATGACATCTTTTTCATTCAGCCCTTCTAGTCACCACTGGGGGAGGATCAAAGCCACCGCTTCACTGAACGTCTATAAGACTCATCACGATGGCGAACCTTAAAGCTATTTAGGACCATTAAATGCAGAAATTAACAGTGGCAGTACCTGTTAGAAACTGATCCTCTACACTAATAACTGTCATTAAATACTACTTTATATTTGAACTTAAACAGGCTATACAAATGAAGATAGTAAGATTGACTGGATAGTTGTACTTGGAAGCAAAAGAATTCTGTTACATCTGCTACTCTAAGCAACTGCTGCTTTTCTTAGGCTTGCAAAATTGAAGTACCCCTCTATCACTTTAATTGATCTGTTTTTAAAATCTTGTCTGGAGCTAGTATTACAATGTCAATTTGCCTCTGGACCATAAGTTGAGGATGACTTAACACTTTTCAAGATGAAGGAATCTCTAGTTCTGAAATCTAACTTTCATGTTACCTTTTCCCCGTGTTTGCATTTTCTGTAACTCAGCAAATGAACTGTTTCAGTGTTTGGCATAGTTCAATTTTGGTAATCATTTTCATTAAAGAAAACTACTAATAGCAGGAAAATTGAGGTTCAATGAACCATTAATGTCGAGCATATTACAGGCAAAGCAGAAGCTTAGAATGTTCCAAGGAATCAGCCCAGATTTGCCTCAATTAATATACAAATTTTCTACAAAGAAGGAAAACAATCCATTGCCAAGAAAGATAAGGGTAAATACGTAACACTTACAATGGCCATCACTGCACACACACACACACACACACACACACACACACACACACACACACAAAAAGTAAATATTTTTTAAAAAGCTAATGTTGCGGTTTCAATGCAGATGACACACAATGTTGAACAAAAGCCATGTAATAACATTTTTTGGCAAATCTGGTGTTTAGAAAATACAACGTGGGATTGTGAAAGTTTTTATACCAGTGAGACAGGAAGGGATTTCTGTACTTTTTATAGAGAGCATAGACTTATAAGCCAAAACGTAATGACCACTGCCCAATGCAATGCTGGATACCATCTGGTGGCACTGCAGGCACATGACATAACAACTTAAGTATGTATGCTGAGCAGACACAGAGGGGGAAGCACCCTAGCGAAGATACGAGCTGCAAATGGGGAAATCCATTGAGATATGCGATTTTTACACAGGGCAGATTATTATTCTGCAGAGACTGTACGATTATCTTGAAAACGGTGAAGCCAGTCAAATGTTCAGGTGCTACTGTTGTGAGCATCTATGGAAAGAGATAGAATGACACTGAAACTACCACTAGGCACTACATGGTTGGACATCCGCAACTCTTCACAGAACGTGGTGTTAGGAGGCTTGTCTAGTCTGTAAAGTAGAACAGATGGTAACCTCTGGCAGACGCACAATGTTGGTACACCCACAAGTCTTTCGGGGCATACCGTTCATCGTACACTGTGGAACATGGAGCTCCACAGCAGACCACTCCTATGTTCACATGCTGACTCAATGACATTGCCAATTATGACTGCAGTGGGCACAGGACCATCAGGAGTAGACTGTTGATCGATGGAAAGGTGTAAGTTCTTCGGGTGAATGATATTTTTGCTACACTATGTTGAGGGTAGTCTCCACAAACGCAATCATCGAGGTGAGTGGCGTCTCGAAACGTGCAGCATGCCACGGAGCAATGTTAGGCTATGGGAGATATTCTCCTGCTCTTGCATGGGACCCGTGGTAGTAATTGAAGACACACTGACAGCAACTGGCAGGATTTTCGATTGCAGCGCACATTTCAAATTCGAATACCAAAAAAACAGCCGCGCAGAGACGTTCCCGCAGTCAAGGATGGATGCCGACTGAGCTGCTGAGCATACACATACCAAAATACACGCGATCAGCACGCACCTAGCAGCGTCAGATGGAAACATTCCCTACTTTCTGAATAGCCCTTCCATCATAGGGCTGTGGCCTAAGTGTAGGTGAGTAGCAAGCACCTCATCCCACCTGGTTGGATGGAAGGAGGTACGCCATGGCCATGTTGTGGATTTCCCAGATACAGCTTATTTTCTGTCACTTCCAGCCACTCATCTTCCCAACAACCCATGCAAGAATGCACGGGTATGGCGCAATAAACTAACTGAGGATTAATAAAAGAACACTTCCTAGGCTGTTACATCCACCCTTTAATTCCCTGCAATACCCATGTGCCCTGGTACCCAATACACACACCTCCTCCCCAGTCTTTGTAAGCAGAGAAGGACATCCTGGATAACCTGGACTACTTTATTGGCAAGATACAAGCATAGCAAAAACTGAAGAGCACTCAGGAACTCGGAACAAATGAGGTAACAAGTAGGCACAGTTCATCTCATTTGGTACAGCACCCTTAAATATCGCAAACAATTCTGCACAGAAGACAGTGAAGTCTGGAGGCAACTGAATCTTGAGGACATGATCAAAAAATGCAGGAGCGCTGCCAACAGAATATAAAACTTATAAAAAAATAAGCAGGAGTGCAGTCCTACCTGTACCGCATTAAATCTAAAAGTATTCTGAGCCTCTGCAGTAACCAGGGTGGTATTCTGTTAAAATCTTGGCTTTGAGCCTGTATGTGTCCCACACCAAGGGACTTGCCTGACACACCGTGAGGAGTTGCCACCAAATGGTACGTGGTGGTTCACCGACTCAACACACAGACTGAGTATGGGGCTCATCGTATAACTACCTGGGGTCACTCTGATCCCCTCATGGTGTGTAGCATCAACGATCATCAGGTAAGAGGGCCTCAGTGAGCTGTACACTGTGCACCCACTCTCCAGCTGCGATCAAACAATGGGCCATAAACTGGGGCAGACTTGCCCTGTCCACTCCCCAGGACCTGTGGCTAAGACACTTCAAGATGTTCAGTACCTTCTGGGCCCTTGCCTTCACAGGGTGTATACGTGGACAAGGAAAAAAAAGGTTCTGTGACTGACACCATCAAAGTATTTGAGTTACAACTCCTGTTGTGCTGAGTATTTTATTTAATACATCCATGGCATTTATTGTAATGATTATTGCTGCAACTGATACTAAAAATTGTTTTTGGTTTATATGGCACAGTGATAGAATATTAAAAGATGAAATTGACATATGACAAAATAAGAAATATGCTTGAGAACTTGGATAATGGATTTAGTGGGGAACTATCACGAAGATCAAGCAGTGAAACTGAAGATGTAAATAGTCATGGAATTCCAATTCAAGTAGTTTCTGACAGCAGCGAGTCAGATGAAAATGAACAGATTAAGTATTGATATTTATTACTGTTGGCAGATATTATTGAATATAGTAGCACGTCTGCCTTGGTTGATAAATGGTTAGCATGGGGTTCTCTTTTCATATTTTTATAGATATTCAAGGAACAAGAAGGCAAACGAGGCTGGAGGCACAAACTGATCACCCCGACACAGAAATGGTAGTCTCTTCAGGTAGGATATGGAAGACAGAGCCTTACATAAATCAAGGCAGAGGTCTGCTGTTAACATAATGAGAGCTCTAAAAAAAAACTACACCTGGGATAACACCCTACACAACAGGTGAAGGTTTTTTCATTTACTTTGATACTGTCATCTTAGATGTTTTGATGAGTGCCAACCAAAAGTTACGCATTCTTATGGAATCAGCTGAAGATATTTTTATGAAAATCTGTAAAGCTTCTTAAGGGCCAGAAATTGAGCCAGCAACTGGAATTCGTTTGAACGTGGAGTCCACAGACAGGTTACCAAGAGTTTATGTGATACATTTAGTAAAGAAAATGTTTTGGCATATTAAGCGTAAGTTTTGGAGCAGCGACTGAGGATCTTACTAAAGCACCACCTTTTTGATGATGCTCTAACTCTAGCACCTCAATGACAGATTGACAAATTTGCTCCTATCAGGGAAAAATGGAGCATGATATTAAGCTTCCTGAGTTTTATAATCCTAATGAATCAGTTACACTGAATGAGGAACTTGTGATTTTCCATGGACAATGGTCATTCAGGCTGCGTATTCCACCAAAACAAGGAAAATATGGCATACATGTGAACCTGTTGCACCATTCAGATACGAAATACAGCTTTGCAGGGGATCTGTATGCTGGAAAACAATGCAAATGAGGAGAAACGTAACAGCGGCCCTGAAATAACAAACCTAATTTACCAATGGAGCTCTGTCCTGTTTCTCTATTTGAGAGAGAGAGAGAGATAGAGAGAGAGAGAGAGAGAGAGAGAGAGAGAGCGCTACACCAGGAACAGTCCATGTTGCTTTTAATAATATGTCACTTCAATCAGTTACATGCTTAACAAAGGAAAGGTTGTTACAGTGCTGTCAATCAAACATCATGACATGAATGTGATGGAAGAGAAGCCAGACATCATTCTATTCTACAACTATACAAAATCTGGAGTGGATTCACTTAAGTGTGTAAGGGTTTACAACTGTAGTCGAGCAATGTGGTGATGGCCAATGGCAGTATTTTTCAACTTGATTGACATTGTAGCATACTACTCGTATGTTGTACTTCATGATACACACAAGGAATGGGGAAAGAATAATCCTAAAAAGAGTTCTGGATGAAAGCAGTACCTCAAACTTAAGAGCTCGGCAACCTCAATATGAGAAAATGCGCTCAAAATGCTGCATGCCTCCACTCAAAACACACAACAGCATTATTAACTTTTGGGTATGAGTGTAATCAACATCAAGGAGCTTTCAGAGAGGGATCATCATTACAGAGCCATGAGGAAAAGTGACATACAGCGTGCATAATCTGCCGAAGAAAGAATGCTGTTACTTACGTGCCAGGAGTAAAGACCTTGCATTTCCTGCAAGAATTATATCTGCCCTGAACACACATAGGAAGATGAATTAGTTTGTATTGTGAAACGTTCCGAGTATGAATCTGAGCGACCCTTGTAATTATGAAATTAATATAAATAAATGTAATATTATTATTTATAATTTATTTAAAGTTCATTTAAAGGCCTTTTTTTATAAAAAAAAAGAGAGACCCAAAATCCTTACCCAGTATTAATCATCAAAATTTTGAACTTCTAGTCTACCAACACTATGGAAATACTCAAGTCAGATGGAGTAATGGTCGTGGTCAGTCACTGAACACTTCCTCCCAAATGGCGTTGGCCAATGCAACAAAGATCACTGGTATGCACCTGATAATGGCTATGGCGAAAAGGGTGACACTTAAAAAACACTGCCATGGGGAACCCCACTCTCCTGTAAAAAAAAAGCTATCTGACACACATGCTTGTGTGACTCTGTACTAAAAAAGGTATCTAATGAGAAAGGACCAAGTGAAGAAAGGAAGGTGGCCACGAAAGCCCATCGGTGTAGTTGACCGAAAATTACATGCCTCAATGTGGTGTCATATGTCTTACTGGTGTTAAAAATGCCCCTAGGCAATGCCTTCTATGTAGGAAACCCTGCTGGATTTCCGCCTCTAACAGTATCAGGTGTCGACAGTTAATTGAAGTCTCTTGAATCCACAGAGAACAGCTAAGGAGTTGCCTGATCTCTGATATCAAGACCAGATTTGGTCATGTCTGGGAGCCCTATCACGAGTGTTATACAGTCCCAAATCCTGCTCGTACATGGAGAATGGGATGTTGTAGGACTCTGAATTGGAAGAACAGAAGTCCAACTCAACCCTCTCCATGGCAGCACAGTAGCGTTCCTGGCTGGCAGTGGCGGTTAACAGTGCAAAATGCTCTATCACTGTCTGTGCAATGCCTACAGGTGTTGTGTAGAGACACGCCTGTTTCAACACAGGTAACCAACTGCCTTTACCAGAAATCCTCCTGGGGCTTCCCACACTGTTCTAGAAGAAGTGGAACAGTTGATAGAATCCAGGAAATCTTGCCATAACCTTTTCTTGCTTTCCTTGATGATGCACTGAGCCTTGGCCATCTCTATTGGAAATGTTGCGAGGTTCTCCACAACTGGGCGGCACTTAAGCCACTGCAGAGACGTCCGACACGGATTACTGAATAGCACTTATCAGGCCATTGACGGAGGGGTTGCCTCCAAGGATGACCGGAGGGCTTTGGGATGGAGAAGTCAGCAGCACGTTGGATCACTCGTGTAATGTGGTCCACCCACTCCTGAACACAGCCCCGGCATTCAAACGCAGCCAGCTGGCTGGCTGAATAGCGTCCAGTTGGAGCTGCTAACCAGCCAATGTCGCTGTGTCAGATAGAGTGCCATCCATTAGATGGATTGGGTGTGGGAAGTATTCACTGGTCATCAGTGACTTCCTAATGAACAGATTCTGTCAGGGCTGGAGAGCAGAAAGAGGTCAATGGCTGAGGACGGCCCAGTACCAGTAGAGAAATGAGCGCAAGTGCCTGTGTTGAGGAACACTGCTCATGAGACAATCATGAGGTTCTCCAGAACCTGACCCCAAGGGCAGGTAGTGTCCTCTAGTCATCCTTGCAGTCAACCTCTGTGTCGATGCCCTGACAAGTGCTGTTCAGTAATCCACGTCAGGTGGGTGGTTCTGTGGTGGTTTAAGTGCCGCCGAATGGTGGAGAACCTTGCAACATTTCAAATGGTGAAGGCTCACTGCATCATCAAGGAAAGCAAGAAAAGGTTATGGCAAGCTTTCCTGGATTCTATCAAGTACACGGTGGACACTGAAATCTCCCAAACATGGTTCAAATGGCTCTGAGCACTATGGGACTTAACATCTGAGGTCATCAGTCCCCTAGAACTTAGAACTACTTAAACCTAACTAACCTAAAGACATCACACACATCCATGCCCGAGGCAGGATTCGAACCTGCGACCATAGCGGCTCCAGACTGAAGCGCATAGAACCGCTCGGCCACACTGGTCGGCTGAAATCTCCCAAAAGGATGTGGTCAGGGGAGTTGTTCTCCAAGGACTGTGAGAACCTCAGAGTCAGTCGCATCCTGCAAAGGTAAATACAATGAGCAAACAGTGATCCTCTGACATACATTTCAACTGCAACTGCTTGCAGACCAGTAGCCAGAGGGAGAATCAAGAACTTGTGCACATTATTGACAAACACAGCGACTCCTGCCTTAGCTATTTCCCCAGTCACATCGTCATTAAGGATAGCCCCATAGCCCAGGGACATCACACACTTTAAAATGTGTTTCCTGCAAACTCAAGCACAGGCGGCATTCCTCCACTTGGAGCAGTTTCAATTCCTCTCCACGTGTTCTCAACCCATTAATGTTCCACTGTAGTATGGGAGCCATTTATCATGGGGATTGCACTTTCACCCTGTCTCTCTGCTGGAGAGAGAGGGAATGGCTGGAGGATCAGTCTTGGAGTGAGGTAAGTGCCCATGGCCAACATCAAGGTCCACTGGCTCTGAAGATCAATCATGAGAGATGTCAAAGACAGACAGACAGACATTGATATCATTGGACTGGTTACGTCCCATCTCTATTAGAGGCTGACACTAGGCCTTTGATTTTTTGGCCTCTGGAGGCTTTGAAGCCACAACTGTGGTAGTGGCAGTGGCATTGCTGGACAGTGAACAAGACAGAATCTTTGGAGGTGCAGGAAGTCCCACAAAATTGGCAGCCACTGCCCTTTCTGATGTTCTGGGGAGAGGTATGGGGCTATGGGCTTTGAAATAACTGCAGCAGCACAGCTCCATTGACAAATGTAGGTGCTAGTGCTCACACTAGGGAGCTTAGTTTGTGTAACAGCACCAGCTTTTTGAAGAACTGATGCTGCCTTAGCTACACGGTCAACATGCCTCACTGCTATGCAGCAGTCCAGGATTCAATTCCCTGTCAGGTTGGAGAATTTCTCCAATCAGGGACAGGTTGTTGTGATGCCTTCATCATCATCATCATCATCAACGAACTTCCCCAGGTGGGGACTCCGGCCATCGATGCCATATGGTCATTTCAAGAGCGGACACGAATGTGGTAGCGAACCTGGAGGGCAGCATGGCTTTACACATCTCTTTTTAACGAAAGTGTCCCACCGTGCAACCACTTGACAGATTTTAATGTATCTGTAAAACCCTTTAGACCCTGCTGAATGTAAAGAGGGCAAACTTTTTCAAAGCGCCCCTCTTTTCTATCAACTATAAAAAGTACATTCTGAGTTGCAGCATGTGCTCTGTTACTAAAAACAGTATCACCCTGAACAAACCCAGTATCTGGAGGGCCATCACACGAGGCTTCTTGAGCAAATGGGTGTCGTCACCTATCAACTGTCCACTCACCAGGAGGAGAAAATTTCAAGGATTCCATCTCAATCCCACAAGCAGTTAGGGACATAAGGGTCCATCCAGAGCCCCATGTGCTTAGGTAAGCCTTATGCAACTGAGATGCAGCATGTTCCCTGAAGGTTGTACTCTAACAACTGTTCCACCTCAACAGCCATGCACCTCATCGGTACGTAATACACCTTGAGATTGAGGTTTATTTTATAAAAGGTTTTTACCATCCTTGAGATCCATGTGGTCAAGTCAAGATCCTCATTCCCTGTGGCGCAAAACGTACCACCAATATGCCGTAAGTGGTCGCTGAAGATTGCCCAAATTATGTTCACTTACCAGCCCCAGCTAAGGAAAACACACACACACACACACACACACACACACACACACAGTCCCAGTGTGTTGCTACATAACAAATTTCATGATTATTTATGCATTACCATTTCATTGAGCTGCATCAAACCAGTCTCAGGACTGAAGACAACAACAACAACATCAACAACAACCATTTCATTGGTATCTTTTAATCCTTTCTTTTGCTTTCTAACAAATGTTTTCTTGCATCCTATATTACTTTCCTTCTCCTTCATTCCACATCTCCCCTTTTTCTCTTTTCGCCTTTTTGATAAATACAAAATCACATGCCTATCTTGCAGTATTTCTTTGGCAGTCATGCGCTCATCTACGGATGATACGCAAGGTTTCTGGTATATAACCATTTATGGTTAGTCTTTTGTCGCCAGCTCATGTTGTTGCTCATGTTGTTATTTTGACAGTATAATTTTCAGTTATGCTTGGCGATGGTGCCTTCATTAGGGTCAGGTTGTAAATTATTAAAAAAATTATGTTTGCTATGTTATTGATGGGGCAAAGTTCCATTTTTGTGACCACTGTGTAAGTTGTACGTAACGCTACTTAAATGTCTGCATCTGCACTCTGACACTGTAACTCTTCCACATATTTATTTAATGCTCTTTACGACTAAGTCGATGTTCGTATTAACCCTTCGGTGTTATTGTAACATCATTTCTTTGGCTGTGTTTGGCAAACATACAATTTTCCTATTGCATTTGCCACAACTGAATTATAAATGGAAAAAAAAAATATGTTTGCTATTTTTGTACTCGCTGTACACTGTTCTGATTCTGGGCCTGTTGTGTGATTTGTATGTAAAGCTATCTTGATATTGCGGTATCGACCACCATACTGTTCACTGCACTTTCTAGGGTGCCTTCGGTGTTGGGCGACAATGCCTCCACAGCAGCTTTAGTTTACATTTTATCTGTGAGAGTGGGTTTTATACTTCTATGTAGGTTTTAGCGCATGTCCTTTGTCCCTCTGTGTCCTCCACCTTAGTGCTTTTAGGGTGGAGGTTTTAATCTGTTGCACAGTGGCTGGCTTTCTCTTTTTATTCTCTTGGTTGGCCAGCCACTGTGATCTGCTTTCATGTTTTACTCCCTTCTGTTTCTAGCACCTCTCTCTTGTTTTCTTGTCCTCTTTTGTTCATTTTAGTATTTGTTGCCTTCCCTTTGTTCTTGTGGCTTTTCCTTTCTTTCTGTTTTGTGTTATATGTTTTGTCCGTTTTATTCTCACCCTTGTGGCATTGTTTTATTAGCAACAAGGGACCGATGAACTCTTAGTTTGGTCCCTTTTCTCTCTTTAAACCAACCAACCATATACAAATACCACAGATCAGTCTGTCTTCAAGCCTGTAGCAAGCCTTGCCCACTATGAAAGTCTGTAAATGTTATTCAACTGGCAAATGCACAAAACGGGCTCACAGCATGCATGTTCAAACTTAAGTACACCCTAGAAAGTGCAGTGAACCGGATGGTGGCCGATACCGCAATATCAAGATAGCATTACATACAAATCACACAACAGGCCCAGAACAGTGTACAGTGAATACAAAAATAGCAAACATAACTTTTTTTCCATTTATAATTCAGTTGCGACAAATGCAATAGGAAAATTGTATGTTTGCCAAACACAGCCAAAGAAATCATGTGACAATAAAACCAAACGGTTAATAGGTACATTGACTTAGTCGTAACGAGCATTAAATAAATACGTGAAAGAGTTACAGTGTCAGAGTGCAGATGCAGACATTCGAATAGCGTAACGTACAACTTACACAGTGGACACGAAAATGGAACTTTGCCCCATCAATACCATGGCAAACATAATTTTTTTATCATTTACAACCTGACCCAAATGAAGGCACCATTGCCAAGTTAAAAGTCTGCTGCAAAGTGGCTAAAAGTGGGCAGCCCAGCAAGAGGTGGATGACTGTCATTTGGGAGCCAAGCCACACTGAGGTGGGTCCTCGCGGCGGAGTAGGTGACCATGCGTTAGCCACATATTGCCAATGCGGAGCCGGCAGAGGACAACTGATTCCCTGCGAGAGGCTTGCATGGAAGACTTCCACACATTCATAGTCTCCTTAATGACACGCAGTTTGTTGTGCGTGTTGTTATGCCATTCCATCTCCCAAAGCCGGAAAACCATGAAATGTAAGAAAGAACGCAGGTCAGCTTTGGAGATGCCTATCTCCAGTAGCGGCTTCCGCGTCACCTGTTTGGCCAGCCTGTCAGCAAGTTCATTGACGGGGATTCTGACATGTCCTGGGGTCCAAACAAACACCACAGAACTGTGGGACTGTTCCAGGGCGTAGATGGACTCCTGAATTGACGCTATCAGAGGGTGGCAAGGGTAGCACTGGTTGATAGCCTGTAGGCTGCTCAATGAGTCAGTACACAGGAGAAATGACTCGCCAGGGCATGAGCAGATGTACTCGAGAGCACGAGATATGGCTGCCAACTCTGCAGTGACCACTGCAGCCAACTGGCAAGGAGTGCTGTTCAAACCTCCAAGAACACATGCGAAGCCTATGTGACCATCAGCCATTGAGTCCATGAACATATGAGAAGCTTAAGTGACCATCAGCCATTGAGCCATTGGTGTAAACAAAAATCGTCAAGAATCGGCAGGAAGTGACAGCAGAGAGCGGTGGGGTTAACGGAGTCCTTAGGACCATGCAAGAGGTCCAGACGAAGCTGGAGCTGAAGTGTACATCCTGGAGGCATATGTGAACAGACCACAAGGAGAGGTGATAAAGGGAAGGACTCCAGTTTGGAGAGAAGGTACCGCACGCGACCCGCAATCGTTAGCCCCAATCTGGGCTGCCAATGCAGGAGGTGGACTGCCGCAGGCAGTAAAAGGAGACGGTAATTCGGATGCTCAGGGGAACTATGAATGTGTGCTGCGTAACTGGCGAGCAGTTGTGCACGTCTGATCTGCAGTGGAGGGACACCAGCCTCCACCAGTACGCTGGTCACTGGACTCGTCCTAAAAGCTCCTGTCGCTCGTCGAACCCCACAGTGGTTCACAGGATCGAGTAAATGCAATGCTGAAGGCACTGCTAAACCATAAACCACACTCCCATAGTCAATTCGGGATTGCACAAGGGCACTGTAGAGCTGCAGCAGCGTACAGTGATCTGCACCCCAATCGGTGTTGTTCAAGCAACATAAGGCGTTGATGTGCTGCCAGCACTTCTGCTTAAGCTGAAGAAGATGAGGGAGCCAAGTCAACCGAGTGTCGAAAACCAGTCATAGGAATTGATATGTCTCCACTACAGTGAGTGGATCGTAATTAAGATAAAGTGTGGGTTCCGGATGAACGGTACGACGCCGACAGAAGTGCACGACACACGACTTTTGTGGCTGAAAACTGGAAGCCATGCGCTAGATCCCATGACTGCGCCTTGTGGATGGCTCCCTGTAGGTGCCGCTCAGCAACAACAGTACTGGAGCAGCAGTACGAAATACAGAAGTCATCTGCATACAGAGAAGGTGAGACGGAGGGCCCAACAGCCGCTGCTAGACCGTTAACGGCCACTAAAAATAGAGACACACTCAATATAGAGCCCTGCGGGACTCCATTCTCCTGGATATGGATGGAACTATGCGAGTCACCAACTTGGACATGGAAAGTACGGAGCGACAGGAAATCAGAAGTGGTTTCCGGAGACCCCATTCATACAATGTGGCAACGTATGATGTCCCCAAGTTGTGTCGTAGGCTTTACGTAAGTCAAAAAAGACAGCAATCAGGTGTTGCTGTCTGGAAAAGGCTGTTCAGATGGCAGACTCAATGGACACAAGATCAACAGTGGTAGAGCGACCCTGGCGGAAGCTGCCCTGACATGGAGCCAGCAAGCCACGTGACTCCAGGACCCAACCCAACTGCCGAAATACCATATGCCATACGTTCTTGCAGCTTACAAAGAACATTGGTGAGGCTGATGGGCCGATAGCTATCCACATCAAGCGGGTTTTTACCGGGTTTGAGCACCGGAATGATGGTGCTCTCCCGCCAATGCGAAGGAAATATGCCATCACACCAGATCCAGTTGAAGGTGATGAGAAGATGTTGCTTGTAGTCAGATGAGATATGTTTAATCATCTGGCTGTGGATGCAGTCAGACCCAGGATCTGTGTCGGGGCAACGTGCAAGGGCACTGAGGAGCTCTCATTCTGTAAATGGGGCGTTATAAGATTCACTGCAGCGTGTAGTGAATGTGAGGACGTTCCCTTCCAGCCACTGTTTGAGTGCGCGAAAGGCTGGGGGTAATGCTCTGACACAGAGGCTCGAGCAAAGTGATGAGCAAAGTGCTCTGCAATCGCGTTTGCATTGGTAAATAACTCGCCATTTATGGTAACACGGGGGACAGCTGTTGGGGCCTGGTACCCGAAAGACATTTGATCTTTGCCCAGACTTGGGAACGTGACGTGTGGCACCCAATGGTGGAGACATATCTCTCACACCACCACTCCTTCCGTTGTCTGATAAGGTAGTGAACATGGGCACTGAGTCGTTTAAAAGCTATGAGGTGCTCCAGGGAAGGGTGCTGCTTATGCCGCTGTAGAGCTCGCCGACGCTCCTTAACTGCTTCAGCAACTTCCGGCGACCCCAAGGGACTGCCTTACACCGGAAGCACCCTAAAGAGGGAGGGATAATGTTTCCTGCCACAGAAACAATTGTGCTAGTCACCTGCTCAAGCATCACACTGATATTATCATGTGGGGGAGATTCAGCAGTAACAGCAGAGGTGAAAGTTCCCCAGTCCGCCTTGTTCAAAGCCCATCTGGGTAGGCGACCGTTTGCCTGATACTGGGGCAGTGACAGGAAAATCGGGAAGTAGTCACTACCACACAGGTTGTCATGTGCTCTCCAGCGGATAGATGGGAGAAATCCTGGGCTGCAAATTGATAAATCAATGGCCGGGTAACTACCATGAGCCACACTGAAATGTGTGTCGGCCCAAGTATTTAAGAGGCAGAGGTCAAATTGCGTCAGTAAAGTTTCGACATCTCTGCCTCGGCCAGTGAGCATGGTACCACCCCACAAAGGGTTATGGGCATTAAAATCTCCCAGAAGTAGGAAAGGTTTCGGGAGTTGATCAATCAGTGTAGCTAATATATTCAGAGGTACTGGACCACCTGGAGGAAGATATACATTGCAGACAGTTATTTCCTGTGTCTTCCTTATTCTGACAGCCACAGCTTCAAGAGGGGTTTGAAGGGGCACATGTTCACTACAGACCGAGTTTAGGACATAAACACGAACTCCACCTGACACTCAATTTTAGTCGCTACAGTCCCTTATAGCCGCGGACTGCAAGGATTCGCATTGCTGGGAACCAGGTTTCCTGGAGGGCAATGTAGATAGCAGGTGCAAAGCTTAACAGTTGCCGTAGCTCAGCCAGGTAGTGGAAAAAACTGCCGCAATTCCACTGGAGGATGACAACGTGAAATTGGGAAGGCATGGAACATTCAATGAGGCAGTTTATGCCTCAGTCACCTGCTGCCACCGATTTATTGCCTGAGCAGTCTATATACATTGTGTCTGAGGGTCTGGCGAGATCTAGGTCCTCAGCGCACGCCAAAATCACCCCATCCTCAGATGCAGAGCTTGTAGGTAGTGGTGGTGTGGGTGCCACCACAATTTCCTTGTTCTTAGGGATTTTCTTTTTGGATTTCTCTCGCTGCTCCTTGGGTTTCCCTAGCTGGGAGGTCTTCACTGGCTCAGCATCTGGGACTGAGAATGAACGTGAAGCCGTACAAGCAGCTGCTTTTGGGCTCTTCAGCCACTGGTGGGTGTCAACTTTCCCACTAGAAGAAACTTGGGAAGGGAGTGACCCAAGTGACCCCTTCCTAGCGAGAGAAGCCAAAGAAGGCGTACACTTCTCCAGCTTAGAGGTGGGGACGGATGTCCCCAATGGTTTGGGGGGGGGGGGGGGGGGGGAGGAGTGTTTGCTCCCAACGTAGGTGACGCAGGAGCAACAGGGAGGGAAATGCCCCCCACCATACAGGGGGCAGGTGTAGTCTTCCGGCTCTGGGTTGGTGGAGCTGATGGTGCCAAAATTGTTGTAGCGGTGGCGTAAGACGATGTCATACGCACAGGATGCAGGCGTTCAAATTTTCTCTTAGCCTCAGTGTAGACCAGTCTGTCCAGGGTCTTGTACTCCATGATTTTTCCTTCTTTCTGGAGAATCCTGCAGTCAGGCGAGCAAGGCGAATGGTGCACTCCACAGTTGACACAGATGGGAGGCAGGGCACATGTAGTATTGGGATGTGATTGGCATCCGCAATCTCAGCATGTGACATTGGAAGTACAGCAGGAAGACATATGCCGAAATTCCAGCACTTAAAGCACTGCATCGGGGGAGAGATATAGGGCTTTACATCACACTGGTAGACCATCACCTTGACCTTCTTGGGCAATGTATCACCCTCAAAGGCCAAGATGAAGGCACCGGTGGCAACCTGATTATCCTTTGAACTCCGGTGGACACGTCAGACGAAATGTACACCTCACCGCTCTAAATTGGTGCGCAGCTCATCGTCGGACTGCAAAAGAAGGTCTCTGTGAAATATGATACCCTGGACCATATTTACGCTCTTATGGAGCGTGATGGTTACAGAAACTTCCCCCAGCTTGTCACAAGCGGAAACTCCCGTGACTGGACAGAGGAAGCTGTTTTGATCAAGACAGACCCAGATCTCATTTTGGACACGCCCTCCACATCCCCAAACTTGTCCTCTAAATGCTAAACAAAAAACTGAGGCTTCATCATCATGAAAGATTCCCCATCAGCTCTCGAACATACAAGATACGAGGGCGAATAAGATCCACTGCCATCCTTAGCCTGACGTTCCTCCCATTGTGTGGCCAGGGAGAGGAACAATATGGGGTCGTACTTCTGTGCATTGAATTGAGCTCGCCATCGCTTAGAGACTGTTGGGGTTCCACCAGCAGCAAGAGATGATTGACTACACTTCATCGCGTATCATCCGCCCTGATGCCACCCTCTCCAACGAGGGCCCCTCACCACGAGCGCCACCCAGCTGCAGGAAAGGCCACCCGGCAGGATGGCCATTGCCAGGAGTCCCGATGCCCTGGGGGATGGGCATCTACCCCTTGGCATACGTGAAGAGCTAACAGCGCAGGCATCAGCATAGCTATCCCTGTGTGGTCAGGGGGTCTACAACCAATAGGGTACATGGCGGCCCCACCACAAGGGATTGGTTACCGTGCTGGATATCAGGTGCAAAGAAGTCCATGGTCATCGTCGACGCAGAAAGCAGCACTGCATAGTGGATGGTGGGTAATGCACCCAGGAAGGTGTCCTTGCCCAAGAGATGGACAATGGGTAGGACTGAAAAGCAACGACGAGAAAGTGGGCTAAAGATCTCAATGCACACTAGACACAATGCACCTCGTAAGACGCTCTTCCCCAATTGGCTCGCTCTTCAGGAAAATTTTGAAGGATGGAGGTCAAACCCTACAGGGGACCGTCACATGAAGGCCGAAACATGGGAAACTCCTTTTAGTTGCCTCGTACGACAGGCAGGAGTACCTCGGGTCTTTTCTCACCCTCGGACCCACAGAGGGATATTTGTATATGTTTCAACATTCAAAGCTACGGTTAGCAACTGATGCTGTAACTACAGCAACAAAGTTACGTATTATACGAGGGTAAGTCAATTATTATCTGCAATTTAGTTATATTTTTGTTTATTTTGGTAGTAATGACATTTTACGTTGATGAAGCATGCTTGTTTATTTATTGTTATATCACTGCAATTTTCAAGCTGCTAGGTTAGTTTCGTTATCGCTGCCATGCTGTTAATCATGGCTGCTCCGCTGTCTATTTGCACCAAAGAAGAGCAACATTCAGTGATCCGTTTTTTTGTGGTCGGCAGGCGTATAAGGGGCCAAAATTCATCAAAAACTTTCGGTACAGTATGGGAACAATGTTTAGCCACAACGGAGTGTCTATGAATGGATTGAAAAATTCTGAAATGTTCGCACAAGTGTTACGCACAATGAATTAGCTGGACACCATTTTATCGCCACAAATGAAGAAACCATTGAGATTTCACGTCAAATGACTCTCTTAGACAAACGATTAACTATTGACGAAGTGGCACATCATCTGCAAATTAGTCACAGTTCTGCCAATGAAATCATTCACATCAGAATTGGGTTTCATGAAGTTTGTGCAAGATTGGTCCCAAAACAATTCACACAGTTGCATAAACAAACGCAACTGGACATCCACAAAAAACATTTGGATCACTATGGTAATGAAGGGAAAAACTACTTAAGACAGGATCATTAATGGTGACGAAACATGGATCCATCATTACGAGCCTGAGAGTAAACGGCAGAGTATGGAATGGAAACATCCAAGAAAAAGTTCAAGACCCAACCATCTGCAGGAAAGCTGACGCTTACGTTTTGTTGGGACACACAAGGTCCAGTAATGGAACATTAAAGGGAAAGGGGCACAACAATAAACAAAGTACATTACAGTGAGATGTTTGCTGCCAGGCTAAGGCCTGCAATTCAAAGCAAACTTCGAGGATTGCTGTCAAAAGGTGGTGTGTTGTTGCACGACAATGCCTGTCCACACACTGCTGCCCAAACTGCTGAAACGCTCCAGAAACTCAAATTTGAAGCACTAGATCATCCTCCTTGGGAGAGCCAGTCCTGACAAAACTCTACCACCTGGTGAGCAAGATGTATGAGACAGGTGTAATACCCTCAGACTTCAAGAAGAATATAATAATTCCAATCCCAAAGAAAGCAGGTGCTGACAGATGTGAAAATTACCAAACTATCAGTTTAATAAGTCACAGCTGCAAAATACTAACGCGAATTCTTTACAGACGAATGGAAAAACTGGTAGAAACCGACCTCGGGAAAGATCAGTTTGGATTCCGTAGAAATATTGGAACACATGAGGCAATACTGACCTTACGGCTTATCTTAGAAGAAAGATTAAGGAAAGGCAAAGCTACGTTTCTAGCATTTGTAGACTCAGAGAAAGCTTTGGACAATGTTGACTGGAATACTCTCTTTCAAATTCTGAAGGTGGCAGGGGTAAAATACAGGGAGCAAAATGCTATTTACAATTTGTACAGAAACCAGATGGCAGTTATAAGAGTTGAGGGACACGAAAGGGAAGCAGAGGTTGGGAAGGGAGTGAGACAGGGTTGTAGCCTGTCCCCAATGTTATTCAATCTTTACACTGAGCAGGCAACACAGGAAACAAAAGAAAAATTCGGAATAGGTATTAAAATCCATGAAGAAGAAATAAAAACTTTTAGGTTCGCCGATGACTGTAATTCTATCAGAGACAGCAAATGACTTGGAAGAGCAGTTGAACAGAATGGACAGTGTCTTGAAAGGAGGATATAAGATGAACATCAACAAAAGCTGAACAAGGGGAATGGAATGTGGTCGAATTAAGTCAGGTGATGCTGAGGGAAATAGATTAGGAAATGAGATACTTAAAGTAGTAAAGGAGTTTTGCTATTTGGGGAGCAAAATAACTGATGATGGTCGAAGTAGAGAGGATATAAAATGTAGACTGGCAATGGCAAGGAAAGCGTTTCTGGAGAAGAAAAGTTTGTTAACATCGAGTATAGATTTAAATGTCAGGAAGTCGTTTCTGAAAGTATTTGTATGGAGTGTAGCCAGGTATGGAAGTGAAACGTGGACGATAAATAGTTTGGACAAGAAGAGAATAGAAGCTTTCGAAATGTGGTGCTACAGAAGAATGCTGAAGATTAGATGGGTAGATCACATAACTAATGATGAGGTATTAAATAGAATTGGGGAGAAGAGGAGTTAGTGGCACAACTTGACAAGAAGAAGAGACCGGTTGGTAGGACATGTTCTGAGGCAGCAAGAGATCACAAATTTAGCATTGGAGGGCAGCATGGAGGCTAAAAATCATAGAGGGAGACCAAGAGATGAATACACTAAGCAGATTCAGAAGGATGTAGGTTGCAATAAGTACTGGGAGATGAAGAAGCTTGCACAGGATATAGTAGCATGGAGAGCTGCATCAAACCAGTCTCAGGACTGAAGACCACAACAACAACAACAGATCATCCTCCATATAGCCCTAATCTTGCCCCTTCTGATTGTCACATGTTTGGTCAACTCAAACAGGCATTAAGGGGCCGTCGAATTGCCTTGGACAAAGCAGTGAAAGAAGAGGTGCATTCCTGGCTCGCAGCTCAACCGATAACCTTCTTTTATGAGCACATCAGGATGCTTATACAATGATTGACCACGTGCGTTGAAACGCAAGGAGACTATGTTGAAAACTGATGTTCTTGTAAGTTTCCAATTTGATTACAATAAAATTTTATAACTACTTTGGGGATAATAATTGACTTACCCTCGTATTTAGTATTTGGCCCCTTTTATCACTGATGCCTACCTTTTGTTGTACCAATGCACTCGACGAATGTTGCAAGCCCTATCGAAGTGCTTGCTTTTCTTTCGAAGGCTCACCACAAACAATTGTTACTTCTCCTTTTTCTTCCATGGAATTTGCATGATTTTGCAAACAAAATGGAATACAGCATGTCAGGACAGCTCCACTCTTGCCACAGCCTAAAGATGTGACTGAACATTTCGTTCAAATGTTCAAGATGGAAATGTGAAACCTTCAAGCTCCACATTCACGTGACTGTACCTTAATGATGATTCTGTGTTCATATCGTACTTTGTCTGCTCCTGACAATTTCGCCAGCAGAACGCTTGCGTGGAAGATGCCATAGGACCTTGCTGCATTTGCTTCATCCTTACTGCTCTGCACCAGCTTAAGACATCACCGTGGAGTATTACTTGAACGTCACGAGTTCAATATCAAGTGTACAATGTACAACGAGTCAAATTTATGGGAATATGGCACTGTTCTCAGGTAAGTTGGCACAGTGCAGTACACCACTGACAGCAGCGTAAGCACGCATCAGCGCGACCAAAATCAGCTACAGCTTCATGAATTCAGTATTGCAGATCAAACTGTCTTTGATTTCTTCATTGCATGAAACCTGACCAGTTCCCCCACTCATAGCCGTCTCACTGATGGAAGTCTCCACCTGCCCACCTGCGAACTCCTTGCCGCCAACACTGCACGTCACCTCCCCCATTGACATTGACACCATCACCGTCAGCTAGCCACCAGCACACACTATAGCATCCTGTGCTGTCAAATGCGTTCTGTGCCTGGTTTTCCAGGGCAGTTTCCCTGGTACTCACAGGAAGCAATTTCGGGATGTGGGTTGGTCTGCTCTGTCTCCAGCCAAGCAACCAGCATCCTCACTATCCACAGCACAAGTATAGTGAGTGATACATGCCATTCATGGAAGGTCATGTATCACATACATCAAATATAGTGCTCAGAGTAAAGATGTGCATCGGGCCACATACAATGAGATAGTATTACTCAACAGGTGCGGAGTCTACCTGCTGGACAATAAATGTAATCTCCATGGGACAAGGAGCAATGAAGGAACTCTGGTACCATGGAAGATTTCCGGCACATAGGAAGACAAATATGATGTACATAAGCAACTGTTGTTATATACTATTCACAGAATGTTAATGACATATCTTTGAGACAGTAATATCAGCTGGTTCCCATGTAACCTTTTGTGAAAGTTTGTGATAATATACATAGTTAACTGAAATCGATCTACACTTTATTCAAGCAGAGAAGCAGTGTTTTGTTTTATAGCCACTTCACTTAATAGAAATCTGCACGGAAGAAATAAGTTTGATGCCGAGGAAGAACAGGGCAGGGCACAGCACAGCTGGACTCTGCGATAAATCACGAGAGTTGCAAGGCTGATTATCTAAACCAATCTAACAAGGGAGTGTTAAGGCAGCAGTGTTAGGTGTAGCTGCATGGAGTAATAGGTCAAGAACAGACATTGCTCAAGCAGTCAAAACATCGCCACACTAGCTAAATACAGCAGTCATACTCCACAGACCTCTCTCCATACCTTAGAAGTTGGGCAGGGAGGGGTGCGGTATCTGCCGCTATCTGATTAGCTACACTCTGAATGTGCGTGCCGCCAGTTACACCACTGCATTTCCTAAAGGCTGCCACCATGGCATGAAGATGGCGCCACAAATGATTACATCACTGCCAATGAAGTGCAAGCATCCCCTCTCCAGAACTCCAGTGGAGGGTGTGCTTAAGTTCAAACTTTCATGTACTGAGCCCATTTTGTGTGTTTG
This sequence comes from Schistocerca serialis cubense, assembly GCF_023864345.2. NCBI lineage: Eukaryota > Metazoa > Arthropoda > Insecta > Orthoptera > Acrididae > Schistocerca > Schistocerca serialis. The sequence goes on along the minus strand of NC_064644.1, from coordinate 427,626,088 downwards.
TCAGTTGAATTACATCTACAGACTTTCGTAGTGGCCAGGGCTTGTCATCTTGTAACGGTACTTTGACTACCGCGCCTCCGCCAATACAAAGATATGATTTACGACCGCACATGCAGAAGAGCGCTGCGCCAGCGATCGATTTTTATAAATAATTTTGATCTCTTTTTATTTTTATTTTTATTTTTTTTTTACTTTTGCGTAGGTGTTTGTTTTTAACAACTAACTGATTACTCTCTTGTCTTCATACGTTCAAGACGTGTATTTTTCGGCGCTGTGTTAAATATGCTTTTAAGTGGAAATTAAAACTATATTACGAAACAAAGTTATTTCAGTAGTGATTCGAAATGGTTGTCGCCAAATTTATAAATTAATCCTGACAGTCACAACTTAAAGAAATTTTCATCAGACGGAGAACAAGAGGACCAGCAAACAATGAGAAAAAGGACATCCTATAAGAAAATTAAGAAGTATTCCAGACACAGCCACGAAGACTATATTATAATAAATACTACGTTTCTAACAAAATTATAAGGTAAATTTCAACTTATTTCTGATGCTATTTCCTTACAGTCGCTTTTTGTAGTGTTGCCGACCCGGTCTGCCAATCACGGTCAAATTACAGCACTATCTCAATCAGTAATACGAAGTCCGCCTTATCCGTAACTTATTCCATCAAAATTCAAAACCCAATAAGATTTTCTATTTTGTATTGTCACGGCAGAACCCCGAGGAAAGGAAACACTACAATCTACTGAATAGTTATTGTAAAAGCTCCTGTTAGCAACTGACACTGCAACTACAGCAACAAAGTTATGTACTATTTTTACTATTTGATATTAGATGTAGAATAAATTAATATTCCAATTCTCTGTTCATGAAAAGCATTTGCGCATCCCCCCTGTATCCACAAAAGTACCACACAGTGGGCTAGGAAATTATATCAGATACCTGTATTTGTACTGTGTAAATCGTCAACATTTAGACAACACAGATTCTTTTGGAATATTTTATCACTGTTGCATTTTAATGCATTACATCTGGAAGATCTCTCTTTTAAGGTGAATTCATGTAACAGCTAATCGATATTTTACTTTAGTTTTTCACAGTTGTCATATTCTTTGATACTCAATTTATTTTCTGTGTGACTGTTAATACCATCAGGTGTCTGTAATGTTTTCTCCATCAGTATGTTACTGGTGCATACACAAGTTTGGCACTTGGTTCCATAGGTACAAGAGTCTTATTTTCAGTGACTTTGTGTGCTCACTTTTGTGAGTTTCGCTTTGTATTTCATCATGAGCTTTGCTTTTTATTTTATTGCAAGCATAAGCAGAAACTGCTGTATTATGGCTGAAACATTTTACATTCCATCCTGGATTTTACATTGTTTAAACATTTCTTTCTGTTAGATTTCTTATATTGTATTGTTCTCTCTCTCCATAGCTGTGTTCTGATGACGATATATCAAAAGGTTTAACAGTGAATAAATCTATTTGCAACCAAGAAAGTCCCAAAATATTCTGTGCCAATATTGGAAAACCATAAAAAGCCTGAATCAGGAAAACCAGAGGAGGAGTTGAACCCAGTGTCTCCTAAGAGACACTTAAATGCCTTAACTATTGCCACTTGATTAACTATCGAAGGAAAGAGAATAAAAGTTCAAAAAAATGTAAACAGAACTAACATTAGCGTTACTCAGGAAGGTGGAACACTAACAATAGTTAACTGAATATCAAAACTGCATCTTTATTCCTTAAATTTTCAGTGAATACTTCATTTCACACTCTCAACTGGTTTTTTGCTGACTTTCATTTCTCCAGTCCTGAGCAAGTACTCCACCCTTGCATATGTGCTACACATCTTTAATAATCGATAATGCATGCTCAAAATCAGTCCTACACTGTACCTATATTCTATTTACCACACCACAGGCTGTTTACCTATTGCTTTTGCACTTACTATATCAGTACTAACTTACTGACAACAGATTTCTTACCTTGCCCAGCCCAATTCCCCTTCATCTAGTACCATTCTTCAGCAGCTGAAGCTTTCAGATGCTTCTATTTTGGAATTCTTCGTCATCACATTTCATTTTCATGCAGCTGTCAATTTTCAGATACTTACTCCTTAATTATGAGCAAATATGCAACACTTTTACATTGGTTTCTGAAGCCCTGGAGCATGTCACTGGATAGTGTTACTGAAGTTTTACAGTACAGTTACAGAATGCCTGCTCCTCATATTCAGGCAATGACACAGAGTAACCCAGGAAGCCACTAATTACCATAACATAACATAACAAGGAGGGTGCTGGTGTCTCTCTCTCTCTCTCTCTCTCTCTCTCTCTCTCTCTCTCTCACTCTCTCTCTGACACACACACACACACACACACACACACACACACACACACACACACATCAGAAAGATTTTACTAACCTCTGCCTGATGAAGTAAGATTGTAGCTCTATAGAATCTTCAAACACCTGTGAATCTGTGCGAGATAAACGACGTGCACGCTCCATGCAGGCAAACACATCCTCTTGAAAAACATCCAGTCTTCTGTACAGTCCCTTATCAAGTCTTCGCTTAACTAAGTCCAAGGACAATGCTCGAACCCTAAAACAAAAAATCTCTAATGTATGCAGAGGCATAATAACAAATTACTGCAACAAATCAGTGCCAAAACAAGTTTGAAGATGATGTTAAAAAAATAGATACAGCGTGGCACTCCTGAATATAAAGAATTCCTTTCTACACATGATTACTTACAGATAGCACACAAGTTCAATAAAAGATATTAACAACATATTACACGATTTCATTTCTCCTGTTTTAGTAAGCTTATTTAGAAAATCATTCCATTAACCAAAAATGAAGTGCGTCATTCATGTCATTTCTTCCTCCACCAAACAACTAATTGTCACAATGGATTAAAGCTTTTACCGAACTAGTACAAATTTGTATTTATAATTGAACAACAATTAATAGTAAAAGAAATCCTAACAGATGATTGCAAGCCATCTAATAGTGTGAAAAGTTTTGAAAATCTTCTCTAAAAAGTGTAACATTAGCATACATTTCTCTCCCTGCAATACATTTATGCTCATACACAGAAGACTCAACCGTAACCCCAACAGAGGACAACGCAGATCGGATCACTATGCAGACTACACTCCACACAAAAAATGGAACCTGAGTATGAGAGTATACTCAGACTGATTGACCGTCAGTACATTCAACTGTTGACTGTATAATATACTCCTTGGCCATTTTTAAGTCGTATGACTGCTGCTGATGGGCTGCTGGTACATCCTTATATACACTAGCTGCTGTCTATGACATCCCTAGCGCTAAGGGCATTGCCATGTAAGAGCTAACGAGTTGAGCCAACTAGGCAAGATCTTCACAAACAATGACAACAAAATTCACCAAATAAATTAAGTGATCACAAGCAAGAATCCCAATAGGACCACTGATGAGGAACAAGAAAAGAACTTGCTTTTCTGACATTTTGTGACTTTGTCTCAGGGTGTCGGTCAAGACAAGCCATGTGCTGAAAAGAGACAAAATCAAATCAATCTTCAGGCCTCCAACAAATTACTTAGACCCATTAAAGATGTAGCAGGTCTCAGAACATATGGAGCCTACACATTAACTTGAAAGTGTGGCAAATCATACACCAGATGAACAGTGCACACTGTAAAACAGCTTAAAAAAAAAGTAGGGTAGATTTTTTCACCTACACTACCTAAAAAATCCACTTTAGCTGAACATAGTGTAAAAAACGGTCACCACATCTAATTTAACGAAACCTCTGTCATGACTCGCACTAATGGCTTGTGGGATTGTGTAGTTAAGGAAGCCACCAAAATAAAAATCACTGGTAACACCCTCAATAGAGATGGCGGCCTGCAGCTCAGTGTGGCATGGGATCCAGAATCGTGACGTTAGGAGCACATGCATCGAACACCAAGTGAACATTTTCCCACTTATGGTGATGCTGTGAGCATTATAGTTGGAGCCATGAATGACGGCAGGTGAGTTTAAGCTCGTTCTGCAAATCTGATGTGACAGACAATGAATATTCAGCAGTTTTCTCAGTGCTCTGCTGGGAACGGTCTTCAGTGGACAGTATTTTGGCATTTACACTGGCACTTGATTACATATCATCGTTTTGTGCATCGCTGCAGTTGTAAGATCATATTCAACGTTTGTCTCGACTGATCTATATTTTAGCAAATACTAACATTAGTTCATTTTTTGGTGCATTGCACTTCACTAACACTCAATAAATTTTGGTCTCTATGTTTTTATGAGTCCACAACTGCTTTGTATACTTTATTATCAATGTTTTAATCGAGGTGCTTTAAGAAAAGTGAATTGTGTGTGATATAAATAAAATGTTCATCATAATCACACAAGACAGAAAATTTTCCAATATTACATACGATATTTTTGTGGTATTAAAATTATTTCATTTAATATGTTATATAACATGTAATTTGTGGTAGACTGGGTCCATGTTGGAAGTAGTTAAGCACTGCATATAGCAGCAATTTTTTGGTGTTTTAGGAAACTAGTTATCTGTAAACTTTAATTTTGTCATTGGACACAAGCATTCATACTTCCCTGTCTGTAGATGCTCGGGACAAAGCATCCCAACTTGCTGTGCCAGACAACATTGCAGGTGTCTCATTCCTCTCAATCCGACTAGCTCAGTGGTTGTCATATGTCGATGGGATTAAGTCTCTCTAACAAATCACAAAAAACTGAATACAAATTCACCAAATAACTTTCTATGCTACCCGCTACCCCTTAAACACAAGCTACTGTTTGCCGTCTACATCTCTTGCGTGTACCACAATTGATGTTTGCAACCGGCAATGCTGCAATCCTCGTCTGTGCCTCCACTCAGTGTGGACCTGCACAACCCGCCATCATTCATGGATTCAGCTATAGTGGTGCCACACACGACAGTTGATGTATGTAAGGGCGTACTGGCAGCCAACTGGCAGTTATAACACTTGACAATGGCTAACAAGTGCTTGCTCACAAGCTAGTAGAATTTTAAACACTTGACATGACTGAAGCCAGAAATTTTATTCAATGTTAATGCCACAGGACTCAGCATTTTTAGATGACTTTTAATTATTTTATAAGCAGCTCTTAGCAGTTCTAACGTAAGACTCTTAGCAGTTCTAACGTAAGACCTTTTTCCAAATAACAAATGAAACTGCTTTTTAAGTTACTGAGTGTATGCAACTTAATGCTTGAGTGTAAACTTCAGAAACAGTTTTTGTGCTAGGTATTTTTCACCACATATAGGAAAACTTACTTAGTGCCATCCACTTCATCATGTTCAGGCAATTCAGCCATAGAGTCTGAGAAGCAACGACCTTCTTCATCCTGATGATTGTAAACTGAGATAAAGAGTGAAGTGAGAAGTTCCTGGACTGCTGCAGCAACATCAGGAACAGCATCTTCATCCTCCCTTAGCTGGCTCTTTGTCTGCAATGCAACCCGCTGAAGCATCAGTGCATCCTGAAAAATAAAACAAATAACTGAGTACGTAACAAAGAAATAGTTTATTTTCACACACATGAAGCTGGCAGAAGCAGACATTATGTAAGACAATGTTACAAATTTTTAATCAATTCGTTAATACAACGTTTTAAAAAAGTGCCATATTGCTAGAGGAAGTAGTATTGGTTAAAACTAGAAGAAAATTCCTACAATGATATGTCCAGAAACCAGTACCTGTTTCAATATGGTGCAATCTGTCATCCCATTCCCACTATATACTACATAGAAGCAGACACTACACACAGTGCTGCTTGTAGTTATTATGCATCCTGATACATTCTTCAGCTCTTCTACAGATTCTTTCAAATACACCTCTCTCCATTCAGATTGCATCACATGCATTGGTCACACTCTACCGTAATGCTTGCACACTGTCAATGGGTTGGGCATACACGTGGCCTTTAAATGTCCCCATAGCCAGAAATCCAATCATTTCAGACTTCCTTAGCCAATCCATCACTTTTCTAACATTTCGGTGAAGTACCATCATACAACCTGTGGAAAATGAGCTGGTTTCCATTGTGCATAAAGCAGTGTCACATCTTTCTGCAAAGGTAACATTCTTCAACTGCCCTGGTAATTCATCAAGCAGAAACTGGTGATACACAGCTGTTAGTTAAAATGGCAGCGCAATCAGTCTGTCACCAACAATCCTACCCACACATCAATACTGAAATTCATCATGATACCTCACCACCATGATTGCTCAACGATTTCTATCTCTCCTGGAGCTCTGCTACATCAAGTGGTAGAGTCAGATCTTTAATGTGTCCTCACAGAAGAAAGTCACACAGAGTGAGATCTGGTGATCGCGGAGGCCATTTCATTAAACAGCTGTCCCCATCTGTAGCACAGCCGATCTATCGATGTGGCAGCTCCTTGTTCAGGTACTCACAAACTTCACGATGAAAATGGGGTGAAATCCCATCCTGCTGAAAGATGAATGGAGAGCCCAATCGCATTTGAGCCATCAGCCATTGCTGCAACATGTTCAAGTAGGAGTATTCAGTGACAGTGCTCTCGGCGAAGAAGAATGGCCCATACAGTTATCTACGTGACAAGGCACAAAAAACATTTACCTTTGGGGAATCATGCTCAAATTAAATGCATTCGTATGGATGCTTTGTACCCCAGATTCGACAATTATGCCTGTTCACTTTCCCATTAGTGTGAAAGGTGGCTTGTCGAACTCCAACACACAGAAAGCTCGCTCCGCACCTGAACTTCCCATGTTTGCGACTGGCACTGACTATCGGCAAATTACCAAACTACACTGTGGCGGTATACATGAAAAAAACCTTTCAGGGTTTCTCTTCAAAATGACATATGTATGAAATCTGTACAATGTTTGGTTCTTGTGCAATAAATAATTGAAAGTGTTCCTGGACTTTATGTACACCCTGTATGAATCAAACGCAGTCTGTGAACTGTGGATCTTCAATGGCCCATATCTCAACAGGTTATTGATTTTGAGAGATACCATTAACGAAAAATTTTCTCTAGTTTTGACGAATACTAGCTCCTGTAGGAATATGTGACACTTTATATTAAACACTCTGTATAAAGATAAACAATATTCAGAGTTAATGGGAAATTGTCTTTACAAAACTAGGATGATGATGTCTCAATAATGCACAAACAGGTAGATGTAAAATAAACTCAAGCTAAAGACCTGTGACAGATTAAGTGATCTGAGAATAAATTGTGGAGTACTGACAAAGCATTTCAAGAAAAAACAAAAAGAAATGGTGTAATAAATTACATTGCTAGAACAAAATAAGTGCTACAGGATAGGGAAGATGCTGAAGAACTCCTCATTTACGCTCCTCCCATGCAAATGATTATAGCCTAATAAAACAATTACCCACATTTCACTGTCCACCGCTACAACTGAATGGTCAGTGCAGCAGACTGCTATGTGGAGGACATGGGTTAAATTCCCAGTACTGCCAGGGATTTTTCCTTGATGGGAGGACTGGTACTGGGTGTACTCGGCCTCATGAGGACAACTGAGGAGCTACTCGACTGATCAGTAGCAGTTCCAAGTTAAAGAAACCTGACAAACAAACGGAAGAACAATGTGTTGATCACATTCCCCACATACTGCATCCAATGTCACCACTGGCAGATGATGATACAGTAGTCAGTCGGGGCAGATTGGCCTGTCTAGGGCCACATCACGGAACTTTACCTAATACTTACGATATTCTCTGTAGTGCCATGTACTTTTTGTCACACTTTTGTTCTGAAATGGTGTGTGTCTGAAGAATTTAGGCAGTTAGAGTTTCATGTTTGGACATTACCGATGTTAACAAAATTCAGTGCTGGTATGTAGCAGCAAAAAGTGTGATGAATTACTGTCACCTACAGTGGTAATTGTGACTGCATAGTTATTTTGGGTGTTATTGCATACAGCTGCCGAAGTATCCAGATGTAAATCAGCTTGTCCGCAGCTCGTGGTCGTGCGGTAGCGTTCTCGCTTCCCATGCCCGGGTTCCCGGGTTCGATTCCTGGCGGGGTCAGGGATTTTCTCTGCCTCGTGATGACTGGGTGTTGTGTGATGTCCTTAGGTTAGTTAGGTTTAAGTAGTTCTAAGTTCTAGGGGACTGATGACCATAGATGTTAAGTCCCATAGTGCTCAGAGCCATTTGTAAATCAGCTTAAGAAAGCAAAGCTGAAACTTAAGTTTATGTATGTGTAATGACATAGATGATGATGCTGTTGATGATGGTCTTAATAACAACAACAACAACAACAACAACAACAACAAAAATTATGTGGGATTGGACAGTACAGGAAGAGCAACTGAAAACTTCCTAAACAAAATTAATTCTTCTGCAAATCTACATCTACATTTATATCTGTATCCATATCCATATTCCGCAAGCCACCCGAAGGTGTGTGGCGGGTGATACTTCTGGTAACACTATCTGAACCCCCCTCCCCCTCCTTTTCCCTGTTCCGTCTCTTTCCGGAACACACTCTTGGAATTTCAACAATAAACTTCTCTGTGATTCATAAAACCTCTCTCATACAGTCTGCCAATGGAATTTGTTGAGGATCACCCGTAATGCTCTTGCAACAACTGAACGACCCTGTGATGAAACATGCTACCCATTGTTGGATCTTGTCGATCTCCAACCTGGAGTAGCACCACCATTTATTTTTCGGTACTACTGTGTATAATAGCAGCACTACCACAGCTGTTTGAAAAAGTCATGGGAGAAGGTAAGTGCAGAGTTGACTAAAACATGTTACATCATCAGGCTCAGCAACGCCACTGGCAGGTTTCCACATTGCAGGCCTTGGGGCCAGCACCACAACGACGACGACACAGCAGATAGGCAAGGCGGCGGCAGCAGCAGCACCAGCACCAGCAGCAGGTTAGTCACTATACATCCACACTAAGAACTTATTTTGGCGTACATGATTGGAAAAAGTGCTTCGCCAAAACAAGCAGGCAACAACCAGTATAAATACCCATCACTTTAGCCAAAGGAATCTTAATGTGGCATCACAGCTGAGGAATTAGTGCCTTGCAGCCGATGGGTCACCTCTGGGCTCACTTCAGCTCCAGTCAGCCTTCTGTCCTGACTTGCACACTTCTGAGGTCAGGGTGACGCAGCCACTCAATCTCGTATGGCCATGCAAGCATACTGTTACCGTATGTCTCCACCCACAAACACGGACACCACTGCTGAAGGCTGCCTTCCTCTACAAGAATCATGGCAGATTATCATGTCTTCTGGCATGCCATGCCTTGAAATGCTGAGCCATGCTGCATGTCCGAATTCCTGCCGAGGGCCTGGCATTACAGCAGGCTGTTGTTGGCATCATGGCAGGTTGGTAGCCACCTGTTTGCATCAGCATCTCCACACTCACTGTCTTCAGCACACAAGCAGAGCATTGCATCCACAGAGCAAAGCAAGTGTTATAATTAGTTCTCCAACAAAATTTATGATTAATAATAATGTTTCAATGAGTAACCACCAGTCATCATCTTCACAATAGCCCACCATCTCAACTCAACCCTTCCACTGCAGGGGTCATCCACCCCAGGTCTCTACAGTTTGGTGGCAGAAATGTCTATCACCTCTATGTTTCAGTGACAGAGGAACCTCGACTGCCACCATTCCTGGAGCAAACGGTTCGACCACTACAGGGTTGCAATTTCATCAATGTACAGCACCAAAACACAGAGGGGCGAGTGCAATGAGAGCTCCCCACCCCACCTCCTCTAAGTACCATATAAAGCAAATGCCTTCTTTAGCAGGTTGTCACTTCTGTTCTTGTGGGTGAAATGTGGCAAGTAAACTCAGACAGTGTTCTGGGGACACACAAATGTGCCAAAGAGTGTGGCTCATTGTGTAAAAATGTGCAAGGTGTTAACCTGGTGTAGCAATTCATGGAGCGAAGCCAAGTTTTTTCAAGAAGTATTGTGATAGTCCTTCATAATAACGGAGAGCAGCAATCAGTCATCATTTCCTTTCTACCTTTATTAAAAGCAAGTTCAAATTTCGGCTAGTAACTAGCCATTATCAATGTAGTATTTTGCAGTTTTTATACTTGCCCTAGTACACCTACAACTGTTTTTCAGGTTCCTGTTATAGTTCATTCGAGGCTGAGTAGAGTTCATTCAAGAGTGGAGTATTCTTGAAGGAACTGTGACAGGAACCAGCTGAACAGGTGTAAACGTATTAAGACAGGTATAAAAACTCTGAAATACACTGATAATGTCCAGTTACTAGATGAAATCTTAATCTGCTTTAATAAAGCTAGAAAGGATTGCTGCTCTCTGTCATTTTGAAAGTTGTGTCAAAGTCGTTGAGCACATTCCACTTTCCCAATGGAACGTAATTTGATATTACAATAGTGCTAAAAGTAAGTGTTGTTCCCGTCATTTGATTTTATTCTTCCTGTAGCTGCTGTTTTGTTATATCTATTGAATTGGGTTTCCACTACATCAGAGTGTGAGAACTGTAGGAAATGTGTGTTAGTTTGCGGCATTTGGCAGGAGCCCTGTATTCTGTTTTGGAAAGGAAAACAGCTCATTATGTTTAAGCATATGCAGTAGTAGTCATGAATAGCTGCTCAGGCCAGAGGAGTTAAGTTATATTGTTAGGGAAGTATTATGTTGAAGTGCCCTTTGTCATTAATCTGTTTTGTTCTCATTGATTGTTGTTGTTGTTTGTGTAATTAGTAAAGGGTTAATCATGTTGTCATTGATAACACAAGTGGCTCCCCATATAGAAACACTGTAAAAGTTTGACCATGGCCTGTGATGAATGAAAATGACAAAGTCAATGTTTTAGCTGCAGGTGCCGAAAATCATCACATTAGTTCTCAGGAAATCACACAAGGTTCAGGATTTCACAGATGAGTGTTCTGCCCATACTGCATGAACACAAATTCCACCCACATCACTTACTGTTACACCAAGAACTACATGGAGACAATCTTCAGAACAGCTTGAACTGTTGTAATATGACACAAAAACAACAAGCAGCCTACAATAATGTTATTTCACACAACAATAATGTTATTTCACACACACTTTTCTCTGATGAATCAACTTTAATGGATCGTGGTCAACTAAATCAGCATAAATACTGGTCAGTGGAGAATCCCCACTGGTTAAGCAAAGTTGACCATCAATGCCCGTGGAGTGTCAATGTTTGATGCACTATTTTTTGTACTCAGTTGATTAGCCCATACATCATCGACAAAAATGTGAATGGTCAAATGTACAACGAATTTTTAGATAATATTTTGCCAATACTACTGCAAGATTTCCCACTTCAAACACGACTAGATATGATATTCCAACACAATGTATCTCCAGTGCATTATTCACAGATACCATGAGAAGTTTTGAATCAAAATTATACTGGTCAATGGATTGGCTGAGGAGGTTCTCAAAATTTGCCTGTATGTTCGCCTGATTTTGACTTCTCCAGATTTTTTCCTATGAAGAATGCTAAAAGAGAGATGTGTTAGAAGTATCAACAACCCCAGCAAAAACGTGGCAGCAAACTATCAATGAATGTCCAAAGATTAGTGCAGAGACACTTAGAGGAGTACGATTGTCTTTCAGAATCAGGGTTGCAGAAATGTGTATTGCAGAAAACAATTTCCAACCTTTGTTTCAGTAAAACATGCAAGGTCAGCGAGAGGCAAGGGGACTCAGCTAAAACAAGCATCCCAATGGTGGGAGGCAAGGGGATTTGCATTAAAAAGGCACCCCAAAGGGAACAAAATATTACTACAGACCTGCCATTGTTCCTTGGTATCACTAAAAGTACTTTTTAATTTTGGGGTAGCCATCAGGAGCTCATCAACAGCGCAGGTGCTTGAGCATAGCCCACACTTCATAAGGAGGGTAACAGTCTGCTCCTGTACACAATCACACAGCACATGTTCATCTGGCAGTATCCATTTACTCATGTTGCTTTTGGATCTTGCAGCTCCAGAACATAGTCTGTTCAGAGATCCCCGTATGTCCCACTCCTCTGTGTGTCCTGGGGAAGTTTTCCCCTTGATAGAAAGCTATGTCCGAGATGGACATTTTTTTCCTTGCCAAATTTCTACTCCGCTTTGTTTTGATGCAATAGTGACACTTTCAGTTGTATGCAGGAAGCTTTTCCTTGATTTAACTCGCTGGCAAGTTGGTTGGTATACAAAAAGACAGTGGGCTGTAGGTGTGAACAATTTAGTTTCTTCCTTTCTGGCAACCACTTCATGTATGTTGTGAAGTGGAGCGATACCAGTTAGGCCGTACAACTTGTCAGTCAATGTTGATCTCAAACATCCTGCAGTGTCTGATGATGGGCAAGACTTATTGAGTGGTATGTCCACTTGTTTGGCATGGCTGGAGTTATACCACACAGCGTAAGTGTACTCCACACCTGAGTAGCACAAGGCTAAAGCTGTACTCCTTACTCTCCTGGGTTGCACACACCATAAGCTGACTGCTAATTTGCACACAATGTTGTCTCTATCAGCTATACACTGTTTCCCGTGAGTGAATGCTCTAATGAGACACCTCAGTATTTCAAGGATGTGCAGTGCTCTACTAGTATTCGCTCCCAATCTACTTGTAGTGTCCATGATGCCTGTCTATTCCTCAGGTGAAAAACAAAGCTTGATTCTTTGGGGGTTAGACAACCAGTTTTTCACGGCCTTCTGATAGTTTCCTTTTATCTGTCTACAGTATTAGGTGCCGGTGAAAAATTAATTCGTGCAGCATTTTTAGGTTCTTATGAGGTGTTATAGTAACAGATACATCAACAAATCGTTTAGGAGTGGGGGATATTGGGGGGGTTAGCTGGGTTTCACACGATCATTATTTCACTGCTTGCAAAATCCACATCTATTCCTACAGAGGACATTTTTGGTCTTCAGAAATGTCACAACAGGCAAGAGTAAAATGTGTCTCAAAATTCTGCAACAGACTGATGTGAGCAATATAGGCCCACAGTTTTGTGTGAGTGTCCGAGTATCCTTCTTGAAACCAGGAACGAGCAGTACATTTTGCCAACGACTAGGAACTAGGAATGTTTCCCTCCACCAGAGACCTATGCACACAGCTTTTACAAGAGGAGCAAGTTCTTTTGTACTCCATGAAGATTCCATAGGTGTCCCATCAAGTTCTGTCATCTTTCTTCTGTTCTGAAAATTTTGTTGGTTTTCTGTCTCACAGTTATTTATTTCAACATCTTTTAACATTTGCACAAAAATTTAAAGGCGGAACCTCCGGACACCAGAGAAACTTTGTGGAAAAAGGAATTCAGTATTTTATTTTCTGTCACCCAATCCCCATTTCAATGCTATTATGATCGCAAACAGTCTACACATGGCTATGATCTGTTTGCTGATACAATGTAAGACAAAAACTTCCTAGGATTTTCTGTTACACCAGTAGATAGAATTTTATTTTTGAATTTACTGAACATTTCATACTCTCCTTATGTTAATTTTAGCTTCATCCAGATCTGTGATGCTGCTGTCTTTGCTCTTGGAACAGCTGTCAAACCATTGTGGGTCTTTCCCATCTGCCAACTTTTTTAGGCAAATATCTGTCAGGCGGCTCTGTCAATTTAGACTTAATATTTTCAGTCTCTGAGATGAGCATTTCATGTTGACTACTCAGGTAATCTGAATGTTTCTTGTTGCACATTCTAATCAGAAGTATCTTCCTATCTTCTTTTTTTAGATTCCTATTTACACACATATTCAGTGGTTAATAAAAGAAAATGTTATCGGTTGTAGGCTACTATGGATCATATTTTCTTTTATTAAGCAATTGGAGGCTGTGGATCCCTAAAGAGAGAAAAATATTCATTGGTGCTACAATGGCCTCAGATCAGTGACCGAGCGAGGTGGCGCAGTGGTTAGACACTGGACTCGCATTCGGGAGGACGACGGTTCAATCCCGCGTCCGGCCATCCTGATTTAGGTTTTCCGTGATTTCCCTAAATCGCTCCAGGCAAATGCCGGGATGGTTCTTTTCAAAGGGCACGGCCGACTTCCTTCCCCGTCCTTCCCTATTCCGATGAGACCGATGACCTCGCTGTCTGGTCTCCTTCCCCAAAAACAACCAACCAACCAATCAGATCAGTGACTGCAGATAGTAATAACAATTAGTTGAGTACAAATTAATCACTAAATATATACGTTCATGTGTGTTTTGGACTTACTATTAAAGTTTCACTTCTGTTTACATTTTATTCCAGAAAATGTGAAAACATTGTAAAGTCAGGTTGCAATCACATTTTTGTTTACATTTTGGAACAGTAAACTTAGAGCATTTTGCTTTATCTTCAGGAACCATGAAAACTGGCACACTAGGCCAAGTACACACCATACATCTGAACAACACTGAATGTTTCTATTACCGGATGTTGTTACACGAAATACGGGGACCCATAAGTTCCACAGATCTCAAGACTGTTGATGGTTATCTATGACAGACATAGATAGAAACATGCCAATGCTTACAACTGCTGGGAAAATATCAGCCACTGGTAATTAACACTACACGAAGTCAATTAACACTACACGAAGTCTTACTTACAGCCTCAGCTAAACAAATGAGAGACTTATTCATCATAAGTCTAACAACAAGTAACCCATCAAATCCACAACAGCTATGGGAGTCCTTCAAGAAAAGTATGAGTGATGACATACTGTACTAAATCAGACACATTCATCCTGAACTGACCATCAAATTCAATGACATCATCTTCAATGACACACTTGTCTGAAATATTCCTCTGTGATACAGACAATAGGGAGATTGAGTCAATAATGAAATCACTGAAGACTAAAGAGACTCATGGTTATGATGGAGTGTGTAGTAGAATATTAAAGTACTGTACTGCACATGTTAGCCCTGTATTTAGCCATATTTGTAATTTTTCCTTTAGGAAAGGTCAGTTTCCTGAGCGATTAAAGTACTCAGTAGTAAAGCCACTTTATAAAAAGGGAGAAAGGGATAATGTAGATAATTTTAGACCTATTTCTATGTCATCAATGTTTGCAAAAGTTATTGAAATGGCTGTGTATGTAAGGATAATTGATCATTTTCTATCATACGATTTGCTACCAAATGTACAGTTCGGCTTTAGAAGTCATTTAACAACTCAAAATGCTATATTCTCTTTTCTCTGTGAGGTACTGGATGGGCTAAACAAAAAATTTTGAACGCTTGGCGTATTTTTTTATTTAACTAAGCCATTTGATTGTGTTGTTCACAAAATACTGCTCCAGAAGTTGGACCATTACGGAATACAGGAGTAGCTCCCAATTGGTTCACCTCTTACTTTAGCAGCAGGCAGCAAAAGGTCATTATTTACAATGTTGATAACAGCTGTGATGTGGGATCTGAGCGGGGTACTGTCAAGTGGGGGGTGCCCCAGGGATCAGTGTTGGGGCCAATCCTGTTCCTTATTTATATAAATGATATGCCCTCTAGTATGACGGGTAACTCTAAAATATTTCTGTTTGCTGATGACACTAGCTTGATAGTAAAGGGTGTAGTGTGTAACACTTGCTCGGTTTCAAACAGTGCAGCACATGACCTCAGTTCATGGCTTGTAGAAAATAAACTAACGTTAAATAACAGTAAGACTCAGTTTTTTACAGTTTCTAACACACAATTCAACAAAACCTGATTTTTAATTTCACAGAACAGGCATATGATTAATGAAACTGAACAGTTCAAATTTCTAGGTGTTCAGATAGATAGTAAGCTGTCATGGAAAGCCCACGTTCAGGATCTTGTTCAACGTCTTAATACTGCCATTTTTACTATTCGAACGTTATCAAAAGTGAGTGATACTTCGACATGAAAATTAGTCTACTTTGCTTATTTTCATTCGCTTATGTCGTATGGTATAATATTTTGGGGTAACTCTTCCCATTCTACAAGGATATTTTTGGCTCAGAAATGGGCGGTTCGGGCAATAAGCGGTGTGAGTTCATGAACCTCTTGTCAACCTCTGTTCAAGAGTCTGGGTATTTCGACATTGGCCTCTCAATATGTATATTCTTTATTGTCGTTTCTTGTTAACAATGATAGTTTATGCCCAAGAATAAGCAGCTTTCACTCGGGTTAATACTTGGCAGAAATCAAACCTGCATTTGGATCAGACTTCCTTAACTGTTGTGCAAAAAGGTGTGCAGTATATTCCTGCATCCATTTTCAATAAGCTGCCACTCAAATTCAAAAATCTTAGCAGTAATCCATGTGCTTTCAAATCAAAACTGGAGAGTTTCCTCATGGGTCACTCCTACTATTCTGTCAAGGAGTTCCTTGAAAAATTAAGCTGATTCTTATTGTACTGGTGATAGTGTTTACTTAAACTTATGGACTGACTTTTTTCAGGTTCATGAACATTTATTTTTATCTGTTATTACTTTTATGTTGTAATTTCATGTACTGACACGTTCCATGAGTTTTGAGATTTGCTCCTACAGAACTTCATGCGTAAATAAATTTAAAAAATTCACCTAGAAGACAAATGCTTAGTAATAAACAGTCAGACCCTAGTACAACTTGGGATACTAGCACCACGAAAAGATGCTTTCAGTATGCTACACTTTGAAATTCCAAAGGAAGAAGCTACATCAACAAACTATGTCAATACATTGCTTACAACAAACCACTCCTCAATGACAAAATGAAATTTACAATGTTATTATGAACCACATCGATAAAAACACTCATGGAACCATTTACTTGGATGCGCCACATGGCACCGGGAAAACATTTGTAATAAATCTATTGCTGGTGGATTTACTGTCATCATCTAGCATTGCAGCCACACTTATGGAAGGACAACGACCTTTCTGCCCATTACGCCCTACAACTATCGTTGAATACAGTCTGAATCAATTCCCAGCATGTAAATTCTCAAGAGCATCTGAATGGGATGAACTTCTAAAGCAAGCTAAAATTATCTTCTGGGACGAATGCACAATGGCTTGCAAAAAGTCACAGTCATGGACAGAACATTAAAAGACTTATAAAAACTATGAAGTCAAGGGAGGAGCATGTCCTACACATATCCTACAGACCAGATGAATGGCCTCATTAAACAGAACAGTAATTTCTGCAACATAGCCACCACTGAAAATGAACTCATCAACCAAATTATTCAAACACTGTTCACATTATTACCAATCTAGATTGGCTATTTGAAACGACAAGTTTGGCAACTAAAATACTTATTTTCTATGATGTCAACTTTAACATTCGAAAGAAAATTCCTGGTGAAGAGAGAATATACAAATCAATCGACATAATGGGCCTCCAGCAGATGTCGATATAGTCAGCACACATAAACCTTCAGCAGTAAACTGAAAAGTAGAGCTCTTAAGGAAGTCAGTACAGAGAAAGAAAGTTTTGTTGTTAGGCAGCTATCACGCTTGAAGTGTAGGCCAACTTTCACAGGATGAACTACGATCGCCATTTTTTTCTTGGAGCCAAGTTATGGTCTGGTGCAGGTCACAGAGGATTTAGGATCACTTCACAGAAGACAGGGTTATACAATGGAACTTTGATTTTGAGTTTCCCGATTTTACATTTTTCGCGATTCTACACCAGAAATTCATAGTCCTTGTGAAAAACCCATGAGCTCAATGCTAAAAATTCCCCGATCTTACAATTCTTCCTAGTAAAGTTTACCTCAATTCCAAGTTCTTACTCGAAATCTCATTTTGACTTTGTCCCATTTTCTTCCTATTCAGGTTTGATGTGACTGAACTAGTTATAAGTGGCATGGCAGCCAAATGGTTTGCAACAGAGTTGGAGCCAGAGCTAAGGGATATTTTAAACAATTGTGGGGAGGGGAGATGTGAGAGAGGAAATGCTGAAATAATCCATGCTAGGTGTTGCCAACACAACTTGCAACATTTAGCTCACAACACTATTATGACTGTTAGGTTGCAGTGGTAATGGAAAATCAAGACAGTCAACACAAAGTGTTCTGGACAGAGCCAATACTTGACTTAAGGGCCCAGCCACCACCTTTTCTTGTGCCATTTATAACTAAGTCTTATCTTTTTGCATGTATTTCCAATGTACTGTATTGAGCAAAAATATCGATCGTCAATGTTATAAATTCGAACGCTGAGTCTCAAAGAACATGCTGGATCACAAAATGATCTCGCCTATTGCGTGTGTGGCGAGGGGAGTGGCTCTTCAACGACCAAAGTGCAGGTAGGGGTGAAAGCATTTTGTGAAGTGCTGGAAATATATTTTTCATGCAGATGATGCATTACAACACAGATGTGCAGAAACAGAAAAACGCTTTTGCGATAGCACATTTTAGAGACTTTTGTGCTAAAATCTGACATGATACAGTTGCAACAACTACATAAGCTACTCATATATATACTTTGTACCGCACATACCACACCACACTCTGTAGATTGTAAAGATTGGCACTAGTGATAGAAGGCACGAAACCAAACTGTAGCACCTGAGTTTTCTTTCAAATTTACTTTTCACACTATGTACAGAAATTCACAGAGCCGACTTCTAATAAGCTTATAATGTCAGCTAAGGAAGTAAACTACCGTATTTACTCGAATCTAAGCCGCACCCGAATCTAAGCCATACCTGAAAAATGAGACTCGAAATCGAGGAAAAAAAAAATTTCCCGAATCTAAGCCACACCTGAAATTTGAGACTCGAAATTCAAGGGGAGAGAAAAGTTTTAGGCCGCATCTCCAAATCGAAACAAAGTTGGTCCATTGTAATATGAGAGACAATTTAGGTCGAATGAGTGACTCTTTGTTATAGGTGTTTACGTCACTCTAAGCTGAAAATGTATTACTGTACTGTGTCGTACATTGTTTGTTGCATTCTGATAGTGCGTGTTTACGGCCTGTCGCAGCTCGCAGCATGGCTTGCTTTTGTGCGCGCTACTGCCGCTTAAAAAAGAGAGAGAGAGAGAGAGAGAGAGAGAGAGAGAGGAATTGTCTCATAAGCGAAAAAATGGCAAGAGACTGCTATTTGTTGTTACTTACACTGCTGCTTTCTTTGATATTGATCAACAAGAATGAAATAATAGACTGTGTATGATAGAAGATGTTCTGAACGAGAGTTTAGCGAAAACTTTTCTCTGTTTGAAAATCTTTGCAGACGCCTCTTTAGTACATTAAATTCTGCACAGAAATTAGAGTCATCTTAGATTTAAAAATCTAGTCAATTGCTGTGCTTCATTTCTGACTATCACTATTAGGCATAAGAATAATACGAATATAAACATGACATGATATGTATATTCTTCCGCGTTTGCTGTTGTCGCACTCTAGTTTCGTAGTTTATTAGGCAGACAGGATTTAAATGAGATAGCAGCAAACACGAAACAATACACGGCAAAATGTTTATATTCGTATTATTCTTATGGTGAAGAGAATACTTCATAAAAGTTCCTATTAGCAACCATCTCTTCTCACAGGTATGAAAAAAATTCAGAATGTAGAGTTGGCCATATTGACAAACATCCCAAACAGTCTTGCCAGTCGGATTTTCGTAGTACATTGAAATGCTGCTACATTCGAAGATGAACAATACGTAATTTGTATTTACTTCGTTGGATAATGTATGAAAATGCAGTGGTCAAAATTCAGGGCGGGGAAAAAAGCTCGTCTTCCACCTTTTTTTTTTTTTTTTTAATTTATTTACTGACGCAGAGGTTGTGGTGCCAATATTTATCTTTGTGCCTACAAGGCATGCCAGTGTAGCACTACATATATTCGACAGCAGAAGTTAGTTGTGGCAGCACCCACCAACATTTTTTGAACTTCTGCTTGCTTTGCACTCGATTCTAAGCCGCAGGTGGTTTTTTGGATTACAAAAACCGGAAAAAAAGTGCGACTTAGATTTGAGTAAATACGGTAATTTTTTCATGCCTCTCTTTCTCTCATCAAGCCTAAAATAACACTAACAATGATGAGCATATGAAGTGCGGCTCGTAAGAAAAGCATTAAACAATAATAGCAATGGTGACAAAATTTTTCAGTAGGCATATGTCCGCTTATGGTTTAACACTTAGCTGCTGTGATGTTTTTTGGTTTAATTCAACATATTCTTCAATTTCTGCTTTTTCTGGGTGAAGACAAAGGGTGATCCCTCAAAAATGCGTGTTTTCAAAGTACAATTTGCGGTCTTCGCATGTCAAAAAATTTCTCGATTATCTTGTACCCAGATACCAATTTCAATTTTTTGATGCGTTTTTACTCGCTGCTACAAACCTGTGATTTTTTAAGAACTGATGAAATCCATTACCACATATTATTTTATAAACATTGTATTGTACATTTAATCTCCTTCACTTAGACATAGTTATACGAAGTATTGGAGAGGATTGCAATTTTTAATCATATATGCCAAATAGGTGTGTTTTCTCAAATTTTTGTGGGTTTTAACATTTTCCGCGACTCCTCATTCTCTTCTATTTTGTGTTTTTCAAGTCTGGATCGCACTAAAACATAAAATAGGGATTTCACTGTAGCAGTCTTGCCAGGCAGTACTACTGATGCAGACCCTGGGTACAATATAGGATGTGAACTGGTAAAGACTGTATCAGCATCAAGCTTTAAATCCACTACATATCATTTTCTGCAGAGCTTTAAACCCTTGGATTTCTATTTAATACCCTTTTAGATATTTTCATATGACTCGTCCCTGTCACATGTCCCACCCATCTCAACTAAACATCTTGGTCATCAGTCCCTCATTTCACTGGAAATTCACATAAAACAATATGAAATGAGAAGAGGAGGATCATCAGCTTCAGGGTCTTTGACCTAGTAGTCGTCATTTAAGATTAGCATGACAGTAGTGTAAGTCAGGTGGCTAAAAATGAGATAAAAAGGGAGGCAACTAGAAACTAGGCATGAGGAAGTGGCCAAAGCACAGAGGGAGACTACTTTGAGGTCACTTGGGCCACATCATGCCCCAGTGACAGGTACTCCCCCCCACCCACCCCCCCATTCGATCGTGGATTTTATCAGGTTCTAGGCCTGGGTCTTGACACACTGCTGAACTGCTCTAGAACACCCATTCACGAAATGGCTCACTGTAAGACTCGAGGCCTTGTGCACCGAATGATAAATAATTTGGCTGTTTGCTCAGCCAGGCATTTCCAGGTCAGGAAATTACGATGGTAATTACTGTATGTGGTTGTTTCAGAAACGTGTTCCACAAAACATTCAGTAATGAAAGTGACATCAGCACAGCTGTCACCACAGAGAGAGAAGCCGGGAACCACTGTGGGCAGTTGGCAGCCACAATTGCAGTGGAGTTTACTCCATCCTTCACACCATGGGGTGTGGGCCCTTACAGATGATGATTGTACCTCCTCCTAAATTTTCCTCTTTCACAGGGGGCCAACATTTCATTGAAGTACCTTTCCCTCAAAGGCATCTAACATACCAATATATTTTGATGTTAACGGCCAAGTTTCCGAGGCACATACAAGCCCTGGTCTTGGAAGCACTATATAAATCATAAATTTGGTGATAAAAGTTAGGAGCCTTAAGGGAAAATAGTTTCTTGAATGCAAAGTAGTTTCTGCTGGCTGCTGTTAAACTCTGGTTAATTTTGTAAGATGTGTCATTTGAAGGAGCAGCTGTTGACCCAGATATTTAAAGTGCCCAACTATCTCAAAAGCAAAACTGCCCAACCTTACCGAGGGTGGTATGTTCTCCTATGTTCTTTCAGAGCAGCCATTTATTTTGTTTTCTGCTGGATGATATTCAGTCCCATATTTCTACTGGCTTGCTCAAACATGATGAATGTCTCCTCCATTGCCTTCCAAGTTCTTGTGACTATCTATGTCTTCAGCGTGACTGAGTATCTGCACCAATTTATTAAGGATCATTCCCTTACTCCATGGGTTTGGGTTCCTCATTACCTTCTCCAAGGCAAAATTGAACAGGAACATGTCCTTGCCTTACATCATCTAATATACCAAGTGGATCAGGCATCATTCTTCTCATTCTAATACCAACTGCAGTGCATGGTACTGTTGCAGTGTTGCACAATTCCCAAGGATTTTACATTTCAAGAAGTCCTGTTTTCTTTCTTATTTATACATACTAATTAGGAAACCTAATATATAGCATGAAATACGTTACATTACAATCAACTACCTTTGGTTGTCCAATGTCCAATTGCCTCCTAACACGGCAAACTGAAGAGATTTGCTTTCCCACAGCAACTCCCTGGTTGAAAGTGCAGCCCTTGTACTTTGAGCAAACCAAAATTTGATTTGAGCCTCTGAGACTCTCCCAAGAGATCTGGCTTTTATATCTCATCGATCAACGCATATTTAAGGTTAAAAATTTTATCAACATGGTGACTTCCATGCTCCTTTGGATACATTTTTGTGCAGGAACAGTGAGGAACCCACAACCATTTTTTGGGATGTTGTAAGTAAGATTTTTCCATTATTATTGTTTATGGTGTGTGTCCTGTGGGGTTCAACTGTTGGTATAAATATCTGTTTCCTTTCCACCCTATTTTTACATTATGGTCTTTTTCAAAATGTTCATAAAACAAGTCCTCCTTGGCTTCCTTGGTTTGTGCTTAGGCACTGATTATAGAGTAACTGAAAAATTTCCCCTTTATCCTGAGAGATGAGATTCTTGGGCTGAATCTACCCATCTGCATTTACACCTACATCTATACTCCACAATCCAACAGAGTGCATGGTGGAGAATACCCTGTACCACTACTAGTCATTTCCCTTCCTATTCCAGTCACAAATAAATTGAAGGAAAAATTACTGCTTATATGCCTCCATATGAGCCCTAATTTCTCATCTCTTATCTTCATGGTCCTTACACGCAATGTATGTTGGCAGCAATAGAATCACTCGGCAGTCAGCTTCAAATGCTCCTTCCCTAAATTTTCTCAACAGTTTTCCTCATAAAGAACATCACCTTCCCTCTAGGGATTCTCATTTGAGTTCCCGAAGCATCTATGTAATGCTTACATGTTGTCCGAACCTATAAGTAACAAATGTAGCAGCCCACTTCTGAATTGCTTCGATGTCTTCCTTCAATCTGACAAGGTACAGATCCCCAAAACACACACACACAGTACTCAAGCACAGGCCATACTAGCAGCCTATATGTAGTCTCCTTTACAGGTAAACAACACTTTCCTAAAATTCTCCCAATAAACCAAAGTCAACCATTCATTTTCCCTACCACAGTTCTCACATGCTCATTCCATTTCATATTGCTTTGCAACATTACGTGACAATGTTTAAAATGCCTTGAATGTGTCAAGCAGGACCCCGCTAATACTGTACCCAAACATTACAGGTTTGTTCTTCCTACTCACAGCATTAAATTTTTCTACATTCAGAGCTAGCTGTCATTCATCACGCCAACTAGAAATTTTGCCTAAGTCATCTTGATTCTTCCTACAGTCACTCAACTTTGACACCTTACCACACACCACGGCAACAGCATCACAAGCAAACAAACACAACTGCTGCCCGCCCTGTCTGTCAAATCATTTTTAGGTGTGAACCCAATCACAAGATGCCTAATCTGATGCTGAGTAACAAATCCTGTACCGACCATATGCTTTTCCACACTACAACCATAAAATATGGTAGCTTATCCTGTATAAGTCCAATCTCTCATCCATATTGTGGGAGACTGGCAATGACACGAAGTAGGAGACTGCCTGGAGGGGTTGTGTGTCCTGGGACCACTTCACTAACTGTGAGGGCCAAGCAGAAACATTAAAAAGTGGGGCTAACAGGAGTTTGGTGAAGATGCTGCTGCCTCGTAGTGAGTGGGCTGGCTCCCCACGGGCTGAGGGAAGAAAAGTATGAGTAAAAATTAACCATCCTCCAAGAAGAGGTTGGTATGTAAGGCTGACTACATATGCCACCAGTGAATGAATAAAATCAATAGTTAATGGCCTCTCATACCATGACATGCAGCTCCTCCTGTTAAATGTTAATACTGATCAGGATTAATAATGTAACAAATCTGAGTTCAAGAGGGTAGTCATGTCACCAAAAATTGATTATTTTAGGACACTCTCCAACGACATAAACTTGAGTGATGTGAGCAGTGCTCACAGCATGAACAAAAAATACTACACTTTCATTACTAAACTATTTTATTTGAAAAAAATTTCCCCAAAAGTAACCCAGATTAAACCAAAGTCTACAAAGAAGCCACTGCCTATTCAAGGAATAAAGTTGTCTTGCAAGACAAAAATGAGACTGTATCTGTCAGTCAGAAACACACTGATGATGCCTTAGCTCATCACAAAACATACCGCAATATGTTGAAGGTAGTAATATGGACATCAAAGTAAATGTATCAAAGATGAAGACAGTCATGTCATGTGACAAAATAAAGACAATATGGGATATAGTGAAGGAGGCAACTGGCAGAACCACAGATGAAGAGAAGCAGATAGCAGTAACAGTACATGGTACAGTGGTAACAGATGTGTGCAGTGTTTCAAAGCCCTTTGACACACTCAGTTGTGTTGTGGATCTGTTTTATTCTAGTGCCGATCACAGATAGTTGATTTCATTGCTGCACATATATTTTCCCTGGTCACCATGTGGACATCAGGGGCATGGTGGGAAGTGTGTACTTAGTGACAGCCGTATTTTCGCAGGGGAGAGTCTGCCATATCCCATTTAGGACACCGGGGCAGCAGTTGGGGGATGGAACTAGTTGTTGGATGATCAAATCGAAGCTCTCGGCCCAAGTCGCTCCAGAGTGTACTGTACGCTACATGACTGCTCATCCATGGCTGGTGCGAAGAGGGTGCTTTGGACTATTACATGTTGGTTTTGTGCCACTGTGAATGACACTGGTCAGCATCTGTCTCTGGAAAAATCTTGTGACTGTGTTCAAACTCGTGTGTTCTTGTAATGTCACTGCCCTGCTCTGTCATTTATTTCCTCCTTGTTAGTTTGCTTCCCCAGCGAAATAGTATATACACTTCAAGGTTGGGAAGTATTAGTTACATTACTTGATGATGAAATACGTTCATGGTAGAGGCGGACATTCATTCAGACTTGGCACAACTTTGAAATATGGAAAGATCTTGATTGCACAAGTGTTACGCATTTCAAAATTTCATCACCAGGCAGAAGCAGTGGGAAAAGTGTACAAAGGAATTAACTATATCAATTATATACACACTAATGTTTAAGTATGCATGTTAGTGATCCATACACAGAGTTTTCAATTATCATACTTACATCTAGATCAAACTTTAGTAAAAGGTTCAAAAAACTGAGCACATGGACTGAATACATTACAAATCTTATCTCATACAGGCATATTTGACAGTGCATTGTCTGTTCCAAGAGAACCAGTGCCAAACTGACTCTGCTGTGTAAGCTATCTAAGAAGTAAACTAAGGCCAGTAGGTGATGCTAGCACTGATTATAGAAATAATATCAAAGAGTAACTTTACAAAGAAGCCATAAATAGCGAAGAACTAAATGTCAAAACATCATGAACAAATTGACGAAGGTGCATTTGTGCTAAGTATATGGAGAAAAAATGCATACTGACATTAATTAAACCTTAAACGTAGCATGAAACATGTATCCCATCTTGGGATGTAGTGCCAATGGAAGAAGACGAAGATAAAACATGTATCGTAAGGTAACATTGTTAACAATGTAACAGAGCTATTAGTCAGTCAATAATCAAAACAGAAGACATATTTGCAATGATTAACTGGTGTAGTACAATGTAAACGTAAGATCTATATAGATGGCAAAAATAAAATACAAGTTATGAAAGAATGTGTTTACAATCATCATAAGCTAAAATGTTACTCGAGTATGGCCAAATGCAGTCATATTACGATCTTCATCTACATACACATACATACTCCGCAAGCCACCATACAGCGCATGTTGGAGGGTACCCTGTGCCACTACTAGTCATTTCCCTTTTTTTCCACTTGCAAATGGAGCAAGGGAGAAATGACTATTTGCCTCCATACAAGCCCTCATCTTATCTTTGTGGTCCTTATGTAAAATGTACATTATCGGAAGAAGAACTGTTCTGCATTTCTCAATAATGTTCCTCTACATGAACATCACCTTACCTCCAGTGATTCTATGTGACTTCCCAAAGCATCTTCATGATACTTGAGTATTGTTCGAACCTACCATTGACAAATCTATCAGCTCACCTCTGAATTGCTTCTATGCCTTCCTTTAATCTGACTTGGTGCGGATCCCAAACATTCGAACAGTACTCAACAAGTCGCACTTATGTCCTCTATGTGGTCTCCCTTACAAATTTACTACACTTTCCTAAAATTCTCCCAGTAAATCAAACTCAATGATTCGCGACCTCTACTACAATCCTTACATAGTCAAAGATATAATAAATGACATACAAGAGAACCAATTAGATAAGCTAAAATGAGTAGAAACAACTTGAAATAAAACAGAAAATAATATTACAACCAAACAGATTTTTAAAAAAAATTATTTTGTTAAAAAGTGTGATGGTATAATATTGGACTGTAGTAACAGTCTAGCTTGAACTAGATCTGTGAGGATGCCTAAAACATCCATGCACATCATGGTTGAGGATGCACAGGTAGGATCACTAGTTGTCAAAAATCAATGCCTTGGCACACTCAATGCTGAAACAGTTGTCATACTACTTCAGAAGTAATGGATTCCATTTGTACATGCTACATGTAATGTAATTTAATGTGAATATTGTTGTGGTTGGCAGGAGAGCCAACACCGTGTTACTAGAGGAAGCCGAAAGGCACGCGTTTTAGCTCACACAGGCTGGCGTGAGGTCTGGAACAGGACAAGGAAATTAGAATTTAGAAAAATGGACGTAGCTGGTGGAATACTCAACTTTAATCCATTAATGGTGAACGTCGCTCTTGACGGTACATGATTCAGTATCAATAGTAACTGGTAATGGCGCCTTGCTAGGTCGTAGCAAATGACGTAGCTGAAGGCTATGCTAACTACCGTCTCGGCAAATGAGAGCGTATTTTGTCAGTGAACCATCGCTAGCAAAGTCGATTGTACAACTGGGGCGAGTGCTAGGAAGTCTCTCTAGACCTGCCGTGTGGCGGCGCTCGGTCTGCAATCACTGATAGTGGCGACACGCGGGTCCAACGTATACTAACGGACTGCGGCCGATTTAAAGTCTACCACCTAGCAATTGTGGTGTCTGGCGGTGACACCACAAATATATATAACAGTGTGGAAATGCAGAATTATATGTAACAAAAACAGGCTCTCGGAAATTGTAGCGAACCTCAATGTTCACAAGTTAACCACAACGTAATGTCATTATATTCAAGACAAGAAGTTAAATTTATCATGCCCATAATAAGAAATCAATAGAACAGGAGCATATGCTTGTTGCAATAAAACTGTAAGATAAGTTAAACAGAAGTATGAAGTAGTGAAGTGATAAATAGCATCTGTAAATAACGGAGCTGCACAGCAAGGCAGGTGCATTTTGGTGACGGCCTAAGAAAACAGGGGCTCCATTTCATGGAACAAAGTGGATCTATAGTGGAAGCCTGGTGAGATAGCCACATCAGAACGACTCATGAAAATGGTGACATCTTCTGACAGGGCGGAAGATAACTAACAGATATTAAGCTGTAATGGTTACATCGTATATAGCTCAGGAAAACTATAAGATTATGACTAATAAAGCAATGTAACAATAACTGGGTCAAGTACAAGGTACATATCGGATAGTGTCTTCAAATACATCTAAGAACCAGTTCCTGAAGCTATGTATGGCTTCTTTGTACAGTTAATTTTCAATTTCAATTGTATGCTCAATGCTACTGCCACTTCTCTGTTTACTTAGAAGGTAGCTTAATAGTCAGTCAGTTTGATACCGATTCTCTTCGAACAGACACCACCACTGTCAAATATGCCTGTAGAAGGTGAGATTTGTCCAGTCCATATAATCAGTTTCATGAGCCTTTTGCTGAAGTTTTGAAAATTCTGTGCATGGATCACTTATGTCAATACGAATATATTTGCTCAACAAGAGGCAGCAGAACACGAGCATAAAAGGAGGTCATACTTATGCAAGCTTTCGGAGCCAGTGACTCCTCCTCCTGGCAGAAGTGGAAGGAAAAGGGGTGACAAAAAAGAATTTTTCTGAATTGTACTCCTCTCTCCAGTCCTTCTCCTTCATTCATCTTTCTTCTGCTCCTGTTGCAAGGAGCCACTGGCTCTGAAAGCTTGCACACATATAATCTTATTTTACGTGCGAGTTCTGCTGCCGTTTGGTGAGTAGATTTTTTATCTATCCAATTACATTATTTTGTCAACAACTAACTGATTATTTTTCTTGTTATATAAGAATGTATTTGTTATTGTCGTACACTTCATCCACGCTTCTGTCTAATCAAAACTTTTCCATATTTCAAAGTTGTGTCAAGAAATAAGAAATTACTGTTTTAGGCCAAAACTTCTCTAGCAGTCAGTTTCTGAATTCATATTCTGTTTCAGCTACCTTTGAATGTAAATTGTATGGAACGCTGGTAAAATTTTGCTGCCTCTTTCATTGCCACAATTTCACAGTATCGATTGTGAGCTGTGATTGTTGTTCTGGTAACTTGGTTCTTTTGCTTTATTACAGTTAAGCCAAGTGTTGTGTGATGCTTTGTCTGCATTAAGCTGGCCGCTATTAACAGTTAGAAGTTGTGAAATGTGCAAGCAGCACAGCACTATTTTGTTCCTTCATACGGAAGACAATTCATTCACCAATTCGGTTCATGTCTTTCCTATTACTGAATTTTCTCACTGTGCAACTGGTGATGTCCCGATAAGTGTACCTGAAGCCTTTTTTTTACAGACTAGACTTTCTTATTTCTATCTTTTGTTTTAGCCAAAACCTTTTAGCTCAAATTATGATAAAGGCAGTATCAAATGAGTTGAGTAAATTGGTTTGGTGATTTGATTATCGTTAATGATGAGTTTATTTCATAAAAGGATTACTATTGTATCAAATTTCCTTTAAAAAGTGTGTGTGTGTGGGGGGGGGGGGGGGGGTGTTTGAAGGGGAGGGGGAAACAAATGTCTCTGGGAAATGTGTGTTTAACAATTCTTACAGTATGGGTTAGAAGACAAATCAAGCTACCAAGAAACACATTGCAGAACTTACAAATTGACTGTGTGGCGGCTTGAACTGTCTACTGCAGCGGCTTAAACAGGGCAATAGCGATTAGGTGTACCTAACCTTTGCTTTCAATACCTTTCTGCAGTGCAAGCAAATATTGAGATCTTACAAGGCAATGTCCATATCCTAAGTATCTAGTGTGTATTCAATCACATTTAAGCCAGTTTGCAAACAGAGTTCAGGATTTGTCCCAGAATAATCTTGATAGGGAGAAGGTTCTGATACTGGAAATTCTACGAGATACAGTATCAGAACTTCAAACCTTAAGCGATGGCTTGCTTGCGCAGGAAGGAGCGGAGGATGAGAATAACTACAGTGAAGATCATCAGGTTGTGTCAAACAGTGGTGATATGAGAATGTGGATGTTAATAAGCTTCCTAACCCGACAGCTAAATTAGAGAGAATAACAGTTTTATCTATAGAGTCTAAGTCCGCAGCTCGCAGTCTCGTGGTAGCGCTCTCGCTTCCTGAGCATGGGGTCCCAAGTTCGATTCCCGGTGGCGACAGGGATTTTCACCTATGCTGAAATGACTGAGTGTTGTTGTGTCGTCTTCATCATCATCATCATCATCATCATCATCAATCACCATTACGGTTGGAGGAAGGCAACAACAAACCACATCCATTAGGACTTTGCCTAATACGGCGGAGCAGGTCTGAGGAGGAAACCATACAATTTCTGTAACTAGCTGTGAAGTTACAGCATCAAGCTGACATTCTTGAAATGTCACATTTCTTTGTGCTCCAGGCTATTTATCAAGTTATACACGAACAAGATTCAATGAAGGGCCTACATAAGAGGTTCGCTTGCAAAAATTCACCCAGTAGGTGCAGAAATGAGTAAAATAACAAATGTCATTTTAGATATCAGGTTTGCAACGAAAGTTTCACTCGGTACATGGAGGAAATTCACAGCATTAGGCTGGATCAGTGGTTATAACTACTGAGGCGAAATACGATTAACAATATCTTAGAGGACATGGGTCCCCAGGATTGTGTGGTAAACCTGGTACCTTTCGAGAGCTGGATCAGATGGTGGCCAACATGGCAGGTTTTCAGCTGCAGGGGGGAGGGGGGGGGGGGGGGGGGAAGAGAGAGAGAGAGAGAGAGAGAGAGAGAGAGAGAGAGAGAGAGAGAGAGAGAGTTGTTAATAATTGTGAAGTGAAACCAGTGAGGTCTGTCTATTTGAAACAACAAGGCAGTAAACAGGGAGTACCCAGTTTGAGAAATTGTTTTTGTTGTAACTAACCAGGGCACTTTGCTATGGAATGTATGGCCAGAGGCCCAAATATTAAGAACAGCTGACTGCATCAGCAAAAAGGTAGACCGTGAAGGAGTTGTAATAAAATTAAAGGGGTTAAGAGCAATCTTCCTTTTGTTCGTGTGCTCATCAACAAGGAATGGGTTTGCAGTTTGCTTGATTCAGGGAGTAGTTGCTACTTGATGGATTATCAGTGGTATCAAAGTCATAAAAGATCTGTGTAAATTTCCTGCCTTGCAGCTAATTACAGAACGATGTCAAATAGTTAACAACAGAAAGCTGCTGTTGATGGGAAAGATACGAGTTAGTGTCAAAGTCTGAAAATTTCCCTCCTAGTTGCAAAGGACCTCTCTTCATGCATTATTTTTGGTTGGGATTCCATAACAAACAGTCACTGTATTTTAGATTATGCCAGAAGAAGTTCCTTTTTTAAATTTTTTCCTCACAGCACGTATTGGTCGTGTGAACACTGTCTAGATCGTGGCGTTAATGCTGTCTAAGGGTACGGGACGGATTTTCAATTAGCTCATTTGGAAGTTGAGCAAGTCCAACACATCCTGTACTTGTTAGAGCAATTCCCAGCTGTGCACACTGAGCGCCAAAGAGTAACCAACAAGATAGAATATGACATCCAGCTCACGGATCATGTGTCTGTATGGCAGTCACCTTACTACTTAGCCCCAACAAAAATGCAAGAGTTACAGAAAATTCTGACGCAATTGTTGGAGGATAGTGTGATCATTCCTCCACATGGTCTGCAAGAGAAGAAAAGCAGGGTACTGACCAGTCATTGATTACCAAAGGAAAAATCAAAAGATTGTTAGAGAATCAGTCCCACTACCTGATCATAATTGTTTCTGAGAGCATGTTACTTTACCGTATTTTGACTTAAATCAGGCACACTATCAGGTATTCTCAAAGGAAAGATTCAAGCCTCTTACGGCCTTCTATATCAATTGGAATTTACATGTGTCCTCTTTGGTTTAGTGATCAGTATGGCCTTCCACACCTATTTATTGGCCTCAATATTTGGAGAGTTCAAATTTTAATTTGTATATAATTATTTGGATGATGCTGTTGATTATTATAACACCTCTGAGGAACATCTTGATCACTTGAAGCAAGGCCGTTCGTGAGCGCGCACATCCTAAGGATAAAAGAGGGGTACCAGATTTATCGACATGATCTATTTTTTCAAAAATTCATTCCGACTTTCCTCAAGTTGCTGTTCCTTTAAACCAGCTCTGTATGGAAGGAATCGCCTTCTGATGGCCTGAGAACCAGCAGGCAACCCCTGACGCACTCAAGGGAGCACTCAGTAATGTATCACTGTTGAGAATTCCAGATTTTGAGAAAGAGTTTATTCTTCAGACTGATGTGTGCAATTTGGGGCAGCAGCAGTAGTTCTACAGGAGCAGGAAGGAGATTGGTGACCGAATGCTTACTAGTCAAGGTGTTTGAATGAACTGGAGATGAAATATTCAATCTATGAACTGGAGGCCTTCATGGTGTTGTTTGGACTACAGAAAGTCCTTCTCTATCTAGAGCATAAACATTTCAAGCTCAAAACAGACAACCATGCCTTGTGCAGGTTCCTCACCAAGCCTCAGAAGACAGGTAGAACAGCCCATTGTGTAGTCCATATTTCTGCCTCCCAGTTCTCTGGTAAGCACATTACAGACTCAAACAAAGTAGTGGCTGAAGTGTTGAGCAGAACATTTGAAGGGGAATACACTGCCATGGAGAACTGTGAAGAAGATGGAGTAATCATTGCTGTTTTACCAGAGATTCCTGCCTTATTTGAAAATTTAACTGATAAACAGGAGCACAAATCCTTGAGTAAATTTGGTGGTAATCAAATGAAGGTATGTCAGTGGACAGATACCAGTTAAATAAAGGGCTGTTATGTTACCGCACTCAGCACAAAGGCAAGCCTAAACAACGGGTTCTGGCAGTCTTCTGCTATTTTTCCGGTCCTTGTGTGGTGGATATTTGGGAACTTAATAAAACTATCCAAAATGTTGAAGAACCCCTAACCTGGCCTACTTTGTAATCGTATATAAGAAGGTTAATCACTCAGTGCATGGAATGCAACACAGCCAAGCCTAATCCGAATGCCCGTCAGGGGCTATTATGTTCAAGTTGCAAATTATTTGTTGATTATTTGGGACCACTTATCTGGACTAAAAACAGGAATAGGTATACTTCAATAATGGTCAACGTCTTCAGTCGATTTGTTTGACTGATTCCCAGCCTAGGAATGGCCATTGAAATAACCAATCAAAATCTTTGAGAATTTTCTCGATTCGGGCCACCTAAGATGCTCGCCAGTGTCAATGTGCCAATATTTGTATCTAGGGAGTTCCATAAGGTTTTTTTTTTTTTGTAATGAGATCTCCTGTATCACCACTGTTCCTTATTACCTACAGCTTTCATTTGTGGAGAGGATGAATAGGAACCTTAAATCTGCATTAGTTATTTACCACAGAAATTCACAAGTCAACTGGGACAGGTTCTTGAGTTGGCTTAATTTTGCTTTTTAACTTGGCAGTCGATGAAGCTATAAGACAATCCCACCTACATTAATGGTGGCTTATCTGGTTAACTCGCCAATTGCTAATGTTTGGAACATAATGATCTGCTGTTGGAGAAGATCAACCCCAAAGTGATTAAAAGGGATTGAGCCAGTGCCTAAAAATATTTGGCTTCCATACCACAGGAGGTATAATTAGAGAAGGCACCCAGCTTTGCTCAGGCTGGGAGACCTAGTGTTTGAAAAGAACTTTCATGCCCAGAGCAGGGAGGTACAAAAAACTGCTGGCCCATTTTAAACGTCCGTATAAAATAATTTATTGCTGGGCCCAGTCACTTTTTGAACACAGAGCACAGCCATCAATAAAACTGTGATGGTCCACCTAAGCCAAATCATGAATGCGGAGAGGTAGGCATTCAGGAAGTTCAGTCAAATTACCCCAAGCCCCAGATACTAGATTAAGGGCGGAGTTTGAGCTGTGTTGTGGCTTGGTTTGATTCTGGTGCCAACAAGAGATACTTCACGTCATTGCTGCACGTATGTTTTCCATGGTCACCATGTGGACAATAGAGACCTGGCAGGAAGTGTGTAGTTAGTGCCACCCAAGTCTGCAAGGGGGAGATTCGGTCACTTCCCTTTTAGGAAACCAGGACAGCAGTTGGTAGATGGAAAAATGGCTGGACAGCAACACACTGCTACAAGTGCCACTTCTTGATGTGGGACAAACTATTGCTTGGATGATTAAACTTGTTCTCGAACCAAGTCACTCAGGAGCGCACTGCACGTTCCGTGAATCCTCGTGCATGATCTCTGTAAAGAGAGTGCTTTGGAATCTTAAATGTTGGATTTGTGCCACCATAATTGAATGGTCAGCATCTGTCTCTGGAAAAATACTGACTGTGTTCAAACTCTTGTGTTCTTGTAATGCCCCTCGCCTGCTCTACGATTTATTTCCTCCATGCTAGTCTGCTTCCCTAATGAAATAGTGTGTACCTTTGAAGACTGGCAAGCAATTAATTACTACATTTATTTGACTGTTTTATGGCAATATCTCCAGCAGTCAGTTTCTGAATTCGTGGTAAAATTTTGCTGTCTGTTTTGTTTCCACAAATCTAATGATTCTATTGCGAGTTGTTAGTGCCATTCTGGTAACTTGTTTCTTTCCCTACATTATAATAAGCCGAATGTTGGGTGATTCCTTGTCTGTATTAAGCTGGCTCCTATTAACCACTGGACAAGTGCCATTCACTCCTTCATATGGAAGACAGTTCATTCACCAACTTCGTATATGTATTTCTTATTATTGAATTTTCTCACTGTATAACAGATGTAATAGAAATGAATACTATAGGAATAAACAACCCCTATATATCATTCACACAGGGATTGTGAGGACGAAATTAGAATAATCAAGCACATGAAGAGGCATTCGATCGTGCTATATATGTTAATGAAACAGGAAGAAACTGTAAGAACTGGTACAATGGGATGAATCATCTGCCATGCACTCCATGGGTGTTTGCAGAGTATAGTTGTACATGTATGTTCTATAATCACAAGCTTGTGTATTATTTAGTTATTTTTTAATCAGTTGGAAGTAATGCTTTCACCGTCCAAAGTTTTATCTGTTTAGTTAAGTTTTACATAAATTCACACTGAATATTGAAAGATTCACTACAGCCAATTTTCATTAAAACAGACTAGATTTTACTTAATTCTGTCTTTTTTTCACCGATACCTTTTAATTAAAATTTAAATAAAGGCAGGAATAACTGAGATCAGTAAATCGATCCAGTGATTTGATTATTGTTAGTTTAGGGTATTGATTTCTTACTAGGGTTACTACTGTACCAAATTACCTTCAAAAAATGGGAGAGAAAAAATAAAATGACTCTGCCAAATAACTGTGTTACGGTTTAACAGGAATATTTCTTTTCTGGGTAACACTGTCCATGTCTTTTCTAATCAGTACCCTATTCACATACATTTCAAGTTACTGAAAAGACAGGGTTGTTAGGTTTGGTAGATGCTGCCAAGGAATATATCAGACCAACCATTACAAATCATTTCAGAAATAGGAATATGACCCTTGATACTTCTAACGGTTATGACAAACTATGAGCAAAGTCAGTTATGTTCTTCTGAGTACAGTAACACATTAAGTTACTTGTACAACCACTCATTTATCACTGGAACATTTTCCAAATGGTTGAAATATACTGAAGTTAAGCCTTCTTATAAGAAAGGAGATAGAGAAATATTGCCATATTTCCATCCAATCAGCTTCTTAACCATCTGAGTATGAATAATATACTGTCAAAAGTTACAGTTCAGATTTCTAAAGAGCTCCATTATTGAGAGGGCTATATACGTACACAATGAGAATGCATTTAATTCATTAAATAATGAATTACAGGGTACTGGTATATTTTTGGATCTGTCGACAGTGCTCGACTACATAAATCACAATATCCGTTTCATTAAATTATGGTGTAACAGCAAATGCTGCAAAATGGTTCAATTCTTTTCTCTCTGATAGAAACCAAAGGGTGTCAATTGGAAAGAGTCCTGCAAGTCCAACAAGGTTCCATCAAAGCGCCCTTAACTTTTTCTAGTGTATCTCTATGATGTTCCATCAGCAACAGTCGAAGTGTGTGATGTTTGCAGATGATTCAAATATTGCATTAAATAGCAAATGAAATTTACGTTTAGAAAGATCAGTTAACAAAATTTTCATGAGCATTAATAAATGGTTCTTAGCCAATTGTTTGTCACTAAACTTCAACCAACCACACCATACGAGTTCAGAACTTTTAAGAGGTATATTAATATGAAATCACATTTTGGCCTATTACACCAACTGTTGTACATTAAACACGTCAGAATTTAAGAAATGTTTTGAATTAAATCCAACTAAATTCCAGAACTGTTACAAACTGATCCCATTAGAATTCTGAAACACTGTATTCAAATTTCTGTTTATAATTTAAAGACTATTTAAAATAAACACAGAAAAAGATCAGTCAAACCTTAAAATTTCCCAATCATCTTATGTAATCAAAGCACTGCACAAGATATATACAACATTATGGTTCTCACTACCACACCCAGAATTTACTAACATTGGGTTTTAAAATGTCAACAATACACTACCTTGTATATCTGAGAGTCAGGTTCGTTGTACTTGCAAGCATTGTCAAACATCAAAACAAAATCACTTGACATTGCCTCAATACTTTCATACTGATTGGTTTTAAGTTTTTGAGCAATTTTTTCCAGATCCATTGGATTCTTGATTACCTCATAGTAATCTGGGTACTCCTGAAACAACCGTAACACATGCAGGCATCCACATTCTCAACAACACTGCATTTATTTGTCATACTGAAAAGAGGAACAACTTACAGTCTTTGACGGTAATTTCTGGAAGATTAAGCTCAGTTGTCTGTTCTTAGGATCTTTGTAGTCTCTGATGGCATCATAAAACATACGTAATTTTTGTGATAATGCTGTTGCATTGCTGACCTTCCTGGGTTTTGTCCTGTAAGTGATTTATTTTATTTTTATTTTATACACCTAGTTCCGTATGGGCAAATTGAGGAGCAAGTCTCCATGGTCATGGAATGAGTCAGTACATAAATTAACATCAGAAAAATTAATAACAGATAAAATAAAATTAACATAAATCCTGTGCAGATGACAAGCTGCTGAGTACACACTAATGTGATCAACAATGGAACATAAGAATTTGCTTAATTTTTTGTCAGGAGCTCCCCAACAGAATAGGGGTGTGCCATGAGGAAACTCTTCAATTTAGACTTGAAATTGTGTGTGTTACTGCCAAGATTTTTTAATTCTTGTGGTAGCTTCTCGAAAATGGAAGCACCAGAACACTGCACACGTTCCTGCACATGAGGCAAGGAGGTGCGCTCCAAATGCAGGTTTTGTATCTGTCTATTAACCGAGTGAAAGCTGCTAATTCTTGGGACTAAACTCGTAGTGTTAACAAGAAATTACATTAAAGAAAATATACACTAAGAGGCCAATGTGTGAATTTCCAGACTCCTGAACATGGATTGACAAGAGGTTCACCATCTAATACCACAGGCTGGTCGAACTGCTCACTTCTGAGACAAAAAATACCCTTTGTGAATAGTTAGCTTTTGTGTGAGAGAAAACCACACTGCAAAAATCAGCCTCTCATCAAAAGCAAATCTAAACACTAAATTTTAAATAGGGCATACCATAATATCTAATGAGGGCAGATTTTGATGGAATTCAGATTCCTAACAGCTTTTCCAACTGAGTTTATGGCATCAGATATGGGTCAAGTGACTGCTGGTCCACACTAGGAGTGCTAATACCATGTTTTGAATAGGGCAAAGAAAAAAGAAGAAGAAGAAGAAGAAGAAGAAGAAGAAGGAGAAGAAGGAGAAGAAGGAACATTAATACTGGGCCACAGCTGTCATAAATTGTGGCAAGAATTCTGCTAATGTTGACCAAGTAATTTAAGACATATCAAGGAGCAAACTCAGTTACAGATGTATATTCGGAAGTTAAGTCAGTGACAGAATTAAGTACTGCAATCTTACCTTTACAAATACAAACTAAAAGCAAATTTACTTGTCTACGATACAAGGATCCACAGATTTCACTTTGTGTATTAAAAACTGAACAGCACTACTTTGGTTCTCACAATAGCTTTTATTTATATTCTTTGTTAGCGAAAACAAATTGATTGAAAATTCCTTGTGTTCTGGGTGTCTACTAATTACATTTTGATTTTTTTTAGCGAATATAAATTCTTAGAAAACAGTAAGTCTTTCTGTGTCCACCACAATGGCTGAAATCTCAGGATTAAGTGGACTCAAGAATCCAATGAAGACCATGATGCAGGAATTGCTGTGGCTTTAGAACATCAGACTTTAACTCACTCTTTGGGAACTCCTTCCAAAAGAGAGGTGTGACTTAACTCAGATCAAGAGCATCAACCATTATCTCACTTGTCAGAAACTTTCACTCATACAGGCTTAAAGCTACTTCTCTCCAATGTATCATCATAGAAGCTGAAATATTTATGGGCAGTGGTGAAGGCAAGCAAGTTTTTATACCCCGAATCCTGCTTACCGCTAACAATTTGTCATGCACAACTCCTGGTGAGCTTACATTATAGTGTGACCATAAACAAAGGCCAAGTCCGGATGCTGCATGCGTAGACCTTAGTGTCAGTTGCTTTTTGCACAGCCAATGCTACATGGCTCTCTTCCGTGTCAGTGAAGCAAGCAAGATCTTCATTAATGTCCTTACTCATCCTAGTTCAAATGTTGTATACAAAGAAGATTTGAAAGTCCAAAAATAAATTCCCCATCTATGAAGCCTTGGGTACAGCTGTAAGTAAATATCTGGGTAACACCGGGTTTCTCAGCTGGTAACAAAAGAAATGCCAAAAGACTATGATTATGAGAATGATAAAAGTTCTTTAAAAAATTGGCTCATGATGAAAATGTAGGTGATAAAATATTTTAGGGCAAATAAAAGCAAGAAAAGGTAGATGATTCAGAACCATCTGTAACGTATAAAGAACTACAAACAGTACTTTGAAAGTTGAAGAAATAAAAAGAAAAATAATTCGCCCCCCCCCCCCCCACCCCACACACACACACACACACACACACACACACACACACACACACACACAGTATTAAGAAGTATCTGTCAAAGAACAATATCCATGAACAAACACTAGATGATCTTATTATTTACTGCCAGAACCATTGAAAGGAGCTATACAACAGCCAGGTTGTAGTATACCCCCTTAATTTTATGGTTACAATTTCCCTGTTAACATGCGATTTCAGTCCTATACTGCACAAAAGGATGTTGTTTGTAATCAGTAACTCTTGCCATCCATTAGCCTTCAACATATTGTTGGCATATTTGGAATTGCAGTCTCACATTTCCCAGTCTATAGATCTACATCTACATTTATACCCTGCAAGCCACCCAACGGTGTGTGGCGGAGGGCACTTTACGTGCCACTGTCATTACCTCCCTTTCCTGTTCCAGTCGCGTATGGTTCGCGGGAAGAACGACTGTCTGAAAGCCTCCGTGCGCGCTCTAATCTCGCTAATTTGACATTCGTGATGATCTCGGGAGGTATCAGTAGGGGGAAGCAATATATTCCATACCTCATCCAGAAACGCACCCTCTCGAAACCTGGCGAGCAAGCTACACCGCGATGCAGAGCACCTCTCTTGCAGAGTCGTGCCACTTGAGTTTGTTAAACATCTCCGTAACGCTATCATGGTTACCAAATAACCCTGTGACGAAACGCGCCTCTCTTCTTTGGATCTTCTCTATCTCCTCCGTCAACCCGATCTGGTACGGATCCCACACTGATGAGCAATACTCAAGTATAGGTCGAACAAGTGTTTTGTAAGCCACCTCCTTTGTTGATGGACTACATTTTCTAAGGACTCTCCCAATGAATCTCAACCTGGTACCCGCCTTACCAACAATTAATTTTATATGATCATTCCACTTCAAATCGTTCCGCACGCATACTCCCAGATATTTTACAGAAGTAACTGTTACCAGTGTTTGTTCCGCTATCATATAATCATACAATAAAGGATCCTTCTTTCTATGTATTCGCAATACATTACATTTGTCTATGTTAAGAGTCAGTTGCCACTCCCTGCACCAAGTGCCTATCCGCTGCAGATCTTCCTGCATTTCGCTACAATTTTCTAATGCTGCAACTTCTCTGTATACTACAGCATCATCCGCGAAAAGCCGCATGGAACTTCCGACACTATCTACTAGGTCATTTATATATATTGTGAAAAGCAATGGTCCCATAACACTCCCCTGTGGCACGCCAGAGGTTACTTTAACGTCTGTAGACGTCTCTCCATTGATAACAACATGCTGTCTTCTGTTTGCTAAAAACTCTTCAATCCAGCCACACAGCTGGTCTGATATTCCGTAGGCTCTTACTTTGTTTATCAGGCGACAGTACGGAACTGTATCGAACGCCTTCCGGAAGTCAAGAAAAATAGCATCTACCTGGGAGCCTGTATCTAATATCTTCTGGGTCTCATGAACAAATAAAGCAAGTTGGGTCTCACACGATCGCTGTTTCAGGAATCCATGTTGATTCCTACATAGTAGATACTGGGTTTCCAAAAACGACATGATACTCGAGCAAAAAACATGTTCTAAAATTCTACAACAGATCGACGTCAGAGATACAGGTCTATAGTTTTGCGCATCTGCTCGACGACCCTTCTTGAAGACTGGGACTACCTGTGCTCTTTTCCAATCATTTGGAACCTTCCGTTCCTCTAGATACTTCCTGTACCAGAACATGGTTTACCTCCAAGTCTTTGCACCCTCTTTCTACTGACTAACACACCCCCTGCTGTCTGTCCTTTCTTCCAGTATCTCTTTCTCTCTTCTTGACCTGGTTCCTTATAAGGATATCTCTGTGTACAAAACACGAGGTCAACATTCGCTTTTTTTACACTGAACTTGATGCAGTCCACATTGTAATTATTTCTATGGTTTGCAGGTGCTAGTTGTTATTTAACTGAACACTATCAACCTTATGTTGCTCTGATGTGAGAGATGTCCTACCACACAAAAATACTTTTTCCTTAACAGTCATACTATTTTGTGGCAAAAGAATCTTTACTTCCAAAATGTCACTCAGTCTTTTGCTATGGGAAAACAGCCCTGTTAATACTGACCAAAAAAAAAAAAAAAAAATCCATTTTCTTTAAGTCTTCGGCGGGTTTTCCGCAATTCAGATGTTCATTCCCACTTAACATGTTTATAACCTAGTATGATCATCAAAAAACCAATTTTACAACTAAAACAAACAACACATGAATATGCGCCAAAGTAAGTTCTGTAGCAGTAACCAT
Source organism: Schistocerca serialis cubense (assembly GCF_023864345.2). Classification (NCBI taxonomy): domain Eukaryota; kingdom Metazoa; phylum Arthropoda; class Insecta; order Orthoptera; family Acrididae; genus Schistocerca; species Schistocerca serialis. The sequence goes on along the minus strand of NC_064644.1, from coordinate 427,585,077 downwards.
CAATCCAATTACACAAGAAGTTAAAGCCTATGTGCATACGGGTTTATTCAAACCTTTCTGCAAATACTAGTGGCCTGTACACACTAAATACATCACACTTTAGTGAAACAACAACAATGAGGCATAGAAAAAAATGCCTTTAAGTATACTCTACAAACTATCAAATCAGAACACTAAAACGTCCATCAGCAGGATGTGTAGACTCGCTGTCCAAGAACTGGTCACCTTACTTCGTTGAACCAGTTTATATCCACAGAAAAGAAAGAAAGATCTAAGACTGCTTGCATTATTAAAAGAAATGATTAGTCTGCAAATATTAGAGCACAAACGTTTTCTGGCCTTGAACAATGTACTTAGAATACATTTCATTTCATCAAAATCAATCAGCCAGAGGTGATGGGCAGTAAGTTTATGACAGATGAGTTCTTATATTCTGTTGGTTGAATAAAAAGGTAGAGCTCACCTACAGTTATACGAAAAATGAGATGAGGAAAATACTTTTCGAAGTGTAATGAATTCAGATGTGTCGACTCAAATAGTTCCCAGTTCTAAGGCAATCATTGGTAGTTTAGCATACAAATATTTGCTGCATCATCATCATATTTTTTGAGACTAACTTTCTACATGATTTTTTTGCTGTTGAATATAAGGAATCTGTAGTATGCTGCTTGTCAGCTGCTACCAAGTTGATCAAATTTGATTAAACTTCTCACAATGTAGACATTATTCAAGGTAAAAAAAATAGAGATAAACAGACAGATCCCATCAAGAAGATATCTGTAATATAAACATTGGGAAAATGTGCCACTCGATAAATCTAAAATATTATCCAGTAACGACAACGGCATGACTTACAGTGCACTATGCTCCACATTGTAATCTCATTTTCTTTGACTAAACTTGTAAAAAAATTATCTACTATTCTATTCAAATTTAAATTCACATTTATATACACTACATTTTAGGAAAGTTTAACACTATAGGCAACACGTCAAAAATTATATCTTACACTCTAGGTGTCTTCTTTACACTCTCTTGTAAGGCTCCTAGTTCCTTCACCTTTTCCATCAGAACTTCTTCTAGTTTATTTGCATCCTCATATATCATTGAGCCTTCTTCATTGTATTGACGGCAATTGTTAAACATAAGCTGAAAGCATAAAATTTAAATCATTCGTAAAACCAAAAATTATGAAATCTGAAGCAGCTTACTGGTAAGTGATTATGATTGATCAACATCAAACATTTCTGAGTAACGAATTACACATTGAGAAGATACATTCAAATCCAAACAAATTACTTTGAAATCTGCAATAATTTCCTCTTCTGAATTGTATTTTTCATTCTTTATATTTGCTTCAATTGTCAGCATATCTATTGGCTCTGCTATTACTTGAAAGTAGTCAGGATACAGTTTCTTTGATGGTTTCTCCATGAACATAAGAACTGGCTGACGTCCATCTTCATGCTGCAAAATATTGCATTACTTTAAAGTAAGTTCTCAAGTATAGCAATTATTACAATGACCTATAACAGCAATGAAAACTTACTACATAGTCAATAAGGCATTTAAATAGTGCATGTAAGCGTTTCTTCAATGGCATATCCTCTCGGAGCTTTGTTGGCTTTGGTGTTGAGGAAGCAGACTTTCTTGTACTTTTACGTCTTGCACTTCTATCATCAGAATCATCTTCACTTTCTGAATCCTGCACATAAAAGACATGCAATAAATACACTAACTCCACTCACATCTGAGAAACAGTATTAGGAACAACTTGACTCCTACACCTTAATGAAAATTACGTGAGTCTTAGCTTGCTTCAAAGTTAACTCAAGTGTTTCAGATTTACCTCATTCCCTTCATCATCAAACTGAAGGACTATTAACATCATTTTGTGATAAGACAATTGAGGCAGCACAAGCTTCACCTTATCTACTACTGGTTTCATCTAGAAGCTACCAGATATAAGACAAAGTAAATTTTGGAGAGCAGGGGGGCTAACCTACATAGGATACCAAAAGAAAGAAAATGGGAGAACAGCTTATGACACTGTTAGATGCGAAGAGATAAGCAAGGTCTGAATAGACTGGAACTGTCAAAAAGAATGCCATTCAGAATCGGAAATATGTATAACAAGTGCCTGAACTGTGTTATAATAGATGACAAAAATTCAAAATTGTTTAGAACAAGTAGAAGGGTCTGACAAGGAAGTGCACTCTCACCAGTGCTCTTGAACACAGTTACGAATGACATCACGAGGAAAGTTCATCAAGAGTCATCAGCAGAAGATATGAAAACCATAGCATACACATGCAGTGTGATGATATGAGAAGACAACAAGCAGAAATTGGAAAAAAACACATAAATGTCTGTCAGAGGGTAATTTAAGACGCAGTCCTGCAATAAGCTTAACGAAAAGTGAGGAAATAAAAATCAGCAGAGAAAATGAAGGATTTATAAGGGGCATTCAAAAAGAAACGAGCCGGAGTCTGGAATATGCAAACCAGTGACAGGAGGGTAATATCATGACGTATAACGAGTTGTGGTTCCAACCAGAGTGTGGATGTTCACAGCCCATCACTAGAGGGCATGTGTGCACGTCATGTGACTATACAGAACTAGCAGAAGCATGCATCAATCATCAAACATTGCCAGTCACATTGCAAACAGTGAAATGGAGATGTCAAAAGAAGGGCAAAGAGTGTCGTCCATTTTCTGACAACTCAAGGAGTAGGAGGAACAGACATTTATCAACGAATGCCACAAGTGTAAAGCGAACACTGCAGGTCCCTTGCATGGGTCGAGGCGTGGCACAAGAGCTTCAGGGAAGGACGGGTGTCACTAGCCGATGATGCATGGTCTGGAGCACCACACTGCATTACCGATGAAATCATCCAGCTGGTGGATGCACTCATTACCCAGGACTGCTGAGTGACAGTGAAAGCCATAGCCGCTGGATTAAGCATCTTGAAGGAACGACTGCACATGCGCAAAGTGTGTGTCCAATGGGTGCCCCACAGTCTTCAACCACACCAGGAAGCATGTCACGGGAATGGTTCACTGTCCTGCTCATTTGCAGCGCTATGCTAGGGAAGGGAATGCATTCCTGGCACGAGTGGTGGCTGGAGATGACACAATAACTCATCACTTTGAGCCAGAATCAAAATGACAAAGTCTCCAGCAGAAACATCCAGGGTCACCACTACCAAAAAAGCCAAGGCCATCCACACGAGTGCAGGAAAGGTTATCCTGACATTCTCCTTTGACCAAGATGGGCCCCTTCTGATTTACTTCCTGCAGTACGGGAAAACAGTGAATGCCCAGTGTTACTCGCAAACCTTGACCACCCTTCGCCAAGCGATCAAATCAAAACAACCCGGTAATTTCACCTATGGGGTCATTCTGCTCCACTGCAATGCAAAGCCTCATACAGCCAACACAGTCGCAGCACTCCTGCAGAAATTCAAATGTGAGGTTCTTGGCCACCCACCATACAGTCCGGACCTCTCTCCCTGCGATTACACCATTTTTTGTCCCCTTAAAAAGGCTCTGAGGGGCAAACGATTCACCTTGGACAACAAGGTCCAGCTATATGTGCTGAACTGGTTAACTTCACAGCTCTGGGGATTTTATGAGACAGCCATTCACTGCCTTGTGTCACAGTGGGTCAAGTATCTCAACAGCCACAGTCAGTACTTCTAACATACATGTACTGGTTTCCGTAATTATGCCTCTGGCTTGTTTCTTTTTGAACGCCCCTTATAAGTTGTAATCAAAAATTTATTAAAGAAGCAGATGCTTTCAAATATCTAGGAAGTAAGCCAACAGGGGAAAAAAAACATCAGTTTCTGGGAAGGGGACAGAAAACTAATACAAGTACAAAGTCTCTTGCGAAGGAGTCCTTGTATAAAAAGCTGTGTGTTTACTTCCCACAGTAAATTCAGATGAAGTTCCAAGCTTTTGATGATTGCCTCAGTCACTGTTGTCAGGAGCTAAGTCTGTGTATCATTAAACTGGCAAGACTCCCACTTTTACAACCGTAGGACAGACCCTTATTGGCCATAATACATCATGACAACGGAAATAGCGCATACTGAAGTGGCACACCCTACATCCATAGTTATCTTTGTGCTACCACTCGCATCAGGTGGTAAACTGTGAGATGTCTTCCTCCAATCGCTTTCTTTATCAAATGCACACTGTTGTGAATCGCTAAGTGCACAGCTGGTGACTCTATTAAAGTTGTTTTGTCATAGTCTAACTTCAAGGGCTTTCCTGACCAGAGTCCCAACAGTTCCATACAGCCAACACAGTCGCAGCACTCCTGCAGAAATGCAAATGTGAGGTTCTTGGCCACCCACCATGTGAATTACTCTGATCTGATCAAACAAAATCGTGTGTTTAACAGGCTGCAGTTGCCCACCGCACATTTTTGAAATTCTGCATTTACGATGACACTGTCAGCAACAATCCGTAGAGACTGGCCCACATAAATTTTGCCACACTTGCAAGGACTATTATAAACTCCTGTTACTCTCAGGCTGAGTATATCTTTAACGGGTGACAAGATTTCTTTGATTTTCTTGGGTGGCCAGAACACTGGTCTGATTCCTTGCCTGTTTAGGACTCCTGTTACTAGCTGTTGCATTGCAGAAATGAAGTTGCATTATACGTCTCTGTCCTGGGCCTTGTTCAATATCATCACATCTTGGTTCATTCAACATCGCTGACCTAATATCATAACAGAATACCCATTCCTTCTGAACACCATTATCGGACAATTAATCTTGGACACAAGGTGGGCCTTGCCTGAAATAGTCTGGCTGATGCACTAAGGTGTTCAGCACAGCTCTCTTGCGAGCTGGATGATGAAAGCTACACCTGTTGAGGTACAGGTCTGTTTTTGTCAGTTTTCTACACACAGAATGGCTGATTTGTGCAATAAATTTCCGTTTGACCAACACATCTAAGAAACAGGGTGTATACGAGGACAAGGGAAAAAAATTCCCAGATTTTTCCAGGATTTACCAGTTAAACATACACTTTCTCCTGGGTGAAAACACACTTTTTTTCCATGTTAAGTGACAGTATATTTTCCCTCGGAACTGTAAAACTTATCAATCCTTTGAATGGTTATGGTTTTATACATGGGCGTAGAATTTCCCGGCGTTTTAGAAAACAAAATTCAGGGAAAAAGACATGTTTTGGCAATATCTTTTGTGTAGCAACATGTACATTTCATATTTTTGTATTACGATAGCATACACTGGAATTCCACTAAACACTGCATGTTAATTTCCGAATCACTGAAATCGAGATTCCAATTCGCTTTGGTAAGACAGTCATAGCTCATGTCACACGATCTCGCCCGACGATGACAGCAGATATTCAGAGCATTGTCACGTGATGTAGTCAGCCAACAGCAACATCACTGTTAAGTAACACAAACACACAAACAGGTAAAGTTAACAGTCTAAATTAATATACATTGTGTTGCTAGAAGAAAAGCAAATCTTTCACGCATAATATTGGTCTTTAAGGTTAATAAGCTACAGGAGAAGCTAAGCTTTCGCATATAATGTTGATTTTTAATAATGACATAAATGTCTGATCTTCAGGGTTCAAAATTCTTCTAAATGGCTCATCATCATAGAGTTGATTTTTCAAATGAGAGTCAAACGCTCTATGATTTAAGAAATTCATGGTACATTCTCGCACATAGTTCAACTTACATTATAGGATAGTTACTTTGAAAGTAACACTTTTCAAACCACTATTCACAATATTATCCCGTGACCTGTTAGAAATCGGAATGTTTCAGCAGTTGCCACAGAGCGCAAGTAACAGGCAACACCGCACTTGCGTGGCTACCATGATGTAGGAAGCCCATATGTACGTACGTGTAAAACACTAAAATATCATACATTATGTCATAAAAGAAACAACACATCAGAGGATAGTCTAAGAGCATCGGAATATCATGAACCACACTAAAATGTGCACATTTAAAGTGCATACTTAAAAGTGCACATTCGTATGTCCCGATTCCCAATGAAGTAGACCTCGACCTGATATTAAGCTTTTCAGTGTGGGTTTTGGGACGAAAATTTTCTTGGAGCACCATTGCTGTATTATATCATGTTTGGTTCTTTATTACGGCATAATGCTGTATGCTAGAAGATGAAAACGTGCACTTGAAATGCAGCAAACAGTTGAACTGTGGAATTAAACATTTAGTTTCAAATACATTGACTGCCTCTGCAGAAAAGGTTAATAAAATCAAATTTCTTTAGCAAACAGACAAAAATAACTTCATTGTTCTGCAAGGCAATTAATGCTTGACTGTCAGACAGGTGGAAATAAAATAAAATCTGAAATTAATAACATATTTTAGCCTTCTGTAATTATGTGAATGTATTTTAATTCAGTTGATAGCTCCCGGCCACAGATACCCGTTTTGTTTTCATTTGACGTGAGAGTAAAAGAAGGGGAAACAGCAAAAATCACTAAATGTAAGCATGGGTCACGTGGAGACTATCCACTATAACTCAGACTGCTCTGCGCATCAGCCCCGGATCTAAAATATTTGCGAACCGAGTCAAACTAAAAAGAAAAACGAATTTTCGAAAATATGTTCATCTCGTAGTGCACATGCTTCGGAAGAGTCTGAAAAATAAAACATATGTGTCGAGGAAATGTAAGACATGTTATTTGGTCTTAAGTGTGCCAAAGTGCAGTGCCACGCCTCTTCATACAGCATTCTTCTATAGCACGTCGCTGTATTTCACTCAGTGGAATTGTAACGTGTATATTTTGTAATGGATGCCATCAAACCTACACAGGTCAGTGGAAATTGAAATGTCCTGTGTTGCTTCTCCTGCTCCCAGTCGGCTCATTTGAAAGCCTGCCCCCTTTTTCAATCGCAATGAATAGCGAATGGGATTACTTGTAATCGGGAGAACAAGAACTCTTCAGAAAATTTGCTATCTTTATTGCCTACTGGCTAATAACTTGCTGTTTTGTGTGACATAAAATTAAATGCAGGATACATAAAACCAATAAAGACAAGAGACAAGCAAGAAAGTACACATTTCTTCAATACTTAGCTAATAGCATTTTTTTTTTTTTTCCTCTCTAATCTTGGTACAGCTTTACATGGCGTGCTTTCCCTTCTGCGAAAGAATCTGTTACCTTATCAAAGTTCATCACAGGTTTTGCTACACGAAAAATCGAAATGTCATTATCTAATACTGAAAAAGCTGTGAATACAAATAATACCCAAGAACAAGTTTCTCGATCTGATTACGTCTATTTTGTCACTGTCTGCTAGATAAAACGAAATAGGTCTGCCTAATATTGCAGCAATTTTATAACACACACCAAATTAACAAGAATGTTTTGGCACAAATGGACATTTTTATAACACGACAGAATATAATTCACAAAGTACCAATATCAAATGCCTATTAGGCCTACTACAAGCAAAAAGCTTTATGTTAGGAAACAGTTTCACATTTCATTCATACGCACCAGTTTCTCAAGCACGAGATCGAAAAGTAGTATTACGAAATTTTTATATAAATTTGGAATCGTCTTATTCTTCCATAATTTGTGTGATGTCCCTGTTTCTTCTCCTTCCTCGTTCAAACAAACAATCTTGTCATCAACAATTCTGTAGCTATTCCTGCCATTGTCAAAATTTGTTCGCCGATTAACTTCACTAACCCTGCCAGAATCACAGGTTTAGTTATCCCGCGATTATTCTCTGTTTAGGCGTTGTTACATGATCGTACACCAAGTTTTCTGCATTATTTCCGGCTGGTAGCCGGGGACTGTACAACTGGTCCTTACTAGTGTAACAATCTCGCCAAAAAATTTCTGTCAAAATTTCATTTTCTTGGATACATCGAGAAGATACTATGTAATCTTTCTCACCTGTTATTCCTGTTAATGGTTTATTTCAATTCTGGTAGTCTGAATCTATGGATTTCACTGGTAATTATAACAACACTGGTCATTCGCAAACCCAATCAACCACATAATCAGACAGCGACTGGCATTCATCCGTTTGGCTTTACTTCGCTCAGTTCATACAGACCCATCCCCTTTTGTCTGCAGAAAGTTTATTTCTAAATGCGACAAGGATTCTCCTGACAGAGACATCACGTACACTATGCACACGTTCAAAAATCAACTGATGATTCATTCAGAAATCAACTTAAAAATGTGTTCAAAAATGTTTAAAAACCTATAGGGATGCATTTCAAAATCATATGGATAATCGATAGACCAACGTGCACTGGATGCTGAGCGCTTTGTGAAACAAGTTTGTTTCCTCAAAAATATGAATTTGACACCCCGTTTTCCTGGTAGCATCTAGTTGCTCGCTGCGACTGCTTGCACAGTGAACAGCCACATTCCTGTAGCCAGAGGCGGGAGAACCAACTACTCAAATGCGACTCAACTGAGCATGCACATGAGCCTACTCTTAACTGCTAAAACAAATCTAATGTAAACAGTCGTGACTTCACACTCATCGGAGGCAATTTGTTGTTATGAAGCATTGCAAAGTCTTCCTAAAACCTTTGGCACATTTTGCTGTTGGCAGACGCTTGCATGAGCACTGTGTGTCATTGTTGTATACGGCGCATTTCCTTTGCAATTTAAGTTATTTTCGATTTTCTCTCTCGTTTATGTTTTATTGTTGAAGTATTATTCTGCAGTACCAGGATACAGTAATATCCTTTGGTAGAGTATCGGTTCTTACCACTCAAAATTTTAAAAATTAACTGAAAACTAAAACAATGAAAAAATCCCGGAATTCTAAAAAATTCCCGGGTTTTTCCCAGATGAAAAGACTCTCGGGTTTTTCCCGATCTCCCGTTTGTCCTGGGTCGTATACACCCTGAAGAATGGTTGCTTCCCATCCTTGTCAACTTCCGTTGTAAATCTTATGTTAGGAAGTATACCTTTCAAATGGTCAACAAACTGCTGCAGCGCATCATTACCACATGTGCCTAGGTTAAAAATGTATCGCCAACATATCTAAAGAAGCAGGATGGACAGGAGGGAGTACTGTTCGACTCTCATTCTTACAAATCTTCCATGAAAAAGTTGGCTACAGGAAGTGAAAGTGGTGAACACATGGCTGTTCCATCAGTCATTTCATAATAATTTCCACTGTACAAAATGTAGGCTGTCCTCAAAGTATGTCAAAATAATTTGAAAATTTCAGGCGAGTGGCCAAAAGTCTTAATGTGTTTTCCACTGGTCCTTCGTAAACAGGGAGGTCATGTCGAGGTTGACCACGACTTTACTTGGCCCTATCCTGATCTGCTTTAGGATACCAACGAACATTTGAGAGTTCTTCATATGATGGCTACAGCAGCTGATTACAGGTGTTAATAATTTACTTAAGTACTTTGCCTACCTGTATATAGGAAAGCTGACATCACTAACAACTGGTCTCATTCGTATGCCATGTTTGTGTATTTTAGGTAGACCATTAAACCTGGGTGACCTACATGCTCCCGGCCTCAAATTCTTCACAAGTTCTTCAGAGAGTCCTGAGTTCTTTAGTAGCTCCTCCATCTTCCTGCTAGCTGCCAATGTTAGATCCTGTCTGAGAATCCAGTACGTACTACCTCCCAGTAACAAACGCATTTTCATATGATGATCTATAGCATTGGGCGTCCGCCTCAGTAGCCGAGTTGGCAGCGCAATGGGATGCCATGGAAAGGAGCCCATGTTCTATTCCCGGCTGGGTTGGAGATGTTCTCCACTCATGGACTGGGTGTTGTGTTTTGCCTTCATCATCATCTCATCTAACGGAGTGGTGACAGGAAGGGCATCCGGCCAACCCTTAAATTAACCATGCCAAATCCAACCATAACCATGACGACCCCACCATAATGCTGGACAAAGGCACAAGAAAAAGAAGACGAGAATTATAGTATTGAGAATAACTGTAACATTCTTCTAATTGGCCAGCAAGATAACTAACTCTTCACTTTTCTTTAATGGTTTCAGTCACTGTTTCTCCACTCTGCTAACAATGGACTTAACAGGCCTGGCTGTTTCTTTAGAGATAGAAAACTGCTCAAAATTTTACTACCGTGTATCAGACATTATTAGGAATTGTAAATTACTTTCCAAAGTGAAATCATATTATTATATTATCTACTAATTCTGACCTAGGGTTCAGAATATTGGACTTGGACAAAGGAAGAGGCGAGTGGAATACAAGCATCAGAGATGTATTTTCTACGAGGGATCCAGGCGATGAGACGAGAAGGGATAGGATAAGAAATGAAACTGGAACTGCTTCAGATCAATCTCCAAAAAAATTATGGAAAGAAATATGCTGAACTGATATGGACACATTCAAAGAATGGGCACAGAAAGACTACCAAGAAGAGCTGGAATGGGTAGATAATCTGGAATAATATCAACTGGAAGAGCACAAACAAGATGGAGAGCCCATGAGAAGGATGATATGAATTGGAGAGGACTACAATTGGAGGAAATGGTGAAAGAAACAAAAGGTTTCAGAAAGGAGAAGAAGAAAAAGAAGAAGAAGAAGAAGAAAATGGAATGAAAACAAAAGTAAAAGAGGTAAGAAAATTCCAGAGACTAAAAACAATCAACTAAAAGTTGAAAATACAAGAAAAAAGTATGCAAGCTGTACAGCATTTTGTTAGTGGTGTGTACCAGTTCCCATCTGTGACTCAAGTTGGGACAAAGCTACCTATAGATGGCATTTAACAATACTTTTAATGATTTCACAGAAAATACCTTAGGTTCTACTTCATAATAGTGAGAAATTTCTGAAATATTGTCAGAATTCCACAGTACAAATATATTGCCAAAGATTTCAAACAATCCAGTTATGCGGGACGATCATAAAATAATGCTTCTTGTTTTAGTTTTGTAAAAAACCATAACTAAGAGACATATCTGGAAAGTTAGTACCATTTTATAAAAACAACTCCTAAAAACTTTTCCAAACCAAAATTTATTTTTACAAGAAACAGCATTTCTTAAACTATTTTTCTACACAGTTGCCACCAATATTCACACACTTGTCATAGCACGAAACCAACTTTTCTATGCCCTCTTCATGCTGCCAATGAAGACAGCCACTGCCGAATACCATGTTTTGTGTTGTCGTTGCTGTCAAAGTGCCCTCCTCCAATATTATGCTTCAGGTTAAAGAACAAGTAGTAATCAAAATGTGCAAGGTGAGGGACTGTAGTCCGGGTGATCAAAGTGCCGCCAATCGAGTTATTGAAGGTTTTGAGTGACACCAGCAGAATGTCATGAAACAACATAATGCCTTTACTGAGCATTCCACGCCTTTTGTTTTGAATTGCACATTGAAGTTTTCTTAATTTTTCACAGTATTGAACCACATTGATGGTTTCACCCCCGGGAAGGAACTCAACAAGCATATTACCCTGTATGTCCCAGAACACAGTGCACAGAATTTTTTGTCCTGACAATGTTGTTTTCAATTTTTACTTTTTGACAGATTGTGTCACCTCTCCATCAACTTTTGTTTTGATCTTGGAGTGACATGAGAAACCGAAGTTTCATCACATGTCCCAATTCTGCTTAAGAAGTAATCTCCCTCATCACTGCATTGAGTAAGAAATGTCAAAGCACTGTCAAATCGCTTCTTTTATGGACATCCATAAGCATTTTCCGAACCTAACAGGAACATAATTTGCAAAATTTAAGCCATTTGTGACAATCTCATGCAAAACAGTTTCTGAAATTTGTGGCAACTGATCACAAAGCACTCTCATGATGAACCATCTATTTTCATGAATTTTCTCATTGACTTTCTCAACCAAGCCATCACTGACAACAGAAGGTCGCCCAATCTGTGCTTTGTCATGAACATTGGTTCATCCATGACTGAGCTCTCTCACCACTATCTCACCACCCCATCAGTTATCACATTTTCACCATAAATCTCTAGAAGTTGACGATGAATTTCAGCTGGCTTACGTTTCTTTGCACTCAAAAATCTTATTACAGAACACACTTCACAGTCGGCATGCTCGGACACTGTCTTACACATTTTGAAGAATAACTAAAAAATGTAAGTGCAATGCAATCCAGTTGTAATAGTGTCAGTAGAAAGACAATGAACCAGAGAAATGGGTGTGAATGTGCGTCTCTGGAATTTTCTAGAGCTGCAGTGGCAGTAGAATGAAACGGTACTTACTTTCAATCTCCTCCTACATACTTCGAGAGTATCACTGTGGTCTGTCAACCAGTTGACAACACCGTAGTATTCAAGAAATTGTTCAATACCGAACAGCTTTTTGGATGATGTCCAATTTGTATTCATGGAGGACAGGAACATTCTGGTGGACATTACAGTTGACATCAGCACAGTCAGGTTGTGGGTTCGATGTTTTATGAAGGCTGTAGAGCAAGTACCACTGACAGTTCAAAAGCTGTGCAACCAACCTGTTCCTAAAGTGACTATACAAGACATCCAGAATGACCATAACATTTGTGCTGAACATAAAGTAACAGCTGGCTATGTATGTTTCAAACTTCCCAACACGAAACAAATGCAACTACTGCAATCAAAAATGGGTTATTCACAGATTTGTGCATGCCCATGCTGAGCTCTTTGAATACTGAAAAACTACAACGAACAGGGAAGGAAAAAGAAGCGATACCAACTGACGCACCACTTAAAAAGCAAACTATATGACAGTGGATAAAACAATAATGCAAAACCCCAATGCCCAGCCAGACATGGCGAGGAGATAGGAAAGAAATTTGTTCACTGAATATAGAGCTCCATCAAGGAGCACTACTGCAGTTGCTCAGAAGGGTTAGACACAGCATCCATATCATATCACTTGATTAACTTATTTGTCATAGTGATAATGCACAATGGACAAAACGATTTACGACAAAACAGGACACAGGGTCAACAGATATTTGAAAACTATAGATTCTATAGATTACTCACGAAAGGAATGCTTCTGGGAAGGAAAATTCTTGGCATTACATACATCCAGTCATCTCGGAATGGGAAAACACTGGTCCTGTATGGTTTTTGAGGAAATCTTATACTATTTGTCCTGAAAAATAGTGGCATATCCAGCTTACAACGATAGAAGGTGCTAGAGATCACACCCCTTCTCTCCAAAGACTACGACAAAGGCTCAATAATATGAGATCTGGTGACAAAAAACTAATTCTGAACAACACATACAGGTGTGAACAGGGGGCCTACTGTCCTGGAACACATTATCACGACTGGGGGAACAAATACTGTACCATGGGATGGATGTGATCAGACAAAATGGTCACATAATTCTTGGCAGTAGTGTATCGTTCAACAGTAACCATGAGACCCATGGAATAAGATGCTATGGCCGCCCAAATCATCACTGAATCCCCCCCCCCCCCCCCCCCCCAATCTTTCGGACCCTAATTTCACTCTTGGGATGTAAACTCTGCCAGAAGTTTGAAACACTGTGCAACAAGTCCAATTTGACCAAATGACTCTCTCACATTGCTACATATTCCAAGGTTTATGTCTTCAGCACCATGTTTTCCTGGTAAGGGAATTCGGATCACTGATGTGTGGGTCTGGAAATCCAGTTCGCATGCAATTCCCAGCTTATGGAGCTCCCTTCACGCTGTTTTGGTACTGATAGGATTCATGGGTGCAACATACAGTTCAGTAGTGACTTTTCCAGCTGTCATCTCCTATTTTTCATCACAATCCTTATCAATCACTGTCTGTCACAATCACTCAACACACACTTTCATCTACATTTTGTCGTAGTGGATAAGGTTTTTTTTAATTTCCTTGTATGTGATATAACTCTTCAAAACAGTGCCTTTTGAAACACCAAACACATCGGCTAGCTTGCTTAAGGAAGCACCCAATTCACGAGCACCAACGATTTGCCCACATTCAAACTCACTTAGCAATGACATAATGCTCTCGTAACTACATAAAACACTGTCCTGGCCAATTACAATGTATTGAGGACATAAGAGTCATCAATTTATATTCCTCTGGGCCCACTGCACATTGATGATATCACACAGGTGCCTTTCTTTGTTAAATACAACAGCATAACCTGCAGTCTTGGCGAGCATCTGCACACGTGCCGTGCCGCCCCCCCCCCCCCCCCCCCCACACACACACACACACACACAGTGAGACATTTTGCTGCCAAGGCTGATGTGAATTTGTTAGGTCACTCAATGCTTTAGTTGATAGTGCAAACGACGATGAACACCAAAGAGCTACTGATGCATACCAGCGGGTCCAGCAAGCTGAGCACTGCAATGGACAGAACAACCACTGTTTATGAGAAATCATTACATGAGGCACTCTACACACGATAGTGAGATGCGCTACAGCATTCCTGTCAAGGCCCAGCTCCCAATATTCCTTTTCTCTCAAGGTAACAACACCCGGGAAAGTGATTTTGACATAATTATTAACATAATTCATGCATCAATATTTACTTTTCAATTTCAGTGTGTGATGGAAACATGTTATTTTAGACCAAGTTTTTATGAAGGATAACTGCAATCAATTTAGTCATGGTCTAGAATATGATAAATTCTGCAAAAATAAAAGTAATAATGATATATTCACACACCTAATCCTTTTATTTGATACTGAATGCAAATGCCACACACAATAGCAATTTTACAGTTAACAATGTAATCTACACACAGAAATTAAAGTGTTTGAGGGTAAATTTAACGATACCTCCAAAATCACCGAATGCTACTCATTGTTCCTGGCGTCTGGCAATCGTATCAGTTCCCCCCATTGTGCACTATAGTGTTTGAGCAGTGATAAGGGTTGCAGCTGTGGCGATCTAATTGTTTGACCATCACATTCACATCGTGGCAGCCAAGAAGACATCTTCTGTCTCTTTAACACCGATATATTTTTCAGGGAGGAAAAATTTGAGATTTTATAATGTTCTCGAACTTTCATGAATACTAATGACTGCTTCTGATTTCTAAAGAATATTCTTTAAAACAATTTGGAAATGATACACATCACAGTCATGAAATCATCTCAACTGATGAAAAGTGCAACACAGTTATGACAGAGGAACAATTCATCAGAAAATTTTATCGACTTACAAAGGGAAGGGATAATATGGAAGCAAGGAAAAACTGTGTGAACAAACCAATTCAGAAACAAAAAAATGATGACATTCAGAGATAAACCAGTGAATACAGAATACTGATACGGGGGAGGGGGTAAGAAATTTTAAATTCATTGATATAAGAATGAATCAAGATGAAAGCATGAGCTTCCTAAAAGAACTAAAAGCTGCACATTGCCTTTGCTCTCAAAAGCAAGACATAAGTTAAAATCTGTATAAATTTCATTATTAGTTAGACATTTTTTTTTCCAATTCTGAAAACAAATGGGAAATAACACCAAGCGAAGCAGGTTCTTTTCATCTAGTTAAGGAAAATCAGCTTCTCTAATTGAATAGTACAGCTAGTATCTCAGCATCTAATTTATAAGTTGGTGTATCACATTATTAAAAAACACAGCTGATGATATTGTAGTGCTTCAAGAATTTCGGAGTAAATTCCAGAACCACTCGGCCTTACACAGTTTCGAACACCTGATATTTTAGAGGTGAGTGGGAAAAATGAGTACAGCCTAATGCACATCCCCTATTTGTATGTACAGGTCAAAACACAGTTAAGAGAAAAAAAATGGACCCAGCAACAAAGATAGCAGACAAGTACGTGCTGTATGGCCCACAGAGTTTCAGTGTATGGGCAGAGAAGAACAAGAAAATTTTATGTGGTATTCTGTGCTCTTTAGTGTGATTTTAAAAAGACTAATGAGCAATTGAATATAGATTTCTATGTACATTTATGTACTGGACTCGCTTGAGACTAGAGACTTTTAACTTACTTCATGTCTTGGCTGTGAACGAAGCAAGACACATGTATGATGTTCATAAATTATTTGGTTACCAAACCAATGATATTTGAATATGTGTAAATGAGTCTGATATTTAAGGACTAAATTAGCTTGCAGAAGTTGTTGTCTGTGAAAGTTGAAAACATAAAGCGATTAAACTGAAAAGTATTCTACGAGTATCCAAATCATCTCAAGGATAGAGAAATGGTTTAATAAATTCCTTTAACCAGCTATAGTCTTTGGAGATGAAGTTTTTGTGAGATCAATGTAGCTGATTACCCAGAGAAGATAATCGGCTACACACAAGGTGCAAGTTAACTGACCTTAGAGATGTGTGAGCCTTGCAACCCAATACCACACAGTCTCTTGTTGTCCGAAAAACGTTAAAACGTGGCGACCCAAGTGACAGGACCAAAAAGAAAAGTGGAATTTTAAAACAGAAATAGGAATAGGATATTATGAGCTGCCATAGCAACCAGGCCTAACAAGATACGAGAACTGTTTCCAGTAACTGTATTGAGTCCAATAAACCAATGGAAGAAAGTTGCAAGTGTGACGCAGTAGTAAAAGACGTGAGAAAGTAATAGCACAAAAAAAACCAGAGAGAGACCTCAACCTTTTGACTAAGAAGATTGGGTGGGGAGAATAAACTGTCTTCACACACGTACATCACACCGACGCCAACGCAGTAAGCAGGCACCGACGCCGACTGCACTAGCTGCTGCTCACCAGTGCTGACTCCACATCTGCTCGCCGCCGCTGACGCTGAAACCAACATTTGACGCTGCCGGCGCCTGTGCTGTCCACTGGCGCTGATTACACATTTGCTCATCAACCCAGCTAGAACTCTACGCCGGATGAGCAAAAAACAATAATTATTTGGTAAAGTTGAGGGAACTGTTGAATGATAAACTGTTAATATAGTTATTATACTCAAAGGCAAATTTTTTTTAATGATCATCAGAGCTAAGAGTAAAAAGAATATAGATCATGAACAGCAACTAGCAGAACCAATCGCAGCTATTAAAGTGATTGGGGAAATGCCAGACTTGTCTGACTTAGTGAATTTAATTAAAGCCCGACGAGCAGATTCAGCAGCTGTAAACACTCAAATTGCTGCTTTAAGACTTTAAGAAAAGAGATAGGTTCAGTACATTCTAGATTAGATGCTAAGCTAGATGACCAGAAAGCTGATTCAGCCACTCTAAGTGAAAAATTAGTCTTTGGGGCTATCTTCTTTCTCTTCTTCGATCTTAGCAACCATTTCTACTTTTTCCTTTCTTACTTCTCATCTGAGTACCGGTCTATCTTTCCCTCTTTCCATATGCATATACTTCTATCACTGAAGTCCTTATTTTCTGTGGTTTCCAATAACATTCAACTTATTTCATGTAAGTAAACCAAAGAATCAGGCTACACAAACACACTTCCGCATACACACCATAACATAAAGATGCAAACAATGAAAATCCAAGTTAAAATGATGTGAAAACCATCAACCGTTGTAGGGGGAAAGAATGCGCACATAGAGAAATACAGGGTGTTTCAAAAATGACCGGTATATTTGAAACGGCAATAAAAACTAAACGAGCAGCGATAGAAATACACCGTTTGTTGCAATATGCTTGGGACAATAGTACATTTTCAGGCAGGCAATCTTTCGAAATTACAGTAGTTACAATTTTCAACAACAGATGGCGCTGCGATCTGGGAAACTCTATAGTACGATATTTTCCACATATCCACCATGCGTAGCAATAATATGGCGTAGTCTCTGAATGAAATTACCCGAAACCTTTGACAACGTGTCTGGCGGAATGGCTTCACATGCAGATGAGATGTACTGCTTCAGCTGTTCAATTGTTTCTGGGTTCTGGCGGTACACCTGGTCTTTCAAGTGTCCCCACAGAAAGAAGTCACAGGGGTTCATGTCTGGCGAATAGGGAGGCCAATCCACGCCGCCTCCTGTACGTTTCGGATAGCCCAAAGCAATCACACGATCATCGAAATATTCATTCAGGAAATTAAAGACGTCGGCCGTGCGATGTGGCCGGGCACCATCTTGCATAAACCACGAGGTGTTCGCAGTGTCGTCTAAGGCAGTTTGTACTGCCACAAATTCATGAAGAATGTCCAGATAGCGTGATGCAGTAATCGTTTCGGATCTGAAAAATGGGCCAATGATTCCTTTGGAAGAAATGGCGGCCCAGACCAGTACTTTTTTAGGATGCAGGGACGATGGGACTGCAACATGGGGCTTTTCGGTTCCCCATATGCGCCAGTTCTGTTTATTGACGAAGCCGTCCAGGTAAAAATAAGCTTCGTCAGTAAACCAAATGCTGGCCACATGCATATCGCCGTCATCAATCCTGTGCACTATATCGTTAGCGAATGTCTCTCGTGCAGCAATGGTAGCGGCGTTGAGGGGTTGCCGCGTTTGAATTTTGTATGGATAGAGGTGTAAACTCTGGCGCATGAGACGATACGTGGACATTGGCGTCATTTGGACCGCAGCTGCAACACGGCGAACGGAAACCCGAGGCCGCTGTTGGATCACCTGCTGCACTAGCTGCGCGTTGCCCTCTGTGGTTGCCGTACGCGGTCGCCCTACCTTTCCAGCACGTTCATCCGTCACGTTCCCAGTCCGTTGAAATTTTTCAAACAGATCCTTTATTGTATCACTTTTCGGTCCTTTGGTTACATTAAACCTCCGTTGAAAACTTCGTCTTGTTGCAACAACACTGTGTTCTAGGCGGTGGAATTCCAACACCAGAAAAATCCTCTGTTCTAAGGAATAAACCATGTTGTCTACAGCACACTTACACGTTGTGAACAGCACACGCTTACAGCAGAAAGACGACGTACAGAATGGCGCACCTACAGACTGTGTTGTCTTCTATATCCTTCACATCACTTGCAGCGCCATCTGTTGTTGAAAATCGTAACTACTGTAATTTCGAAAGTTTGTCCGCCAGAAAATGTACTGTTGTCCCAAGCATATTACAACAAACGGTGTATTTCTATCGCTGCTCGTTTAGTTTTTATTGCCGTTTCAAATATACCGGTCATTTTTGAAACACCCTGTATGCACTAATGGTTGTTCATTGTGACAGTTCTACACCAAGGTACTTGAAAAAAACTATCATGTTGATAAGGAACATAACTAATGAGCCTAAGTCAGGGAGGAACTAATGTGATAACTGGTCAGGAATGTCAGTCTAACAAATATTCTGATGACTTCTAGGATAGTGGGACTCTTATAACCTAAGTAAGCATATTATATATTGAACAAAGTATGTAGGCATGAAGTATATGCTGGAAACATAGAAGTTGATAAGTAATGGAGGACTCTAGGGTATAAAAGAGAAGTATGAAAAAGTGGGCGTGAAGTAGGTTTTAGTTTTACCAGATAATAGTTATAGAGTACATAAAAATGTATACTAGAGCAATGAACCATGAGGCCTACTCAAGACTGATAAGGGGGTTTGCACCCAGCATCTATTGGATGAAAACGACAGATAGGCAGACCTAAGAAAGGCTGACCTATACTGTGTGGACAGGAGCACCAAGAAGGGGATTGACCTGTACCACAGGAAAATAGGAATTAAAAAAGGGGCGCACCTACCAAAACAGGAGAAAGTGTACTCATAGGATCAACCCATATGTGAGGTATAGGTACTGTTTCTAGAGGGGAAAGAACAGTATTGTGACAAAAGTCTCAAAAATTTTGTACAAATTGTTCTCATAGCATTATTATGTTTTATGAGTGTCAATAGGAACACTTATTTTGCCCAGAGTTCCTCCAGACTACAAAAAGTTTAAAAATAATAAGACCACTGCGTACTAAAGAAAAGTGCAAAGAATTGGAATAAAGAATAAAGTACTCAAGGGTCATGAACACCTGGAGTTTGCTATTGGAAATTGAGACAGAGTCCTAACAAATCCTAACTATTAGGAAAACTTAACAGATGACAGTGGAATATTCGGGGTTGATGTCAAAATAGAGTGAGAGTAGAATAACTAAAAGATTAGCTAAAATTTATTCTAAATGAGTACAAAGATCTATGTTGGAACGTATATTGTTAGAATTGTATGCGACATAAATTTAATAATGATTGTATAAAATATCGCGTGTTCAATTTAAGCGCGAGAAAATGCAGTGCTTCGAGAATTTTGGAATAAATTTTAGAACCACTCGGCCTTACACCGTTTCAAACACCTGATATTTTAGAGGTGAGTGGGAGAAATCAATACCCCCTCCTGGCATCGGCTATTTGTATGTGCAGGTCAAAACACAGTTAGTGTGTGTGTGTGTGTGTGTGTGTGTGTGTGTGTGTGTGTGTGTGTGTGTCTATCAACATACCAACGTTTTCCATTTGGTAAGTTACATCATCTCTGTTTTTTAGAAATATTTTTCCCTCAATGTAAATTAAGATAGACACCCATGCTCAAATTGTGCAGCTGTTAATATTTACAATGAAACAACACTGGTGGACTTGTTAACAGGAAGCAAATATGAATTGGCTGCTCACCAATACTGCTCATGATACAGCTGCTCACATTGGTTGTTATCTCATGACTATTAAGCAAATATGGACTTGATCAGTGCAGGAGGATCCCACTTAATGCCAAGCAGGCTCTCCACAGCCCCAGGTGACCAGTGCCCCAGAGAACCGTCATACAGTTTGCTCAGTTATGCAAGACCATGCAGCTACATCACATACATTGAGTCAGAAAATGGGCTTGTTTGCAGCAAGGATAGTATCTACACAGTGTTATATATGTACCATGAACACTCAGCACCATGACCACTGTTGCAGTTTCCCCAAGACAACCGCAAAGAGTGGCACACCAACAATGGTGCACACAATGAGGCATACAAACAGTGGCACACCCAACAACAACATTACACACATTGGTGACACCAAGTCATCCTTTCAGATGAGTCCTGGTTCTGCATATAGCACCAAAATGGATACATCCCTCTGTGGAGGCTCCAAGGAGAACAAACACTGTCAATATTTGTCATCATCATACCTGCCCGGCCCCTAGCAAGACAATACGGGGTGCAATTGGGCACACAACACAATCACCTCCAGTTTACACAGCTGATGATTTTAATAGCAGTCATTACATTTCTGAGATATTAAAACCGATGGCTGTGCCCTATCTTCAAAATCTTCACAATGTAATTTTTCAACAAGATTACACAAAATTACTAGCTGCCCAAGTTGTTCTAATCCACCTCAATGTAGAGGGTGTGCAACCATTGTCTTGGCTGTTCTTTCTCCAAATCTCGACCCGCTTGAAAACATCTGATCACAGACTGCCGAGACACTGGCATGCTACCACTTGCCACCTGTATGATTGATAAAATTTGCACAGATTACAAGCAGCATGATATAACATATCTGTCTCTGCCATCCTAGCTCCATGAGGTACTCTGGCCATACAGGTTAGAGCCACTGTACGGTGTCAATGTCCTCCTGCCGCTTTTTATCAAATGATTGCTTGATCTGTTTCCTCAACACACCATATCACAGTGGTAAACATAAACATAAAAATATGAACACCACTCACAGATTAGCCTTCACGCCTGATCTGCCTGCAAGACAGTGCAAAAAGTGAGCTATGACTGTGAGACGTATGATCAGCATGCTGCCAATCCCTCCAGCTGTTACTGACAGTAAGTGATTCGTGGTAATGCCGCTGCTTCTTTATTCAAACAGTTCCTCATCTGATTCTCGAGTTTCTCCCGGCATATTTGATAATCAAAATATCCACGGGTGTACTGCCGGTCTACAGTGTCTAACGGGCACAATATTTCGGCGATCATACATGTCCTCATCTATTTTAATGAGCTGAGTGGAGCCTGTTCCAGACCTCCCCAACTCAGAAAAATCCGGGTATGGTGGTGGTTTTTGTAAAAGTAATATGGTGGATAACGGGAGGTGGCACACCAATCAAACTCCAACTCACTCGCCAGTTAACTGAGTCCTTCGACCAGCCTTAAATACGTCCCTGGCTGTATGTTTCCTGCATTCATCCACAAGCAAGCTTACCATTGTCCTCACTTTTGCCTTTGCTTACAAGAAACCATGAAATTAACGCTATGGTTTGTCCATAACCACAAAAAATAACATGACAATGTTAGAATTACTGAGTAGAGTAGAACTTCCAAAAATACAATGACAGGAAAAAAAATCGCAATACCAAGAAGGAGACGTGCAAGATATATGAAAGTTGGTTGGCTTGTTTCTACATCTGCAAGATGTCGTTTAACCAAATTTTGCACCAGTCTCATAGGAGTGGTGCTAGCAGCACCACTAGGAGGATGCAAATCCGGTTTGCTTTAAATACACAAGTGTTAGTTACCTTCGAGATTGGCGCCAGAGTGACACATGAACTGGTACAAATCTGTTATTTTAAGGACAGCTCCATGTCGAACGCCCTGTTGTGTGCATTCCACTGGCCCCAAATCACCACTCTTTGGGATTTCAGTGGTGTCAAGAGAGCTCAGTGGAGAGCAGAATGGAGATCTGTTGCTTTTTTCTAATGAAAACTGGTTGTGCCTCAGTGCCAGTGATGGCCGTGTACTGGTTCGAAATAGGTCAGGTGAGTGCCTGCAACTAACCTGCCTGTGATATAGACACACTGGATGTATACATGAAGTTACGGTCTGCGGTGCGATTTTGTGTGACAGCAGGAACAATCTCGTGGTTACCCCATGCACTCTGACTGCAGATTTGTATGTCAATCTTATTATTCAACCTACTGCGCTGCCATTCATGAACAGTATTCCAGGGGATGTTTTCCAAACAAACATCACTCACATGCTGCTGTCATTACCGAACATGCTCTACAGAGCAACAACATGTTGCCTTGGCCTGCTCTACCACAAGTTCTGCCTCCCATTGAGCATGTATGGACCATCATTTGACGGCAATGCCAGTGTCATGGATAAACAGCATTAACCATACGGGTATTGACTGACCACATGCAACAGGCATGGAACTCCATCCCACACATGTATGACACAATGCAAGCAATTTTGCATTCTTAAAGTTAACATTCTGGCAGTTACACTGTTTATTACAGTACCACCAATTCACTTTTGCAATGGTTTTTCTTGCAATTACATTAACCTACGAACTTACAACATTAATCATTTAAATTTGTTACCTAGACAAATGTATTCCCAAAATTTCATTACTCTACATTAATTATTTCTTGATGGTGGGGTTTTTTTTCAGATAATGTATTAACACAGCCACAATCAAAAACACAGTGTTGTGTTGTAGTTGCAGAGACAGTAACATTAAACTAGGTACGAAAATTTATGCCATAATATTTTATTAATTACTAAATGAAATCAGGATGAAACTAGGTTCAGGTGTACAAGTAAATCTCAGAAATCTTCACTGTCCTAAAAATGTTTCAAAATTTAGCATACTTAGGAGAAGAAACCTAAGTTAACGTATCTGCAAATTCCACACACAATTGTATCTTTTTTAGAGGAAATGACAAAATACATGACTTATAAAAACTTTTACCCTAGAAAACAGAAATTATTGAGAATTGATTGTTACCTGGTCAAATTCCAATAGTTCTTGAACTTTAGCTTGCATTATTTTTTGTAATTTCGCTGCATCCTGAAATTTAGAAGACAAAATAACATGAAATACACAACATAAAACAGTCACATGTGGAAAGGCATAAAGGAAATCTTTTGCTATCTACAATGAAACTTTTCATGCAAGTTCTGAATTCTGCTGAATTATCATGGACACCATTTGTGAAGTGCATACAGAACCTACCACAAAGCCAGTCTCATTGCCTTTCTTCTATTTTTATTTAAAACTTCTCCCAATTAACATTTTTTATATTTAATATGTGGATTTTCTGTTCACATCGAACACCTACTGTGATTCCCATTATCTGGGGTCCCAAATAAAGTCCATTTCCTTCCTCCAATGATAAGCCAATATGGAACTATTATACCTCAGTAATAGGATATCTAATCTCAACTATTTACTTATTACAGGGTGTATACATGGAGAAGGGAAAAAAATTCCCGGATTTCCCGGTTAAAAATATACTTTCTCCCGGATGGAAACATAGTTTTTCCCTGTTAATTGACAGTATATTTTCTCTCGGAACTGTATAACTTATCAATCCTTTGAATGGTTACGGTTTTATACATGGGCGTAGTATTTCCTGACGCTTTAGAAAACGAAACACCTTTTGGAAAGATGTTTGATGTGCAGTAACGTGTACGCTGCATATTTTCGTATTACGAAAGTATAAATTCGAATTCCACCAAACACCGCATGTTACTTTCCGAAGCATTGAAATCGAGATTGCGATGCGTATTTGTAAGGCAGTCATAGCTCATGTCACATGATCTCGTCAGCCAATGACAGCAGATATTTAGAGTTTCAGACACATGGTGTAGCAAGCCAATAGCAACATCACTGTTAAGTAGCGCGAACACACGAACAGGAATAGTTAATGGTTTAAATTAATATATATAATGGCACTACAAGAAAAACAAAGCTTTCACATATAATATTGGTCTCTAAGGCCAATTCGCTGCAAGAGAAGCTAGCTTTCACATACAATGTTGGTCTTTTATGCACGCATTACATTTTAAGATGTATCACACAAATGTGCCAGTAATTTTTTTATTAACAACATAAAAGTGTGATCTTCTGGGCTACAAATTCTTCTAAGTGGCTCGTCATCAAACAGCTGGTTTTTAAATGAGTCCCAGATTCCCAGTGAAGTAGGCATCGACCTGATATTAAGCTTTTCAATGTGGTTTCGGGATGTAAATTTCCTTGGGTACCAGTACTTTGTTATCTCATGTCTGGTTCTTTGTTATGTCATAATGCCATACATGCTAGAAGATGAAAACGTACACTTGAAATGCACCGAACAGTTGAAACTTGCCAATAGTATGAAATTAAACCCTTTGTTTCAGATATATTGACTGCCTCAGCGGAAAAGATTAATACAAGAAAATTCTTCCAGTAAACCGATAAATATAACTTCATTGTTCTGCATGGCAATTAAAGCTCGACTGTCAGAAAGGTGGAAATAAAATAAAATCTGAAACTAATAACGTATTTCAGCCTTCCGTAATTATGTGAATGTATTTTAATTCACATGATAGCTCCCGGCCAAAGAAAGCAATTTTGTTTTCATTTGATGTGAGTGCACTAGACAAAGAGGAAACAGCAAAATCACTAAATGTAAACACGGGTCACATGGAGATTACCCGCTTCCCTATTATAACTCAGACTGCTCTGCACATCAGACCCGTATCTACGATATTTCCGAACCGTGGCAATAGTAGATAGTGGCGTCCCTCGAGCGTTTGACATAGGACGTCAAAATTTTTTTAAAAAATATAATTTTCAAAAATACATTCATTTTGTAGCGCACATCTTTCTGAAGACTCTGGTACATAAAACATACCGTGTCCAAGGAATTGTAAGACATGTTATCTGATCTTAAGTGTGCCAAAGTGCAGCGCCACACCTCTTCACGCAGCATTCTTCTATCGCACGTCACTGTATTTCGGTCTGTGGAATTGAAACGTGTATATTTTGTACTGGATGCCATCAAACTATATTCAGGACAGCGGAAATTAAAATGTCCTATGGTGCCTCTCCTGCTTCCAGTCGGCCAGTTTGACATCCTGCCCCTCTTTTTCTTTTTTAAAAAAAAGCTCTTCAGAAAACTTGCACTCTTTATTCCCTATTAGCTAACAACTTGCTGCTTTGTGTGACATAAAGCCAGTAAAGAGAAGAGACAAGCAAGACAGTACACATTTCTTCAATCCTTAGCTCCTACAATTTTTTTCTCTCTAATCTTGCTACAGCTTTACATGGCGTGCTTTCCTTTCTGCGAAAGGATCTTTTACCTCATCAAAGTTCGTCAAACGTTTTGCTACTTGAAAAATTGAAATGTCGTTGTCTAATACTGAAAAAGCTGTAATCACAAATAGGCCCAAGACGGGTGTGGTTTCTCGACCTGATTACATATATTTTGTCACTGCCTGCAAGATAAAACAAAATAGGCCTTTATAATACTGCAGCAATTGTAACACATGCCAAATAAACGAGACTGTTTTGGCAGAAATTGTCATTTTTATAACATGGCAGATTATAATTCACAAAGTGCCAATATCAAATGCCTATTAGCCCTACTACAAGCAAAAAGCTTTACGTTAGGAAATAGTTTTACACTTCATTCATACGCTCTGGTTTCTCAAGCATGAGATTGAAAAGTAGTAGTGCGAAATTTTTATAGAAATTTGAAATTGTCCTATTCTTCCATAATTTGTGTGATGTGTCCGTTTCTTCTCTTCCTCGTTCTAACAAACAATGTTGTCATCACCAATTCTGTATCTATTCCTGCCAATGTCAAAAGTTATTCGTTGGTTAACTTCACTAACTCTGCCAGAATCACCAGTTTAGTTATCCCGCAATTATTCTCCGGTTAGGCATTGTTACGTGTTCGTACTGTGTTCGTACAACGCATTTTCCGGGCTACTTCCAGAATAGACCTTAAAGCAGCTGCCAGCCGGAGACCGTACAACTGGCCCTTGCTAGTATAGCAGCGATCTGGCCAAAAATTTTCTGTCAAAATTTCATTTTCTTGGATACACCAAGAAGATAATACGTAATCTTTCTTACCTGTTATTCCTGTTAGTCGTTTATTCACACTCTGGTAGTCTGAATCTATGAATTTTGCTGGTAATCGCAACAACGCTCATCGTTCACAAACCCTACCAACCACATAATCAGACAGTGCTTGCCTTTCTTTCGTTCGGCTATACTCTGCTCATCCCGTATAGCCCGTTTTGTCTGCAGGAAAGTTTATTTCTAGATGTGACGAGGATTCCACTGACAGAGACATCACGTACACTATGCACACATTCACAAATCAACTTACGATTCATTCACAAATCAACTTAGAATGTGTTCAACAATGTTCAAAACCGACAGGGACGAATAATCGATAGACCAACTTGCGCTGGATGCTAGGCGCTTTGTGAAACAAGGTTTATATGAATTTGCCCCCCCCCCCCCTCCCCATGCACTCCTAGATCCAGGGCTGCTGCGCAATCTGGCAGCTTGAGCGTGCCAGTAAAATTTTTCCCGGTAGTACCTAGCTGCTTTTATACTGTGACTGCTTACACAGCTAACAGCCACGTTTCTGTAATCGGAAGCGGAAGAAGATAACGCTCTACTGTGCATGCACATGATCCCACTCGTAACTGCTAAAACAAATCTAATGTTAACAGTTATGGCGTCATGCTCATCGGAGGCAATTTGTTGTTACGAAGCATTGGATAGTCTTCCTAAAGCCTTTGACAGATTTTGCTGTTGGCAGACGCTTGTATGAGCACTTTGTTTTGTTGCTGTATATGGCGCATTTCCTTTGTAATTTAAGTTTTATTTTAGTTTTTTCTCTCGTTCACGTTTTATGGCTGCAGTATTATTCTACAGTAGCAAGATACAGTAATATCCTTTGTTAGAGTATTGGTTCTTACCAGTCAAAGGTACAAAAATTTAACTGAGAACAAAAACAATCAAAAATTCCCGAAATCCAAAAAAATTCCCGGGTTTTTCCCAGTTTTCTCCCGGATGAAAAAATTCCCGGGTTTTTCCCGGATCTCCCGGGTCATAGACACCTTGTATTATCAACTGCAGTTGTATCAAACAAGCATGAATTTTGGTGGCCCAAGCCCATTTCAACACGATAAAGCTGCGCAGAGTGGCCATGCGGTTTGAGGCACCATGTCACAGATTGCACGGCCCCTCCCACCAGTGGTTCGAATCCTCCCTTTGTGTGCGTGTGTGTGTGTGTGTGTGTGTGTGTGTGTGTGTGTGTGTGTGCGCGTGCGCGCGCGCGCGTCTAGTGTAAGTTAGCTTAAGTAGTGTGTAAGTCTAGGGACCGATGACCTCAGCAGTTTCGACCCTTAGAAATTCACAAATTTTGAACTTTGGACACAATACAAAAGGCAAACCTCACATCAACTGAAGGCTTCATAACAAAAGCAATTGATGGCAAGGGGTTATCAAACTATTTAGAATGTTTTTTCACTCTCTTGAAAAATGTAAATGCTTGACAAGGATCTTTTTGTGATGAAGTCTTCAATTACTCTAGCTTTTGTAGTTGGGAACTTTCTGCCATAGAATAATTGTCAAAGATGGATAGGTCTGCCATTTATCTATCTAATACAACGCACATTTTACTGTTTACCTTCTGGCTCTGATTTAAGTACTGGCTTTCTTCCTCAGGCTCTTCAGAAAAATGGTGGATGTATTTTCGTATCAATAAAAGTTTTTAGCATCTTCACACAAAAATCGTATTATGTATTTATGTGAAATACCACAAGAAATGAGCCTCGAATTGCTCAAAATGTTTAGCCTTCAGTGTATGAAAGAATTTTTGTTATTCACTGAAATAGGATTTTACACAAACCAGGCACATTGTCTTAAGGAAATGCAGTGACTGACTCACAAAAACTTATTGTATATTTCAGCCCTACATCACACAAATGATATCATTACTAGTTTCTTAGCTAGACATGTTGAGATGGTCAGTTTAAAAGTAAAGGAAAAGGGGGCTAGTAAACTACAAAATCAAAGTAATTTTTACACAAAACTACACACACTTTATGCACTAAATAGTAAAGCTTTAAAATACAACAGAGCAATTAGGAGATGTGCTCACGATGGGCACATATCTGCACTCTGGTTATTGGAACTGGAGGCTACTGTTAACTGAGCAACAGTATACAGTTGATTATTTGCCATACAAAAATAGTAGATTAAAATATTCACAATATAAAGTGATTGTGAGATCTATACTCCTCACAAACAAGCTCTGGAAAAGGAATTACATAACTACCAGTGTTGGTAAGTTAATTGTGCAATGCTCTCTTTGTAAACTGAGAAGTAAATCACTGTGACAGTTCTATAGACCTTGACAGTGAATGAATACCACGTTCAACAATGAAAGAATAAATTCTACTCACCACATAGAGGTGGTCTTGAGTGGCAGACAAGCGCAATGGAAAAGTGGTAATTAATTGAAACCCTCAGCTGCCGATAGGTGTTGTTGATATACCTCAATGGGGACAGCTGAAATGTGTGCCCCGACCGGGACTCGAACCCGGGATCTCCTGCTTGCATGGCAGATGCTCTATCCACCTGAGCCACTGAGGACACAGATGAATAGCGTGACTGCAGAGACTTATCCCTTGCACGTTTCCTGTGAGACACACATTCTCAACTGACCACAATTCTACATATGTAACGTACCTAATAGATATTTGCCCATCCACTCATTACTTGCGCATGCACCTGTCAGCAGCTGCGAGTTTCAATTAATTATCATTTATTCTAGAGAAGCTGCACGGTCATCAACAGTATCTGTTCTTTCGAGAACAGTTACTATCTTCACAATGAAAAGACATTATTCAGCTATTAGAGTTAAGTCCTTCATCAGACACAGACAACAAAGACACACATATTCGAACAGGCACAATGTGCATACACATGGACATTGTCGTCTACAGGTGCTAAGGCCCTTAGATGATAGTGGCTCTGTGTGTGTGTGTGTGTGTGTGTGTGTGTGTGTGTGTGTGTGTGTGTGTGTGTGTGTGGAGGGGGGTGGGGGCCCTAACGCATGTACAAATTTGTTGATGTATAGGTCTGACTAAGGACTTTTGATTGATAGCTGAGTGATACCTAGCAGTCTTTTTCATTGTGCCTGTCTGCCCACTCAATGCCTGCTCTACACAGTAACAGCATTTATCATTTCATTTATTTACAGAATTTTAACTCTCAGGGTATTTACACATCTTGAAAGACATTTATACCTGGCAATACAAATAAATACACGAAGTTTACTACACAGCACATGTAACTATTCCAATAAATGATTACCTCAACAATGCAACATAGCATTCACAAGCTAAATTTATTTTCATATTTCCAGCTGGAGAGAGAATACCATTTTTACGTGCAATGTTTCAGTGAATAACCTAGTTAAGTCCATAAGTTGATGCTGTAGCTGACTGTTCTCAAAATATTGTACATATGAATGGATTGTCAACATGGCTGAACAAACGAAAATACGCTTTTATCAATCGCACTGGAAAATCTAGTATATCACTAAGGTGGAAAATTCTCTGCATACCCGCCAGGTTAGCCGAGAGTGCTAATGTGCTGCTTCCTGGACTAGGGTAGGCGCAACGGCAGATTAATAATGAGGGCCGATGTGTCGGCCAGCCTGGATGCAATTTTTAGGTAGTTTTCCACATCCCACTAGGTGAATACCGGGCTGGTCTCCATGTCCCGCCTCAATTACATGACTCGCAGACACTTTAAAACATTCACACTATTTCATGGCTTCACTCTACGCAGACAGCTGGGGTACACTAATTCTGTCCCAGGGGGGATACGGGGTGGCAACAGGAAGGGCATCCAGCCACCCTCTAACAATGTTGTTGTTGTTGTTGTTGTTGTCGTCGTCTTCAGTCCTGAGACTGGTTTGATGCAGTTCTCCATGCTACTCTATCCTGTGCAAGCTTCTTCATCTACCAGTACCTACTGCAACCTACATCCTTCTGAATCTGTTTAGTGTATTCATCTCTTGGACTCCCTCTACGATTTTTACCCTCCACGCTGCCCTCCAATACTAAATTGGTGATCCCTTGATGACTCAGAACATGTCCTACCAACCGATCCCTTCTTCTAGTCAAGTTGTGCCACAAACTTCTCTTCTCCCCAATCCTATTCAATACCTCCTCATTAGTTATATGATCTACCCATCTAATCTTCAGCATTTTTCTGTAGCACCACATTTCGAAAGCTTCAATTCTCTTCTTGTCCAAACTAGTTATCGTCCATGTTTCACTTCCATACATGGCTACGCTCCATACAAATACTTTCAGAAACGACTTCCTGACACTTAAATCTATACTCGATGTTAACAAATTTCTCTTCTTCAGAAATGCTTTCCTTGCCATTGCCCGTCTACATTTTATATCCTCTCTACTTTGACCATCATCAGTTATTTTGCTCCCCAAATAGCAAAATTCCTTTACTACTTTAAGTGTCTCATTTCCTAATCTAATTCCCTCAGCATCACCTGACTTAATTCGACTACATTCCATTATCCTTGTTTTGCTTTTGTTGATGTTCATCTTATACCCTCCTTTCAAGACACTGTCCATTCCGTTCAACTGCTCTTCCAAGTCCTTTGCTGTCTCTGACAGAATTACAATGTCATTGGCGAACCTCAATGTTTTTATTTCTTCTCCATGGATTTTAATACCCACTCCGAATTTTTCTTTTGTTTCCTTCACTGCTTGCTCAATATACAGATTGAGTAACATCGGGGAGAGGCTACAACCCTGTCTCACTCCCTTCCCAACCACTGCTTCCCTTTAATGCCCCCTCTATTCTTATAACTGCTATCTGGTTTCTGTACGAATTGTAAATAGCTTTTCACTCCCTGTATTTTACCCCTGCCACCTTCAGAATTTGAAAGAGAGTATTCTAGTCAACCTCTAACAGTAACATTGCCAAATTCATAGAAAAAGGGCTTACCCCGTGCTGAAAGTACAAGAAAGGCCCAAGGAAACTAATGTGTATACAGTTATTTGATAGACTGTACTGCATCCTGAAAGGCTCTTCCAACCTACTGTCCAGCTCTCCAGTCCAACATTTTGGTAACAGGTTTGTCTTTCAGGATGATAATACACAAGTACACTGTGCCCACTTCGTAAAAGCCTTCCTCCTGGAAGCAGGAATCTGTTCATTATTTGTTGACATTAACAAGCATGAGAGTGCTAGACATTAAGTTGAAACTTGCAGTGCACTGTCACAGGGATCCTCATTACATACTGCACTACCTCTCAGAAAGGCCACCATTGGAAAAGTCATGCAGGTTGAGCAGTAACATCTTGACCACCTCACAAATAACATGCCGAAGAGGACACAAGCAAGTCACAATGCAGAGGATGGAGCAATACAGTATTCAAAATTACCCACACACCAGATTTAAATTTCACAACTTTGCACATTCCAACTGGCTGTCTTTACTTCGATTATTGTTTTATTTTTATGTAACACTGAAGCTATTCTTACTACCAAAGGCATTTCATATATGTGACCAAATTTAGTTGTTTAAGAAAGAAAGAGTTCTGCTACCTGAATATACAATTTCTTTGTAAATAATGTATTACAAACCTTATAAAGACGGGAATCAGCCCTGTTGTACTTCTTTGCATTTTCGAACATGATATTCATGTCACCAGCCACTTCACTAACTGTTCCATATTCGCCTCTCTGAAACAATGGTTCCAAAACAATCCAAATTTACATATAATGACTACAACACAAATATCAATTTAAGATATTCTTAAACATAATTTCACAGATGCAAGTTTTTCTGTAAAACTGATGTAGAAAAACATTATTAACTTTGCCATTATTTAAAATTTCCAAAAGATTTTCATCACTCCCTATATACTTCAGACCGCTTTACAGAGCTGAACATTTAACCCATATCAAAGAACAGATAGGTACACTTCTCCTTAGACATAAGAATTTTTTGTCATTAAAAAACTGCCTCCCTTTCAGCATAACCTGTGTGTTAAGACAGTGGGGTTTAAACTTGCCACTCCTACTTGACACAAGTCAGCATCATCCCTCTTGGATTTAAAAGTAATACACAAAATAATCTGAGGACCATGGTGAAAAATCTGGGAAAGACAATATGAATTAGGATCAACTGCTACTTACAACAGAGAAAAGATGGTGAGAAGCAGATGGCACATTTAAAAGTAGACTACATTATTTATGTATAAACATTGTGTGTGTGTGTGTGTGTGTGTGTGTGTGTGTTTTTCTTAATGAGAAGGAGGATTGTGTCTGACAGCTTTGTGTACTTTTCACTGCACTTTTAAATGTTCCTGTCTGCCACTCAATGCCTTGTCTGTCTGTTTAATAGTGATCCACCCTAATTCAAAATGTTGAAGACCATAGCAGTCACATAGACCATTTATTTTGTGCCTTTATATATGAACTGTTGCTTACAGTTTGACATAAAAACAAGCTGAGAATGGCTGTTACACTGTGCCCTTATTCTTGCTTGGAAATTTTCTTTTTACCAATATCCCAAAACTTAGCATCAATATGTGTGACACTGACTAATATTATTTGGGGAAAATAGGGATTAAACCCAACACAGAGTAAACAATTCCAAATAGCTGATCTGTCTGGTGCGACAGAACTCAAAATTAAAGCAGAAACTTCGAATTCCAAATTTACAAGTAATTTGTGTGGAAATATCCTACCATGCTCAAAACCTCAAGAGAGTGATGTAAATAATCATCTCCAGTATCAAAATAACTGAAAATCAGAAAGGTGCTAGGCTCTGAAAAAGAGGACTGAATAAGAGTCTGTAGCTTATCACTTTCTTAGTTTAGCATAGTGATAGGGATGCACCTACCAAAAATCAAGCATCTCAGAGCACACTGGATGATGCTGATACAAATCACTATGAAAAAGGTAAAGTTGGGAACGCTACAAGGACTGTTTATGTTCCGCACACGTGTAATGATTTAGAGACACTTCCTATGATTGCTGACAAGGATGCTGTCAACAATAAAGCAACACACTACAAGATACATGTAAGGAAACCCAGGCAACATTATTAAGGGAGAGGGAACGTGCCCCTAATATTCTACTGACGTATTATCAAAAATTCCTTCAATCAGGTTGGTTCAACATATATTGTTAACATTTTCAGAGTGTTACAGGTACAAACATGTAAGGTGATCTGTGGGAAGGGAATAGACCACTGAAGTGATTGTATGCAAGCTTTTGGTTGGGGGAGAGGTGAGATACGTCACTAAGTTGGCTACACCACTTTTAGCCCTCTCCCTGATGGGTTCATTCTTTTTAAGAATATTGCACCTCCTCACAACAGGTTTACTGGTACTTTTAAAACTTAACTCTCAGTTTCTCCATGTGTGTCCTCAACACATTCAGGTTCAACCTCAGTATGAGAGTAAATTTTCTGTAGAGGTTTTTTCTACATCTTGCCCTTTTTTTTCCTTGCTGCCTAGATTCTGATGTATGGCATGGGAGGTTGAGAGGAGTGACTAGTTTATTTCCTACAACAGACTTCATATCTGATTATTTCTGTGGATGGGTCATCAGTCAAAACAAGCATAGAATATGTCATCTGTCATGTCACCCCCCCCCCCCCACCCCTCCCCCCCACCAACCTGCTCCCATGTTTTGCTGTTATTCATACGTTATCTATCTCTCAGTGTCACTGTTGCTGCTGGTGACGGGACATTTTGGCATGTTGCTTGGTGTTCTTTTGCAAGGGTACTGGCAAACTAAGCACGGTATGAAGTGAATACAGGGTGTTACAAAAAGGTACGGCCAAACTTTCAGGAAACATTCCTCACAAACAAAGAAAGAAAATATGTTATGTGGACATGTGTCCGGAAACGCTTACTTTCCATGTTAGAGCTCATTTTATTACTTCTCTCCAAATCACATTAATCATGGAATGGAAACATACAGCAACAGAACGTACCAGCGGGACTTCAAACACTTTGTTACAGGAAATGTTCAAAATGTCCTCCGTTAGCGAGGATACATGCATCCACCCTCCGTCGCATGGAATCCCTGCTGTGCTGATGCAGCCCTGGAGAATGGCGTATTGTATCACAGCCGTCCACAATACGAGCACGAAGAGTCTCTACATTTGGTACCGGGGTTGCATAGGCAAGAGCTTTCAAATGCCCCCATAAATGAAAGTCAAGAGGGTTGAGGTCAGGAGAGTGTGGAGGCCATGGAATTGGTCTGCCTCTACCAATCCATCGGTCACTGAATCTGTTGTTGCGAAGCGTGCAAACACTTCGACTGAAATGTGCAGGAGCTCCATCGTACATGAACCACATGTTGTGTCGTACTTGTAAAGGCACACATTCTAGCAGCACAGGTAGAGTATCCCGTATGAAATCATGATAACGTGCTCCATTGAGTGTAGGTGGACGAAACTAAAATGAGCTCTAACATGGAAATTAAGCGTTTCCGGACACATGTCCGCATAACAAAGAGACATTTCCAAACGAGGCCATTCCAGCAGCAGCACAAAAATTTATGGCTAACTGTGGGTAGTAGAATTTCATCTGAGGCTTTCAATTATCTCAAGTTCTTTAGAAAAGCACTATACTGATCCAGAGTTCTAAATTTGTATCACAGTCATGAAAAGATACAAGAAGACAACCGCTCGCAGCTAAAAAGTCATTACTTGCTCCACCTCTAGACACACACAAGTCTTCTATCCTTCCCCCAATCAATTGCACAGCCCTTTCTGCTTCCCTCCTCCTCTCCTCTTTTTTGCCCTGCCAGCACAGCCTCCTAACGCTGCACCTAGCAACACACCATTCTCTCCTCACTATGTCCTTCTCAATGCCACCAGCAACACTACAGTACCCTCTGCAATCCCTTACCCTACTATCCTTCCCCCCTCCTGTCTCTGTACCACAATTACTACAGCCTAGAGAATATAGAGCCCACAACAATTGACAGGTATACCACGTCACGAAGCCAGTACCACACCAGGACAATTTCCATGCAGAATCCCGTTGTAACCTTTAAAATTTCACAGATTATGGCCAAGCCCTTATCCCATAGGCTACAGTTACAGACATCATACTTCCACTGTTCAATGTTTGTGCAGGGATCATCGGCTTAGTTAAAGCTGAATTTGTTTCTAGATTTGTGCACCTTTGCATCAGAACATAGTCCACAAACTGATGGAATCACCATCCTTATTGAAAACAGCTTGCATCTGTTATCCCAAGAGCAATGTTCAGAAATCAGTGCAGATTTTATTCAGATTATTATTTCGTGGGGAGGGAGAGGTTGGACAGTATAGATTGAAATTTAATGCAAAGAACAGTGAAGTGAAGATGACAGCAAATGATGAGATGAGACCAGCATCAAACGTAAGTATTAGAGGACAAGGTGAAAGTTTCAAGTACTTGGGGATCAAAAGGAAGATAGCTGGAGGCATGATAAGGAGATCAGTGAAAGGTGAATGCAAGCAGATGGATTCCTGCAGAGGATAAGAAGCCTTGCATGGAGCAAAGATGTACCAGTAACATCAGAAATGTGGGTACTGCAGATAAGCCAAGTGAGCAGCATACAGGCTAGCAAGATGAAATTTCGAAGAGGCAGAATAGTGGGTAGGGTAAGGAATGGCATGGTGAAAAGTAGTGATAAAGAAGCGATTCGAGAGACCATAGAAAAGACATAATTGAAATGGTATGGACATGTTGGCAGGATACCAAGACAAGCTAATGAAATGACAACAGGAGGCAAAAGACCTAGGGAAAAACCAAGACACAGATGCATCATAAGAGTGAAGGCATGTGTGAAGGAGAAAGGCAAATGGAGAAGGAAATATGGTGCGATGACAAGCAAAGACAGAGAGGCGTATGTTCCAAACAAATGCAACAAAGGGCTGCAACATGATTATTATTATTATTGTTGTTGATAACTGGGCGCAATAAAAGGAAAACTTTTGTAGCCAGTGCAAGTAGAATAAGCAGTTACCTCAACTCATATTTACTCAAGCTGTGTAGTGGTGTCTTAATGACTTTGAACCCTCATTCCTAAACAGCATAAATAATAGAGAAATGTTCAAATACTTCTGAAAATGATGGCTGACTAGTCTTGCTTTTCGGGGGCTTGTACTTTTAGAAAAAGAGTGACAGAAGCTGTTTTAGAAGTATGTCATATTTTGGGAAAATTTTTTCACAAACAATTATTCTAAAATAAGGAACATCAGACAGAAGTTACTTACATTTTCAATACAAATGCATATTTCTTTTCCTTATTAATGTTCTCTTCTGGACATCTGTTTTTCCATAAGTGATATAAAACCTGTGTTTTTGACATTAGATCACACTTTATGACCGCAGATTTCACGAAAGCCCAAAACTAAAGAAAGTAACCATCTTGAAAATAAGTTGTATGAGTGAAAATGCTGAAGAATGTTTAAATTTTTTATTCATCCTTCTCAGTTCCTTTCCAGTGTAACATAATCTGCGTAAAATACACAATTTACCAAATTTTATCCAGTTCCACAAAAATTTCGTACTGGGATCTCCATCCAGGGCTGAGTGTGCCATCACGTCTGTAACTTCAGCAGTCAGCCTGTGATGCTGCCAGAGGCAGAGGCAGTCGCAGGCCTCCTTTCACATAGGTTTCACCATTACCCGCCCCAAGCAGGAGTGAGATCACTGCTCACTCCTGTTGCACCTCTGTATCCAGAGACAATGAGTGTGAGCTGTGCGTGTATGAAAGTTTGTCTCTTTTTTTCCAAATCTGGAGGAGGATTTTCTCCAACAGCTTTGTCTACTTTTAAATGTGCCACTCTGCCGCACAATGCCTCCTCAAATGTTAGGAGTGGTAATCTATCCTATTTATATTGTTGTTATTCTACCAGGGAGTTTCCATCGTTTGATATATCAAGGCAAAATGCACAAATAATTCTGAACAGCATTTTTATCCAAGGATTTAAACTAAATAAAAAATCCCCCAAGAGTGTGAAAGAGATAACTAAAATACATTTATTTAAAAAGACAATCAAAGCATAACTCTCAAATGCTGCACATTATATAGTTAAAGATTACACAGAGAACTCACAGTAGGGGTTATTAATACAAAAAAATGTAATTGCTAGTGCAAAATATTAATGTTTCAGCATCTACACCTCATATGGGGATATAGATTCAGTTTCTCAGACAGATAGAAGGGAGCATATGGAGATATAACAGATGTGTGGTACCACTGTTGTGGCCCTAGAGTCCTCTTCAAGTTTGTGGGGTTGGTGTGCAGTGAAAAGCATCAAAATGCTAAATGAGCAATGCACAGTAATTGTTTATGTTATTAAGCTGACTTGTTGCAAGTATGTTCAAATGTCTGAGAACTGCATGTCTTGTGTAACTGAATGAGGTAATATTTTTGTTAAGGCACCGGCCTTAGATTCAGGAGGGTGGAGGCTCCTCCTGTCTTGCCATCCTGTCTAAGGTTGTTCATGTTCCACCAAAAACACTCCAAACAAAAACCAGGATAGTTCCTTCAACAGGATAAGAGCCAATCATTGTCCTGTCCTCCCATTAAACACATCTGTCTATTTATGTGTATTTCCCTATGAATTGTGTTCCCCCTGTACTAAGCTGACTGAAACTATAACACTGTAAAATTATGAAAGGAGCAATAAATTGCTGATACTGCCACTCTTTGCTGTGGTGTAGTTTGCATTTTAGCACCCTCAGTACTTTGTTGGACGGGTCTGCTTGCAACTGATTATTGTGGAAGTAATGTTTACTTTGCAATTATACTTACAGGAGGATGTATCTGTGCTTCCACTGCTGGTCTGCGTCTGAGTGGATATGTCAACACAGGAGGTACTCTTAACCACTGAATGTCACATTCATGCAGCTGCATCGATTTGTATCTTTTTTTTTTCCCCATTCCGCATAAGATTACCCCTTGGGGACTGATCTCCCACACCTTTTTCTTCCTAAATATTTCAGTTTTGATTCTACGTGGCAAGATCATGAGAGCAATTGACACACACCGTAATTTTTTAAGCAATTTTTTTAAAAAAAAGACGTTTTTAACCTTTTTTATTATTTGATTGCAAAGCCAGTTTAAAATCCCTGAAAATTGTCATCTGATCTTTCTTCTTCTTCTTCTTCTTCTTCTTCTTCTTCTTCGCCATTTTCGTTGTCCTATACATATACAGGATGGTCTTCACTGCCATCAAGAGCATTACTTATGCCACACTTCTTGAAAGATTTAACAATAATGCCTTCCCTCACTATAGACCATGACTGTTTTATTCATTGACACACTTCTTTGATTGCAAGTCGTTTTAAGGCTCCCTTCAGTGTGAATTCGTGGTGGGTCTCATCCATCATCCATTTGTTCCAGTCCTCTATCACATACACTTTAAATATTTTATTTATCAAGACATCAAGCAGTTGCGATTGTGAAGTAAATCCTCCCAGAAAAACATCAAGCTATGTATTTCCCTGTCTGAATTTATCTTTCACAGAATTTTTCGACACTGAACTGATCCTGCACAAGAAGAGAAGAATTCACAAGCTGTGACACGGTCACGAATGGAACTGTGACCCAAAAATTTACAACAAACTTCTTTTTTCACATCTATGGTCACAAGTTTGTGACGACAGGTGTCAAATAAAAGAAATTTATTCTAGAGAACTCTTCTTCAATAAAGCACCTTTCTTTCTCTCTCAATCCCTAATTGCATACCAGCATAGTCCATCCAGCCCTTGTCATGTAGTTTAACAACACCACCTGGTGGCATTTCAGAAGTTTCTGGCAATGTTTTGGGCTTGAAAATGTTCACTGGATTATGTTTAATACCATCGGCACAACATGAAAGGACAACAGTGTAGTGCATTATAAATGTCCACTTGTTTTTATAATTACAGTTTTAGCATCTTTCATGGCAACAGTTCTGTTGCTTGGCACACCAAACATCAGAGGAGTTTTGTCCATGTTCACTATTTGGCTTGGTTACACGTGGGTTTCTCTCGATGTTGAATAATAAAGCGATGGAATAATAGTATTTTCTCTTCATACTCTTGTGGCATTTTCTGAGATATTTTGGTTTTGGTTCGCATACTAAGTCCATGATGCTTCATAAACCTGCAGCACCAACAAATTCCGCCCTTAAAGTCTGTTAAGTTCCACTGTAACACTAGCTTACGGGTGTGTATTTGAATCATTTTCATACTAATTTCAATGCCATTTTGTCAGTGTCCTTAAATCCATTTCAATGCATCATCATCTAGTTTTGGTCATTTTGCATTCAATCCTCTTTTGCAGATTTAGTCTTCTTCATTTTCTTTATATTCCAGTTCTTATTTACTAGCCCACCAATCACAAATGGTTTCTTCTGTTGGTGGAGGGG
Source organism: Schistocerca serialis cubense (assembly GCF_023864345.2). Lineage (NCBI taxonomy): Eukaryota > Metazoa > Arthropoda > Insecta > Orthoptera > Acrididae > Schistocerca > Schistocerca serialis. The sequence goes on along the minus strand of NC_064644.1, from coordinate 427,545,050 downwards.
CAAAATGCTGGTGACTACTTTGAAGGTTAGTAAAACTTTGAAACACATATATATTTTGTACGAGCTGTAAATAAATTGTTGCCACTATTAATGTTCCAACCCTCGCGTATTTTGGTATGGATGTACCCTGTGATCGATTACACTCTTACTGTCAGTTGACAACTGCATTTTTCAGTGGTCCACTTGACCCACTAGAGGTTTTTAGATTTTGGGTCAAATCATTTTGGCTGCACCGATGCTAAGGAAATAAATGTACACCAAAGTGAGCTCCCAAATGCTTGTTGTCTTTGTATATCTGAGGGACAGTACAAATACATTTCCGAGATGCTGCCTGCTAACAACTTTTTTCCCCTCAAAAGTCATCCAGATTATCAGCAGACACAAAAAGCAATACCCCTCTCCGATCCAACTGCCAGTACCTGAAGAACACACAAAATGGCAATAAATGATCTCAGAGGCAAACACTGTACCAGGTTCCTTACCTGAAGCTTTTTTCGAATCTGAGAAAGAGATATAGGATTCTTTATCTCCTTATAGTAGTCTGGATAATATCTTCTTGATGGTAATTTCCAAAATGGTTCACTTAAGAGGTGGCCTACAACGAAGAAAAAACAACAGTAAACAAAAGAAAGAAGTTTGTATACCAATTTCAAAATCATAAACCACAATTTACCTTGGTTATTTGTATTGTTCTTTATGGTCTCATACAACTGCCAACGAGGATTGTCAGTGTCCTCTGCAGTATCTTCTTCTATAAGGCCTTCATCTTCAGATTCTTCCTCCTCATCTCTTAAGGCAGCTGTAATGGCAGATAAAGACTGGGACCCTCTAAGCCTCTTACTCCTGAAAATCAAAGTATTTATAATAAATATATAAAAATACATTATGGAAATACAATACATATGTTATAAAATATGAACATGGAGGCTTCAGAGGCTTGGAGAGGCAGTACGAAGTCTTCAGCTAACAGTAATTGCTGTTTAATTACACCAAATTCATGGGAAAGTGGCACCTGTTGAATATCATCATAAATGATATACCACCCTAACAACTTTTTGTTTCTTCTAATTAACAAGAATACTTGCAGCAGCAAGCAAATCCCTTGTTGACAGTTGCACTCACAAAACCTAAACAAAAGTTAGTATCCAATTCCCAACAGCCAATACATTTTATGCCAAGGAAATAGTTACAACTACCAAACCCTCCAAATCAAAAGTGTTTTCGCCAATCTATTTTTTCTTGCTTTTCTTTTTATTTGCATATTTCTTTCTCTCTTTCGTTTTTATTTCTTTCTGGTAGCTCAGTAAGTTGTTCTCATCTCACAAGGAAACCACATGCCTATCAGATTTTTGCAACATTTTTTATATTTATGGTACGCGAGTCCAGAACTAAAAACATCAATTTGCCAAAGCAGCTTGATATAACTCTCAAAAACCAGTGTCACAGATTAAAACCTACGGCTATACATGGGACACAGACAAGCTGGCGGTGGCTCCATTACACTCCACTGGACTCATGGATGCCCATATGAATATTCCCAATATTCACATGTTGGGAACATTCACATGGGCATCTGTGGGTGTAGTGACACTCAAGCAAGGCATTGTGTGGTCAAGGAGTCTCTTACACTGGTTGCAGACGTCATACACCCATTCACGACAATCATGTTTCCCGATGGCAGTGGCATTTTTCAAAAAGACAATGCACGGTGTCACAAGGCCAGGAGTGTGATGGAGTGGTTTGAGAAACACAGTGACAAGTTCAAACTGTTCACAGTAATGAAGATGAAGTACTCATAGCTCCTAAGCAATGCACTGGACAGTCTATGTTCACTAGGCATTTTTGTCTTGTTTTGGTCCATAGTACTACTTCTCAAAATATGGAAAGCAAAGAGCTTGCAGTAGGAGATATTTGTTTCACAGTATAGATGATGAAGTACTCATAGCTCTTAAGGTAATCATTTTACAGCCCTTGTTTACTAGACTTCTTTTTCTTCAAATGATCACTCCTGTCATATCCCAGGGTATTGACCATTCCTCCTGGGACACCCTGTATACATAACATTGAATATTACATAACACAATATTGTTAAATTTATAAGAAAATTCCAGAACCTATTACAAAACATGAAAATGAATTTAAAAAATATATGCAGAAAGCAACATGCAAACTGGCAACCTCTCAAGTAAAATTCCACACCTCTACCCACTACACTATATGTACGAAGTTTCAGTTTAAATCTATGTCTCTGAACTTATAGTGTAATGAAGGCTTTGAACACCAATATATCATTAACTGATATTTAATTACAACTAATTGTACTGCAAATGACACTTTTTGATAAGTTTTCGACATGTTAGTGCCTTTAATTGACATACCTTCACTGGATGCAAATTATATTATTGTCACATCTAAACTGCACCCACATCAGTTTGTAGCATCTTCTCCACTTCCTCTAGGAGTATCCGTCATTCACCCAAGAACAGTGATGAATAATCCTGGTGTCAAATGGTGTTTTACCACAGGCCACTTGGTCTATCTTTCCTCCCTCCACATTTGAAAGTACACAAAAACTGCTGCACGGTGTCCAGCACTCGCCAATGTTGTTCCGTGATCAGGACAGATCCTACTGTCAGTACAATAGTAGCTTCCACCTTGTATTGTCAGTACGCATACTGCAGTGTGATCCTTCACCAATAACATTAAGCTGCCCTTCCTGAACCCTTTCAGCCGTCCCTGCACATATACTTTCAGAGACAAGTTGTGGCTGATTGTGAAAATTACTGATTTGAAGTTCTCCTTGAGCATCTACATTACGGTGATCCCTTATTTTTGGACTTCAATATTTTTGAGTGCCTACCCTCCAGTTCGGTTTGAATGACTCTAAAAAATGGCTGTATAAAATTTCGTTGTTATCAAAACACTGTAACCTATGCTGATCCGAGTGCAAACTCTCTTGAGGAACATGATCTTTCTCAATATTCGCAGATGTTGCGCTGAAGTAACCTCTGCATTTCAGTATGCCCACATGGTGCAGAGTCAGTTGTTTATTTCTTCACTTAAAACTTCCGGGCTGATAGGACGTGGTCGAAGTATAAAACTCTCTCCTGACGTTTCATCTCCGACTGCGGGAGACATCCTCGGAGGTAAAGCGGCGAACTGCGAAGAGAACTCGACAAAGCGCTGATTATATAGGCAGTACAGAGGGCGCCACAGTCGATCACGTGGGGTCGACTATGAGATTGTCTCTGGTAATGCCAACATTCTCGATTGAAAGTAATCAATCGTCACACTTGCGGTGCAACGCTGACATCCAAAATTTTATCCAGTTTAACACCTTCGTCTTTCCTGTTAAAATTATTACGATGTTTATCAATCTCGATAGCCTCTTTATACAAGCATGCATAATAATGTGAGGTTTTTGATATGACGCTCGTCTCGCTGAATTTTATTTCATGATCACCTTCCTGGTAAACATGTTCCGTTACGGCCGATTTATCCGTGTGACCCAGGCGGCAATTCCTCTTATGTTCAACAAGACGGGTGTTCACACTTCTCTTTGTGGTGCCGATGTAAACCTGTCCACAACTACAAGGAATTTTATATACCCCCGGTGTAGTCAAAGGGTCTCGTGCATCTTTTGCCGACCTTAAAAATTCTTTTATTTTTCTGGTGGGTCTGAAAATAGTTTCCACCCCGTACTTGCCTAAAACTTTCCCAATGCGGTCTGTGATCTTACTAATGAACGGAAGAAAAACTTTGCCCTTGGACGACTGTTGTTCGTCGTTACTCCTGATTCTCTGCCTAGAGCAAAGTGCTCGATCTATATCCTTGCTAGAATAGCCATTCTTCACGAACGTTGACCGTAGATGTTCAATCTCATCTTTTAAATAAACAAGTTCACAAAGTTTGTACGCCCTGTCTACCAAAGTGGTGCGAAATCCACCATTTATGTCTTCCTTGGAGTTCGCTGAAATTTTAGTCAGTGTCTTCCTCAGAAGAGATGGGAAGGCATCCTTGGAAATGGTCCCACAAGTGTGTTTCTTACAATCAGTTAATACAGCTCGCCACGCTACTTTCATTGGCCTGAAGAAGCTTACATCGAGCAGTTGGATGAGGTGCGTGCTATTGGGGGGAAGGAGAATGAATGAAATATTGTTCCGCTCACTCTCTTCAATAACACATAAAGACACATGACTGGATAAGTTGTCTCCAATCATGACTGGATAAGTTGTCTCCCTCTTCAAAAAGGGCAAAGCGATTGTAAAGAACCTGTCTTCAAATACTGGCAGGTCAAACCATCCACTTTTGTTCCTACTGAAACGGGTTCCTTGTGGTCCATCTTCTTGCAATGTGCCCACAAATGCTCTGATTTGTAAAGAACATACGGAGGAAGCAGTTTACCATCAGCACTACCATCCAGAATGAGATTTTCACTCTGCAGCGGAGTGTGCACTGATATGAAACTTCCTGACAGGTTAAAAATGCGTGACGGACTGGCACACAGTATTAATCTCCCAGGAAGTTTCATCAGCACTAGCTGCCATCATTATTGAGACACTAGATTTTGATGAGTCACTTTTTCAGCATGCTTACTCCCTCGTTTTGTAATTATCTGCTGCTTGCCTGGATCATCTGACATGTTGGTTTCATCATCATAGTTGATCGTGTTGCTAGGTGGGAGATTTTCCAGCTTTGCCTTGATATTGGAGAAAAACATCTTAACAGTCTCTTTGTTCACCTCTGCACGAGCTCGTTTAATATTTTCGCTTAAGCGAACGGAAAAATCTTCTGACTGTCGTTTGAGGAATAAATGCACCCATTCTTCTCCTGGCAAATTATGAAATTTCTTCTCTGTTCGGCCAGATTTATCAAGGCAGCCTTTAACTAAATATCTAATATCCAATTTAGTAAAGGGAAATCCCCAATGTGCAGCACTCAAGATACCTTGCTTTAACATTTCTTCTTCTTCTTCTTCTACTACTACTACTACTACTACTACTACTACTACTTCTTCATCTTCATTTGGTACTGGCTGTCCTCCCATTTTTTTCGGATGTGCTTCCTGCACTTTATTTTGTAGGGTTGATATAGAAGTACCATACAAATCACATGCTTTTTTGTACGGTAATTTACCCCTCTGAATATCAAGAATAGCTTTATCTAAAAGAACCGTGTCATAATTACACCGTACTGTAGCCTCCTGCTCTTATACGTTCTTGGCATTGTCCAAAATCACCCTACACAGTACACAGTTTTACAAAAACTGTCGTTATTTTATAACCTTGCACAAGAAACTCGACAAACTTTTACAGAAATTGTCTCAATGCTGTTAGCTACTGAGCACATCGACAATTACAGTTACAATATCTTCCCCATCGGCGCAGCAATAGAAAGTTTCCACTTTACGATAATGCATGGATTTTTTACACTGAAACTGTTCGTCAATTATTCACCTAGGGAAACAACTGACGCAAAATAAAAGTTGTGGAAAGCAATAAATGCAATCTTGCGCTTAAAATAACTGGTGCATGGACGTTAAAATAAGTAACTCTTTGTTTCTATGCAGTGGTAAAGAGCACATAAGCCATCATGTCCGAATTTGCCCCGGTGCCTGAAATTACCCCGTTTGACGGAACCATTTGTGTCACACATATTTCCCATTCGCTGTCTAAGATGTTACATCAATAATGAAGCACAAGGGAGCGTGTGTTTTGACAGGCAAGATAAAATCCCAAGTAATTGGATACAAATTACCATTAAATAGACAAATGTTGTAAGTTTTATTCTATAACATAAGGGAAGTAAAATTAACCGTTAGTGAAAGTGCTAATCTTGTGGTTTGCAAATACATTATTTTCGTAAGAAAAAGAGAATTCTGGCAGAGCTATTCAGGATCATTCACAAAAACTTATGAAGTTGCTTTTAGAGTGGAGAAATTTGCAAAGAAAGTGTCAAAATGTTTTTAAGCGTTGTGAAGAGAAGTTAATAAATACTTCAGATAATTATTTGAGTTCACATGCTAGAACTCTACAAACAATCAAGATGGAACAAGGCGGGACGTTTTTACTTCGATAGATACAGCTAGGGCGAAAAGGCTGCCTTGCAGGAATAGACCAAATACTTACTGATAAAGAAGAAGAGGCAAGGCAGAGAAAATTGGAAGAAGAGAAAAGGCAAGTGAAACAAAAGTACAGAACATCTACTTCTAGATCTTCTGCTGTGCTTACTTCATCACCTAATGACTCAACCTTTTTTCACGTTAAGATGAAATTGATGTTGGTGATGGTGAGTTCTGACAACATACTTCTGAGAGTAGTTCATTGAAGAATGCTGCAAGATGATGTAGCAAATATTTCATTACTTAAAAATTAGCATCTGTCTTGGATAGACGCCAGCTGGATGTAAGAGACTCTATATACATACTTCAGATGGCAGCATATGCAACTGGTCGCAATATTGAACAGCTCTGCTTCAAAAAAATATTCAGACAGAAGAAAAGGGGAGAAGTGTCTGAAACAACAAAAAAAGCTTTCAAGAATGATGTTTTGGGATAGTAAACAGTCACCAGAATTAAATGTCTATGACCCAAAAGAAGAAAGACTTCCAATCAGTGCTACATTTGGAGACAGTAAACAGCTCACTGACATTCTAATATTAAACAATGGTTCTGGCAAAGAACAAGCGAATGTTCTTTACGCATTGCAGACAATGTCCAAAATCTCTGCAGCGATACAACTGCCTCGAACACTGGCCATCTTAAGGACTGAGCGAGGTGGCGCAGTGGGTAGCATACTGGACTCGCATTTGGGAGGACGACGGTTCAATCCCGCATCCCGCCATCCTGATTTAGGTTTTCCGTGATTTCCCTAAATCGCTCCAGACAAATGCCGGTATGGTTCCCTGAAAGGGCACGGCCGATTTCCTTCCCCGTCGTTCTCAGATCCGACGAGACCGATGACCTCGCTGTTTGGTCTCTTCCCACAAACAACCCAATCCAACCCAACCCCATCTTAAGGGGCATGTACCTTACCACTACATAAACAGGACAAGGAGTTGTATTTCCCATGCTGTCATCACACTATGAACTCATTTTAAAAAGTGTATTTGAATGTAACATATGTGGTATAACGAGCAGCCCTGACATACCAGTATGTAAACTGGGAAAGTATCAATGTTAGTAATTTTCACACTTCCTAAAGAATTGTGGATCTGTTTTCTAAAGAGTCAAAAATTAATATGTTTTCATGCCTTCAGTGTAACAGAGCTATAAAAGCTCCTCTTCTGGATCCCTGCTTCTTGTAAGATCCGATATCACGAAAGAATAGATTCCATGATTTCAAAGGCAGCCTTAAGGAACTTATGTCATCATTTGTGGTATCTATCATAACAGCTGTCACTCACGCGTTCTTTAATGATGAAGTACATGTAAAAACCAAAAACAAAATGGTTGAAAATTTGGACAGAAAGAATCCAGAACTGGAAAAAGAGATATATACCTTTTTGTGGAGAACTGGATGGACACTCATACGGTAAGTTCAATGTTATTCTGATTACGTTTTATTATTGATTTTAATTTGTTATTTTACATCTCCTAATTCACTTTTGTCCTCATTTCAGAGAAAATATTAGTCTACTTTGTGTCCAGCGAGAGGAAATACCTCTTATTATCTTACCTGAAGATTGTGGACACTAAGTTTCTTCAAGAATGCCCTTCGATATGACAGATTTTCGTTTCATTGCTCTCAACAGTTGCATGTACCAAATCACAGTGATATGTAAAGCCTTTAACCAAGAATATGTCACTTACTTTTATTATCATAAACTGTACCAAAGCAATGCATTTACAAGTAGTCTTTAACATGCTGCTAGTTTGAAACATTATACCGGATGTCTCACCTAACTCTGCTACCTCAAATGTATCTGGAACAACAAAAGATATTCAAAAACAGTTTTCACCAGCATGAACGTATGGCAGGGGCTTAGGAAACCAAATACTATGCTAAATTTTAAAGTGTAAACAAATACTTTTTTTCAACACAAACTTGCGTATTTTTAAATGGACACCCCCTATTATGATTTTTGTGATTTTTCATGCTATTGATTGCATACGAAAGAATAGGGGGTGTCGAACTGAAAATACGCAAGTTTGTGTTGAAAATAGTATTTTTTTACGTTTTAAAATTTTGCATAGTATTTGGTTTCCTAAGCCCCTGTTGTATGTTCATGCTGGTGAAAACCATTTTTGAATATCTGTTGTTGTTCCAGAGATATTTGAGGTGGCAGAGTTAGGTGAGACACACTGTATTTGAACAGCATGTGCGTTATAATATAAAAACCACAAAATACAGGCTTTGACCAAAAAAAAAAAACTCAAATACTGAATATCGTAAGTTCTGCTTATGACTTGTGATCTTGCATTTCACTGGTCAAGTTCCTCTCCAGCAAGAAAAAATCTGACATATCTGATTCTACTATCCACACATGGGAATGTGTCTGTATCATATGCTGTACCATGCAATACAAACACACATCTAAGAGAAAACAATTGTACACAGCCTCTACTGGAACCTTATCTTGGGCAGCATTGTGAGATTACAGACTGGCTACTCAAACTTGGAAAAATTCCCTCAGAATTCCAGATGTGAGGAGGAAGATTGCTTTCAAGAAGTTCCTGATAAATTAATGGTGAGTGGAAAAGAAGGGGAGGAGAGTCAGCTGAGCTACATACCAGCCATAAGCAGTAGTTTATATGGAATAATGATCAATATATATTACACAAGTAAGTGCACAATGCATGTGCCACTAAAACTCTGAAGTGAGTCCTGATATGATGAAGCGAGTTATATGGTGTGGTAGCTCTCTATCTCCCATCCATGAAGAAGGTTCCCGTTTTTACCTTAAAGGTGTCCTTTTGAAGATATAAGGGCTGGGAAGTTTTGTCCTACAAAAATTTCTAAAACATTCCAGAACATTTGAGTGAATTTGAGAACATACCACAACACAATGATCCGTGGTGATTTGGAATGTTGGGAATAGTCTGGAACATTTGGGAAGATTCTAGAACACTCCTAAACATTGCGGACAACTCAAAGCCTTTTTGTATGTTTTGGAATTTGCCACAGGTGGGGCTACCCACCGTTAGGTGTATATAAAGCAAGACACATCGTGAGTTCGAACATCAATTTCTTATCAGTGAGGAAGGAAGGAACTGGAAAAGTAGTGCAGTGAGTGAACAAAAAAGAACAGTGTGAATAGTCAAAGTGATGCAGCGACTGAACATAAATCGAAAATAAAGTGTGACAAGTGTGTGAAGTGTACTTAATGTATTTGTAAATAAAAAGTTGATTCAATTTATATTTTAGATAATGCGCAAATGTAAAAGAGGTCTTGCCAATTCTGAAGCAAAATGGTGAAAATAAGAACAGAGGAAAAATGAAACAGACACAGAGCTCAAAGCATGTTTAAGTTCCCAACGAACGACAATGAACACCATGACAAGCAGAGAAACCAAAGAACAATGAAATGATGGACTGAACAATCAAGAATTGTGACACAATCTAATAATAAAAGACTGTGAACTTAACCCAGTCACGAAAATATCATCCTCTGAGAAGTACAGACAAGGGTAAGTAAACAGTACAACCTCACAAATGACGCATTCCACTACAGCCCAACAAAAGAATATAACAAAGACAAACATGTCATAATCACAAAAATGTGTAACATCTGCCAATTTTGCAATGCAAAAAAAATTCTGTTTCATGAATGGAAAAATTCGATTACCATCACTGGAAACATCTCCGCAAGGAATTTTTACATTACATGACAGGGAAAATTCAGAATCAAAACACTTTCTTCAAAATGTAAGTGTGTACAATGCCTGCTTCCAAATGACTTCTTTTGATATCTGTTCGATCAATACTAACAAAGATGAAATTGACTTTTTTTTCCCATTCAAGGACAAATCTATCACAACATGGGATCATTACCACCACCACCACCCATCGAAGACCATAAATTTCTGCAAGTACATTTCATCAGAAATAAAGAATCAGAAATTGATCAACAATGCACAAGTACCAGCGGATCAAGATGGCGCTGATAGAGAAAGTACGTGTAGGTTCAGCTCCCAGTTATGAAGATAAAAGTAATAGTAATTGTAAATTGTGTATCAGAAAAGTTCGTAAAGGAATTCAGTGTAGAACCTGCAAGTACTGGTTTCATGAAAATTGCTGCAAGATCAACTTAAAACTCGTAACTGATGACTATTTGTGGACCTGTGGGCCGTGCGTAGCAGCCGCGTGTAAAAGTAAATTTTCAAACATTATCAAAAATAAGGACGAAATAATCCGAATGCTACAAACCGATATGGAAGTGCTAGAAGTGAAATACGCTGTCCTCCAAGACCGATGTACAGCTCTACAAAACAGTAGTGCTTCGACAGTGTGTGTAGATCGGTGTTATGTACGTCGTGAAAACGTAACCGTCGACGACGCCACATTTATATACAAGAAAGGAAACCCACAAGTGAATAAAGAAGCCTCAACAGTGGACAAAGTTCAGTGCTTGATAAACCGTGATAATTCAAATAACAAAAACAGTGCATCTAAAATTGTAGTTGACGGCAACATGTGTACACAAAACACACGTGGTTGCGTAAGAAAAAGTTCCGACCGCGTACGTAAACTAACACAACGGAAAAATAACGGAAAAATATTTGGAGACAGTCATGCTCGCAATATTTCGACATGCATGTCGAACTCCACTCAAGATGGTTCGTGTATATCAGCAATTGTTAAACCAGGAGCAAAATTCGTGAATGTGGTAGAAGACATACACACAGAATGTGCTAAATTCACGGAAAAAAGACTGTGTTGCGATAATCGCAGGAGCAAACGATGTTTATTGCAACGAGGCCAGCACTTTCATTAAAAAGCTACTCGTATTGCTGCAGTTATTACAGCATACAAACATAATACTAACAACTGTGCCCACGAGATATGACCTGGCAGACTGGTCTTGTGTGAACAGAGAAATTCGCCTAACGAATAGTAAACTGAAACACTTTTGCACTATAAAGTTTACGAATGTGACACTACTGGATACAGACAGGTATGAGAGACACTGCTTCACAAAGCAGGGACTACATCTAAATCAGTTTGGCAAAAATAAACTAGCAGCAGACATTGGAAAAGCTTTTCATGAAATAATAGGCCTAAACAACAACGATCATGAAAGCAGACCAGTCATAGCCCTAACTAACGAGGGAAACTAGTGAGCTGGGCCAACTCTAGCAGGATTTGGTCCAGTAACAAAAATCTGCAACAAGTAATTAATAAACAAACGAAAGTTCACTCAAACAGCAATACAATTAAAGACAAACAAAAGCTAACAGTGTTTCATCAGAACATAAGAGGCCTATACTGCAAGCTGGATCAGTTCACAGCAAATATAGAAGACACAAAAGGTATAAACAGTGCCCACATTCTGTGTCTAACAGAACACCACATCACTGCTGGTATTGAAGTGGTCCCTATTCCCAGCTATGTTTTGGCAACGTCTTATTGCAGGAACTATATGGACAAAGGAGGAGTAGCTGTATATGTAAAAAAACAATGTCTTGTTCACGGCAATAGATGTACAAAGATCTTGCTTTTAGCTACATTTTGAAGTATGTGCTATAGAGGTGCCAGACACTGTCTCCAGATCAACAGTTGTGGCAGTTTACAGGGCACCATCTGGTAATTTTAAAGTGTTTGTTAAACAATTAGATACTCTTTTGTTGTACTTAAGTAGAAAAAATAGGGGCATGGTAGTTGTTGGGGATTTTAACATAGATTTCTTGGTTAATTCTCCCTGCAAGGTGGAGTTTGAAAATTTCATGGGCACGTACAACCTTGTTCCCGTGGTTAGCTCGCCCACCAGAACCACAACCTCTTCCAGTACTCTCATTGATAACATTTTTGTTGATCAGAGTAAAGTCAACCACATTAATATTGAAATGGTTATAAATGGTCTGTCTGACCATGACGGACGAGTTACTTTCAACAGCTTGGGAATTCCTCTGAGTGACACCTCACTTAGATGGAAAACAGTAAGGAAAATAAGTGAGGAAGCTATTCAAACGTTCAGATCATGTCTTCAGCATACTGACTGGACACCTGTTTATCTAGCAGAAACTGCTAATTCAAAATACAATTTATTCACAAATGAGATAGCAGGTACCTTTGAAAGTGTATTTCCAAAAAAGTCATACAGGGTCCAACCTGCTAGGTCTGCAAAAAAAAACCATGGCTCACTAAGGGCATCATAGCTTCCTGTCAGAGAAAAAGACAACTCTACATAGCATCAATGACTTCTAACAACCCTGCTCAGCTAAAACATTATAAACTCTACTGTAAAATTCTTGCCAAAGTAATTAAAAACTCTAAAAGTATGTGTATAGCATCTGAAATTACTAGTTCTGAAAATAAAATTAAAACAATCTGGAATGTGATGAAGAGAGAAACAGGGACTGTAAACTACACCAAAGACAAAAATATTGTTTTAACTGTTGACAACTCAGAGATAACTAATAGTGAGGAAATTGCTGAAATCTTTAACCAACATTTTTTAACTGTCCCAACACAGATAGGTTGCCATGGTTCTGTAGATAAAGCTGCCTGTATAATGAAAAATTATTTTCCAGAACCTTTCAGTCAAATAAGTGTGTTTCCCATTATTGCCAATGAAATCAAAAAAAAATCATACAGTCTTTGAAAAATAAACATTCTGCTGGTATCGACGATATTTCAAGCAAGCTGTTGAAGGCTTGCTGTAGTGAAGTGGCCGAAGTTTTGTCTCACATCTGCAACACATCCATGCAACAAGGAGTGTTTCCAGACAGAATGAAATACTCTGTTGTCAGGCCCCTGTACAAAGCAGGGGATGCTACAAATGTGTCAAACTATCGCCCTATCTCTCTATTAACAACATTTTCAAAAGTCATAGAAAAAGCTCTGTACAACAGGATTGTGGCACACCTTGGTGACCTGAACATCATTAACAGTCAGCAGTTTGGGTTTCAAAAGGGAGTTTCAATAGATAACGCAATTTTCTCATTCACAAATGATGTTCTAGTGTCTATAAACAGCAAGAGGCTGCCAATTGATGTCTTATGCGACCTATCAAAGGCGTTCGACTCTGTAGATCACCAGATACTCTTCAAGAAGGCCTGTCATTATGGAATTACAGGACCTGTAGGGAACTGGTTAAAATCGTACCTCGAAAATAGGAAGCAGAAGATTATTCTAGATGTTTCAGATAGTGCATCACAATATATAGTGGACTCTGAGTGGGGAATTGTGCAGCATGGAGTGCCACAGGGATCAGTGCTTGGGCCCTTGCTGTTCCTCATATACACTCCTGGAAATGGAAAAAAGAACACATTGACACCGGTGTGTCAGACCCACCATACTTGCTCCGGACACTGCGAGAGGGCTGTACAAGCAATGATCACACGCACGGCACAGCGGACACACCAGGAACCGCGGTGTTGGCCGTCGAATGGCGCTAGCTGCGCAGCATTTGTGCACCGCCGCCATCAGTGTCAGCCAGTTTGCCGTGGCATACGGAGCTCCATCGCAATCTTTAACACTGGTAGCATGCCGCGACAGTGTGGACGTGAACCGTATGTGCAGTTGACGGACTTTGAGCGAGGGCGTATAGTGGGCATGCGGGAGGCCGGGTGGACGCACCGCCGAATTGCTCAACACGTGGGGCGTGAGGTCTCCACAGTACATCGATGTTGTCGCCAGTGGTCGGCGGAAGGTGCACGTGCCCGTCCACCTGGGACCGGACCGCAGCGACGCACGGATGCACGCCAAGACCGTAGGATCCTACGCAGTGCCGTAGGGGACCGCACCGCCACTTCCCAGCAAATTAGGGACACTGTTGCTCCTGGGGTATCGGCGAGGACCATTCGCAACCGTCTCCATGAAGCTGGGCTACGGTCCCGCACACCGTTAGGCCGTCTTCCGCTCACGCCCCAACATCGTGCAGCCCGCCTCCAGTGGTGTCGCGACAGGCGTGAATGGAGGGACGTATGGAGACGTGTCGTCTTCAGCGATGAGAGTCGCTTCTGCCTTGGTGCCAATGATGGTCGTATGCGTGTTTGGCGCCGTGCAGGTGAGCGCCACAATCAGGACTGCATACGACCGAGGCACACAGGGCCAACACCCGGCATCATGGTGTGGGGAGCGATCTCCTACACCGGCCGTACACCACTGGTGGTCGTCGAGGGGACACTGAATAGTGCACGGTACATCCAAACCGCCATCGAACCCATCGTTCTACCATTCCTAGACCGGCAAGGGAACTTGCTGTTCCAACAGGACAATGCACGTCCGCATGTATCCCGTGCCACCCAACGTGCTCTAGAAGGTGTAAGTCAACTACCCTGGCCAGCAAGATCTCCGGATCTGTCCCCCATTGAGCATGTTTGGGACTGGATGAAGCGTCGTCTCACGCGGTCTGCACGTCCAGCACGAACGCTGGTCCAACTGAGGCGCCAGGTGAAAATGGCATGGCAAGCCGTTCCACGGGACTACATCCAGCATCTCTACGATCGTCTCCATGGGAGAATAGCAGCCTGCATTGCTGCGAAAGGTGGATATACACTGTACTAGTGCCGACATTGTGCATGCTCTGTTGCCTGTGTCTATGTGCCTGTGGTTCTGTCAGTGTGATCATGTGATGTATCTGACCCCAGGAATGTGTCAATAAAGTTTCCCCTTCCTGGGACAATGAATTCACGGTGTTCTTATTTCAATATCCAGGAGTGTATGTTAATGACCTGCCTTTATCCATCAATAAGCAGTGTAAATTTACACTGTTCGCTGACGATACAGGCATTGTGGTGGATAATGTGTCAACTACTGACTTAGAATCCGAGGTCAATGATATCCTTAAAGAAGTTCTGGGTTGGTTTAGTATTAACTCCCTTTCAATAAACCCGAAAAAAACCAATTTTATCCAGTTCCAGACAACCCACAAAAACCCAAAAGAAATAGTTATCACACAGAATGATCAGATGATAAAGCAAGTGTACTTATCAAAATTCCTAGGTGTATACGTGGACAGTAGGCTGAACTGGGAACATCACGTTCTACAAACACTAAAACGGCTGACGTCGGCAACATTTGCTTTACGAATTTTGTCACGCTTCAATGACATTACCATCTCAAAGTCAGCTTACTTTGGCTATTTTCATTCAGTCATGTGTTATGGCATCATATTCTGGGGCAATACACCTGCTGCAAAGAAAATCCTCACAGCACAAAAAAGAGCAATAAGAATCATTTGTGGTGTACCCCCATGAACCTCATGTCGAAATCTTTTTAAACGACTTGAAATACTGACAGCAACATCTCAGTACATATATTCACTGATGTGCTTCATAATAAATAACCCCACTCTGTATGAAACGAATTGCCTACATCATGAACATAACACCAGAAGAAAAGAGGATTTCCACTGTGAGTTAAAGAACTTGACACTTATTCAGAAAGGGGTAAAGTACGCTAGAACGAAAATTTTCAATTCCCTACCCAACAGCATCAAAAGTATAAGGAGTAGTACATCAGTATTTAAACGTAGCTTGAAAAATTATTTACTTGAGACCTCACTTTATTCACTAGAGGAATTCTTTCAGAGAAATAAGTAAAACCCAGATTTGAAAGATGTTTTTAAATTTTTTGGCACTGTTTACTGTTAAACTAAGGTAATAATGCCCTAATGTAAAAATTCCTGTTTTTCTCATTTCCATTTTTGGGTCACTTTTAAACCCAAAGTGGGAAGTTTTGATTACTGTTCAAGGTTAAAATAAATGCAATAATGCCCTAAATATGAAACTGCTATCTTCACATTTATGTTGACTAGTTTTTAAGCTACTAAGTATGACTTTTGTGCACTGTTATTAATACTATAACAATGTCTTTATTCTATGTATTTTATTATGTATATTGACACGTTCCACATCTGAGTGACTTGCTCACATGTACAGATCTATGGAACAAGTATATAAATAAATAAATAAATAAATAAATAAATAAAGACAAGAAGTAGTCCAACATCTTACACAAATACAATCAACTGATTCACATATTCTAAACAGCACTAGATCAAATGATTCCTGATGACTATTAAGTTATAATTCGAACTGACAAAAGACCACACAGAGAATGTGAACAATTTAATGCAGCTCAGATAGACAAAGTCGCCATTGTAGCTATGGACCATGAAAACACAAGCTGTGACAATTGTACAATGAAGAAGAGAAGCACTACAACACACTGCAGAGACACCATTCATATGATACCCTCCAATATCCACTAATATTTCTGCACAGAGAGGACAGATATCATTTTAATGTGAAACAAATAAAACATGAAACAGGCGTAGAAACAAAAACAAAAAAAAAGTGAATTCCAAGGAGTTCTACGATTACGACTTACTGATCAGAGGCAATAAAACATACAACCACATTCTCAACACTCGCCGTTTATCCCAGCAATTCCTGGTAGATATGTACGCAAAAATAGAAGTGAAACAGTGATTTAAATAAGACTTAATAAGAAGCAACTATTCTCTGAAGAATACATCCCCCTTCGAGATGCAATCATTGTCAGTTTACAAGCCTAATTCTCATCATTTGCGCGAGGTATTACTATTTTGTTTCAATATGTAGAAAACGGCGGCTAAGTCTCATTGAATGCTCTCAAGTACATATAGTAAGGACGCTATTAGTGAAAGGAACATGTCTTGAGTGGTTTCAACACTTCAAGAACGGTTATTTTAACGTCGTAGACCGGCGTAGTGGTGGAAAAGAGAATGTTTTCAAAGATGCAGAACTGGAGACATTGCTGAGTGAAGACTCGTGTCAAACTCAAAAGAACTGGCATGATTAGTGGGAGTGACACAGCAAGCCATTTCAAAACGTCTCAATGCTTTGTGCATGATTCAGAAAGAAGGAACTTGGGTCTCATGTGAGCTGAAACCAAGAGACGTTGAACAGTGTTGGTGTGTTCGTGAACAGTTGCTTCAGAGGCAAAAACTGACGGGATTTCTGCGTCACATTGTGATCGGGGACAAAAAATGGGTTCATTATGATAACCCTAAATGCAAAAAATTACGGGGATATACCGGCCATGCTTCCACGTCAAATGCTAAAACTAATATTCACCGCTCCAAGATCATGCTCTGCATTTGGTAGGACCAGCTCAGCGTCGTGTACTATGAAGTGTTAGAACCAAGGTGCTACTTACTGAACACAATTAATGCGTTTGAGCAGAGCATTAAAAGACAAATAGCCGCAATACACAAGAGGCACGATAAAATGATTTTGCAGCACAACAATGCTCAACCCCACGTTGCAAAAGAGGTCAATACGTACTTGGAAACTTTAAAATGGGAAGTCCTACCCCACCCGCTGTATTCTCCAGACATTGCTCCCTCCGACTATCACCTGTTTAGATCAATGGCGCATTGCCTGGCTGACCAACACTTCCAATCTCATGAAGAATACAAATTTGATCGATTCATGGATTGCTTCAAAAGATGAACATTTTTTTCGACGCGGGATTCGTACACTGCCCGAAAGATGGTAGAAAGTAGTGGCCAGCGATGGAAAATACTTTAAATGATACATGTGTAATCAATTTGTTTCATTAAAGCCTCAAATGTTGGGGAAAAAACAGCAGAAGCAAAGTCGTACACCTTGTACAAAAGAAAATATGGACAACCTGATCTCTTCATAACAGTCACATTCAGCTCGTTGCAGCCAGAAATCAAAAAACAACTAAGATACAGACAAGCCCCCATGAATTGACACCACATAACAGCCCTAGATTTCCGACAAAAACAAATGAGATTTATTGAAGTCATCACAAAATACCGCATCTCTGGAACTATTAGGTGCTGGATGTACACAACTGAATGGCAAAAATGAGGACTGCCTCAACTCAAACAATCTCATACGTCTTCACAACAGAATTCATCCCCCAGATATTGACAAAATCATCCAAGCTGATTATCCCAATCCACAAGAAGACCCGGAACTGTACAACATAGCAGTGAAAAACATGTTCCATGGCCCAAAACCATACTTCCACGACAAACAAAACAGAGTTGATGGCTATCCCAAATACAAAATACGATCGCCCAGAAACAGTGGCTTCACAGAAAAAACACCAATATGAAGCAACAATGAACTGGAAATAAATAATAAGTGGTTAAATGAAACAACAAGTTTACTGTTACCAGTCATTGTTTTATTTATTTCCACAACACATTTCAAAAGTTTAAACCTCCATCATCGGGTGGATTTACATTAGTTAGTATGACATTTGCGTGTGTGTTGTGTTACAATTTTTTGGAGGAGCTTGTGGCACTGTTTACAGTGGCCACAGGTTCCTTTCGCTGTCTTTAACACATGACACGTATACTGTCGTATTTGTAAACAAATATGGCAAGCTCCTCCAAAAAATCGTAAAACACACACACATCATACTAACTAATGTAAATCCACCCGATGGTGGAGGTTTAAGCCTTTGAAACGCGTTGTGGAAATAAATAAAACGGTGACTGGTAACAGTAAACTTGTTGTTTCATTTAATGTCAATAACAGTCACGGTAAAGTCTAACCTAAAACGTTCACATTTAAAAATAATAAGTGGGTAGTACCATACACCACACTACTTACCAAAATGTTCCAAACACACATAAATGCAAAATACTTCAATTCAGTGAAATCCATCGAATATGTCTGCAAGTATGTGAAAAAAAGGCAGTGACATGGCATATTTCAAACGGCCAAAGACAGCAAACAACAAAACAGGAACAACGAGATCGTCACATGCCAAATGAGATGAGACATCAACAGTAATGAAGCGGAGTGGCTGTTTTCTGATTCTCCCATACACAAACATGAACCAACTGTGCAACATCTACCAGTGCATTTGGAGAGTGGACAGTGAGTTTACTTCACAAAAGACACACCAGAAAAATTGGAAGTGAACCATCTCAAAATACAAAATTAACAGCTTTTTACCAACTATTCAATAAGCACCCATCAATGAAAATTTTTACTATATGTCGACATCCCTAGCTATTATACATGGAACACAACAAGAAAAATCTTTCAACAATGAGAACAAGAAATTCCAGTAGATCATCCAGGAATCGTGAAAGCTAGTGCACTAAGCTGAATATATGCCATACATCTGAACACCACCAAATTTTTCTACTCTGAATGTTTTTATACGAAATATGGAGACCAAAGATTTTCTCAGATCTCAAGACTGTTGACAGTTATCTATGACAGATGTACGGAGAAACACACCAACACGTAGGACTACTGGAAAACCTCAACCACTCGAAATTAACACTACAAGCAGCCTCCCTCACAGCATCAGCTGAATCAATGAGACTTATACACCATAATTCTAATGACATGTATTCCAATGAATCCAAAACAGCTATGGGACTCCTTCAAAGAGAGTATGAGCGATGATGTACTGCACCAAATCTGACAGGTTCATCCTGACCTGACCATCAAATTCAACAATTATGTCTTCAATGAAACACTCATTCATCTAGAAGATAAATATTCAGCAATGAACAACCAGACCTTATTAGAACTTGGGATGCACACACCACAAAAAGATTCTATCAGTATGCTAAACTTCGAAATTACGAAGGGAAAAAGCTATAACATCAACCAACTACTTCAGTACATCGCTCACAACAAACCATTCTTTAATGACAATCAAACAGACATTTACAACATTATGATGGACCAGACTGACAACAACACTGGTGGAGTTATTTACTTGGACACACAATGCAGCATCGTGACATTTCTAATAAATCTATTTATGGCAGAAATATGTGCTAAACAACACATCGTACTTGCACTGGCATTATCCGACACTGCACCCACTCTTATGGAAGGAGGATGGACTGCCCAGTCCCCCTACAACTATTGCAGAATATAGCTGAAGGACAATTCCCAGTATGTAAAATCTCAAGAGCATCTGGACAGGTTGAACTGCTAAAGTTGTCTTCTAGTACGAATCCACAATGGCACATAAAAAAATCACTGAAAGCCATGGACAAAAGATTACAAAACTTGCGAGGAAACTGAAGTGACGGGAGGAGCTCTACTCACACTCAAAGAGATTTTCCACTAACACTTCCAACTATCACCAAGTCAACATCAGCAGACGAGATCAACACTTGCTTAAAAAAGTCACATCACTGACCACATATACAAACACTGAGACTAACAAAAAATATGAGAGTTGAACTACCAAGAAACTAAACAAACCACCACATTTTGCTCAACAACTTTCACAAATAGGTGAAGCCACACATCCTATTGATCAGACGACCAGCCTCATTAAACTACACAGTAATTTCTGCAACAGAGCCACTGCTGAAAACGAACGCATCAACCAAATTTATCCAAACATTGTTCACAACTATACCAATCCAGACTGGCTATTTGAAACAGCAATTTTGGCATCTAAAAAGTATTGTCAACGATATCAGTTTTAATATTCAAAAGAAAATTCCCAATGAAGAGAGAATATACAAATCTATTGACACGACGGTAAACGGTGAAGAAAGTGTGAACTTCCCTGCAGAATCACCACCTTGGATTACAGTATTATCCCCAGCACTCGCTGCCCGGTACCAGATAAATGACTGGGGTACCATGGTATTCCATAAGTCATCAAGTATATTCACTGTAAAATGTTCATTATTAATATTAAAAATGCACTTAAAGCCCATCACTAAGGCCCATTAGCCCTCGTCCACACACTAACGGAGGGTGGGCGAACCAATGGTGTCACACAGAACGTCTACATCATATCAAAATGCAAATTCACTTGAGCCAGACTATATAAATGATTTAGGATATAATCTGAGCAGGCTACTTTGACTGACTGCAAATGATGCTGCCATTTACCATCTAGTAAAGACGTCGGAAGATCAAAATGAATTGCAAAATGATTCAGGCAAGATATCTACATGGTACGAAAAGTGAAAATTCATGACAAACAATAAAAAGTGAGAGGTCCTGCACATAAGTACTAAAAAAATCCGTTTCATTTCAGTTACACAACAACAAACAAACAGTTGAAATGTTACGTATTTAGCTAAATTTCTAGGAAATACAATTACAAATAATTCAAATGTAAACTATCACACAGGAAAGTTGTGGGGAAGATGAACCAAAGACTTCAGAACCTACAAGAAATCTATGAAAGAGGCCGGCTACACCATGCTTGCCCATTCTCTTCTGGGGTACTGCTGCGCAGTAATATATCCTTACCATATACGAATGGCGGTGGACATCGAAAGTCTTCAATGACGGTCAGCTCATTTTGTATTATCGCGAAACAGGGGAGAGTGTGTGTCATAGATATGATATGCAAGCTGAGGTGGCACACATTAAAACAAAGGTATTTTTTTGTTGTGGCAAAGTCTTTTCACGACATTTCAACTACCAATTTTCTCCTCAGAATGCCAAAATATTTTGCTGACTCCCACCTACACAGGAAGAAAAAAATGGCTCTGAGCACTATGGGACTTAACTTCTGAGGTCATCAGTCCCCTAGAACTTAGAACTACTTAAACCTAACTAACCTAAGGACATCACACACATCCATGCCCAAGGAAGGATTCGAACCTGCGACCGTAGCGGTCGCATGGTTCCAGACTGAAGTGCCTAGAACCGCTCGGCCACTCCGTCTGGCCTACATAGGAAGAAATGACCATTACAATACGATATAAGAGATCAGAGCCTGCACAGAAAGACTCTGGCATTTATTTTTCCCCATATGCTATATGAGAGTGGAATGGTCGGGAAATAGTCTGAAAGTGAGTCTATGATCCCTCTGCCAAACACTTAAATGTGAATTGCTACATATGTGTATGTAGATAAAAATTATAAAGAGACGGAACAACTGGCCAGTACTTATCCTTGTGAATAAAATTTCCAGTAATGTCGATACACACATAAAAAAAAATATTCCTAGCTAATTTTAAAGCACACCTGTGTCTACATCTGAACTCTGCAAGTCACCTTATGGTGTGTAACTGAGGGTATTTCATGAACTATTGCCATTTCCTGACTTACCTGCTCCAGTTATAAATGACTTGCAGGAAGAATGCTTGCTGATAAGCCTCTATATGAGCTTTAATCCCTCTAATTTTACCTTTAGCAATCTTTGTGAGAGATAGTACAGGTGAAACAATATAATGGTTGATTCCTCTAGGAACATACATACACTGAATTTTAACAGTAAATAATGCCATGATGCACTATGTCTTTTTTGTAGTAGTTACCACTGGAGTTGGAAGAACACGTCCATTATGCTTTCACAGTTAGCCTACTAAACTAAAGATTTATCTCTGTTACAAAAGACATGCTGAGATCTACTTTTTAGAAACTACTCAATCCAGTTAAAAAGCTGGTCATATATAATGTTTACATCTGTATTTCCTTCATTAGGCGATGGTGAAAAACTATACAGGATGCTTTCCACAATTCAATAAACATGGTATTAATCAGGGCATCAGTACCTACTGCCACTTTGATCTCATGACCAAACACAGGAAGCTGGGTTTCACAGAACTCTTGTTTCCAGACTCCATGTTTAATCCCAAGAGTACATTTTTGGTTCCAAGAAAAATCATAATATGCAATATCCTGTACAGGGTGGACAGGAACCAGGGAGGACTCCAAGTATTATTCAGTCCACCTGACCAACAAGTTCGCGGTGCTATCTTTTGCTGAAAGTGAGCCAGTGGGACTCTCTTCACCTGTTTTGGGGAAACTTGCTTTGCCCTGTGCCGAGAGGAGGCAAATGCAAAGGGAGGGGCCTATTAATTGTCAGGGGTTCAAACACACAGCAACTAATGGTACCCTTACGGGATGCAATGTGTTGACGATGTTATTCCAGCAGCCATTGAGGCAATAGGGTGCAACCAGTAAATTGTGGTGCACATCAGATAGAAACTATGCCTGTCATCTGGGCTCCAAATTAATATTTGGATCATTCCAGTGACTGGCAGAGGTTGAGAAGAGCAGCTTTGCGCAAGGAGTTTCAATGGAACACACAATTTACAGCACTGTCTCCAGAACTGATTGTGATCCCCTCGTTCCAACTTGAGTGGAAACACTAAAACAGAAAGTTCAAGGCCTGTGACACACTAGCCTGTGACTTCCTGAACTTGCAGCATAGGTTTGAGAATTGCTGGGTCCTCCTAAAAGGGTCAGGAGTATAATACACATATCAGAGGCTACTACTCAGGTAGCTGAATGTGTGTGGCATGCACATGAGAGTTCTTTTAGATTAAGTGACACACTATGCAATCCAGATAATGACAGCTGTAGGAGACCCAGAAGTATAACAGGGTGTATACGCGGGCAAGAAAAAATAAAATAAAATCCCAGATTTTCACCAGATCTGGTTAAAAACGCACTTTTTCCCAAAACCCACTTTTTCCCCATGTGAAAATATACTTCTTCCAAGGTGAAAATACACTTTTTCCGTGATAAGCAACAATGTTGTTTTCCTCGGAGCAGTCAAAACATCAGTCCTTTGAATGGTAAAGATTTTATACACCAGCTTAGAACTTCCTGGCACTTTATAAAATAAAACTTCGCAAGGAAGGGGAGTGGGAAAAAAAACACGTCTTGAAAATATCTTTGATGTGCAGCAACATGTATGCTGCATATTTTCATGTTACGATACGCTGCGTATTTTTGTATTACTGAAGTATAAATTCGAATTCCACCAAACACAGTACATTAATTTCCGAAGCATTGAAGTAAGAGATTGCAATGCGCTTTTGTACACCAATCATAGCTCATGTCGCATGATCTTGCCAACCGATGACAGCAGATATTCAGAGCATAGGACACCTGATGTAGTCAGCCAACAGCAACATCACTGTTAATTAACGTGAACACACAAGTAGGAAAAGTTAACGGTTTAAATTAATGTACACAGTGTAGTTACAAGAAACGCTAAGCTTTCACAAATAATATTGATCTTTAAGAATAATAAGCTACAAGAAAAGCTACGTTTTCACTTATAATACTGGTCTTTCTTGCATGTGTTACACTTTAAAGATACATCACACCAATGTGCCAGTAAAATTTTAAACAATGACAATGTCTAGTCATCTAGGCTCGAAATCATTTCAAGAGGTTGTTACTCAAAGTTTTAAGTTTTAAATGAGACTCAAACACTCTGCAATTTAAGAAATTCATAGCCCATTCTCACACATAACATAATTCATCTTCTGTAAAAGGAAATTTCCTTTGAAAATAATGCTTTTCAAAGAACCATTCACAATATTTTCCCACGACCTCTTCGACATGGGTTCACTTTAACAGGTGCCAGAGAGCATCGGAAAACAGGGGCTATGGTGCATGGGCAGCTATGATGATGTAGGAAGCCTGTATGTTCCTAAACATATAGCATTAAGAGTTTTAACATGACATCATAAAAGAAATAGGACATCAGAGGATACTCCAAGATCAGCACACTAAAATGCATAATTTAACTAAAAGGACACATTCACATTCATATGTCGAAATTTACAATGAAACAGGCGCCAACCTGGTATTAAGCTTTTCAGTGCACTTTCCGAGGTGAAAATTTTCTTGGAATATCAGTACTGTATTGCCTCCTGTTTGGTTCTTTATTATGACATAATGTCATAGGTGCCAGAAGATGAAAATGCGCACTTGAAATTCAGTGAACAGTTAAAACTAGCCAATGTGTGGAATGAATAAATTTCCTTTACTTTACGTTTATAGTCACAAATTTTTTGTCAACAGATTACCGGTTTTGGTATATAATGACCATCTTCAGATCTGTTTTATAAAAACAGTGTCCTAACGTACTGCAGCCATAGTGGCATTGCCAAATGTTAAATGCAGCCATAGTGGCATCGTCAAATGTTAAATGCATTTAACATTTGGCAATGCCACAATGGCTGCAGTACATTTGGACACTGTTTTTATAAAACAGATCTGAAGATGGTCATAACAGACCAAAACCGGTAAGCTGTTGACAAAAAATTTGTGACCATTGACGTAAAGTAAAGGAAATTAATTCTATATTCGGATCATTGTTTTATTTGTGACAATGTCACAGCTTGTGAAAGCGTGGAATAAAACACTTTGTTTCTTATAAATTGACTGCATCTGCGGAAAAGATTAATAAAAGTCACATCTCTTTAGCAAACTGACAAAAATAGCTTCGTTGTTGTGCAAGGCGATTAATGCTTGACTGCCGAAAACATGGAAATAAAATAAAATCAGAAAACAAACATATTTTAGCCTTCCATAATTGCGTGAATTTATTTTAAAACACTTGATAGCTCCCAGACACAGACATCCATTGCGAATGTGGCAACTTAGTTGTGCCAGAAAACTTTTATGGGTAGCATGACTTCTCCCTGCTGCCGCAGCCACACTTCAAGCAGTCAGAAGCGAAAGGTACTGCTCATACATAACTCAACTGCGCACGCGCAGGAGCCCACTAGCAACTGCTCAAAACGAGCTTAATGAAACAGTTATGGCATTGCACTCATTGGAAGTAGTTTTCTGTTACGAAGTATTCTATTGTCTTCATCCTAAAACCTTTGACACATTTTGCTTTAGGCAGGCACTTGAGTGTGCACAGTGTTTTGTTGTTGTAAATGGCGCATTTGCTTTGCAACTGAAGTTTTATTTTGGTTTTATTCTGTCGTTTAGATTTTATTGCTGCAGTACTATTATGTAGTAGCATGATACAGTAAAATTCTTTGTTAGACCATCAGTTCTTACCAGTCAAAATTACAAAAATTTAACTCAACATTAGAAACAATGAAAAATTCCCAGAATTCTAAAAAAAATCCCGGGTCTTTCCCAATTTTCTCCCGGATAAAAAAATTCCCCAAGTTTTTCCCAGATTTTCCTGTTGTCCCGGGGTGTATACACCCTGCGTAAGATCCAACAGAACGGCCCCTAAAAGGTGAGACTATTAAAATCCTATAAATTAACCGCCAAAGCATTAAAAATGAAGTGTGATTCTGATGCGCTCCTGAACAGCAGTGAAGCTCACATATACTAGGTACAGAGAGCTGGTTAAAATTTGATATTCACAGCAGTGATATTTTTGGGGAAAAGTTAAGTGTCTGTTGAAAGGAGACACTAATGGGAAATTGAAGTGGTGTATCTGTTGCAGTAGTCAAAAAACTCAAATCCACTAAAATAGAAATTGAAGTTAAATGCGAGATTGCTTGGGCAAGACTCATTATCAGCGATGGGTACAGAATGGCAGCTGGATCCTTCTATCACCCGCCAGACTTACCTTCTGATGTAACTGAAAACTTCTGAGAAAACATTAGTTCAATTGTACCTAAGTTCATCAATCATACTGTAATTATCAGTGCAGATTTTTAACATACAGAAATCAACTGGGAAAATTAGAGTTTTGTTAGTAGTGGCTGTTAGAAGTCATCCTGTGGAACAATACTAAATGTCTTCTCTGAAAATTACCGTATTTACTCGAATCTAAGCCGCACCTGGAATTTGAGACTCGAAATTCAAGGGGAGAGAAAAGTTTTAGACGCACTTCCAAATCGAAACAAAGTTAGTCCATTGTAACATGAGACACAATTGGGGTCGTATGGATGAAGATACAGCTACAGTAGTTTGGTTTGAGTCGTAAGCTTAAGAGTTAAGCTTTACCCAGTAGCCATTGCTATGTGTCAGACGCTCCATTTATACGGGTACCCTTCCTTTTTCACTTGCTTCATCTGGTTTGAATTGATTGCTTATTTTGCTTTGATCTGATAAGTGCCGTTCTCTTTGTTATAGGTGTTTACGTCACTCTAAGCTGAAAATGCATTATTGTAGTGTGTCATGCATTGTTTGTCGCATTCTGATGATGAGTGTTTACGACCTGTCGCCGATCGTGGCATGGCTTGCTTTTGTGGGCGCTACCGCGGCTCACATTTAAAAAAAAAAAAAAAAAAAAAAAAAAAAAAAAAAAAAAAAAAAAAAAAAAAAAAAAAAAAAAAAAAAGAGAGAGAGAGAGAGAGAGAGAGAGAGAGAGAGAGAGAGAGAGAGAGAGAGAGAGAGAGAGAGAGAGAGAGAGGAGTTAGAGAGGAATTGCCTCATAAACGAAACGATGGCAAGAGACTGCTATTTGTTGTTACTTACACTGCTGCTTTCTTTGATAATTACCAACAAGAATCAAATAATAGACTGCGTATGATAGAAGATGTTCTGAACGAGAGTTTAGCGAAAATTTTTCTCCGATTGAAAATCTTTGCACACGCCTCTTTAGTACATTACATTCTGCACAGAAATTAGATTCATCTTAGATTTAAAAATCTAGTCAGTTGCCGTGCTTCATTTCTGACTGTATCACTATTCAGCTTAAGAATAATACAAATACAAACATGACATGATACGTATATTCTTCCGAGTTTGCTGTTGTCTCACTCTAGTTTCGTAGTTCATTAGGCAGACAGGATATAAATGAGATAGCAGCAAACACAAAAGAATACATGGCATAACGTTCACATTCTTCTACCTTTTCTTTTAATTTATTTACTGGCGCAGAGGTTTTGGTGCCAGTATTTACCTTTGTGCCTGCTAAGCACGCCTGTGTAGCGCTACATATATTTGATGGCAGAAGTTAGTTGTGGCGGCACCTACCAACATTTTTCAGAGCTTCCGTTCATTTTGCCCTTGATTCTAAGCCGCAGGCGGTTTTTCGTATTACAAAAACCAGAAAAAAAGTGTGGCTTATATTCGAGTAAATACAGTATTTAGACAGATAGTTCGGAACCCCATTTGTGGCAGAAATATATTAGCTCTAATGGCAACAAGTAGACCTAATCTCTTTGAGGATGTCCACATCAAAACTGGTATCAGTAAATGCGGTGCAGCTGTGGCAACAATGATTACCGAAGTACAAAGGACAACTAAAACAAAAAGAAAGATATACAGGGTGAGGATCTAAGTCATAACACCCCTTGTATCTCCCCAACCGTAATAGATACAAAGATGCCGTTTGGACAGTGAACTGCAGGGACAGGGGCTACTTGAATACATTACATTTCATGTTTGTGCTATTTTTTATTACAGAGATACGAGACCATCTCTGCTTTTTCTTTTTTTTTAGATGGAACCATATGTTAAATTTTAGTGTAGCATGATGAGGTTAAAAAGACGGTTTCATATACGTATATCTCATAATGTTTAGGCGAACAGTTTTTGAGACACAGATATGTTCTCTTATCATGTTCATCCTCCGAAGCGACGTTGTCCAATGCGACCTTTCCTGTTATGTAGAGCACATGGTAAACATCACAAGTCCGTCCTTACACAAAGACGCCCATTTACTTGACAACAGTAATACGTTATTTGGCATCTGTGATACCAAAATAGTACACAACATACAGTATTAAAATACTACAAGATGTTAATACATTTTAAGTAACAGAAATACAAATGTAAATGAGGAGGCCCTTATTGGTCACAATTATTTCATACGTATTTGTTTTCTATTTGAAAATATTTACTATTGATCACAATACGAAGCAAATACACACAAAGATGCAAAATAAATACTGTACATGATACGAAACTTTACTGAAGCATGTGATTCAAAATGCTTCCCCTCTGCTGCAATGCACATTTGTAGTCGATGTTCGAATGATCTGTGAATGGCTGCGAGGGTGTCACCTGAGATATTAGTGCACGCTTCGATGATACGTTGCTTCATATCGTCTGGCGTAGTTGGTATTTGAGCATACACTTTATGTTTGACTGCTCCCCACAGAAAAAATTCAAGAGGGGTCAAATCAGGAGACCAGGCTCGCCACTTCACTTCAGCCTGTCATCCTATCGAACAATCCGGGAACTTTTCATTTGACAGCTCTGTAGCCACACGGGAAGAGTGAGCAGGACAGCCGTCATGTTGGAACCACATGCACTGACGAGTAGTTAGTGGTACCACTTCCAGCAAAATGAGCAGAAAGTTTTGCAGGAACCATGCATAGTTATTGCCATTTAGTATAACTGGAATGAAGTATGGCCCCACAATGACATTTCTGATGATGCTGGCGTGTAGGACGCTCATGATCAGGATACAGCTCTCCATATCGCTTTATTGCTGTAACAGCAATTCTTCTGCTTTCACTATTCACTAGAAGCATATCTAACTTTTCTTCGTTGGTGTACATAACTGCTTCAAGAAACTGTGATGGAAATGCGATGTCTCATTACCCCAGCAGCACATTTATACCCTTCTCTCCAGCTACCTCGTGCGTCACCTTGCGGCGTTATCGAGAAGCAGGAAAACAACGCCTTCCCTGTTAAATTCCCCCGTGGTCAAGACGAAAGGTCACATCGGACAATGCCGCTTCGAAGGACGAACACAATATGAGAACATATCTGTGTCTCAAAAACTTTTTGCCTACATATTATGATATACACATATTTGAAACCATCTTTTTAACCCATCATGCTACGCTAAAATTTAACATAGGGTTCCATTTAAAAAACCAAAGATGGCCTCATATCTCTGTAATAAAAAATAGGACAAGCATGAAATGTGATGTATTCAAGTAGCCCCCGTCCCTGCAATTCACTTTCCAAACAGCACCCTTGTATCATAATACTGTCATTAGAAAGATATATACCTGTATGTTCATTAAACTAGATAAAAAAATCAGTAGAATGATATCCCAATGAAGAACTTTAACCTTTCAGCACACGACAGGAACATGTAGAGAACTATGGCTCAGGTTTAAAAGAATAGTTGATCATTCACTGGACAGACATGTATCCTGTAGAACAGTTCATAATGGCAGGGACCCTCCATAATATACAGTCGCCATAAGGAAACTCCTAAAGAAAGAGATTACTGCGTAAGAGATGAACAATGAAGCGTGTTTGGCTGTCAAGAGAGCAATGGATGAAGCACTCAGTGAAAACCATAGCAGAATATTGTCAAATGAACATTCACAAAACCTAAAGAAATTTTGGTTGTATGTAGAGTGTTAGTGGTGCTGAAGTTAGTTTCCAGTTACTCACAAATGAGACAGGAACTGGAACTGAAGATAAGCAAGCAAAAGCTGAACTCCATTTTCTAATGTTCCTTTCCATTGGAAAACACAGTAAAATTGCCCCAATTTAATCCTCATATCTTTGAAAAGATGAATGAAATGTTAGTGACAGTCGTGTTGAGAAACAGCTGAAATTGTTAAAATTGAACAAAGCTGCAGGGCCCGATGGAATCACTATCGGATTCTAAACTGAATTTGCGGCTCTGTTAGCCCCCTCTTCTAGCTGTAATCTATTGTCAATCCCCTGAACAAACAACCAGGCCCATAGTTGAAAGAATGCACAGGACACACCTGTTTACACCAAGGATAGTCAAAGTGATACACGAAACTACCGTCCAATATCCCTGACATCGATTTGTTGTAGAATTTTAGAATGTATTCTGAGCTCAAACTACATGAGGTATGCCAACCATCGTGGATTCCTAAAACATCAGTCATGCAAAATCCAACTTGCAAGTGTCTTACATAACATCCTGAAAGCCAAGGATCAACACAGTCAGGTAGATGCAGTACTTCTTGATTTCCAAACAGCATTTGACTCAGTACCACACCTATGCCTATTGTCAAAAGTACGATTGTGTCGGTATCAGGAGAAATTTGCAACTGGAAAGAAGATGTTTTGAGAGGAAGGACACAACACGTTTTCTTCAATAGAGTGTCATCGTTCCATGTAGAAGTAACTTCGGGTGCGTCCCAGGAAAGTGTGTTGGTACCCTTGCTGTTCATGTTTTATATTAATGACCTTACAGACAATATTAGTAGTAACCTGTAGATGATGCAGTTATTTATAATGACATACTGCCTGTGAGAAGCTGCATAGATATTCAGTCACATCTTGATAAGATTTCAAAGTGGTGCAAAGATTGGCAATTTGCTTTAAATGTTCAGAAATGTAAAATTGTGCACGTGATTGGCAATTCGTAGTAACAGAAATGGAATAATCACACAAGCTCACTCATGGGTAAGGCAGGTAGTAGACTTTGGTTTATTGGTAGAACACTATTCTACAAAGGAGGCCGCTTATGAACTACTTGTTTGAGGCATTTTACAATATTGCTAAAGTGTGGATGGTACCCATAGCAAATACAACTAAAGAGGGATACTAAATGTATACAGCATGTACAGAGAAGTGCAGCATGAATGGTCACAGGTTTGTTTGACCCATGGGACAGTGTCACAGAAACGCTGAAGAAAACAAATTGGGAGACTCTTGAAGATAGACAAACCATCCCCAGAAGACCTACTTACAACATTTCAAGAACCAGTTTTAAATAATGATTCTAAGGATATACTAAACCCCCCTGCTTACGACTCAGATAGGAAACATGACGAAAAGATTAATTAAACACACACACACACACACACACACACACACAGAGGCAGGCAGGGATTCAAACAATCGTTCCTCCCACACTTAATACAGCAGTGGAACAGGAAGAAATCCTAGTAACTGGTACAATGGGGTGTACTTTCTGCCACACACTTCACAATAGCTTGTGGAATATAGATGTAGACATACGTGCTTAAAAATTCTACCACAGATTGACATCACTAAACATATAAATTTGATTAAATGATAATTTACCTTGTTCTTTCACTACCCTTTGCCCCAACAAGCTTTCCATGTTCAATCTCAGTTTTCCTAGCGGAAATTATTTTCCGTAATGCCTTTGCATCCTTATAAATTTGCGATCCAGGTTCATTGAATTGGCAAGCATTGCGAGTCATCAAAAGCAAATCCTTCTCTAGGTCATTCAATGTTTGATATTTATTTTGTTGTATTTTTGTTGCAATCATTTTCAGATCTATAGGATTTTCAATGACCTCGTAATACTCTGGGTAACGCTGGAATAAAGAACACCTCGATTACTCGCTAAACTCTTATGCAGAAGCAGTAATAAAACTATGAGGGCATGCACATTTGGTGAACAGGGTTACAAACTGGCATCATCATATTCACCACAGGAGACAGGAAGAAGACAACTGATGAAGTAGCAAAATAATTAAACGTGTCTAATGCATACTAAAATTTTGCTTAGCATTACACACTGATTATTTAAATTTGCTACTTATTTTGCCAATATCAAGGTCCAAAGCAAATATATTTACTGGATTAACATAGCACAAAACTAACTAATAGTTTATAACATAAGAAATTTTCAGCACAAAGTAAATAATTCAAGGTAAAGGTACAAAGGTAACAAATTACAGAATAGTACAGGTGCTGAGTTGTCGACAGGCACACAAATCAGGCTTTTGTAACGTCTCTTAGCAAAAGACATATTATATGTGGTAAAAAAGAAAACGAGAAAAGAATAATTGAACTGGATGACTGTAATTGCGTGGACAACGATTGTGTGAACTTTATGTAATAAAGTGATAGCATTATGTGTCATGTTTTGTTCTTGTATAGAATTATGTACTGATTGTTTTTAATAATATCTGTGTCGGCGAGTACTGAAACCGCCACAGACGATACTTATTAAATATCAAACAAAGATGAGAATATGTGACTATGATAAATAGTAATAACCGAACATTAATTTCTCTGTCGTCTTCTTGTAGTTACGTTAGTAAGAAGAGCCTGTGACGTTATATTGTACGCTTGCGTAGCATCCTTTTGTGAAGATTGAGAGAGGGATGCCATTAGACATTGATTTGGAAAGGTGTGTAATAACTTAATCTGTTTAAATGTTTCAAATAGAGTTACTTAGTGAAAACTTGCATTATGATTTGTAATAAGCTTGCCTGGCATTTTATCCCATCCCTTTAAGACATTTTCAGTTATTTAAATATCATTCGTGGTGCAGAGCTGTGCTACGAACGAACGAGCCGCTGCCGCGGCGCATTCAAACTGCATTAAATGAAACAAATCATATCGCAAAGAAGCGGACGGGTAATAGTGAACTAAAATTATTTTTTTCAGCTTTCAGAATTGCACAGCAGAGCAGCAGATTTTATGACGTGTTTTACAGGTTGACGCGGGCTGCTGATAATATATTATTAACAGCGCAAAAAGATAATTATAACATAAAAGAAATCTTGCTGTGCGTAGTTCTGGTCTGGCAAACCTTATAGTAAAAACATCTTTTTCTCCGATAATAGTCTCATGTTCTCGTGTTAGTCGTGGTAATTATTGGTGTTTTACTGTTAACAAAAATCCACTGCAAAATTTTTATGTTGAACAAATATTGCGTACTGTAAAATCAGTACTGATAACGAAATAATTTTCAGTAACCTTCTCAATAACTGTAAAGTCAGGAAGATATGTTTAACTTTATGGCAAGTTACAGTAACGAAAAAATGTTCCTTTAATAGAAAGCCAGATCCAGAACAATAAGAACATAATCTATTTTGTTTTGTTGAAAATTAATGACCCAAAGAAAGTCACAGCACAGCATCACTAAAAGGTATTTCGGGGCTCTTTTCGTAGCAACATATTTTATCTCATATATTAGTTACACGAGTAATAGTAAAACAAAGCAAATAGTAGAGCCAGCAAAACTGTCGCCCAAAAGCGTGCGGCAGAATTTGCAGTGGCCACGAAAATAGTAACTGTTTTATGGGTTTTCCTTCATTGTCTATTGTTATATACATATATGTATTTAGTGATCAATGTATGTATGTGTCTCATGATTAATGCCATGTATTAATGAATGTACAAAAATTCTTTCATGAAAAAATGCACCACTGCAAGCGAGTCAGATGAAAAGATCCTGATACTACTGAGAAACTGTAACAGCTACATAGTCCAGGAGCGGCCGAACCCCAAAATCAGATCAACTGAAGGTAAGACTACAGTGAAGTTGTCCTGTTTGTAGAAGCTTAACTCCAGTGAAGTGATCTCATATCGCTAGAGGTGTGCGTAGTTTGGCGTAAGTATTTATGACAGAGCAAAATTGAGTGTAGATAGTAATTTTTAGTGTGCAGTATATTGTAGATAAATTACCATATTTTATGTGCATGTGGCAAAACTGTGAGATCCTGTGTTCGAGTAGGTAATTTGTGAATACGGGTAAATTACGCAGTCAACGTCCGAGCAATATGGATACTGAGGGACAGCCATTAGTTAGTGCAGGAAATGTAGAAACGGGTGCCTTAAGCAGTACAAGTACTCTCTTTGAGGATATACCATGTGAAAATGTGGGGGCAGAGGCACAGGAAGTTGTGCCACCACCCACCAGTGCACGAGGAGATGTAGATAAAGAAATTGTACCACCCCCAGAAAAGCAGGAACCAGAGAGTGGTAATCTGCCTGGTGGGTATTCACTTCAGGCAATATTAGAGCATGTGCTGGATTACCAGTCAAAATTTGCGCAACAACAAGCTGAAAAGGACGAAAAAAATTGAAAGATTTCTTGCACAGCAAGCTGAGTGAGATCGCCAGCTAGAGGAAAAGTTTCTTGCCCAGCAGGCTGAGCAGGATCGCCAGCAAGCTGAACGCGATCGCCAGCAAGCTAAGCGTGACCAGCAAATTGTGCAATTGTTAGAAATTACGAAAAGAGAGATTGCTTGTATGAAACAGAACTATGAGTCGATACCTAAGGCCGTGCAGGAGTTGACTATACATGTCAACAACCTGCAAGTAGCAAACACTAACATTGTAGATGAGATAGGTGTCTTGGCCAACCGATTAGAAAAGCCAGAAATAGATTCCACACAGCTTGTAGAGCAGAAGTGGAACGAACAAGTGATTAAAATTGAAACCGAATTCAACTCATGGCTAGAAGCGAAGGAGAGCAAGATCGACAAAAATATTAATCGACAAGCAGCCATGGCAGATAGAGATTCCGAATCGATCAGTATCGCAGTAAATAGTCAAGTACAAAACGACGTGCAAACCATCAAACAAATACTAAGTGAGGATATCCCGCAGTGGCAAGTGAATATTACCAAACGGATATCAGACTTGGAAAAGGGTTTAGCACAGAGCAGCAAACATCTTGAACATGAAACTATGTCACCAACAGCCAATGTTTTTGGCAACGCAGAAACTTATGCACGACGGAACAATGGTGAATCTTTAGGTGATAATGCGAAGAGCTGTAGCTTCGGTTTGGAGCACACAGCCTATGTCCCAGGTGCAAACCAGTATAGTCCAAAAATATTGGTTGAAGAAAGTTTGATCAAAAATAGGCAGTTTCAAACGTTTACTTCTGAATGGAAGTCAGTACACCCAGTAGTATTCATAAAAAGCGTGTGGAACGAAGCACAGAAAATTCAATAGGTGATGTCATACATTCAGGGTGATGCAGCGTTGTGGGCTACGGAAGTAGCAGACAGCTGCATGACGTATGAACAGTTTGAAAGGGCGTTTTTGTCGAAATACTGGTCGTCTTGTATACAAGAGCGGCTAAGAAAAGAAGTATACAATCCCGAACCGTACTCACCCCATCTTGGGAATCTGAGACGGTGTTTCGGGAAGTATATAAACAAGACGCGCTACTGGGATGAGCCTATCTCACCAAGAGACATAATAAGACTCCTAAAATCACGTTTACCCATTAATATCAAAGAGAAACTAATACACGTACCAAAGAACGACATGGAACATTTCCTGTCTGTTCTAGATTCAATAGACTTAATCCAGGAAGACGCAAAAGCAACGTGTGATCACTCACGGAACAATGGAGCAGGGTGTAAACATGACAGAAATAATAGTGCACAAAACCACAACCATGGAAATGGTGGGGGCGGTAACAAGCGGCAAGAGCACTCGCAAAATGGTAATAATGGTAGAGGTCAGAACGTTCCGTAATAAAAAGTGTTGATTTGATGACTGGTACGATTCCGGACCGCCCGGGACCAACCGCTGGAAAAATGTGCAAGGTCAGTGGCATAGCAATTACAGCGACAGTAATCACAATTGGAATCAGAATCAGCGACCAAGCCCAGAACGGCAAGGTAATGACCGGTACGATAACAACAGACCACCACTGCAAAACGCGCCTATTGCGCAGTCGTGGTGGCCTACAAATCAAAACGTACACATAGTAGAGGTCGCGGACGATAGCCGTGCAAGTACCTCGCAAGCAATCCATCCAACAAACTAGAATCGGCCACGATATGCTCTCCGTCACTGGCCGAGGGGTGGAGTGAGAGCAACACGAATTACAATAATATGCCTGGAATACATATGCTGCGATACAACAACGGTATCAGTATGGATAAAGACCTACTGACCAAACCCCATGAATGTAATGAAGATAGCAACGAAAATGTGCAAGCCATAATAGAAGCGAAAATCAATGATGTTGCAGTGAATATAATCATCGACACAGGTGCCTCAGTGAGTGTAATGAGTACAGAACTGTTTAAAGCGCTGGGGAAGGGACGTAGCATACCGACTTTCCCGGTTAATAATTGCAAGGTGTCTGGAGCTATAACTGCACAGAGCCAATTAGTTAAGTACCAGGTGCAGGTGGAGATT
Organism: Schistocerca serialis cubense; assembly: GCF_023864345.2. Taxonomy (NCBI): domain Eukaryota; kingdom Metazoa; phylum Arthropoda; class Insecta; order Orthoptera; family Acrididae; genus Schistocerca; species Schistocerca serialis. Next base: position 427,508,428 of record NC_064644.1, on the reverse strand, counting down.
TGTAAGGAGGGCGAAGCCATAGTGAGCTCGTTCCTCATTGTAAAGGGTTAAAGGTGGCCTGCATTCTGGGAGTAGATTTTCTCCGTGAGAGGGACACAGTGATCGGCCTCTCCTCTGGAAAACTAAGCATAGTTAATAAAGGTAGGAGGATTGAGTTGTCTATGATGAAATCGAAGGAGGTACTTGTGCCATGTTGCAACCGAATTAATATCAAATGTAGGAACCCCTGGGTACTACACCTAGATGATTATTCACATGTGGCAGATCTCTATTATCCTAGTATGGAAGATAGAAATTTTGAAACAAATGTTGATGCATTTCAAACCAAAGTACAGGAATCTGAAAGTTTAAGCAACATACAAAAGCAACAGTTAATGCAGCTGCTATCGGAATACACCATGCCTTCATATTCGGAGGGCGAAGTTACCAATTCAAGGTACTTCCCTTCGGGTTGAATGTAAGTGCTGGAGTATTTACTACTGCTCTAGACACAGTACTGAGTCCAGACTTGTTAGAAAAATTCACAGTACATGTTGATAACCTGGCAATCGCTACTGCTACTTGGGATGAACATAAGGAATTGCTGCATAGAGTATTAGAGAAATTTAAACAGGCAGACCCGACTAAGGAGATGGATGCTTACCTTACAAGAATACCGAATAAAGATTATGCATATAAAAGGCCAAGACAACATAGTAGAGGATACTTTGTCGCGACTGCCAGTAGGATTACCGGAGTTAGCAGAAATGATAGAACAATCAGCCGAGTATAAAGTGCTTTTAGTACGAGACAATGCGTACAGGAAGGATTTTCTATATATATGTAAAAATATGTCCGAACTACAAAGATCAGATCCGATATGGGCAAAAATCATTAGTAATATTGAAAATGGTGCCAACAATAGAGATGAGCAAGGTTTTAAAATTGTGGACAATCTTTTGTACCATAAACTTAGCACGAAGGAAGACTGCTGGACAGTATGCATACTTAACCAGTCCGTCAAAGTCGCAATATGGCATGCGTACTTGGCATGGTGCCTTGCAGGGATTGGGAAATGCGCAGAACTCATCGCGAGATACTGCTACTTTCCCCGAATGAAACACCAAATTCAGGTAACAGTTAGGACTTGCGCTATATGCCAGAAAGCAAAACACTATAATAGGTCCACAAAATTTGAACTTCATCCCATAGTTCCACTCTGGCCGCTTCAATTAGTATCTTTGGACATAGCAGGTCCCTATCCCATGGACAGGGGAGGTATGAAATATATACTGGCAGTGTACGATATTTTTTCCAAATACTTGACAATTTACTGTATGAAATCAGCTACTGCCAAAACCATAGTCAGACGGATCAATCAAGAATACTTGCCTCAAGTGGGAAAATCTGAAGCCATAACACTGACAATGCCACTTATTTCACGGGTCGCACTTGGAAAAATTATCTACAGGAATATATTCTGGTATCCCGGTTCCATCCAGAAGCAAGTTTAGTCGAAAGAACATTCAGAGAATTGAATAAGTTCCTTAGAATTTACATTGGAAACCGACACACAAAATGGCCTGAGTTGGTACCTAAATTTGTAGAAATACACAATTTAACACCCCACTCAAGTACAGGATACCCACCAGTAGAGATATTGAAAGGGGTTGATGAGACACAGAGTGAATGGCTCACACCTCTCCCGAGACTACCAGCCAGGGCAGAAACAAGAGAGGAAAAGATAAAAAAGGTATGGGACAACTTAACCAGTTGTGCCGCAAAGAGAAAAAAGAAGTACGACCAAGGTGTAACTAACAAACAGAAATACAATGTAGGGGACATGGTGCTTATTCGTAACCACCCAAATCCTCAGCAACCCTAAAGCAAAATAGTAAGTGGCAATTGATATATTCAGGGCCCTTTGGAGTAATAAAGGTGCCACACGAATGTAGCTATTTGTTAGCACACCCCCAGACGGGGAAAATAAAAGGACTGTATCCACGTAAAGATGTAAAATTATTTATTCAATGACCTAAAGAAGATTTCAATTGCGTTTTAGAGTATAAGTATGTTAGCTTTAAGAAAGAATTTGTGTGTATTTAAAATTTTGACAAAGCGAGACATAAATAAGTAAGCATAGCCTGAAAGTAGAATCAACAAACTGGGCAATAGCATGCAAATTGAAGACTTTGTTTACAGACAATTAGTGTCATTAAAATACTATACGCTCATCAAGCAATGAACAATCTTTTGTTGACAAAGTAATGAATAATTTCTTAAATCATTTTTATTTGTAGTAAGTAAGTACAATTAATGATGGATTTCATATAGTAATGTAACAGCTGTAATTGTGTTAGAATGCAGGAACCCTGAGAAAGAGTCTCTACTGCACAAAAAATAACTTTGTAGTACGAAACAATTATGTGATGTAACGTTACTGCCAATAGTGAACTGAGAACGACACTGGAGCAGAATTCAATCAAAGACAAACCCGTTCCGTGTAACCTATGCTTTGTATGTATCGATGCTTCAATTGAAGCCTGTGTAGTTGGTACATGTCCTGGAATATTAATTACGCGGTATGCGAATCAAGTCAATCTATGCGGAAACTACACTGTAGTCCTGTAGGACAGATCATTTTAAAAAACAATATATACTGATACTAAATGAAGTATTTATTGAGCAATATGCCCAAGTCCAGCTGTCATGCACATGGTAAAATCTGCTTGCTACATTGGTGATAACCTGGCAAGCTACACCGAAAAAGGAAAAGAAAACTATGTACCAAAAATTGCACACCTTTAAAAAAAAAAAAGCCATACATGCCTAAAGTGCACGTCATTTATGTTGGCGGCCGAGTTTAGGTTCGTTCTGCACATCTGACGTCACAAAACAGTGTCAGCCAATGAACAGAGAACGACGTTGCCAGATCTCGACTGCAGAGCAGAGTACGGACGAGTGTTTTCAGTTTTAGAAACGTTCAGTCATAAATAAAGGAATAGAACAAAAGCAATGTCTTGATAGCAGACTTCCTTTTATAGAAACTTTGGAAAAAGCATTCTTTATACCAATTGCTTCATATTCTGTTAATTAATTAAACAAAACAAGCAATAAGACTCCTAATTCAGGCGATAGCAAGTAAAGGTGTTTGTATCAATCTCACGAAGCGCTTTTCTGCAATAAAGAACAGCGGTAATTGTTTATTTCCTATTGTACTTCGACGAAGTGAGCGTAATTCATAGTCATACCAACAGTGTTTGCCAGTATCTTGCATGACCTATTAGAGTCCTCATGGAGTTATATAGCGTATGAGCTGCGTTAGCGTAACGGTTAAGGCGTTGCGCTAGTAAGTGAAAGGTTAAGAGTTCAAGCCTTGTGCAGTGCCTAATATTTTCTTTATTTAAAAATAATATCGAAGTGTCCTACTTCACGAATTTTATTCGTTTGAATGCAATTTTTTTAAATTTCTAGTGCTTTTTCTCTTCATTAACCCTTTCGCTGCTGCAGACACGTGCTCCCCGCATTCCGCACTGTGCGCGATTTTGTCATCACTGCACTGCTCACCTGTGCAGACACATGGTGTTTCGACTGCTTTGACACACTTTATCATTCGATTTCACAAAAATCTGATTTTTACGCATCTTCTTGACTGATACCTTCCCCCCATAAATGACTTAATTTTGTTTCGATGGTCAACGCAGTTATTGTGCAGCATTAAATGTAGTAAACCATTGCACGAAATTTTGAAGAGTTTGCAGAGGTAAAAGTCCATAGCGTATACTTTCCGTATGGTCGATTTTAGTTGCCACAATGTTGAGAATGAAATGTGGACAAGATACCTAAACTTCATATAAAATTTACTGTTTAACAATATCTCATTTAAGTACCACATAGGTGTCATATGTAATATTGAGAAATATTCCGTCTTTCGCGACTGTAATAAAAGTTTTATTTACACCGGGCGCGTTTGGCTTTATTTTATAGCACTTCAGTCAATGAAAGGTATGGCACATACACAATGGTACTCATGTTCTCTTTCTTGTTTTTATTCCACAGTCGCAGTTTTACCAATGGTATTGAAATATATTCCTCTTCTGCAACTGTAATAAAGCGACTTATTTAGACCAGATGCGTGTCTCTCTTTTGAAGCATCTTCAGTTGACAATATTTTGTCTCCTCCATTGCCAAGTCACCTTTCATAGTTTTGTGCTGCGGTAACACAATAGTCAACGTTTGTGTCGGCTGATCAGTGTTTTAGCAAATAAATGTTGTTTGTGTGTGCCACACACAAAAATTATATTTGACATAGCTCAGACCACTTCACTGATAGACGATATATTCAAGTCCTAATGTTTTTGTAAGTCCACAGTTTTGTTTAATTTATTTTGTCTACTTCCTTTTGATTGATTGAAGTGCTTTAAAATAAAGCCAAACGTGCCCGGTGTAAATAAAACTTTTGTTACAGTCGCGAAAGACGGAATATTTCTTAATATTACATATGACACCTATGTGGTAATTAAATTAAATGAGATATTGTTATACAGTAAATTTTATATGAAATTTAGGTATCTTGTCCACATTTCATTCTCAACATTGTGGCAACTAAAATCGACCATACGGGAAGTATACTCTATGGACTTTTACCTCTGCAAGCTCTTCAAAATTTCGTGCAAAGGTTTACTATATTTAATGCTGCATAATAACTGCGTTGAACTTCGAAACAAAATTAAGTCATTTATGGGGGGAAGGTATCAGTCAAGAAGATGTGTAAAAATCAAATTTTTGGGCCAAATAGTTTTTGTGAAATCGAATGATAAGAGTGTCAAAGCAGCCGGAACACCATGTGTCTACACAGGCGAGCACTGCAGTGACAAAATCGCGCACAGCGCGGAGTGCAGGGTGCATGTCTTTGTAGCAGCGATAGGGTTAATGCGGCCATGGAGGCTTTACTTCATGAACTGCGCGCTCCCCCCTAAACCTTAGCTTGCGAACTATGCTATACTATGGTGCTGCTTCTCTTGGCGCGTGTGTCGTGTGCAACTGGCAACGCAGCAATCTCCCGCGTCTGAGCGGGCATGTGCGAGCCGCCAAGATAAAAGAATTCAACTATAGTAACAATACTAAAAGTGTGTAATGACATGGTAAACACAATGGACTCAATATATATGAGAGCGATTATGCTAAGAACAGTTGATATGCATTAAAAATAAAACTGTGCGCATAAACAATCTAGGAAAGGGCGGAATATTGTGTGTAGCAGGGACAGAAAATGACTGTTGTATCTGCACCAATATATATACGTCGGAATAAGACAAGTGTTGAGTGACTAACTGTCATAGTGCAGTGCTCAATGGACAATAAATTTACTGTATATAAAAACAGTAGTTAGTGATCAGTTTGGGGTCGATTCAAACAAACATCGCTCGATGGAAACATTTAGTGTGTGTGATCCGAAACATTTTCGCGTGTTGAGAGACGCTCTGGCAGCATATCGACCATGAGAACAAATGGAAGTGTGTAGTACAACGTGTGTGTGACGAACCCTAAATACCAGTGTCACAATGCGATTCAGTTGTGAAGCCACAAGAAACCCGTTATCACGCGCAAACATCCTGTGCAGACCAGCGAAAAGACGGTTTACTGAACAATAAACGCTTTTAACCAAGTTGCTTTTTCTTCCACAGCTAATAATCTGTACCCTTAAAGACAGTACACCGATGTGGAATATTTGTTTCATGCGTTGTGACGGGGAGCCATGCAGAGAAGCAGAGACGGGTGCCGTGCCACTCCCCAGCCGGTCGCGGTAAACAACTGCAAATTATTTCTTTCAGCTTTCGGAATTGCAGAGCAGAGCAGCAGATTTTATGATGTGTTTCACAGGTTGACGCGGGCTGCTGATAATATATTATTAACAGCGCAAAAAGATAATTATAACATAAAAGAAATCTTGCTGTGCGTAGTTCTGGTCTGGCAAACCTTATAGTAAAAACATCTTTTTCTCTGATAATAGTCTCATGTTCTCGTGGTACTTATTGGGGTTTTACTGTTAACAAAAATCCACTGCAAAATCTTTATGTTGAACAAACATTGCATACTGTAACATCAGTATTGATAACGAAATGATTTTCAGTAACCTTCTCAATAACTGTAAAGTCAGGAAGATATGTTTAACTTCATGGCGAGTTACAGTAATGAAAAAATTTTCCTGTAATAGAAAGCCAGATCCAGAACAATAAGAGCATAATCTATTTTGTTTTGTTGAAAATTAATGATCCAAAGAACGTCACAGCACAGCATCACTAAAAGGTATTTCGGGACTCTTTTCATAGCAACATATTTTATCTCATATATTAGTTGTTACACGAGTAATAGTAAAACAAAGGAAATAGTAGAGCCAGCGAAACTTTGCAGCTGGTTCTTACAGGTAGCATACCACGCAAGATACTTATTGTCACTATAGATGCATCATATACAGACTATATGGGAGCAATTGTTGTGTGTGGAAAAATAACGAATGTTAAAATACAGTTACTTTATATGAACTTAAGTAGGAATGGAGCAATAAGAGAGGTGGAGGTCCACTCCAGGAAGGTGGCCTCTTAGTCGAAGGAAGACCAGGACAAGCAAATGGGAGAGAAGGTGTTCAGGCTGCGAAGGAATCTGGGTAGCAGGTCATGGCCCAGTGTCCAGATCATGAAGATATTAATGAATCTGAAGCAGCCAAGGGGTTTCGGAGGCTAGGAAGATTTCCTCTAGGTGGGCCATAAACAGATAGGAATATGAATGTGCCAACCGGGTGCCCATGGTCATGCCTCAGATTTGTTTATATACTTTCCCCTCAAAGGACTAGTAGTTTTTGTTTTGTTTTAGGGCACAAATATAACTCAAGTCATAAGTGCCCATTTCAGAAAGTTAGAACACTAATAAGAAAAAGAAGTTAAAAGTGACTACACATTAAGCCCAATCAAGGGAAGGAAAGAGAGCTAAAAACAAAGTCTTCCTCTTAGAGAATGGTCCACAAAATATGCATTAGAGACGACAGAAGCACCGAAATAAAGATTAAATGTCCTTCGCCATACTGCAATGGCTGATAAAAATTAAAACACTGTCAACAGTCCATGTGCCATTCACTAAAATGGCCAATAACTCAGATAGCAAGACACTAGAAGATTAAGTGGTTCAAAAAGAGGGCATTTGGGCAGGAAATGATGAACTGTCAAAGGTTGACAACACTTAGCACATTAGTGGTGGGGGACCACTACCTAACACATGACAATGGCTAAAATGACAGAACCCAATGCGCCACCTAGCCAAAATGTTCTCCTCGTGGCGACAGGAGGTTGGCCACATTACTGTGAGACGGTTTAATCCCTCGGAGCTTGTTCCCATGGAGAGAAGACCAGTGGTGATGCCCAAATGACACCATCTATCAACAGATGGCGACATGGAGATCATCGGAAGGAATTGAAGAGCTAGCAGGCCGCAGCAGGATGACAGCAGTCTCGGCAGCCTTGTTTCCCATCAGAGCAACGTGACCAAGACCCCACATAAACGTCATAGCCGCTCCCTCAAGAGCGAGCAAATGGAAGCTTCCTTGAACCTGTTGCACTAAGGGATGGACTGTGTACAGCACACATAGGCTCTGAAGGACACAGAGAATAGGAGCATATGACAATTAATAACCCTGTGTCACCAGATGTACTGCGTGGCCTAATAGTGAGCAAAGGGCTCTGCTGTAAATGATAGAGCAGTGTTTTGGAAGCCAATAACAAAAATCGTCAGTGCCAATGACAAGGCACTCCCAACCCAACGGTCAGTTTTGAGGCCTTAAATGGTTTGAGAAACAGCAATAGATCAAATACAGAGTAGTTTCCTTAGGAAGCAAATTAAGTCCAATGTGAACATGGGCCAACGCATGAAGTTATGTGTGAGGATGTAACTAGTTAGATGTATGAGGGTGATGGGTTCAGAGTCTGAAGTATGTTGGAAGAGGTAGTGTTCAGAAGCCACAAGGCTAAGTGGGCGTGGGTAGTGTTGGTGCATAGGGAGGTGGCAGGCAGGTGGCAGTAGGGATCTAGGTGGCAATGGGGATGTCCAAGAGTCCGTGATGAGTGGTTTGTATCTTTAATATGAAAGGCTGTGCTACAGGCAATTGGTTGGAGGTTTTGGTCAGTAAGACCACAGACTCTCAATAGGAGCACAGTAACCAGGTACAATGAGGTGTCCAGGATTGTTTTGTTTAGAGATTTTGCGAAGAATGTGCAAGGTGAGCATTTGGGGGTAGGTGGCAAGCAAGGTGGCGCTGATTTGGTACAGGATTTGGGATTGACAAACATTCTGTCCCAGTTTAGATGAAAACATTGAATTTCCTTCTCTTTTACTATCTGTATATAACTTAGAGGCACATATTTGAGATATTTTTGCTTTATCTCGCTTGTCTCATCACACAGTAGTTGTGATTGTATGAGGGTTGGCCAAAAGCAAGGCACTGCATTTTTTTCTCAGCCAAAAACAATGCTATGAATGCGAAACATGATGTGTGTATTATTTGAAGTCTCCTGTGTGAGCGCGCCACATTTCCATCACTTCCAACAGACAGCGTAGCTGCAGGACGGCTTCAAAATGGCACCTGTAGGTGATGTATGTAACAAGCAATGTGCTGTCCTTGAATTTCTCGCGGCAAAGAAAGAAACTGTGGGGAATATTCACTAATGCTTGTGCAAAGTCCATGAAGCATCTGATGTCGACAAAAAGTAAAGTTAGTCACTAGGCATGAAGAGTCAGGTCATCAGAAGGTGGTTCGGCAGAGATCCACAATTTGCAGCGGCGGGAAGACCATCCACAGCTGTCACACCCGACATGCTGCAGCGAGCTGATGTCATTCACAAGGACAGACTCATTACGAGTCGGGAGTTAGCGCTGCATCTGTCAATCAGCAAAGAAAGTGTGGATGCAATTATCCACACTCTTGGATATTTGAAAGTGTGTGCAAGATGGGTCCCACGGCGTCTAATGGTGGATCACTCTCCACATTATCTTCATTACGCATTGCATGAACCTATCGTTTTTCACACAACCCCTCACCCCAATCTACTTGCCAAATTACTGTTCAAGCATTATACATTCAGTAAACACAATGTAGCCATATAGATTGTGTGTGCATGTGAGTGTGCATGTGCACTCTAAGGAATCATCCATATGCTATTGAAGTTTCAGTCTTAGCTGTGTGCCTCTCGACGTTTCAATGCTTCTACTATTCTAGAGAGGAATTACTTTTACTCTAAATTATGCACATATGACAGTACCAATGTCACTTATAGAACTAGTATAAGGTAAATCACGAGAGTGTACCTTTTTTGATGGCAGCAACTGGAAAACCGTATGAAGTGGTCTATTATCTGCATCTGTTGCAGTCATTACAGTTGTAAATAATTCTTCGTACACATTTATATCGTCATCATGCGTGCTTGAATTATCATCATCATCTACCTCACTCTTTTTGGAGTCTGCAGCTGATCTTCGTCCCTATAAAATACAATAATCAGAAATCTACTTTAACGCTGAAAACTACTTTGATAAAATAAAACATTTTCTCTCTTTCCATAAATATTGAGGTTTACTGCATGTTTTACACTTCTTGTTACTAAGAACTTATTTCCATTAAACAGGAGAAGAGTGGACTAAAATGATTAAGTGTCACAATGCCAGAAGCATAACACATATAGTGTCTGCTAAATGCGTTTTTCAAGGAAGGCAGGTAAGGGAAAACAGCAGGGAAGGGGAAACAGGACACACAAAAAACAAGCAATCAGGAGAAAAATTCTTAACACTTTCTTCATCTGCTTTTGGTTGAAACCATCAGTGATAAGTGGAAAATGTTAGCAATTGCTGAATCTGGAAAAAGTACAGCCACCATTGCAGCAACGATACATTAATGAAAATTAGTAAATGAGATGATATAAAAACACCCTTTCTGCATAGGAGATTGGTAAAATGCAGTAAATATTATGGTCCAAAGTACTGTGACCTGAATGGAGTAGATGAGCTTCTGAGCAAGGAAAAAAAACTAATAAGTTTGTAATATCTGCATCTGATTTGCAGAAAGAGTGGTCTGTTCTTGCTAACAACATACTGTAATAATGTGGAGTCATCTGCAGAAGATAACTCTGCTAAGAACAAGATTGAGGGGGGAGGGGGGGTTAAAGTGTCCATAATTACGTTGTAGGGATGATTTACAGAGTCAACCAGAATATATACCAATGTCCATACAAATATTCACACCGTGCATTTCTTACTGCGCATAAGCTAATGCTCTCAGTAGAAGGATTTATGGGGAACAATTATTAAAGGGATGCTCGACAATTTTAACACTACACATGGTATCTGTCAATACACTGCACAATCAGATCTGTTGTCAATCACAAAATCTCAAGGTGCTAGGAATGTGTAAAGAGATTAACACTATTTCTGAGTCAAATGGTCGAATTTACAAAGAACTTAGTTAATTGGAAGGCAAATTTTCAGGGGGGGGGGGGGGGGGGGGAAGAAAAGAGAGAAGAGGTCTAAAGCAAACAAAGATTTCAAGAAAATAATGGAAAATTCAGGATGGAATAATAACAATATTCTGAAAAGGGTAAAGTGCTACTCAACGTATAGTGGAGATGTTGAGTCACAGACATGGGGAAAAAAAGGCCTCCTTCTGAATTAGCCAAACGCACTGCACACGCGCACGCACACTGTCTCCGGCTGCCCAGGCCGGCAGTCTCAACTTGGCAACCAGGGACAATGGTCAAGTGTGTGATTTTCATTTTCGTTTGCGTACGCGAGCGCGCGCGAGAGAGAGAGAGAGAGAGAGAGAGAGAGAGAGAGAGAGAGAGAGTGTGTGTGTGTGTGTGTGTGTGTGTGTGTGTGTGTGTGTGTGTTCTAACTCGGAAGAAGGCCATTTGGCCTAAAGCTTACTTGTTTAGCAGTCTTATAGTTGTGCCCGTCTACACTTCAACATCTCCCCTATGTGGTGAGTAGTAGCTATCCTTTTGATAATATTGTCAAAGACCTTAAGAAGTTAGATCAATCAATTCTGACAACAAATCAATTCAGACAACAAAAACCAGACTGAGCACTCAAACTGTGAAAGCAAAAAAGGAATTAGGTGAACAAGTAGAAGCTATTACTAACCAGGTAGAAAGGCTGGATGAAAGAGTGAAATATGTAGAGGAAAGGGTAACCGAAACACAGTCCAGACTGGATAAAGAGAACTGAAAGTTTCTGAAGTAGAAAAGGATCTTAAAAAGGAAATTCTCATTGTAGAAACTAAGGTTAACACGAGCAGGCGCTCTATATATATATATATATATATATATATATATATATATATATATATATATATATATATATATATATATATATATATATATATATATATATATATATAAGTGCAGCAATCGCCACAACATTGTCTTGTACCGCTCCATTGTTGTTTTACAATTGTGAGCCCGTACCTATTCCTTCATTCTTTCTTCGTCAAACACAGTGAGATTCCGAGCTGACAGCACAATCTCACAACGAAGTAGTTGTCTATGAGATAACTAGTAGCTGAAGAAGCATTTGGCTAGGCCATGATGCAACTGCACCATTTAATGCTTCATGTGGCTCATTACTATGACTTAACACTTTTACGCAGCAACAGAGTGACATAAACTTTCATTATTTTATTATTATTTTAATTAAACACCGATTCATCTCAAATAATATAAGTTTATTTTGTCAACTGTGATTTTGCCCATACATGTTTACACCAATAACATAAAAACGCTCTTTATTTCACGAATACGAAGTATGTCATGCACCTGCTGTTGTTATGAAAATTGGCACACCCAATAGAGGGTTAAGAGAGGAATCTGAAACTACTAATAAGCAAATCCTTGGTTACATTAATACTGACTGACTGACTCCATGACACTATGGTCTTCTGAGGACCTTGGCCTCCAGGTCTGCTTCCACATCTTCTAGCCATCTCACACGCAGTCATCCTCTCCTCCTTCTACCACCAGGATGTCCCATCATCATCTTCTTCAGGAGCTTTTCTTCTGTCATACATTGGCCATATCCTAACGATCTTAGCCTTCCCATTTTGATTGGGGTTACCAAATCTGGTTCTTTGTACAGAGCCCTTATTTCTTCATTAGTCCTAATTCTCCATCTCTCACCTTCTATTACAGGACCAAAAATCTTCCTCAGCACTTTCCTTTCCCATATATTTAGTTTCTTCTCCAAAGCCTCCGTCAGTATCAATGCCTCGCTGTCATACATAAGAACTGGTTAGATCACTGTTTTGTAGAGTGTCTGCTTTAATTTCCTGCACAGGTTCTTACTTTTGAGCATGGTATATAGTGCTCTATATGATCTGTCGGCAGCTTTAATTCGGTTTGTTATACTTGTCTCCACTTTGTTTTCTGATGTTATTACTGAGCCAAGATAAATAAAACTATCTACTCTTTCAAAGTTGTACCCTTCTAACTGTAGATCATCTTTGTTTCTTCTCACTCTCTCAGTTACCATATACTTAGAATTTGTCTCACTAATTTCTAAACCAAGGTTCTTGGCAGCGGCTTCAAACTCTTTGAAGGCTGATGTGAGCACCTTCGTACTCCTAGCACTTATTACTACATCATCTGTGTAGGCCAAGATTTGCAGAAGTCTACTGTAAATATTGCCTCCCGGGTTTGTGTTTATTGATCTTACTGCATTCTCTAATACCAGATTGTATAGCACTGGGGATAATGGGTCTCCCTGCCTTAGTCCTTCTTCCATTGGGAACAATCTCGACAGACATCCCTGAGCTTTAACCTGGCTTTTGCTGTTTTCCAGGGTAATCTTCATTAATTTTATCAGCTTCTTAGGAAATTTGAATGTCTGCATTGTTTCCCACAGTGCTGATCTTTTAACTCTGTCATAGGCCTGTTTAAAGTTTATAAAGAGATATTCTAATCTTATGTAGGAACCTGTTCAAAAACATTCATCAGTGTTGGTTATAGCAACTGGTCCAACATACTTGTGGAAAGTTTCCCTGAGTACGAGTCTTCCATTCTGTAGATTTCAAGCAGCATTGTAAGGATGATTAACTCTGGGAATGAGCAATGAGTTAAGAATTAAATATGTGAAAATATTTCTTTAGAGAGAAGCATTACCTTTGTCCAACTAATACAATGTAAAAATTTGACATTTGATGAGGCCTTTGCCACTGCACAACACAAGCAGCTTGTAGTAAGATTGTGTGCTTATGGAATATCATCTCAGTTATGTGACTAGATTCATCATTTCCTGACGAGAGAGGTCACGGTTCATAGTAACTGACAGAAAGTCAACAACTAAAACAGAAGTGATTTCTGGCACTCTGTTATAGGCCCTATGCTGTTCCTTATCTATATAAATTATCTACGAGACAATCTGAGCAGCCGTCTTAGCTTGTTTGCAGATTATGTTGTTATTTATTGTCTAGTACACTCATCAGAAGAGCAAAACAAATTGCAAAATGATTTATAAAAGATATCTTAATTGTGCGAAAATTGGCCATTGATCCTAAATAATGGCAAGTGTGAAATTGGTTAAACTTCAGTCACATGATAAATCAGTCAAATCTAAAGGCCATAAATTCAACTAAATACCTAGTAATTACAATTACGAACAATTTAGATTGGAAAGAATAAATACAAAATGTTGTGAGGAAGACAAACCAAAGACTGCATTTTATTGGCAGAACACTTAGAAAGTGTAACAAATCTACTAAAGAGACTGCCTACAATACACTTATCTGTCCTCTTTTCGAGTACTACTGTGCAGTCTGGGATCCTTACAAGACAGGATTAATGGAGTACATCGAGAAAGTTCAAAGAAGAGCAGAATGTTTCGTATTATCGGATACAAGATTTGAATGTACACCATTAAAATAAATGTGTTTGTCGTTACGGTAGAATCTTCTCACAAAATTTCAACCAGCAAATTTCTCCTCCGAATGCGAAAATATTTTGTTGATGCCTACCTACATAGGGAGAAACCATCATCATAATATAATAAGGGAAATAAGAGCTCGCACAGAAAGATAAAGGTGTTGGTTTTTTCCGGGCACTGTTCGAGAGTGGAATAATACAGAATTATTGTGACAGGGTTCAATGAACCCTGTGCCAGGCACTTGAGTGTGATTTGCAGAGTATCCATGTAGATGTACATGAGTAATGATTACTGAAAAAGTTTTGGTATGTGGCAGAGCATTTTCTAAATTGATTATGTTATAGAGAGCAGAAGGGAGGCATAGAAGAATTCTGCAGGGCTCAGTGAAAGAGGTTAGTCCAGCAAGTTTTGATGGTTGGTTGTTTTAATGATACATGGGACTGAACTGCAAGGTCATCAGTCCCTCCTACCTGGGAAAGGCAAGTCAACTAAACTACACATCAAAGAAGGGCCTAGTGTGCCAAACCCAAGGTCTATCAAAGGGTCAACCAAGACAAGGGACAAGGAAGAAGAAAAGGGGGAAAGGAAGAAAGGCAGGCGTTCCATCCAGTGAAAAGCCAGAGGCCCTCAAAAGCAAAAACTGTGATTGGGGACATATCCCCTGCCACTTACCAGGGGCACCTCACCCACTAATACCCAGGAAAGGCTAGTGACATGGACAGGGAAAGAGAAGCATAACATAGAAAGAACAACAAGTCAGACAGAACATACGAGAAAGAAAAGAATAACATGTAGAGCGAGGACTGGGGCAGGCCACCTAGCCCCGACAGTCATTGCCAAGTTGGGGCAGAGGAGGGAACAGGACATCCAGTCAACTCCTCAATGGGCCAAAAAGACTGAGGTGCCCTCCCTTAAAGAGTGTCATAAAAACCCCATCACAAATAAACTGTAAAACCAGATCAGCCGCTGAGACGTCATCTGCTAACATCAGGAGTAGCAAGTCAGGAAGATTCAAGAGTACACCGCAGAGTGACTTAAGTTAGGTCAGTCCAGCAAAATGTGGACCATCGTAAAACGGGCACCAGAATAACAGTGAGGCAGATTCTCATGACAAAGGAGATTAGTACGAGTCAGCCACATATGGCCGATGCAGAACTGGCCAAGGATAATTGAGTCCTTGCAAGAGGCCCGCATGGAAGACCTAAAAAATTTGCAGTCTCCTTTATTGTACGTAGTTCGTTCGGTGAAGTCAGAGTATGCCATTCCTTTCTCCAAATCCTTAGAACTTGACGTCATAATACCGGCAAAATGTCTGCTGTCAGAATACCGATCTCAAGAGGCAGCTTGCCAGCAGCCAATTTGCCCAGCCTGTCAGCAAGTTCATTCCCTGGAATCCCGAAGTGACCCAAGGTCCAGACAAAGACCGAGTGTCCAGATTGTTTCAGGGTAAAGAGGGAATCCTGGATAGTCAAGACCACAGGGTGGTAAGGGTAACACTAATCAATCGCTTGCAAACTGCTCAAGGAGTCGCTACAGATGACGAAGGACTCACTGGTGCACAAACGGATATACTGAAGAGCATGAGAGACGGCTATCAACTCCATAGTGAAAACACTGCAGCTATCCAGCAAGAAGCACAGGTCATTATATCCCAACGTACGCAATGCAACAGTGACCAGGAACTACAGCACCACCAGTATAGACTACTTCTGAACACTGTAATGTGCCAAGAATGGTACAGAGCTGGAGACAGAGGCTTCTCGCGGAACTGTGTCTTTCGGTTCTAGTGATAGGACAAGATAGAGCTGTGGAGGTGTACATGAGCAAGCCAGAGAACAGGTGGGAGAGGCGAGAGCTATGGTCCTGAAAAAGGGGACCAGATGTGGCTGTAGATCATAAACCCGGCCCTGGGCAGCTGTTGCAAGAGGTGAATCTCTGTATCTGGAAAGAGGGCTTGGTAGTTCGTGTGCTCTGGGGAGCAGTAGATGTGTAATGCATAAGCAATCAATTGTTGTTTGCACAGAACCCACAGCAGAAGAACCATTGCCTCTGCCACGAGGTTGATCATGGGGCTAGTCCAAACGGCACCAGTCGACAGTCGTTCCTCACAACGGTGTATCAGGTCTAGCATCTGTAATGTTGAAGGTGACGTTGAGCCATATGCAAGACTCCCATAATTGGGATGGGATTGGACCAATGCTTTGTAGGCCATAGCAAAGTAGAGCAGTCTGTGGCCCAGTTGGCACAGCTGAGGCACCTAAGAGCGTTGAGGTGCAACCAACAGATCTGCTTTAATTGATTAAGATGGGGAAGTCATGTCAACCAGGCATCAAAGACCAGTTGCAAAAACCAATAAGAGCCCACCACACTGTGGAACTGTCCATCAAGGTACAGGACCAGATGGGGTGCACTGTATGTCGACGACAGTAATGCATAAACAGGTCTTGGCAGCAGAAAACTTTACGGAAGCCTGCTTGGTATTCCCCAATCAAGTGGTCGGTCTGGCATTCTAGTCTGTTCAGTAAAGCTTTAGAGAGGATCTTGTATGTGACCGGTAGTAGGGATATTCCTCTGTAGTTGTTCGGGTCAGTCTTGTCACCTTTTTTGTGTAGTGGGTGTATCAGGGCAGTTTTCCAGTCGTCAGGAATTTTCATGGTCTTCCAGATGTCTTCCAAAATCATGTGGATGTCTTTGGTGAGTTCTGAGTCTTGTAACTTCCAGATTTCTGTGATGATGCCATCTTCTCCTGGTGCTCTACGATTCTTGAGTGACTTGATTATTTCTTTAACGTCTTCTAGAGTTGGAGGTTCACTATCTGGATTGTATGTGCTCATTTCTGTCATCGTTTCTTCCATAGGGAGGTCCGTGTTGAGCAGTTTTTTAAAGTACTTTGCCAGAATCTCTCAATTGTTTTTGGTATTGGTTTTTAACAAAGATGATGTGACTTACCAAAATAAAGCGCTTACACGTCGATAGACACACAAACGAACACAAACATACACACAAAATTCAAGCTTTCGCAACAAACTGTTGCCTCATCAGGAAAGAGGGAAGGAGAGGGAAAGAAGAAATGATGTGGGTTTTAAGGGAGAGGGT
This sequence comes from Schistocerca serialis cubense, assembly GCF_023864345.2. Taxonomy (NCBI): domain Eukaryota; kingdom Metazoa; phylum Arthropoda; class Insecta; order Orthoptera; family Acrididae; genus Schistocerca; species Schistocerca serialis. The sequence goes on along the minus strand of NC_064644.1, from coordinate 427,491,403 downwards.
AAGGAGTCATTCCAATCCCGGGAGCGGAAAGACTTACCTTAGGGGGAAAAAAGGACGGGTATACACTTGCTCACACACACACACATCCATCCACACATATACAGACACAAGCAGACATATAGGGGAACACCAGACCGTTAACAACCACTAAAAAACAAAAAAAGAGGGAGACAAAACAGAACCCCATTCTCCTGCAGATGGGATGTGCTAAAGGAGGTGCCAACCTGTGCCTGGAAAGTGGGACAGGAAAGAAGGATCTGGATAAATACCAGAAGGGGGCCCTCCAGTAGTAGGTGGCAAAGATGTGGTAGTGCCATGCGGTATCACAAGCTTTATGAGGATCAAAGACTGCAAAAAGGTGTTGACGCTGGGTAAAAGCAATTCAGATAGCAGACTCCAGGTGGGCTGAACTATATGCAGTACAACGGCCTCAGCGAAACATGCCCTGGGTCAGAGCCAAAAGGTCCCAGGATTCAAGGATCCAATATAGCCTTTGACTCACCATACGTTCAAGTAACTTGAGGGCATTGGTTAAACTGATCAGACGATAGCTGTCCATCTGTACAGTCAGTTCACTCAGTTTCAAAACTGGAATAATGACACTCTCTAGCCACCGGAGAAGGAATTCACCCTTGCTCCACAGACGGTTGAAAAGGGCAAGTACATGATGCTGGATAGCCACTGATAAGTGTTGGAGAATTTGGTTGTGCACCCAGTCTGGTCCAGGAGCCATGTCAGAGCAGAAAGCAAGGGTGCTGGAGAACTCCCACTGGCTAAAAGGGCATTATAAGCCTCCATATGTCAGGGAATGAAAGGTAATGGGAGTCGTTGCAGGCAGTGTTTGAGAAGACAGAATATGGGCGGACTGTAGACCGAGGCTAAGGCCTCGACGAAAAGCCAAGCAAAATGCTCTGTGATGGAGACTGGGCTGGTGAGGGAAACACCATTCAGGGAAATTCCCATGACAGCTGTAAGATGACAACGGCCAAAACTCAACATGCTCTTTGCCCCTACCTATGAAGAGGGAGTATGCAGCCTTATGGTACCGACATATCGTTCTCCACTAATCTATTTCTGTCATTTAATTAGAACGGGCCTCAGTACAAAGCTGTTTCAAGGCCAGCATGTGGTTGAGAAGTGGATGCCGTTTGTAGCATTGGGGGGCACGACAGTCATCTTTAATAGCCGCAGCAATAATGTGGGGTGGGGTGGGAGTTGAGATGGTGGTGGGATGTGGTCCAAGGGATAGTCTTCTGTCAGGGAGAATCTGAGGAAGAGGAAATCACTGAAACAGATGCCAAAAGGATGGCTTCGGTCAAAATCTGCATGGCCTATCGGCATCAGTAAAGGCCCCCCCCTGTAAGGACGTCCTGGAAAATAATGCTGAAGAAAAAAAGAAGATCGGGAAACAATTGCTACAGGGTGGAGCTTAGCACACTTCACTGGCCTAGCACCACCCACTCCGATCAGAGGCTCACCTTGTGGGCACCACCCACCCACAGGAAGGGCCACCTGGCACAGTGGTCATTGTGGGAGTTCCAACACCCCAAAAAGATAAGCAGCCACTTCTAGGCATACACAAGGCTGTGGCAGCTCAGATGCCAGAAGGGGGTGCCATATGGGTACATAACAGCCCCAGCCCAGAGACTGGCCACTGTGCTGGTGACCTAGTGGAGGTGTATGGCAAGGGGGAGGGGTGGGGGGGGGGGCATAGTGGCTACAGTGTGTAAGGCAGAGGGGAATGTGGGAAAAGGAACTGGCACTGGAGACACTAGAGCAGGAGTTCTTCCCCAAATGGCTGACACTATGGAAACAATTTAGAAAGGGAAGTCAAAACCCAAGGGGGTCCAGAAAAAAAGGGAGGGACGGGGGTGGGGGGTGGGGGGACCATGAGACAAGTTTGTAAATAATGAGTGGAAATGAGGAAGGGAATGCAGCCTGGAACAGATGAGAGGTTGTAGATACTTGGGGCCCATGCACGCCACACATGTACCCACAAAACAGCTGGGGGCAACCTTTCGATGAGTTAATTCCAATAGAAACATTCAACAGGAGGTTACCAGATAGAATACAGAGGGGTTTGGTTTAGGGACCTAATAACTATTTACCAACTTCTTAAGCACACAGACATGCTAGATAGGGCCTTTGAGAGGACAGACAAAATTTTGACTTACTGAAAGAAAATTGTGGAAATAGCAAAAGTTAAAATTAACAATGACCAAGGAAGAGGTGATGACAACATTTATAGGAATCTTTACTTAGTGAGTGAACAGCTATGATGTAATCAGAATTATAATGTAGATAAAAATGGTATTTGAGAATAGAGGCAGACTGTGGTCAGAATACAATCAGTCACAACCACCTTTAGACCTAATGATGGAAAGAATGGCTCAAATTGACAACCTCTCCATTGTCGGTTCATAATGTGAGACCTTATGACGTTAATGCAAGGACCAGTGATAATGCAAACTTTTAAATTAGAACTGTGACATAGTCAGAGAAGTAGAGGTGTTTCAAATTAATAGAGTTGCCATTGACGAAGGATTTTGGAGTGTATTTTGGCAAGAACACTTAGAAAACCAAAGTAGTGAAGAAACAGTAAGTGGTGAGTTTTGTTTAGAAGTAGAGGATTTCCATGTGCTGTTCAGTCACAAATTTGGGAGTGGACTAGTAGGAGAAAGTATATTAACTAAGTTTCAAGAACCGTCTTTAAATGATTACTCTAGGGATGTACTACAACCCCTATGTATTGCTCACACAGGGATTGTGAGGATAAGATTGTTCTAATTACTGCATACACAGAGACATTCAAACAATCATTCTTCCCATGATCCATATGAATGGAACAGAAAGAAACCCTAATAACTAGTACAATGGGACGTACCCTCTGCCATGCACCTCATGGTGGTTTGCAGAGTATAAATGTAGATGTAGACGTAAGAAAAGTGGAAAATTAGAAATACTAGAAGATAAGGATGAAGACAAAACAGACAATTAGATAACTGATTTTTTTTCTAAGTGCAGTTAAGTTGAATAAAGGTGTTGGAGAAGTGAACATTGAATATGATAAAGAAGTACATTATTATATTAGTTTAAGTGAAGAAGTGGTGTCCGGAGAAGAAGAAAATGAAGTTTCAGGTATTGTGAAGCTCTTTCATGTTACAGGGGGCCCTAAAGAAGTTGTGGGTTTTCTAAAGTGTTGTGCTGAAATTCCTAATTCAGTTCACGTGTCAGATAGTACTGGGGATGAAGATCATCTAAGCACTAAACAAAAGTCTCAATGTGTACAGCTGGATGTTGCTACGGTAAATGGCGAAATGTTTCTTTACAAAATTTGGGCAAGTTTAGGAAAAATGTCTTAACAATTCCTTCTGGGAAAAATTGGCAGCAATTAGTTAACAACATTACTCAGAATGGTGGAAGACATATCAAAAGATATTTTATAACTACATTACAGAAATATGAAGTAATCTTAACCTAAATTCAATTATGTACATACTCTCTTTGGAAACGGGAGTGGAAGTGTGAGAGATCACAATTCTGGGAAGGGAGAGAGACCACAATTATGAAGTGAGCATTAAAATAACTAAAAATGTACCTAATGTTAATAATAATGGTAAAGGTACTGAATCTGATGACACAAAATGTGATAGGCTAAATGAGCATGTTGATAGTATACCTTGTGAATTAGTGGGAAATCCAAACACCCACATTTACATGAAATTGTCTTTTAAACTTATTACATGTATCTAAAATATTAAGAGTCTTGAGAGTACCTTGTAATTAGATGGAAATTCCAAAATTTACCAATTTCCTTGTGTTCTTCTGAACAAAAGAGAAACTTAATGTTCAGAATAATTTTTGTGTCTGAGGATAACTTTTCACTCAACAAAAACATAATAATTTCTTATTTATCCAGATTTATTGTGTGTAATCATTTCTGATTTTACAAAAATACCTTCTCTTTTTTAAGACACTCTGATGTTCTTTTGTAACTTTGTGTGTGCTTGATCAATGTGGCGCTCTTTAAAACTGCAAGCTTCTAAATGAGCCTCCCTTCTACATATTTATATACTTATTATGTGGATATTTCTTTCTATCATCTGTTCTCTGAAATATTTGGATTGTACCAATGGATAAACTAGAAAAAGAAATTCTGCAATAAAAGTCATCAGACGAGAAATGCAGTTGTGTATTTTGGGCAATACAACCATTTTCAGTTGAACTCGTGGGTTTTGCATAAAATTACGGCAGGCAAGGACATTTTGAAAACATCACCAACTCTAAGCAAAGAATAAAAATATCAAAGCCCTTATATGTGTTACTGCCATGTGATTAGCAATTTCTTTTAAATAAAAGAGAAAAATTAAAATTTGAAGAAACTATATACTGATAGACATATGAATAAATATTAAGAAAACAAGACTTGCCCAATTAGTATTATTGTGCTTACCTAACAAAATGCATTAGAGCTTCTTTCAGTTCCTGTGCACACCACAGAATATATTCTCAGAACATGCAACGTGACAATAAAAAATCTCTAATGGTTGCCATATTGCAGTCAGCCTTTGAGTCAAATGAACATTAAGTACGAGAAAGAATTCGGGAGGGAGAGGGGAGATGCTGCATTGATTTGTCCAGTACCGACTGTAAACTCATGCATAATCATAATAATAATCATCATCAATGGCCTACACTAACTTCGTGCTCGCATGAGGAGCAAGTGTATACCACACAAAAAGAGGGATTCATCAGAGGCACTCGCATACACATTTGTTTGGCTGATAAGTTGTGGAGCCAGGCGCCATTGTGGAACTTCCCTTCTTGTGGAATTTTCTCAATCTTCTGCTGTCTTCCGTGACCCCTCCCATTTGTCTCAGTCAATATTATGTGCATTAAGCATGCTTTGTGTAATCTTTATAAACTGCAAAGCAGGTCTTCCCTGAGATCTCTTGGCAAGTGGTTTCTCACTAAGTGATGTGTGTCAGGAAAAGAGTGGTTCATGTGATGTAAGTGTCCTAGCCACCACAGGCTGCGTTCCTCAAGAATGGCACAGATGCACTATAGATTTGCAGTGCTCAGGGCCATCAGGTTTGTCACATGGTCCTTACATGTTGTGCTTAGAACGTCTTGTAAGCATTGCAGATGAAGCTATTGAGCTTACATTATTCTTTGGTACATGATGTCCAAGTCTCAGCACCACACAAAAGGGTGCTTCATAAATGAGCATTTTTGTGGTCACTGAAGTGTTTATTGTCCCACACTCTTGTTGGGACCATTCCAAATGTGTTCACCGCTTAGCCAGTTCTTGTGTTTATTTCGTCATCTAGAGAAAGATCTTCTGACACTAGAAAACTAAGCTAGCGGAATTTGTTGACTACATTCAACAATGAGCCACCTAATATTATGTCTAGCATATCTCTGTATCCTTGTGCCATAATCACAGTCTTCTTTACATTCACAGACATGGACAAAAACATACATGCAGCAACAAATTTGTCCATCAGCCTTTGAAAGTAAACTTGAGTGTGTGCTATGAACGCTAAATCTTCAGAAAATAAAAGCTTACTTACCCGAGCATCCATCTACACACCAGGGCTGATGGGAAACTTTCCAACATCTCATTACTCAGGTCCAGGAGCTATTGTGAGGACGTGTTCATAAGAAAGCTTTTATTTTCTGAAGATTCTGTGTCCATAGCACACACTCAAACACGTCCTCACAGTAGCACGTGGACCTGAGTAATGAGATGTTGGAAAGTTTCCAATCAGCCCTGGTGTGTAGATGGATGCCCGGGTTTGTTTTCCAGAAAGCAACTTTGAGAAGTGACAAGGGGCCAGTACACAGCCTTGACAAAGTCCACTTTGCACAAGAAAAGGGTTTGATGTGCTTCCTCCAAATATTGCAGCACCCATCATATCTAAGAAAAGCCCTGATTATCTTCACGAGTTTTGGAGGAGACCCTTTCTTCACTTATACGGCATACAGTTCCTTCCTGTTGATTGGGTCAAGTGACACATTTAGGTCGACAAAAGCAATGAACCACTGGGTTTTCTGCTCATGGCATTTCCCCTAACTTTGTCAGATTGTGAAGGTCGTATCAGTAGAAGATCACTGGGTTTGAAACTCGCATTCAGACTCACGGTACACATGCTCCGCGAGATTCTTCAGTCTGTCCAGCACCACACAGGCAAATGCTTGTCCGATAATAATCTGCAGTGACAGTCCATGGTAGGAATTGCAATCACCGCAATCGCCTTTACCTTTGTACAAGAGTGACAATGTTGACATTGTGTATATCCTGTGCACAGTACCCTCAGGCCCATATTCCAATAAAAGGTTGTAGAGCACTGAGACGAGCTGAGTGAGTTTGTTCTCTGTGGATGTTGTCTTTACCAGGGCATTTCCTGCATTTAAGCTACACAGCAGCCCTCTGAAGCTGCTCCTTAATAGGCACAGCATCTAGCTTGTGACATGTTGCAATTAACGAATTTCTCCTGTTGCTTTTGGGCTGACGTTGACCAAATGTGAATAAAGGTTGGAATAGTATTCCACCCACCACAGTCTTCTTGATACCTGCATATACTCTACCGATGCTTCCAGCCTCAACACACTCCTGTATACTTCCTCAAAATCTCTAACAGTATGTTAATGCAGTTACAAGCTGTGTGCTGAACTGCCTTTGCTTTGCTTAGATCCCTGCAGATAGTGTTGCAAGGATTTGAATGCCAGTTGATAGTTGCCTGATACTTTGAATAAAGAAGGGATTTCAAGGCATTGATAGTCTCATGGATCCAATCCTGGGATTTCGGTTTCAAAGTACCAAATGTAGTGCCAGCACTAGTAGTAAGAAGTGACTTTATTTTCAGCCAGTCTTCAGCAATGGGTGTGTCTGGGTCTCAGGTGTCAAATTCTTTCTGAACTCTGTCACCAAATATTTCTACTGTTGCAGGGTCCTTCATTTGCAAAGATAGATTTTGGTTTTACTAGGTGTTTTAGCAGATTGAATCTTTTTAGGCACATATCTAACTTTTATCACTGCTAGTATACGTCCAGTGTCACGGTCAGCATTATGGAAGGAGCATGTGTGGAGAAAATGGAAGAAGCATATGTGGAGAAAATGGCAAATCTTTCCTTTTCGTTAAAATCAGTTCTAGTTGATGGGGTGTATCTTGCATTTAAAGTACATGTTAACAACACACAGTTGGTAGTTGGCACAAAATTCAAGTGGCTGTAAACCATTTTCATTCAACTTGCCCACTCTGTGTGTACCTAGGCAGTCTGGCCAAGCAGCAGAATCACATCCAATATGGGCACTTAAGTTGCCTAGAATGCACAGACGGTCTGCAGGGTGCACTCACTGCACCACTTCACTGAGATATTCGTAAAGTCCACAGTTGAGGTCAGCACTGGTGCATATACAGTTAGTATCATTGGTCCACTGCTAGTTGTCAAACACAAAGCCATGTTGCGTTCTGAGATACCGATCTGGCTTTCAGTAGATCGCTATGAATGGCAAAGCCAATACTGTGTTGTTTGGGATTAGCAATGTCCTTTTCCTTCCAGAAAAATGTGCAATTTCCTTCAGAACTGAACCCTCGTCTGCTAGCTAGGTTTCCTACAAAGCTGTAATAGCAACATTAAGCCTAGGTAATTCATGTCCATGACAGCTGTTTTGTGTGGATCTTTAAAGCTTCCACATGTGTCTGGGAAGCGTTGCATCACAGTATGGATACTCTATGTTCCTAAACATAGTGAGACAGCTTTATACACTAACAGAAGACAAAATCATACACCAAGAAGTTTAGCAACACAAACATATCAGAAAGATGATGTCTACTCCAATTTCGCACCAGTCGCACAAGAGAGGCACTAGTGGCAGCACTATGAGACTGCAAATCATATTTCCTTTAAATACACGATTATAATGGTTGTGTGCATTAGTTTCCTCTGAGACTGAGCGCGGTGAGTTAATGTTAGTCAAGAATGTCTTTAAGGTGGAGACACCATTGTCAAAATCTCACCAAGTTTGAATGAGGTTGTGTAATAGGGATACCAGAAGTTGGGTGTTCCTCCTGCAATACTGAAGTAAGACTTGGCAGAAATGTAGCCACTGAACACGATTGGTGGCAGCTGTGATCACGAGATTGTACGGTCACAAGAAGACTGGGCTCCAGATGGCCACGTGGCTCTACCAAAAGGGAAGACCATCATGTTCGGCATACGACTCTGGCGCATCATACTGCATCTGCAGTAGCAATTTGAGCAGCAGTTGGCATCAGAGTGACACAGCTGACTGTTACAAATTCATTACTTCAAGAATAACTCTTAAGTCAAACGCCCTGTAGCATGCATTCTACGTACCACAAACCACCGGCATTTGTGACTCAAATGGCGTCAAGCAACCGTCCAATTGGAGATCAGGGTGGAAGTTTTCTGATGAAATCTGGTTCTGTCTCAGTGCCAGTGATGGCCAAGTGTTGGTTATGTCAGTTGAGAGCCTGCAGTCAACTTGTCTGCTAGCTAAACACACTGAACTCACACCTGGAGTTATTGTCTGGGGTGAGATTTCTATCTGACGCACGAGCAGAATTAGGCACTTCAACACAACACACTATAGATAACCCACAACTTCTTTAGGACCCCTTGTAACATGTAAGAGCTTCACAATACCTAAAACTTCATTTTCTTCTTTTCCTAGCACTACTTCTTTACTTAAACTAATGTAATAATGTACTTCTTTATCATATTCAATGTTCACTTCTCCGACACTTTTATTCAACTTAACTGCACTTAGAAAAAAATCAGTTATCTAATTGTCTGTTTTGTCCTCATCCTTCTGCTCAAGTATTTTTAATTTTCCACTTTTTCACATGCCAATGTTAAGTGCACAAACACACAAACAGGAAAAGTTAATAGTTTAAATTAATATACTTAGTGTAGCTACAAGAAAAGTTATGGTTTCACATGTAATATTGGTCTTCTTGGCACGTGTTACACTTCATGATACATCACACGAAAGTGCCAATAAAATTTTAAATAATGACAAATGTCTGGCCTTCTGGGCTCAAAATTCTTCTAAGTGGCTGGCCCTCAAAGTGTTAAGCTTTAAATGAGAGTTAAATGCTCTGTAATTTAAGAACTTCAAAGCACATTCTCGCACGTAACATAATTCATCTTGTGTAAAATGAAATTTACTTTGTAAGTAACACTTTTCAAACCACCATTCACAACATTTTCCCACGACCTGTTCGAATTCGTTTCATCAGTTGCCAGCAAGTGCCAGAAAACAGGCATTACTGAGCACGCACAGCTACGACGACGTAGGAAGCCCGTATGTTTGTATGTATATAGCATTAAATCTTACATTATGAAACAGGATATCAGAGGATATTCCAAGGGCATCAGAATTTTGTAAAATATACTAAAATGCATAATTCGACTTAAAGTGCACATTCATATCTCCAGATTCAAAATAAGTAGGCCCCACCCTGATATTAAGCTTTTCAATGTGGTTTATGATATGCAAATTTTCTTGAATACCAGTACTGTAGTATCTCATGTTTCTTCTTCATTATGGCATGAAGCCATACGTGCTAGATGATGAAAACGTGCACTTGAAATTCAGTAAACAGTTGAAACTAGCCAATAGTGTGGAATGAGACACTTCTTTACAAATAAATTGACTGTCTTTGCAGACAAGATTAATAAAAGCCAAATTTCTTTAGCAAATAGACTAAAATAACTTCATAGTTCTGCAAGGCCATTAATGATCAACTGCTGAAACCGTGGAAATAAAATAAATTCAGAAAACAGAAACTAACAACATATTTTAGCCATCCATACTTATGTGAATGTATTTTAATTTACTTTGTAGTTCCCAGCCACAGAAATCAGTTTCGTTCTCATTTGATGCAAAAACTGTAAACGAAAACATGGGTCATGTGAAGACTATCCCCCTCCCCATTACAACTCAGACTACTCTGCGGATGCGCAAATCTGGCAGCATGGGCGCGCGCCAGAAAAATTTTTCAGGTTAGCACCTGGCCTCTTGTTGCTACTGCTGATACTGCTAACAGCCACACTTTAAGTAGCCAGAAGTGGTAGAAGGTACAGCTCATATGCAACTCAACTGTGCACGCGCATGAGCCTGCTGGCAACTGTTTAAACAAACCTCATGCAAACATTTGAGATGTCACGCTCATCGGAAGCAATTTGTTGTTAGGAAGTATTGCATACTCTTCGTCCTAAAGCCTTCGACACATTTTGCTGTTGGCAGACACTTGTGTGTGCACTGTGCTTTGACGTCATAAATGTTATAAATGCATTTCCTTTGCAACTTAAGCTTTATATTTTTTCCCCTCTCATTAAGATTTTATTACTGCAGTATTATTCTGCAGTAGTGGGATACAGCAAAATTGTTTGTTAGAGTATTAGTTTTTACCAGTCAGAAATACAAAATTTTAACTGAAAAACAATGAAAAATTACCAAAATTCTAAAATATTCTCCGGTTTTTCCAGGTTTTCTCCCAGATGAAAAAATTCCCATGTTTTTCCCGGATTTCCTGATTGTCTTAGGGCATATACACCCAACCCAATCAAGCACACATGCGACATTATCGGACGACAACTCCAGCATCATTCTGAAACATCATTAACCATCCCCGTATTGACCGAGCAAGTGCAATAGGCATGGAATTCCACCCCGCAACTGACATCCAGCGCATGTACAACTTTGCATGCAACATTCTGGCAGTTACACTGGTTATTAATGAACCGGCATTTCATATTTGCAATGACTTATGTTGTGCTTACATTAACCTGTGATCTTGCAATGTTAATCACTTAAATATGTTACCTACACAAATGTATTCCTGAAATTTCATTATTCTACATTAATTATTTTTTGCTGTTGAGATTTTTTCCCCATCAGTATCTTTCTCTTTTGTTTCAGCAGATGTCAACATTATGCCGATGACTTCCAGCAAAGCTAGTGTTCCATACTCCCAAGAGAAAAACTGGCACCAAGGTGGGCCAGTAGCTAACTAATTGAGGGCTGTCCAGTTTGAAGCAGACTGTGACTGGCCAATCAACCTTTGATGGACCCTCCCACTATTAGTAGAGACCCTGGTGCCCACACATAAATCCATTTTGTTCCAGATTTTTAACCAATGAAATACCACTAACTGTGTTAATTTCACATAACTGTAGGTTGACGGAGTGTCCTCTCCATACATGCTATTTCACTTTGGATGTGTTTTAGGTGCCAGTGAGCTTGCCCACTACTTGCGCCACCCTCTCGTCCTTGCTGAATGGTCCCACAGGAGTGAAAACACGCAACTTGCACAGTCGGGTCAGCTGCAGGTATTTGCCTCTCATTTCTGGTTGCACCTTACTAGCGTCTAACAGAAATGTCAATTCTGTGATTATCTTCGAAGCTCTCTTCCCCTATACAAATTATATATCTATATTGACTAAGCATGTATCTCTGAAACAAAGGGGTGGGAATCAGGATACAAAAAAGGAAGAAGGGGTATTGCGTTACATACTTCATGTGACTCCTCAGTCGAGCTTGGCTGACTACCAGTAGCTATGCTATCATTGGCATGGCCTTCCACATCTTCAGAGCCTGCAAACTCTCTCACCCACATGAATAATGCTACATTAAGGTGACATCATTACTAAATACAGAATATATCATCCAACACCCATAGCGCACATGTGATAGAAATATTTCACATCTACTGGCTACAAACAGCCCCAATCTGGTCAAAACTGTGAAAAAGACAAATACCCATTATGCTTTTGTAATGACAACAATCACTAAAATGTAAATCAACAAGGTTAGGATGTTACGTCTCATTCAAAAGTCATTAAAATCAAATTCGAAAGATAAATTGAGTGTAACTTGTTGAAAAACATCAGAAGAGGGCAATTTATTGAAAAATGTCCGCTGCAGAGCAGCTGTAATCGAAGTTCAAATGTATCACAAACTGCACTGTCATTAAAAAATAAAATTAAGGTGATGAAACACAGCAATTATTCCTTTTGGTGTGGTAGCATCATTTGAAAAAATGATTATAAACCATAAGAATGCAGATTCTTGAAGTGGTAACATTGAACAAAAAGTTCTCAGTTTTCCTACTACATCAAGTAATTAAAATTGTACGAGCACTCGTCCAAGTACTATGACCGCCAGTGGGCTGCTGGTACATTCCTTATATACACTAGCTGCTGTTTGTGATATCACTGATGCCTGCGACATCGCCATATACTGGCATATGTGGATTCAGCATTCAGTAAGTCCACTTTAACCACACAATCATTGGATCCTGTGCTGTGCTGAGCTGAGCTGCAGGCCACTCTCTCTATTTGGTGTGTTATTTGTTATTTTAATCTCAATGGCTTCATTAATTACACAATCCCTGAAGCCATTCGTGCAAGCCACGATGGACATTTTGTCAAATTTTATCCGGTGCCAGTTTCTAATGCATGCTCAGCTAAAACAGATTTCTCGAAATAGTGTAGGCAATAAAACCTCTCATGCTCTTTCCTTCATTGTTCCACAGAGCATACTGTTTATCCAATATAAGACTGGCCACAATCGCAAGGTATCTTGTAGACCCTACGTGTTTTGATACCTGCTGCATCTTTAACTGGTCTCAATAATTGGCAGATTTTCATCGGAGGTCCTAAGATCGATTTGATTTTGTGTCGTTTCAGAAGGCAGCTTATCTTGCCCGACACAGAGCCACAGAACAACAAGAAAGCAAGTTTCTTTTCCTGCTCCTCATTGGTGGTCTTGCTGCGAGTCTTCGTGTGAAATCCTTTCCTTTATTTGATTGACATTATAGACATTGTTCCCAGACCTTGTGCAGATGGCTCAGCTCATGCTTCAGGTTATCAGCGTCTGATATTCTTGCATGATGCACTAATGTTTGTAAAACAGTGTGCTTATCTGCTGGGTGGTGATGACTGATGGCGTGCAAGTACATGTCTGTGAGGGTTGGTTTTCTACAGTGACCGAGCAAGGTGGCACACTGGACACTCATTCGGGATGAGACAGTTCAAACACACGTCCAGCCATTCTGATTTCCCTAAATCACATCAGGCAGATGCTGGGATGGTTCTTCTGAGAGAGCACAGTCAGTGCCAAGAAATCCATTTCATTTGTGGGAGAAGAGAATGTCAAGGAAGGGCATGGCATCTCCTTTTTGTATCTTCATGATAAATAGGATGTTACCGTTAATGCTACTGAAGTGTTCCAAGAATTCACGTCCATGGGGCCAAGTGATGAATGTGTCATCAACATATTGAAAGAAACTAGACTTTAATGGCACCATGTCTAAGGCAATACCCTCAAAATTCTCCATGAAGAGGTTTGCAACAGCTGGAGCTAATGGGCTTCCCCATCACAACGCCATCCATCTGATCAACAGTTGCTTGGTTGATTTGGGGGAGGGGACCAAACAGCAAGGTCATCGGTCACATCAGATTAGGAAAAGATGGGGAAGGAAGTTTGCCGTGCCCTTTCAAAGGAACTATCCCAGCATTTGCCTTAAGCGATTTAGGGAAATCACAGAAAACCTAAATATGACCGGACGCCCCTCTAATCGTAATACTGGCCATTGGCCAGAAAATAAGAATATGTCAGAGTGTGCCTAAATAAATCAATCACTTCATTTACAATGGATTGGCACACTAGGTCCAAACAGTCTTTGTTAGGCACATTTGTAAAAAGCATCACCATATCAGGACTGACCATAATGTCGCCCCCACTAAGACAAAGACAATTAATTCTGTTAGTAAAAATCTGCTGAATTTTTAATATGATGCTCAGTGTCAGAAATGTGGAGCAACAAGCTTAGCCAAGTGCTTTGTCGTCTTGTTGGTTGGTGAACCAATGAGATATGATGAGGCAAAATGGCATCCTATCCTTAGAGATCTTTGGTAGAGCATTGGAAGTAGATGATTTGAGTGTCTGTGGGAGAAGATTCTTGACCACAGTGTCTTCCACCAAACAGAGGAGGTCAGATGTCTTTCTGTACAACGACCACTCTCACAATCAGATGTAAGGCATTGCAGTGGGTAGCCCGTTCACTCCAGCTGTTGCAAACTTCTTCATGGAGAATTTTGAGCATATTGCTTTAGACCTGGTGCCATTAAAGCCTAGTTGTTGCTTTCTATACATTGACAACACGTTCGTCATTTGGTCCCATGGACGTGAGAAACTCTTGGAACACCTCTATGGCATTAACAGTAACATTCTGTTTACCATGGAGGTGGGAAAAGAAGCTGCATTGCCCTTCCTCGACGTACTCTTCCGCTGCAAACGAAATGGGTGCCTTGGCCACAGCATCTATAGAAAAGCAAACCCACAAAGACATGTACTTGCACACCACATGCCATCACCCCCAGGCACAGAAGTGCCCTGTTTCACAATCACTGGTGCATCATGCAAGAATGATATCAGATGCTGGTAAACTGCCCCATGAGCTGAGCCACCTGCGCATTATCTTGGAGCAATGGCTATAATGCCCATCAAATAAATGAAGTTATTTCACCCAAGACTCACAGCAAAATCACTGACGACGAGCAAGAAAAGAAACTTGCTTTCTTGACATTCCGTGGCTCTGTATCAGGCAAGATAAGTTACCTTCTGAAATGACAAGATCAAATCGATCTTCAGGCCTCTGACGAAGATCTGTCAATTCCTGAGACCGGTTAAAGAAGCAGCAGGTCTCTGAACATCTGGGGTCTACAAGACGCATTGCGAGTGTGGCCAGTCTCATGTTGGACAAAAAAAAATGCACTGTGGAACAATGCAGGAGAGAGCACAAGAGGTTTTATTGCCTACGGTCCCCCGAGAAATCTGCTTTAGCTGGACATGCTTTAGAAAATGGAACAGATTAAATTTGACAAAATATCCATCGTGGCTCACAGAAATGGCTTCTGGAATTGTGTAATTAAAGAAGTCATTGAAATAAAAATCACCATTAACACACTAAAGAGAGACAGTGGCTTGCAGCTCGGCACGGCATGGGATCAAGGGATCGCGTGGTCGAAGTGGGTGCATCGAACGCCGAGTCAACGTACGCTAGTATATGGAGATGCCACAAGCACCAGTGACGTCACAGCTGGAGGCTAGTGTCTATTGGGGCATATCAGCAGCCCACCGGCAGTGATACCACTTGAAAATAGCCACAGAGTACTTGGCTGAAAGCTCATGCAATTATAATTGCTTTAGCAGTTGGAAACCTGAGAACTTTAATTGATTATAAACCTTGACTGTTACATCCTCACATAAATAGAAAAAGTAGGGATAATTCAAAAATAATATCATTTCTTGCATCTGTTACAAGCGAGGTGTATAAAGCTACTGAGAATTTTCTAATAATAATAATATTAAACATAAGATGACAACAGCAATGGTCCAATGTAAAGCCACAGGATGTATCAAAACGTCCCATACATTGAAACTTCCTGGCAGATTAAAACTGTGTGCCAGACTGAGACTCGAACTTGGGACCTTTGCAAAGGTCCTGAGTTCGAGTCTCGGTCTGGCATACAGTTTTAATCTGCCAGAAGTTTCATATCAGCACACACTCCGCTGCAGAGTGAAAATCTCATTCTGGATCCCATACATCTTTTCAACGATTTATCTGGTGCTGAAGAGGAAAACAGTGAACAAAATATCAAAATACTGAATTTTCAGTGTTTAAAATCACTACTGTGCACAAAAATCCTTCTGTTGTACCATCTGAGGACCGCATAATTCACAAAGATTTTGAAATAGTAAACTTTTCAATTAAGTCTCCATTTTATTGGGCTCAAATTTTATCTAGGATTTACATTGTGTCCTCCATCATCATTTACCTGCAAGTCGCCAAAGTAGCGTTAATTAAAAAGGACATGCAATACGGTGGCCGAACTCCCCCGCATGGGGCCTCCCGGCCAACAATGCCATACGATCATTTCATTTCATTAACTAACAATACAATACTACGTCAGCACATTGTACATCACTATTTACTGTACACTTTGAAGTGGTCCCTATGTCTGAAACTGTGTGTATGTTCAGATTACGAGGCCCGTTTCTCGCAAACTCTGAACTGCTGCCTCTTTCAACACTATTCAAACAAACCACCATGTAGTTATTTCTCGATGTGGACTACTTCAGATCTGCAGCTGTTCTTCTGCTGGAATCTGTAAACTGATACCAACGCTCAAATTTCTACTTATCATCATCATAATCATCATCATTAACAATTTCCAGCCCCAGGCTGGGTCTGTTGGAACATAAGTGCTGTAACTACAATTTTGCATGTGTGCCACTTCATAGCTCATGTGTGAAGTCTGTGCCTGATTCGGTCACTAAGGGCCACCCGGCCTGCTAATACGAAAGCACTTGTGCGCAGCCTGGAGGCTGCATCCCCTGTTGGAACTAATATGCTGGAGTGCAAGGCTTTGCCGGCCACTTGTGTATTGTTTGATTGTACTATCCGTTGTCTTCCACATGTGTGTATAATTCAAGCAATAAATTACAGTGTTTTTGGGTTTGAACAACAAGCCTCACCATATACTCCTGTTTTTTTCCACTACCTTTCTGTGCTCACTTTGGTCCGGTCCTCGCCTCTTTTTTCAACATATTCCTCCACACCTTTGAGCCATCTATCCTTTGGTCTTCCTCTTTGCCATTAACTTTCCGTCTATTTCATGTGTCTTCTTGGGAATCCTCTCGCCCATGCCAGCTTAGCTTGATGCTTCTCTCCTGTTTTGCAAGGGTTCCTCTTTCACTATTTTCCTTGACCTTTCATTCCTCATTCTATTCCTCCTTGTTACTTCTATCCTACTTCTGAGGAACTTTATTCCACATGCCTGTAATCAGCTTACATCTCTCTTCTTCATTACCCGTGTTTTGCATGTGTAGGTCAGTATTGGGATGTAGTAACTTCTGTATATATCTCTTCTCTGCTTTTTTCATGGGATGTCTTTGTCCTGAACCAGGCACTTAACACTTCACAAGAATTCTTCTGCCTGCTGCCATGTTCATCAGTCTCTTTCTCATTTCTTCCACTTTCCTATATCACAACTTCCCAAGAACTTGACACTTTCCATCTACTTCAATTGTTCACCTCCAATTCTTATTCTACCAGTTGGTTGACCTTTCTAGTTGTACACAGGATCTCGCAATTATTTACAATAAATTTCATTCCATACTGTCTTACAGTTTCCTGTAAGCTTCCAGCTGTTCCTGACTCTCCCCCTCCCTGATTCTCCACATCATAAAGTCACCTGCGAACACCGTTGCTTTCATCTTATCTTCAATTTTTTCTGCCACCTTAGACATTATCTCATTCAAGACCGCAATGAGGAGGACAGGCGAAATGCACTGCCCTGTTTCACACTACTTGTTTGCTGAAATTAATCTGTCCTTTCATTTCTCACATTAACACATCTCGACATTCACTTTGATGTTGCATAAACTCAATCTGCCCAGCTGCAGGTACCAGAGCATGTAGCAAAAACTGCCACTGTCCCACTCTGGAAGCACGCAACATACATCAGGACCAACGTACATGTGCAAACAATAACTTTCAGTTTACAATTCAAAACAAATTAGCTACTAACAAATACTTCCACTGTGGCTATCATCATTAACAGGCTAGGTAGATCTTGGGTGACACCATCACCTTACTAAAAGTAATAAGTTACACCAAAACTTGTCCCTGTTAAAGGTGTCCCACATGTCATCCTTGTATTCGGATGCGATTGCACTTGTCTATCGTAGTGAGTTACAAATTCTTTCTAACATTTCCAGATCTCTTAGATCATAACAAGACTGTAGAATTAGCTGCTCCAGTTCAACCCCATCAACAGGGGTGTTGTACACTTCAGTTCAGAGATGACCCACCACAGAAAAAACCGAAGGATTTAGGACAGGTGATCTTGGAGAGCAATGATCAGACCCTGCTGGATATCCCGCTTGTGCCATACTGATACATTAAGATGTTTTCTGACAGCAGCAGCAAAATGTTATGGTCCCCCACCCACAACATTAACCAATAATGGACCATGGGTGAAATCTGAACCCAATTACATGGGGACGTAACCAAAATCTTTAAATTTCAAATACATTTGTACTAACTAGACTATTATTTCATTCTGTAATCAGCAGCAGCTCGCAACGATACATTCGCAATTATTTTGCAAATGGCTCATGTTTAACAGAAAGTTTCTGTCTCAACTTTCACCCTTGTCAGCAGTGTAGCCATCAGATTTACATAAAATGGAACTCTCAAATACAACAGAAAACCATCATCTAGAAGTTAGCATGTTTGAATACTAATCCCAAATCCCATGTTCTATGCTCCACTCCAGTCACTACTTAGAATTTGATTAAAGACCATCAGCTATGGTGACAGAAGGCTTCCAGTATAAGGAGTCACCCTCATTCTGCCAACAGCCATGTTAAAAGAGCATGGAGGTATGGACAGATGTTCAGAGCCCTCTCCTGCTTTTCATGTGAGAAACTTTCCCCTAGAAGATGGCAAAATAAGTAAGGATCAATGGCATGTAGAGATTCAGTCAGCAATGAAAACCACTTATTTGACACATGGAGAGTATCTACATGACATCTTTTGAAATAATACCACATTTACCACTTTGAGGGGGAAAAAAAAAAACAGCAGATTAATTAGTCTCATGTTCAAAACTCAAGGTGAAGACTGCCCAGGTGTAAGAAAATGAAGAATAAGACTAGCATTCTACACATCAGTGACAGATGACAGAACTCTGAAAGTCATAGATAAACTAGACACCTCAAAAAAGAGAGAAGAAACAGGCTAAAGACAGACTTGGCTGGGATTACTAAAGAGAAATGGTCAGCTGATCACATAGTAATAATGGCAGAATCAATGAACGATTTAATAGGTATTGGCATCATTTTAAATAGAAAGGTAGCTAAAGGGTGGAGTTCCTGCAGGCATTGATGGAATTATTCTACTGAGGATTGAAACTAAGCAAACACCAACCATCACAGTACTTGTTTACGTGCCTTTGTCTTCACAGGTTGATGATGAGTAGAGCCTGTATTTTCATGTAAACACAATATGCATCCAGGTTTGTAAGTTTTGGCCATTTGGGCAGTAAATGAATATTTCAAAGATTTTTCAATATAATACCATTAATTTAGACAAGTATTATGCAAATTATATTATTTTTCTGGCTTCAGTGCAGATACTAGAATAACTTGCGTGTTAGCATCTTTCATTGACTTTTTTGCCTATGAATGATGCCAAAACAGCAGAACATGAGTAATTTTGCAAGTTTTGTTAGAATCTTTAAACTTTATAGTAAGCTCAAACACCCTAGTTTAGTTCAGTAGAAGTCAGTATATTTCATACCTTCTCTCACTGCTGCCTATCCTTACTGTCTACAGCGAATGGTACGAATTATTATACTTGACCAACATGGCATGTAAAGTGTGTTGCCATTAAGACACAAGATACTTCCCTCTGTGTCACTACTCTCTCCCATGTCTTACTCTCCCACCTCAATTGCCTCCGAAGTGAGGCAAGCAAGGATACGTCACTAAACCACTTCCTTCTGAGCTTTGTACTACAAAACCAACTGACAATCACATTTCAGTTGTAGCTCCTACTAAGACTGCAAGATAAGACCTCATGTCAAAATGGATCAAGAGAAAGGAATTTCTAAGAATAGGTGGTGGTGTCATTTACTGAAATTGTTGCAACACGGACGGAAGAAGTTACATATTAACCTTATTATTACCAGACAGTAGCATAAAAGAATATTTTTCCTAACCACTTGCACAACATACCAAGCCACTTTGTTTAAACCTCACCAAGTCTAGAAAATTAACAAGTAAAAAAGTAATGTTGATATAAGCTGCACTTCTTTCGCAGATTAAATGCTCATATAAGTTTCAAGGAGATTACCATTCAACTTCTGCATGCCGCACTGTAAAAATGAAATCCCAGAAAGACACAAAAAAGTGCGAAGTGTGCACAATCATTTATTAGTACAACACCAACTAAGTGAATGCAAAATCCATTTTTTGTTGATTATGTGACATTTTGGCAGTAATAAATGTAATATTTGAAAAATAAGTCACGGATGCAAAATACTAACGCGAATTCTTTACAGACGAATAGAAAAACTGGTAGAAGCCGACCTTGGGGAAGATCAGTTTGGATCCCGTAGAAATATTGGAACACGTGAGGCAATACTGACCCTACGACTTATCTTAGAACCTAGATTAAGGAAAGGCAAACCTACGTTTCTAGCATTTGTAGACATAGAGAAAGCTTTTGACAATGTTGACTGGAATACTCTCTTTCAAATTCTGAAGGTGGCCGGGGTAAAATACAGGGAGCGAAAAGGTATTTACAATTTGTACAGAAACCAGATGGCAGTTATAAGAGTCGAGGGGCACGAAAGGGAAGCAGTGTTGGGAAGGAAGTGAGACAGGGTTGTAGCCTATCCCCGATGTTATTCAATCTGTATATTGAGCAAGCAGTGAAGGAAACAAAGCAAAATTCAGAGTAGGTATTAAAATCCATGGAGAAGAAATAAAAACTTTGAGGTTCGCCAATGACATTGTAATTCTGTCAGAGACACATCAAAGGACTTGGAAGAGCAGTTGAACGGAATGGACAGTGTCATGAAAGGAGGGTATAAGATGAACATCAACAAAAGCAAAACGAGGATAATGGAATGTAGCCGAATTAAGTGAAACATGGACGATAACTAGTTTGGACAAGAAGAGAATAGAAGCTATCGAAATGTGGTGCTACAGAAGAATGCTGAAGATTAGATGGGTAGATCATATAACTAATGAGGAGGTACTGAATAGGATTGGGGAGAAGAGAAATTTGTGGCACAACTTGACAAGAAAGGACCGATTGGTAGGGCATGTTCTGAGGCATCACGGGATCACCAATTTAGTACTGGAGGGCAGCGTGGAGGGTAAAAATCGTAGAGGGAGACCAAGAGATGAATACACTCAAGAGATTCAGAAGGATGTAGCTTGCAGTAGGTACTGGGAGATGAAGAAGCTTGCACAGGATAGGGTAGCATGGAGAGCTGCATCAAACCAGTCTCAGGACTGAAGACCACAACAACAACAACATTTGAAAAACTGGTGAATACTACATCCAGTCATTTTTTGAAAGGTACACAAAATTAAATACAGGTACTTATGCAAGTCGGCCAAAAAAAAAAAAAAAAAAAACCAGAGAGAGACAGAGAGAGAAAAGAAGAAAATGTTGGCAATAAAAAATACTAAACTAATATCAAAGTGATCTTTTAACATTGCAAATAACTTTACAAGGCTAAAAAATGAAACTTCAATGGTTTCCAAGTAATGCTAAAATATGGAATGGTGAAGGTAAGTGATAGTGGAATAATCAAGTAGCGGCAGACACAACAACCATTGTTGGAACATTGCAATGGCAAGTCCTAAATGAATATGTTGTCTACTACTGCCGTTATATGATAACTAAACTATATTATATTATTTTACTCACTATTTTACCAACTTTGAGAATGATTTTTCCTTTGCGGTCCGAGTCATCAGTGTGTTTTGATTCTGCTTCCATCAAGCTGGCTTTCGTCGAATTAAATAATTCCCACAGATCACAGGCATCACGATATTCTTGTGACATTCTCTGCATGCAAAAACATTATTTAATTAATGACTGTAGTACAGTAAGTAAAATAATACAGTGCAATTACATCAAAATCCTGTAATTAAATTTTCACTCTGCAGCAGAGTGTGGAATGGAATTCACTTTCTTAAAAATATGAAATTATGAAGAGTATAGGCAAAAATCTCTACTAAATGAGCTATACAGATAGCCTATGGCCCAATTAAAGGCTTAGAAAATTAGGAGAGAAATAACAGTGGATGGAAACTTTGGCTCAGCTGGACAGTTTTACCCGCAAGGGAGATTTATACAAACTTCTGAAGGGTTTCCATAACCACCACTCGATTAGGAATACAACATCTTGCCTCTCAAAAATTAAGACAATACGTTAGGCTGAAACCTACAGAACAAACAAAATCATAAGAGAAAGAGTTGGTCAATGTAACAAAGGTGGCAAATTAACTGATATGGAAGATATTCAATAGATTAACTAGCTTTCAAGGCTTAGTCTCCATGTAGCAAAAAGGGGAGAATTTGAGCTTTTGAAGAGGTAAACAGAAAAGTGAGTCACCACAAGTCAAATGGAGAAACACCAAAATGAGAAAGAAACTGGCAATCCTGGCTCTGCTCCCTTTCCTGTCAAGTTTGCTTTGACTACTTCACCCTGTTTTCAAATAGTGGGAAATCCAGAATGGAATAACAATATTATGAAAACAACTGATTGCTACTCATCAAATAGAAGAGACACTGAGTCATAGGCAGCCACAACAAAAAGACTGTTATACATTTATCTTTCAGCAAAGCGCTATCTTCCAAAATAGAAAACACACATGGGGTCTATTTTGGAAGAAGGCCTTTTGACCGAAAGCTAAAGGTATACCGGTCTCCAATGTGCCTCTCTGTGACTCAATGACTCCTCTGTATGGAGAGTGATACCTGGTAGATCTCTTACTTCCATGAGACACTGCATGAACTGCAAGTCCTAAGTTTTCGCCAGGGGCAATCTACAGAAACTGGCCGGATCATGGTAGGGTAGTCAACCTGAAGTACTATGAACTTCTGTAATGATACTACGCTATTCTGCGGCAGAGTATGCATGCCCAGTTTGTATAATTCAACGCATGCTGCACAAATGGACTTAGCTCTCAATGACACCTGCAGAATCATAACAGAGTGTTTGCACTCAAGTCGAATGGCTTTACAACTTCGCAGGAATAGTGCCACCACCTGTTCAAATATAAACATATGAATCAGGAAAAAAAGGAAGTGAAGCAAGAGAGAATCCATCCTCTGTATGGGCACAAACTGCACCTGCAATGACTGGACTGAAATCAAGGAGGAGTTTCCTAAGAATGTCAATGAAACTTGGAACCACTGCTGAAAAAGCTAGGTTGCAACTATGGAGGGCTACAACCTACTTCCTCCTGGATGGAGTACAGTTTCAGAAACCCTACCTCCTGGCTATGAACTGACTGAGATCTGAAGAGGCAGAGCAAATTTTTACTTGCCAAGAAAGGGCTACACTAATCAAAATGATATTCAGTGCAGCTCAGAAGAAAAACAGACTGTTCATCATCTGCTTCAATGCCATGTCCAGCCTCCTTTATCAAGGAGCAGAAAATGCACTGGAAGCAGCTTTCGTAACAAACTGTTGCCTCATCAGGAAAGAGGGAAGGAGAGGGAAAGACGAAAGGATGTGGGTTTTAAGGGAGAGGGTAAGGAGTCATTCCAATCCCGGGAGCGGAAAGACTTACCTTAGGGGGAAAAAAGGACGGGTATACACTCGCACGCACACACATATCCATCCATACATATACAGACACAAGCAAACATATTTAAAGACAAAGAGTTTGGGCAGAGATGTCAGTCGAGGCAGAAGTGCGGAGGCAAAGATGTTGTTGAATGACAGGTGATGTATGAGTGGCGGCAACTTGAAATTAGTGGAGATTGAGGCCTGGTGGATAACAGGAAGAGAGGATATATTGAAGAGCAAGTTCCCATCTCCGGAGTTCGGAAAGGTTGGTGTTAGTGGGAAGTATCCAGATAACCCGGACGGTGTAACACTGTGCCAAGATGTGCTGGCCGTGCACCAAGGCATGTTTAGCCACAGAGTGATCCTTATTACCAACAAACACTGTCTGCCTTGTCCATTCATGCGAATGGACAGTTTGTTGCTGGTCATTCCCACATAGAATGCGTCACAGTGTAGGCAGGTCAGTAGGTAGATCACGTGGGTGCTTTCACACGTGGCTCTGCCTTTGATCATGTACACCTTCCGGGTTACAGGACTGGAGTAGGTGGTGGTGGGAGGGTGCATGGGACAGGTTTTACACCGGGGGCGGTTACAAGGGTAGGAGCCAGAGGGTAGGGAAGGTGGTTTGGGGATTTCATAGGGATGAACTAACAGGTTACGAAGGTTATTGATGAACTAACAGGTTACGAAGGTTAGGTGGACGGCGGAAAGACACTCTTGGTGGAGTGGGGAGGATTTCATGAGGGATGGATCTCATTTCAGGGCAGGATTTGAGGAAGTCGTATCCCTGCTGGAGAGCCACATTCAGAATCTGATCCAGTCCCGGAAGTATCCTGTCACAAGTGGGGCACTTTTGTGGTTCTTCTGTGGGAGGTTCTGGGTTTGAGAGGATGAGGAAGTGGCTCTGGTTATTTGCTTCTGTACCAGGTCGGGAGGGTAGTTGCGGGATGCGAAAGCTGTTGTCAGGTTGTTGGTGTAATGCTTCAGGGATTCCGGACTGGAGCAGATTCGTTTGCCACGAAGACCTAGGCTGTAGGGAAGGGACCGTTTGATGTGGAATGGGTGGCAGCTGTCGTAATGGAGGTACTGTTGCTTGTTGGTGGGTTTGATGTGGATGGACTTGTGAAGCTGGCCATTGGACAGGTGGAGGTCAACATCAAGGAAAGTGGCATGGGATTTGGAGTAGGACCAGATGAATCTGATGGAACCAAAGGAGTTGAGGTTGGAGAGGAAATTCTGGAGTTCTTCTTCACTGTGAGTCCAGATCATGAAGATGTCATCAATAAATCTGTACCAAACTTTGGGTTGGCAGGCCTGGGTAACCAAGAAGGCTTCCTCTAAGCGACCCATGAATAGGTTGGCGTACGAAGGGGCCATCCTGGTACCCATGGCTGTTCCCATTAATTGTTGGTATGTCTGGCCTTCAAAAGTGAAGAAGTTGTGGGTCAGGATGAAGCTGGCTAAGGTAATGAGGAAAGAGGTTTTAGGTAGGGTGGCAGGTGATCGGCGTGAAAGGAAGTGCTATTCAGAGCATCCTCCTACAGGCCAACCGCAAATTAGAACAGCATGCCACCCTTCACCTCAAAAAACTATCCAATCTCCTGGTTTCCCACCTCCGGAAAGGCAACTCACTCACCCTTCACAACCTTTCCAGCAAACCTCAACCACCTCTCATTGCACACAAACCCAGTCTCTCCCATCTACTCAGTCTCCCACTTCCAGCTCCACTCCCTCCAAAACCTCAAAATTCCAATCAACACAATCTGGCACCACAACACCCTAATTCAGTAGTTAACCTTTACTCCAAACCTCTCTCCCAATCCAAAACCTCTGTCCTATCCAAAGGCCTCACCTTCAGCCCCACTCCCAGATTCAACCAAACAGCCCTCATCAAAGATTTACTGTCCTACACTCGTACTCTCTGCTGGAAGTATCACTTTGCCACAAAGAAAAATGATCCTAATCCTACCCCTAATGATCCAACTCCCCAAGACACTATCCAAATTGAACCCTGCCTGGAACAGTTCCGTCCTCCGTCACAGCGGGACCCACCTCCTCTTCCTCAAAATCACCCTCTCCAAACCTTCCAGGAATTTCTGACTTCCAGCCTTGCCTCTCAA
The DNA here is from genome assembly GCF_023864345.2 of Schistocerca serialis cubense. Lineage (NCBI taxonomy): Eukaryota > Metazoa > Arthropoda > Insecta > Orthoptera > Acrididae > Schistocerca > Schistocerca serialis. The sequence goes on along the minus strand of NC_064644.1, from coordinate 427,465,859 downwards.
TCCTTCTTAAAAAACCTTAATCCTACTCCCAACATCACCACTGCTGAAGCCCAGGCTATCCGTGATCTGAAGGCTGACAGGTCCATCGTCATTCATCCGGCGGACAAGGGTTCCACGACCGTGGTACTTGATAGTCGGGAGTATGTGGCTGAGGGACTGCGTCAGCTTTCAGACAACACCACATACAAAGTTTGCCAAGGTAATCCCATTCCTGATGTCCAGGCGGAGCTTCAAGGAATCCTCAGAACCTTAGGCCCCCTACAAAACCTTTCACCTGACTCCATCAACCTCCTGACCCCACCGACACACCGCACCCCTACCTTCTACCTTCTTCCTAAAATTCACGAACCCAATCATCCCGGCCGCCCCATTGTAGCTGGTTACCAAGCCCCCACAGAACGTATCTCTGCCTACGTACATCAACACCTTCAACCCATTACGTGCAGTCTCCCATCCTTCATCAAAGACACCAACCACTTTCTCGAATGCCTGGAATCCTTACCCAATCCGTTACCCCCGGAAACCATCCTTGTAACCATTGATGCCACTTCCTTATACACAAATATCCCGCATGTCCAGGGCCTCGCTGCGATGGAGCACTTCCTTTCACGCCGATCACCTGCCACCCTACCTAAAACCTCTTTCCTCATTACCTTAGCCAGCTTCATCCTGACCCACAACTTCTTCACTTTTGAAGGCCAGACATACCAACAATTAAAGGGAACAGCCATGGGTACCAGGATGGCCCCTTCGTACGCCAACCTATTCATGGGTCGCTTAGCGAAAGCCTTCTTGGTTACCCAGGCCTCCCAACCCAAAGTTTGGTACAGATTTATTGATGACATCTTCATGATCTGGACTCACAGTGAAGAAGAACTCCAGAATTTCCTCTCCAACCTCAACTTCTTTGGTTCCATCAGATTCACCTGGTCCTACTCCAAATCCCATGCCACTTTCCTTGATGTTGACCTCCACCTGTCCAATGGCCAGCTTCACACGTCCGTCCACATCAAACCCACCAACAAGCAACAGTACCTCCATTACGACAGCTGCCACCCATTCCACATCAAACGGTCCCTTCCCTACAGCCTAGGTCTTCGTGGCAAACGAATCTGCTCCAGTCCGGAATCCCTGAAGCATTACACCAACAACCTGACAACAGCTTTCGCATCCCGCAACTACCCTCCCGACCTGGTACAGAAGCAAATAACCAGAGCCACTTCCTCATCCTCTCAAACCCAGAACCTCCCATAGAAGAACCACAAAAGTGCCCCACTTGTGACAGGATACTTTCCGGGACTGGATCAGATTCTGAATGTGGCTCTCCAGCAGGGATACGACTTCCTCAAATCCTGCCCTGAAATGAGATCCATCCTTCACGAAATCCTCCCCACTCCGCCAAGAGTGTCTTTCCGCCGTCCACCTAACCTTCGTAACCTGTTAGTTCATCCCTATGAAATCCCCAAACCACCTTCCCTACCCTCTGGCTCCTATCCTTGTAACCGCCCCCAATGCAAAACCTGTCCCATGCACCCTCCCACCACTGCCTACTCCAGTCCTGTAACCCGGAAGGTGTACACGATCAAAGGCAGAGCCACGTGTGAAAGCACCCACGTGATTTACCAACTGACCTGCCTACACTGTGATGCATTCTATGTGGGAATGACCAGCAACAAACTGTCCATTCGCATGAATGGACACAGGCAGACAGTGTTTGTTGGTAATGAGGATCACCCTGTGGCTAAACATGCCTTGGTGCACAGCCAGCACATCTTGGCACAGTGTTACACCGTCCGGGTTATCTGGATACTTCCCACCAACACCAACCTATCCGAACTCCGGAGATGGGAACTTGCCCTTCAGTATATCCTCTCTTCTCGTCATCCGCCAGGCCTCAATCTCCGCTAATTTCAAGTTGCCGCCACTCATACCTCACCTGTCTTTCAACAACTTCTTTGCCTCTACACTTCTGCCTCGACTGACATCTCTGCCCAAACTCTTTGTCTTTAAATATGTCTGCTTGTGTCTGTATGTGTGGATGGATATGTGTGTGTGTGCACGCGAGTGTATACCTGTCCTTTTTTCCCCCTAAGGTAAGTCTTTCCGCTCCCGGGATTGGAATGACTCCTTACCCTCTCCCTTAAAACCCACTTCCTTTCGTCTTCCCCTCTCCTTCCCTCTTTCCTGATGAGGCAACAGTTTGTTGCGGACATTCAGCAAAGCTACAATCCCACCTGAAATTGTCCTCCACAGATGGGGACAAAACGTCAGGTTTTAAAGTGGAATCCATTTGAGGTGGTGGTTAGTGTTTAACGTCCCGTCGACAACGAGGTCATTAGAGACGGAGCGCAAGCTCGGGTTAGGGAAGGATTGGGAAGGAAATCGGCCGCGCCCTTTCAAAGGAACCATCCCGGCATTTGCCTGAAACGATTTAGGGAAATCACGGAAAACCTAAATCAGGATGGCCGGAGACGGGATTGAACCGTCGTCCTCCCGAATGCGAGTCCAGTGTGCTAACCACTGCGCCACCTCGCTCGGTGGAATCCATTTGACCACGGCATAATAGCCCAGAATATTTTATTAAGTGTGACAATTCTGGCCATGAAAGTTTATGTTTTAAAAGTACGTGTACATTTCTGACACGAGACTAAATAATGTTGTTTCTCCCCATTTTGTTAGAAGTTGATGTCCCAGGTTTAAAACATTACGAATTTGTTGTCTGTTACATTCGCATTTCAATTTATTTCTTTTTGTCACATAAGAAATAAAATTTTATCCCAAAGTTTCAGACAATCCATGTCAATTTGATTTAGTCGGCTCAGTCTATAGGAATGCCAGAACCAAGTCCAACAAAACCAATAAATGAGCCCAATATTAATAATCTTAGTTCTTCTTGCTCCAGCTATTGGTTAATTCTTACTTTAATTCTATATAAACATCACCATCACCATTAAACAAGTATGTGCACAAATTGTACTGAAAGGTCTCTCTTTCTCACAAGTGAAATGACAACATTAACAAAGTGATCTTGATCTTTTCTCATTTACTGAGCAAGACTGTCATTATTGTTAATAAAACAAGGTATTTTTTACAATAAGATCCTTTGTTCTTGTTCTGTACTCTTTGTCCAGCCAATGCCAGGTCAAGAGTGAAATGGCATTTTCATTTACAGGGAACCACTCATATCCATATACAGACTATTATTACAATAGGGTCACCAATCCGAATGGCATTTTAAAGCTTCCTTATCCGCCACCTCCCCCCACCCAGAGAGGAATCTATGTACCTCTTCTGCCTGCATCTAGTGTAACCACATTGCCAAATGTGGCATTACATTTGTGCAACACGTATCAGAGTATTTCTCTAAATAAATGCAGAAAACTGCCTAAAAACCACATCCAAGCCAACCAGGACACCGGCTCCCATCATTAATCCACACCGCAGATTCAATCGGCGGCCAAATCTAATCTAATCTAATCATGTCTTCCCATGTCCTGGAAGCGGGCAGTTTAACATATTCAGCTATCCAGGCAGGTCATTAAACAACGAAATAGTTATCAAACCGAAAGTGACAGGCATGCAGATCTGATATCTGTTATTCTCTCTCTCTCTCTCTCTCTCTCTCTCTCTCTCTCTCTCTCTCTCTCTCTCTGTCTGTCTGTCTTTTTTCCAGTCGAATTTGTGTCTAATGCACAAAAGGTAAACCAACATCATAACTAGAAACTAGTGTCACATTTCAAAAAGTGACCGAATATTATACACAATCTGGTTATTGTATCATTACAGAAAGAAAATTTATAATCAACCATCTGAGAGAGATTTAAGTTGCAAATATCAGCGTTACACAGAACAATGTGATTAAGATTACCGATTGTGTGCGGTTTTGAAAACTGATTCTTTATATGACAATAGATTGTATTTGTAATTTAAACTAGATTAGATTAGATTAATACTTGTTCCATAGATCATGAATACGACACTTCGTAATGATGTGGAACGTGTCGGTTAATAAAAGATGTCTGTACAAGATATTACATTACACAAAATTTGCATGACACTAATGTTTAAGGGTTTTCTTTTTCCCCCCCTTAATTTATATCTAAAAATTCAGCCAATGAGTAGAAGGAGTTGTCATCTAGAAATTCTTTTAACTTATTTTTAAATGTTAGTTGGCTATCTGTCAGGCTTTTGATGCTGTTTGGTAGGTGACCAAAGACTTTTGTGGCAGCATAATTTACCCCTTTCTGTGCCAAAGTCAGATTTAACCCTGCATAGTGAAGATCATCCTTTCTCCTGGTGTTATAGCTATGCACACTGCTATTACTTTTGAACTGGGCCGGATTATTAACAACAAATTTCATAAGTGAATATATATACTGTGAGGTTACTGCGAGGATCCATAGATCCTTAAATAGATGTCTGCAGGATGACTGTGGGTGTGCTCCAGCAATTATTCTGATTACACGTTTTTGAGCAATGAATACTTTTCTACTCAACAATGAATTACCCCAGAATATGATGCCATACGAAAGCAGTGAATGAAAGTAGGCGTAGTAAGCTAATTTACTGACATTCTTATCACCAAAATTTGCAATAACCCTAATAGCATACGTAGCTGAACTCAGACGTTTCAGCAGACCATCAATGTGTTGCTTCCAGTTTAACCTCTCATCAATGGACACACCTAAAAATTTTGAAAATTCTACCTTAGCTAAAGACTTCTGTTCAAAGTCTATATTTATTACTGGAGTTGTGCCATTTACTGTACGGAACTGTATGTACTGTGTTTTATCAAAATTTAAAGAGAGTCCGTTTGCTGAGAACCACTTAATAATTTTGTGAAAAACATCATTTACAATTACATCACTTAGTTCTTGGTTTTTGGATGTTATTACTATACTTGTACCATCAGCAAAAAGAACTAACTTTACATATTCATCAATGTGGAATGGTAAGTCATTAACGTATATCAAGAACAGTAAAGGACCTAAGACCGAACCCTGTGGGACCCCGTACTTGATAGCCCCCCAGTTTGAGGAATCAGCTGTTGTTTTAACATTACATGAACCACTTATTTCAACTTTCTGCATTCTTCCAGTTAAGTATGAATTAAACCATTTGTGCACTGCCCCACTCAAACCATAATGATTTAGCTTATCTAAAAGAATTCCATGATTTACACAATCAAAGGCCTTTGAGAGATCACAAAAATACCAATGGGTGATGTCCGATTATTCAGAGCATTTAATATTTGATCAGTGAAAGCGTATATAGCATTTTCTGTTGAAAAGCCTTTCTGAAAACTGAACTGACATTTTGTTAGTACTTTATTGTTACAAATATGGGAGGCTACTCTTGAATACATTACTTTCTCAAAAATTTTTGATAGAGCTGTCAGAAGAGAGATTGGGTGGTAGTTATTCACATCCGACGTATCCCCCTTTTAATGCAATGGTTTTACAATGGCATATTTCAGTCTAGCGGGGAAAACACCCTGCTCCAAAGAGCTATTACATACGTGGCTGAGAATCCTACTTATCTGTGGGGAACAAGCTTTAAGTACCTTGCTGGAAATGCCATCAATTCCGTAAGAGCTTTTACTTTTCAGTGAGTTTATTATTTTACTGATTTCAGAGGGAGAGGTTGGTGGAATTACAGTTGTTTCAAACTGCACAGGTATGGCCTCTTCTATTAGTAGCCTTGCCTCTTCTAGTGAAGATCTAGATCCTATTTTCTCCACAACATTCAAAAAATGATTATTGAAAATATTTTCAATTTCTGATTGTTTGTTAGTACACTTGTCATTCAGTTTTATGGCACTAAAGTCTTCCTGTGCTCTTGGTTGCCCTGTTTCCCTTTCAATAATATTCCAAATTGCTTTAATTTTATTATGAGAGTTACTGATCTCAGACATGATACACATGCTTCTGGACTTTTTAATAACTTTTCTTAGTACCGCACAATAGTTTTTATAATATTGAACAATTTCGGGGTCAGTACTCCCTCTTGCTGTTAGATACAGTTCTCTTTTACGGTTGCAAGATATTCTTATTCCTTTAGTTAGCCATGGTTTTTTATATGTTTTCTTGGAATTATGTTTGACTATTTTCTTGGGAAAACAATTTTCAAATACCCTTAAAAATGTATCGTGAAATAAGTTATATTTCAAGTTTGCATCAGGTTCCTTATACACTTCATCCCAGTCTATTTGCTGTAAGCTTTCCCTAAAGTTTGCAATATTTATATTGTTAATTGAACGCACTGCTTTGAAAGTCTGATTTGATATACTGCATGGAGCTATGTCATGTACTGTAACTAGCTGTGCACCATGATCTGAAAGACCATTCTCAACAGGATAAGCATTTATGTCCTTGAACTTATCTTGGTCTATAAAAAAGTTATCTATTAATGTACTGCTGTTCTTTGTTATCCGAGTAGGAAAATCAATGACGGAGCTCAAATTGAAAGAACTGAGTAATACAAGGTCATTCTTCCTATTACACTCTTTCAGGGAGTTAACATTGAAATCCCCACAAATGATAATTTGCTTCCCCCTGTCTGACAGATAGCACAACAAAGCATCCAAGTTTTCTAGAAATAGCTGGAAGTTCCCTGAGGGGGACCTATACACTGTTACAATTATGAAAGTGCCATCATTTAGTTTAAGTTCAGTGGCACATGGTTCCATATGTTGCTCTGCACAAAAATTTTTAGTTTCTAAATTTTTTACACTGTGGAAGCTTTTGACATATATGGCAACTCCTCCTCTCATCATATTATCTCTACTTACATGTGCAGCTAATTTGTACCCACTGATGCTAACCTTTTGCATATCAGTGACAATGTGATGCTCAGACAGGCATAGTACATCTATTACATTCTCAGTTTCTATATCTTCTAAACAAAGCAGAAGCTCATCAATTTTATTCTTCAATCCCCCAATATTTTGATGAAATATACCAACATTATTTTTCACTTTACTTTTGTGAGTATCTTGAACTTTTTTAACATCTTTAGTACTTGCCTGGCTGAGTTTCCCACTGGACACTGATCTTACACTAAAAAGAGTTTCCACCATGAGATGTAGTTCCTTCCCCCCTTTAAGTTTCCTGCTATCAGCCCAGCCAGTTTACCCTTCCCTTTCTTGTTGAGGTGTAGGCCATGTCTAGTATAGTCCCACCTACAGAGTGAATCAACAGGAACCACACCAATGTGTGACCCTGCACCAGATCCAAGTAGCCATTCCAACTCCAAATTAACTCTCTTGACAGAAGAGCTAAGAGCTCAAATGAGGTTGGTCGTGGCGCTCCAGAACCGACACAAACCCAACACTGGTATGACTCGATGTTGATGCAATCTTTGCCAGGTCACACTCTATGCTGTATCACGGATCTCTGTCAATACTGTTGCCTGGCCCACCCACAATAACCACGGAATCTTCCTTAGTAAAGCCTTTACATAGTGAACCTAAATCTTCTGTAACCTGCCTCAGTCCAGCACAAAATTCTAACAAAAAAATTATACCAGAAAATCCTAAGTGCAATACAAGCAATAGAGACAGTCAAAGTAACCACTCATCATATAGTGGAAACATCGAGTGGTAAAAAACCACGTAAAGAACGAAAACAAGGGCATAGGGGAGGATGAAGCCAGCCAGCAGGAGTGAACGACCAAAGGATATGTTGCAAAGAAACATTCTTAACCAAGTAATTCAGAGGAGCAGACAACAGGTGGGAGGAGGGGAGGTGGGGAGAAAAGGAAGAAGATTTGGAACAGGGAAACAGGAAGGCTGGGAGATGATCTAGTTGCATAGTTTATGAAGTAGTCACAAATGTCAAACCACCTATGCTTGACAGCATATTCTGCCACTGAGTGGTAACTCTGCTTTTGGTCACCATTGGTGGTAGCCATCTCCACGGGTCAACAGTAAATTAAACAATGTCGCTGGGCACTGAGTGTGTGTGTGTGTGTGTGTGTGTGTGTGTGGGGCGGGGGCGGCAGGGGGCGTTCGTTTTCTACTTCTGGCGAAGGACTTCATCCAAGAGCTGAAATATTTTAGCATTCTTCTTCATTGTGCCTGTCTGCAACTCAATGACTCCTCTATGGGACAAGTAGCAATCTATACTTTCCATAGTGTTGTTGGCCATCAGAGTGACATTCATGCTCAGATAAAACACTGTGCAAAGGTTATAACAGAGATGTCATAGGACATGACTGCTTTCATAGGCAGTTTTTCCTCGGGAGTAGGATATGCCCATGAAAAAACTGAATAGGATGTACATGTGACTGGGAAGGGTGTAGCACAGATGTTGCACCAAGGTCTTACACAGGGATATGGCCCATGTGGCCCGAGGAAGGGAGTAGGTATCACACATGGGCAGACCACAATACTGTGTAGATGGTGTGGCCTGTGGAATACCACTTTCGAAGTGACAGGAAGGACTGTGGATAAGAAGACCCTCATTTATGGGTGCAATATAGGCAACAAAAGCCCTGGGAAATGATGATGTTATATTCATGCCACAGGGCTGACTGGTAGATTAAGGATATTTGTATATATGGTATGGATCTGCTTGTGTGTTATGTTTGGAGGGTAGCACTTGTCTTTGAAGCCACTAATAAGTCCTCAGCACACAGAGCAAAGGGTTGTGCCACTGTTGTAGATGCAACATCCACAAGTGGCTTGACTGGATAGGAGAGACTTTTTAGCACGGAAGGGACGCAGCCATAAAAACTGTGATAAGTGTTGATGCCAGGGATGCTTTATACAAACAGTGGTTTCTAGGAAGCTACCAAACAGATTGAGGTCAATGTCCAGGAAGGTTGCATGTTGTGCCGAAGAGAAGGTGTGGAGACAGCGGAGGAATGAAGATACAGCATCTTGGCCCTGGGTTTATATTATGAAGATATCAATTTAATCTGAACCAGACAAGGGATTTAGGATCTCATGTGGACAGAAAGATTTCCACTAGAGAGCCCATGCACAGGTTGGCAACAGTGCGTGTCATGAGGTTGCCAACTGCCCAGACACCATGCACCCCATACCACTCATTCTACATGCACAGTCTCTCTCCTCCACTGCTCTATTTTCCCATCCCAATCTACTCCTTCACCTTATATTTCACTTAGAATCCCCTTCCCTGCATCAGGGCGAGCTCACCAGTGCCTCATTCTAGTCCTATTTCTTTGCTGCCCCTCCCTTTCAGCCCTCAGTCACATTTCTCTCCCTCCTTTATACTCTCACCCACCCAGTTCTATAAAATCCCTCTACTCAGTCTACTTGTTGGTTGGTTGGTTTGTTTAAAAGAGAGGGCAAGGGACCAAACTACGAGGTCATCGGTCCCTTGTTCCCACCGAGCGAGGTGGCGCAGTGGTTAGCACACTGGACTCGCATTCGGGAGGACGACGGTTCAATCCCGTCTCCGGCCATCCTGATTTAGGTTTTCCGTGATTTCCCTAAATCATTTCAGGCAAATGCCGGGATGGTTCCTTTGAAAGGGCACGGCCGATTTCCTTCCCAGTCCTTCCCTCACCCGAGCTTGCGCTCCGTCTCTAATGACCTCGTTGTCGACGGGACGTTAAACACTAACCACCACCACCACCCTTGTTCCTAATAAAACAATGCCACAAGTATGAGATTAAAACAGATGAGACATACAACACAAAACAGAAAGAAAGGAAAAACCACAAGAATGAAGGAAAGGCAACAAACACTAGAAGGAACAAAAGAGGACGAGAAAACAACAGAGAGATGCTAGAAAAAGAAGAGAATAAAACAAGAAAGCAAATCACAGTGGCTGGCCGACCACGAGAATAAAAAGGAAAAGCCAGCCACTCTGCAACACATTAAAATCTCCACCCTAAAAGCACTAGGGTGGAGGACACAGACAGACCAAGGACATGTGCTAAAACGTAGATCAAATGATAAAACCTACCCTCATGAACAAAATGTAAAATTAAATCACCCAATGAGGCGTTGTCAGATAAAATGAGCGGCAACGAGTCCGTTAACCCAAGATTTCGTTGCTGGGCAGTCAAAGTGGGACAGCGTACTGGAATATGGGCCACTGTCAACCGGGCGCCACACTGACACTGAGGTGGGTCTTGATGGCGCAAGAGGTAACCGTGGGTCACCCAAGCATGGCCAATTGGGAGCCAGAAGAGAACAACTGATTCCCTGCAAGAGGCCCGCGTGGGAGACTTCCACACATTTGTAGTTTCCTTAATGACACGCAGTTAATTGTGCGTAATGTTGTGCCATTCCGTCTTCCAAAGCCGAAAAATCCTGAGGCAAGTTAGAACGCAGGTCAGCTTCAGAGATGCCTATCTCCACAAGCGTTTTCCGCATCAAATGTTTGGCCAGCCTGTTGGCAAGTTCATTGCCTGGGATGCCGACTTGTCCTGGGGTTTACACAAACACCACTGGAAGACGGGACTGATCCAGGGCATCCACGGACTCCTGGATGGATGCCACAAAAGGATGGAGAGGGTAGCATTGGTCGATAGCTTGCAGGCTGCCCAAGGAGTCAGTACACAGAAGAAACAATTGCTCGGGGCATCAATGGATGCACTGAAGTGCATGAGATATGGCCACCAGTTCTGCAGTGAATACACTGCAGCCACCAGACCAGGAATGCTGTTCAATATGGCCTCTGTGGACAAAGGTGAAGCCAACATTACCATCAGCCATCAAGCCATCGGTGTAAACCACTTCCGAGGCCCGGAACAATTCAAGAATCGAGAGGAAGTGACAGCGGAGAGCCACAGGATTAACTGAGTCCTTAGGGCCATGCAAAAGATCCAGGTGGAATTTCAGCCTACAGCTGCACCACGGAGGTGTAAGTGAATGAACCTCGAGGAGAGGTGATGAAGGGAAGGACTACAGTTCAGACAGAAGCAATCACAAGCAAACCGCAATCGTTAGCCCTGACCTGCGCCACCCTTGCGGGAGGTGAACTGACGTGGTTGGGAAAAGAAGATGGTAATTAGGATGTTCAGGAGAGCTATGAACGTGTGCAACGTAACCAACGAGCAGTTGTGCATGTCTGATCTGCAGTGGAGGGACTCCAGCCTCCACCAGTACGCCTGTCACCGGATTCTTCCTAAAAGCTCCTGTCGCTAGTCAAACTCCGCAATGGTGCAATGGGTCGAGCAAACACAATGCTGAGGGCGCTGCCGAACCACATATCACACTCCCATAGTCAAGGCGGGATTGAACGAGGGCTCTGTAGAGCTGCAGCAGCATGGTGCGATCCACATCCCAGTTGGTGCTGCTCAGGCAGCGGAGGACATTGAGGTGCTGCCAACACTTCCGTTTAAGCTGACAAAGATGAGGAAGCCAAGACAAATGAGCATCAAAAACCAGACCTAAGAATCGATATGTCTTCACAACAGTGAGTGGATCGTCATTAAGGTAAAGTGCTGGTTCCAAATGAACAGTACGATTCCGAAAGAAATGCACGACACGTGTCTTCATGGCGGAAAACTGGAAGCCATGGGCTAGAGCTAATGAATGCACTTTGTGGATGGCTCCCTGCAGGTGACGCTCAACAACTCCGGTACTGGAGCAGCAATACGAAATGCAGAAGTCATCTGCATACAGAGAAGGTGAGACGGAGGGCCCGACAGCTATTGCTAGACCGTTAATCGCCACTGAAAATAGACACACACTCAATACAGAGCCCTGTGGGACTCCATTCTCCTATATATGGATGGAACTATGGGGGGCACCAACTTGGACATGGAAAGTACAGAGTGACAGGAAGTTTTGGATAAAAAATGAGGAGTGGGTCCCGGAGACCACACATGTACAATGTGGCAAGGATATGATGTCGTCAGTCTTGTTGTATGCTTTACGTAAGTAAATAAAAGACAGCAACCAGGTGTTGGCATCTGGAAAAGGCTGTTCGGGTGGCAGACTCGAGGAACACAAGATTATCAGTTGTAGAGCGACCCTGGTGGAAGCCGCCCTGACATGACTCCAAGACCCGACCCAACCCAACCGCCAACATACCATACGTTCCAGCAGCTTACAAAGAACGTTGGCAAGGCTGATGGGCCGACAGCCATCCACATCAAGCAGGTTTTTACCGGGTTTGAGTACCGAAATGATGGTGCTCTCGCACCATTGGGATGGAAAGACGCCATCGAGACAGATCCAGCTGAAGATGATGAGGATATGTCGCTTTGTAGTCAGCTGAGATATGTTTCATCTGGCTGTGGATCCGATAAGACCTAGGAGCTGTGTCGAGGCAATGTGTAAGGGCACTGAGTAGCTCCCACTCTGTAAATGGGGCATTATATGGTTCACTGTGACGTGTAGTGAACGAGAGGACTTTCCCTTCCAGCCGCTGTTTGAGAGTGTGAAAGGCTGGGGGTAATTCTCCGACGCAGAGGCTCGAGCAAAGTGCAGGGCAATCATGTTTGCATCGGTAGATAACACGCCATTTATGGTAACACCAGGAACGCTTGTTGGGGTCTGGTACCCGAGAAGATGTTTGATCTTTGCCCAGACTTGGGAAGGTGACATATGGCACCCAATGGTCAAGACGTATCTCGACCAACACTCCTGCTTCCGTCGTTTGCTAAGTTGGCGAACGTGGGCACTGAGCCGTTTAAAGGCTATGAGGTTCTCCAGGGAAGGGTGCCACTTATGCCGCTGTAGAGCTCACCAACGCTCCTTAATTGCTTCAGCAACTTCCGGCGACCCCAAGGGACTGCCTTACGCCGGAGGCACCCTAAAGAGCGAGGGATCACATTTTATGCCGCAGAAACAATTGTATCCACCTGCTCAACCATCACATCGATGTTACGTGTGGAGGAGATTCAATGATAACAGCAGAGGTGAAAGTTTCCCAGTCCACCTTGTTTAAAGCCCACCTGGGCAGGCGTCTGTGGCCCTGATGCTGGGGCAGTGACAGGAAGATGGAGAAGTGGTCACCACTTCACAAATCGTCATGTGCTCTCCAGTGGATAGATGGGAGAAGTCCTGGGCTACAAAGTGATGAATCAATGGCCAAGTAACTACCATGAGCCACACTGAAATGTGTCAGAGGTCAAACTGAGACAGTAAAGTTTCGACATCCTTGCCTTGGCCAGTAAGCACAGTGCCGCCCCACAAGGGGTTACGAGCATTAGAATCTCCCAAAAGTAGGAAAAGACTAGGGAGCTGATCAATCAGTGCAGCTAATACATCCAGGGGTACTGCACCATCTGGAGGAAGATACACATTGCAGAGAGTAATTTCCTGTGTCGCCCTTATTCTGACAGCCACTGCTTCAAGACTGGTTTGAAGGGGCACATTGTCACTACAAACTGAGTTTAGGACGTAAATGCAAACTCCACCTGACACTCGATTATAGTCGCTATGGTTCCCGTAATATCCCTTGTAGCCAAGGAGGGCAGGGGTCCGCATTGCCAGGAACCAGGTTTCCTGGAGCGCAATGCAGATAGGAGGTGTAAAGTTTAACAGTTGCCGTAGCTCAGCCAGGTGGTGGAAAAAACCGCCGCAATTCGACTGGAGGGTGATGACATGTGAGACTGGAAAGGCATGGAACATTCAATGAGGCAGATTACACCTCAGAGTCACTTGCTGCCACCGACTTATTGCCTGAGCAGTCTATATCTATTGTGTCTGAGGGTCTGGCAAGATCTAGGTCCTCATCGGCCGTCAGAATCTCCACCCCAGCCTCAGATGCAGAGCTTGTAGTGTCATCTTTGCCAGTAGCAGAAACCTGGGAAGACTTACGCTTCTCCAGCTTAGAAGTGGGGACGGACATCCCCGAAGGTTTGGGGGAGGGGGACGGGGAGGGGGGGCTGGTTTGCTCCTGAAGTAGGTGGCGCGGGAGCAACAGGGAAGCAAATGCCCCCCACCAGCAAGGGGATAGGTGTAGTCTTCCGGCTCTGAGAAGTGACTGGGGACGGCAGAGCTGATGGTGCCAGAACTGTTGTAGAAGCAACGTAAGACGATGTCACACGTAGAGGATGCAGGCATTCAAATTTTCTCTTAGCCTCAGTGTAGGTCAGTCGGTCCAGGGTCTTGTACTCCATGATTTTCCTTTCTTTCTGGAGAATCCTGCAGTCTGGCGAGCAAGGCAAATGGTGCTCTCCGCAGTTGACACAGATGGGAGGCAGGGCACATGGAGTATTGGTATGTGATGGGCGTCCGCAATCTCGACATGTGATGCTGGAAGTACAGCGGGAAGACATATGGCTGAGATTCCAGCACTTAAAGCACTTCATCGGGGGAAGGATATAGGGCTTTACATCACAACGGTAGACCATCACCTTGACATTCTCGGGCAATGTACCACCCTCGATGTCCAAGATGAAGGCACCGGTGGCAACCTGATTATCCTTTGGACCCTGGTGGACACACAGGTTAAAATGTACACCTTGCCGCTCCAAACTGGAGCACAGCTCATCGCCAGACTGCAATAGAAAGTCCCTGTGAAATATGATACCCTGGACCATATTTAAGCTCTTATGGGGCGTGATGGTTACAGAAATATCCCCCAGCTTGTCACAAGCGAGTAACTCCCGTGACTGGACAGAGGATGCTGTTTTGATCAAGACTGACCCAGATCTCATTTTGGACAATCCCTCCACCTCCACCAACTTGTCCTCTAAATGCTCAACAAAAAACTGAGGCTTCATCGTCATGAAAGATTCCCCATCAGCTCTCGAACCCTCCCAAGGTGTGGCCAGCGAGGGGAACAATTTGGGGTCGTACTTCTGTGCATTGAATTGAGCTCGTGAACACTTAGAGACTGCTGGTGTTTCACTACCAACAAGAGATGATGGACTACGCTTCATCCCCTCTCATCCGCCCTGATGCCACCCACTCCGACCAGGAATCCTCCCCACAGGCGCCACCCAGCCGCAGCAAAGGCCACCTGGCAGGATGGCCATTGCCAGGAGTCCCGATGCCCCAGGGGGATAAGCACCTACCCCCCTGGCGGGAGTTAACAGTGCAGGCATCAGCAGAGCGATCCCTGTGTGGTCAGGGGGGCTACAACGAACAGAGTACATGGCAGCCCCACCACAATGGATTGGCTACCGAGTTGGATAACAGGTGCAAAGAAGTCCATGGTCATCGTCGACACAGGAAGCAACACTGCATAGTGCATGACGGAAAACCCGTCCAGGAAGGTGTCCTCGCCAAGAGATGGAGAATGAGTGGGACTGAAAGGCGACAACGAGAAAGTGGGCTAAAGATCTCAATGCACAAGGGACACGATGCACCACGTAAGGCGCCCTTCCCCAATTGGCTTGCACTTCGGGAGAATTTTGAAGGATGGAGGTCAAACCCTACAGGGGACCATCACATAAAGGCAGAAACATGTGAAAGTTGTTTTAGTGGCCTCTTACAACAGGCAGGAATACCTCGGGCCTATTCTTACCCCCGGACCCGCAGGGGACTCACTCTACTTGTAGCACCAGGAAAATTTAGTTCGCACGGCCAAATTAGCTGTGCATGTGAATACATGTGTCGATGTGTTGATGTATGTTTTGTACTGATCAACTCTGATTAAGGTCATAATCTAAAAGCTGAAGAACTTCTACAATCTTTATTTACTTACTCACTTATAGACTGCTCAATGTTTCGAGATTCCAAAAAGAAAAGTCTTTACTTAAAGTATTTATAAAACATCTTATTTTGCAGTTACCATGCCCTAACTAACTTACTTACTAAAAACCAAACCAAAATACAGCAGATAAGTAAAATGTCCATTTTCCCCAGTGCTTGGACGTTATTCACAAAAGCAATAATCAGAAATCACAAGAGATCTATTCAAAAAATTCCCGAACATTCGTAATTCCATGCCAATGATACATCAGAGTGAAATGCTACTGGCATCCCTGCATACACCTGCGTTTATATGTGTAGCTGCTGGGAGTTTCATTGTTGTATGTCTGTTAATTACTGTTCAGCACTCTACAGAGTAGAACGTTGTGTCACACAGTCTGCAAATTTTGAGATGGCATGCAAATTTTGAGATGGCAGAGTTAGGAGCAATGGGTATACATTAAATTTTGCATGAAACCTTTACAGAGATGCACCACATGATGCAGGAAGCCTGCAGTGATGAGTGCTTACGCCATACTCATGTTACGAATGGTTCGCACAGTTTAAAAATGGCCGTATGTAAGGTAAAGGTAACCCTTGTTCAGGACACTCTTCAAGGTCTACTGACAACTAACATCAGGGACATCAACAAAATCGTGCATGCCAATCAAAGACTGACTGTTAGAGAGATTGCAGAAGAATGTTACATTTCAGTTTGATCACCTCATGAACTCCTGTCACAACATCACAGAATGCATCGTGTTGCCATCAAGTTCATGGCACAGCTCATGAAAAAAGACCAGAAAGATCTTCGCCTCTCAATTTGAGAAAAGTTTTTGGATCATGCAAATAAGAACGAGATGTTCTATAAGAGAATCATGACCAGTGATGAGACATGGGTCTATAGTTATGATACTGAGATCAAGGTTCAATCTTCACAGTGAATCGGGAAAGGTTCTCCAAGGGGAGGGGGGTAAGGATCATCAAGTCAGGTGAAATATCAAAGCCATGCTAATAGTTTTCTTTGACTTTGAAGGATTAGTTCATCATGAATTTGTGCCACATGGACAAACTGTTAATTAATGGTACTTTCGACTATCAGGACGTGTTGCGATGCCTGTGAGAAAATGTGAGAAGGAAACAGCCTGAAATGTGGTAAAACAATTCATGGCTATCACGCCACATTAATGCACCTGCATATTCACCTCTGTTGTTGCACGACTACTGCACAAAACACAGAATCACCGTGCTGCCTCATCCTCCATACTGTCCAGGCCTGGCCCCTGCAGACTTTTTTTCTTTATTTATTTTCAAAGTTGGAAACACCACTGAAATAGCAAAGGTCTGCAACGACAGACAAGATAAGAGAAAATCTGCAGACAACACTTTACACGATCCTGCAAGAGGCGTATCAAGACTGCGTCCAGAACTGGAAACTGCATTGGGGGCGACGTACCAATTGTGGAGGAGAATATTTTGAAAGAGACCATGCACAATAAGTAAAGGTAAGCGTAGAATAATTTTGTGAACAAAGTTTCGGAATTTGTTGAACAGACCTCATAAAACATTGAATTTCAAATCACAGGTTTCTTACAAAACTAGAAAGCAACATCAAAAATTAATATATCCAACACATACCGAATTAAGAAAAAAATGATTGTCTGCAATCAACTATTACACTGAATGCCTCAATTGAAATATTTTTTGTACCACCTGACACAAGTCAATTACGGCAAACAAGATTATCATTAAATATGGTGCACAAAGTTATTCTTTTACCCCATTTAGGTTCCTTGCAAATGTCAGTGTTTCTCTTGACCTTTTTTTTATTAATCATTTACCCTTCACTTCTTTGAAAATTTCTAAATATTTACTACCTCCTTAGAATTTGAATGAGGAACTGTGGTTGGTTGGAGTTCAGAAATTAATTACTTTTCACAAATTCATAGCCATGACTCTCAGTGAGTGTGGTAAGTTCAGCATATATTTTAATTTTCAGCAACTAATTGAGAAAGATAGCATTTGATTAGCCCTAAGTACCTTATAGAAAGCCTTTGCATTGTTGACCATGAGCTGAATGTCTGCCGTTAAATCATCCACATCTTCATATTCATCAGTTTTTAGCTTCTGCTGAACTTTCAGCAAGTCAATAGGATTAGTGACAACCTAAAACACACAATATATTCTGTTAATAAAATATAAACATTATTTTTATATATATATATATATATATATATATATATATATATATATATATATATATATTTACAAGTATATGTTCCTTATGCAACACAATAACCTGTTGCCACATCAACATCAGTTAAGTTCTTCGTAACTAGCAGAATGAAGACAAAAAAGAAACCTTTCTCTTATATATTCCAAAAACCCTTTCCTCCACCAACAAAACTGAATCTACCGATACCTCTCACTTTTTTTAAAAAAAAGTACAAACCAAATCCAATATGGATATGTGCCCCAGAAACAGAATTACAGTTATTCTCATGACATCATATCCAATGGCTTCAGCTTCTCACACCCAAATTTGTCATGTTGCAACCAACAAAGACCTCAAGCTATGCTAGAGGTCAGTCTTGTCACCACAATCTAAATTCCAAAAAACTGTATAGAAGGATCAGCTCACATCAAAAGTATCAAAGATTTAGACCTCCTAACGTCAGATATTCATGATTTTTTTTAAATGTTTATAGTATGGACTCTAAGAGTAAAAAAAGGTACTGAACTTCGTACTCTTTCAACGCACAAATCTTTATCAAATTTCAAAAAAAGAATATTGCTAACTTTTCTGAAAGTGCTATGAAACCAATTGAAGCAAAGTACTTCTCAAAAATACATTTCCTTGAAATATACGTTTGTTAATCCTATATCATAAACCTGGTAAGATGTTTAGGTAGTGTAACTTACCAGAAATGTAAACAGTAGTGTAAGAATGCCTAATGAACATTTGCATTGTTGTTATAAAATGTTTTACGCACTCCTTTATGATGTAGAAAATAAAAATAAATTGAATATAAACAGAGCAGAAAACACATACTTGAACTTTTATGAAAAAAAGTTTAGGAGATGAAATGACTTTATGACCGAAAATTTTAAGGTAATAGAGGCTCCTAAAACTCAACTGTGATACCTTGAGTGTATGGACTTTTATGGAAGATTATTGGGTATTACTGAAACTATTCTAGTGTTCCATAGCTCATGGGCAATTTGGACATAGTGAATATTTAAAACATCATATTAGGACATAAAAGTACTGTCAGACATGATCGTTTTCCACTTACATCAGTACTGTAATACTTTTAATATTCAAATTCATAGTGATCAACTAACCTCATAATAACCTGGTTCCTGCCTTCTTTTAGGAACCCTAATAAATGCATCGCACAAAAGTGTGCCATCATCCTTCTTATGATTCCTTATTGTGTCATACAGTTGATGACATATCTCCGCCTAAGCGTAAATGAAGAAAAAATAAGTTTAGTAATCAACAGAAAAAGCGCAAAACTTAAGTACCAATAATAACACAAACCGGATCTAATTTCTTCCGTTTTCTATGCGGTTCGTGAGATGCTGGCTCTTGATCCCCATCGTCGTCCTGCCCTCGGCTTTGGACGGATGAGGTACGTCTCCGTTTGCTCATTTGATCTGAGGATAAGAAACATGCTGTATAATTTTCGTTCATATTCTGGGATATTTTCACCAACAACGTTTTTTCTCACATACTCATAACCAAATAAACACACAATGGTTTTACTATGACCTACTACTACGTGATTTCAAACCACACTCCACTTTCAATCAACAAGCTACGACTTACAACAGCTCCTATATTCAAAATATTGGTCGTTACCACATAAAAAGCTGCAAAAGATCGCCTAGACAAATAGCAGACTGTGTGTACAAATATATTTACAATGGCCTGAACCACAGATGATACCTTTATACACAAAAAAATTAAAGCACTCAGATGGCGATAATGTTTTCTTGTATTATACTCGATTATCTATTTTGCAACATCGCTAAATTCTCATCAGTACAGCCCACATTCGATTATAACAACACGCAACAAGCCCTGTGTTCTCATTTCCGCCATTGTGCCACAAACAAACGCTTTAGTACTATTATTAATTGACATCAACAATGCGAAACTAATGTGTATCTCTACAAAGGCTTTTCTTTTGGTGTCTTCAGAAGGTCTAGCCTAATACAGTTTCATTTTCGAATTTTAATAAAACGATTTTCAAATTTTGTTGGTGATTTATTGTCTTTGACTACAGTAATAAACTAATAATACATGTTAAACATTTAGCTAGATACATCTTTGCAGTCGAAATACTTAGGAACTACCGCCACAAAAAAACGACTGCAAATCAATTACGGTGTTCAGCCTTACATTTAGTGTAGGCATTATGCAGATCAGACAATGAGCAACATACGTGCACACTGGCGACAAACACTAATAGACAATGTCAGCAGCACTAATACCACTTTCTTTGCGTTGCTGCTTTCCAGCAGTATTCCGTGACAATGTTATATCGAAACTTGCCTACTAGTACCGCGAGCACTTCTTGAAACAAAGAAAAACGTATATATGCACTCACGATTAAAATTTTTCTGGGTGTTGTACTGCGTCCTTGTATAAAATACGCTTTAAATTGAGAAATCTAAGTTTCGGCTACATTACAATCGCTTTCATAATGGAAAACTAGGTTTGGTAGGGGGAAGGACGCCGCTATTTTTTGCAGATTGTCAGTTTTAGAGCACTGTATAGTACAAGCTGAACAATTCGTCATTTTGAATCTCACGCTGAAGGCCCTGGTTTAAACCCTATGGAGCATTTACACTTTTTAATATTCTCTTAAGGCCATCAAATGCACATACCTTGCGCAGACAATATTACAGCTAGTAAAAGTATTAGCTTACATTTGACTTTAAGTAAGTGATTAGACGAGAATTTCGAGATACGATACATTCACTTACGTTCCATGTAAGTCAAATTTTGCTTTTCTAAATTTGCCAAATACAATTAAACTGTGTTACCATATCGTATTTTCTGGTTTATAAGGAACATCCAGTTAAATTTACGGTAAGAGATGCATTCGTAAACAATTGCGGAATAAAGTTGAAATGGAACACAACAGACATAAAAATTTCATGTCAGCACTAGAGGGACTTGCATGAGTACTCAAAAAATATAACTGATCCCAATTTTATTGACTATTTCCAAAGCTTTAAAAGAAATCCTTCAGAAGTTATTTAAAAAAAAAGACCTGCAAATATTTTGTTATGACTAACAAGCTGCGATAAAGTATTATTAATTTTATCCTTCTATAAAGCTAACTGCTCCTTGGGATGACGTATGGTTTTCTACATGTTTCGCAAATAAAATCAACAAAAGTAGCTTAAGGTAAAATAAACTCATATCTTACATACATAATTTCATTACCACCGCTCTGCGAGCACATCTATTCCTAAAACAAAGGAAAAAAATCCTTTTTACTTACATTACTCTGGTAGTTGCTCGATTCTGATGTCCAATCTTTGCTCTCATGAATTTAGAAGCTACCTAATACAGCACTGTCCTCCGACTGGGATTTAGAATGTCGGATTGTTCACCCCGATATATCCAGTGCTTTAATGGGTGTCAATACGCCATATTTGAGGATCTTTATTGGCCCTAGAATAGAATATGCTAGTCATGAGGAAGACCGGTATAACTTTTTCAAAAGAAGTATCGGGTTTGTGAAGCCTGTAATTAAAATACCTATAAATTCCCCAAATTTGCAATGTTTCTACTTACATGAAATATTCACAGACGTTTGCCAAAACCGGAAAAGGAGATTTTTCTGAGCATGAGCGTCTGCAGCCTTTTAGGAAGTGTCTACCTAAGGTAGTACTGGCCATACTGTGGGCCATAACCGCAACTTGTGTGTATTCCGTTAGTAAGTACGCATCTGGGTTACATAGCTTTCTGATGTAACAATAATAGACGTCTGTAACTCGTCTTTGAAAGAGCTTAAGATTTGTCAAGGACCGTGGAAAGCACCAAGGAAATACTGAGGGGACTGCTTTGCGACAAAGTAATTGTCACTAGTCAACAACTGGAACCATTCAAGCCATACAAACACTTTGGTGTAACAATTTGCATGGATATGAAATGCAATTATCACATAGTCTCTATCTTAGGAAAGGCGGAAGCGTCTTGTGCCAGTAATACGCCTGGCTGTGCTGACATTTCAGACCGAAAATTAACATCAAATGGCCATATTCATCTGGCTTCAGAGAATAACTGCCTGTCGTGTTCTGCCATCGTGAGAGTAGGTGCTAAGACGTGTGCTATGCTTGCCAAGTCATCGCCTGCTCATTCTCATTTCGCTTGCTTTCTTTGTTATCTCTTGTTTGTTGTTTCATATTTACTTATTTTGTATATAGTTCACACCGTTAAAGACATGAACACAGGAAGAGGGTCCAAATGATGTAGGTTGCAGCAGTTACTCAGGGATTAAGAGGCTGGCATGGAATAGAGCAGTGTGGAGAGCTGCACCAACGCAGTCTTTGGATTGAAGATCACAACAAAACAGCATTGTTGTGGTGATGACTGTCACTGTTTAAATTGTCCGCTATTCCTTACCCATTACGCTCTGAAAAAAAGAGTGTCTCCATAATGCATTACACGATAAAGGTGGAATACTTATGCTCAAACTGGGGCTTATAAGCGTTTCTTGGCTTACACCCTTTATAATTCTAGTGCCTTTTTTCACATTCTGAACCCTCGCTTAGCTGCTACCAAATTACCACAGTAGGCCTACGTGAAACCATATTTAACTTGGGAAAGAAAGTAGTCAAAATATGTATTCTTTATTGTTTTTGCGCATGGCATCCATATTTTAAATAACTTTGAAGCTGATGCTATTCACATTTTCCATCACAAACTCAGTGATGAAGTTAAAATGTACAGTCAGTCAGACGCCTAGTAACACATTAAGATCTCATTTTGACATGGTAGAAGCGCACTCAGCAGGTATATAGCAAAATATTAAAAGTGCTTTCATCATTCACCATTAGAACTACTGTAAGTAAAAAACAGTTGGTTGCATGCTACACCTTCTTCTGTTAAAATTTTCTTCTTTGTATTAGTGTCTGCGGAAAATATACGGCACACTAACAGTATTCATGTGGCAAAAGAATACAACAAACGCTACCAACTGAATATCGAATATGTGACAGAAGCTTATAGGCTACCCTTCTCATTGTTTTACAACACTACATGATACACTAAGAAACGCTTTATTCCAAAAGCAAACAAAAACTGGATGAATCATAATTACAAAGATATTATGTACACAAGTATCACCCTACATATGGCAGTAATCTAGATTTCGCTTTTAGACTTAATAAATATGAATAGTTTTAACTTTACTGTGATGGAGACGCCCAGAAAAATATTTGAGTTTTGTGTCACACCAAGCGCTAAAGGAGAGTTATTTATGAAATACTAACAAGGGAACCTCCCCATCGCACCCCCCTCAGATTTAGTTATAATTTGGCACAGTCGATAGGCCTTGAAAAACTGAACACAGATCAATCGAGAAAACAGGAAGATGTTGTGTGGAACTATGAAAAAATAAGGAAAATATACAAACTGAGTAGCCCATGGGCAACATATGCAACATCAAGGAGAGTGTGAGCCCAGCACCGCCATGGTTCCGTGGTTAGCGTGAACAGCTACGGACCTAGAGGTCCTTGGTTCAAGTCTTCCGTCCAGTAAAAAGTTTTAATTTTTATTTTCAGACAATTATCAGAGTTCAGGTACTCACACATAATCAATTTCGCTCTCCAAAATTCCAGGACGTGTTTAGATTTGCTTGAACATATGCAGGATTTGACAGTCTACACAGGGAAAAATTTGAAAACGTTAAAAACATATGTTTTGACAGAGCACAGAGAAAACTGTGCGACTGTGAAACTGTTGCATTCATTTGTTGCAGTTTATGTGACACACTCTTATGTTTTCATCACTTTTATGGGGGTGATTATCACATCCACAAGAAAACCTAAATCGGGCAAGGTAGGAGAATCTTTTTACCCATTCGCCAAGTGTGCAAGTTAGGTGGGTCGACAACATATTCCTGAATGTGACGCACATGCCGTCGCCAGTGTTGTATAGAATATATCAGACGTGTTTTCCTGGATCAAATGTTTTCGGATCCCATTGGAGAGGCACGTCCTTTCGTCTACTAATCGCACGGTTTTGCGGTGCCGTCGCAAAACACAGGCCCTAAACTTATTACAGTGAACAGAGACGTCAATGAACGGACAGATCATAACTTGCAAAAACAAAGTAAGTAAAATTTTCGCTCAAGGGTAGGCTTGAACCTTTCACTCCGCAGCTGCTCACGCTAACCAAGAGAACACGACGCTCCTTTATCTACATATGCCTTGATGTTGCATATGTTGCCCACAGACTACTCAGTTTGTATATTTTGCTTATTTTTTCATAATTCCGCACAACTTCTTCCTGTTTTCTCGACTGATCTCTGTACAGTTTTTCAAGGCCTATCCACTGTGCCAAATTATAACTAAATCTGAGGGGGGTGCGATGGGGAGGTTCCCTTGTAAGGCGTAGGAGAGGCTGTAATTAAATAATAACAGCATATGACGAACAGGTTTTATTTCTTAAATAAAACGAAGGCACTTGATAAACTCAGGAAACACAACATTTCCTTGAAAGCTTAATGTAAACGTATACTAAGAAAAAAATACAGTGTGTTGGTCACAAGTGGCAAAGATAATAATACATCAGTGTACAAAGTCATTATATCAGCACAACAAGCTATACTATGCAACACCTCCACTCTTGTTTGTTGATTTTAAAGACAGAATCGGTAATCAGCTACAATTACTCTCAAAGTTTTCTTTGACAGTTCTTTCGTGAGCATGTCTGCCAGTTGATCTTCTGACTTCACATAAGACACAAGAACAGAATCGTCAGTTATTTTTTCACGAATGTAATGGACATTTATATCGATATGTTCGATCCTTTTGTGGTGTTCATTGTCTCTCATTTATTGTAATGCACTTTCATTGTCCACAAAGATTGGTGTTGGTTGCGCCATGTTAAATCCAAGCTCCTGTAAGAATTTACAAGGCCAGGTAATTTCAGCAACTGTATCGGATGCTGCAACATACTCTGCTTCTGCACCTGTCGTAAATCTTGAAAAACGTTTTTGCCTGCGAGATATAATAGGTCCACTTATCAGTGCACTGACATAGCCTGTTGTTGAACGATGAGTACCAATATCTCCAGCAAAATCAGCATCTTAATACACATGGTGATAAAAATTAATAAATAAGTATTATTATTTTTAATCCAATTAATAAAAATATTATCAAATTTGATCTTTATAAATTTTGAAGTGAATGATTTGTCTTTCAGACTTAATTTACAAATCTTGTAAATTGTAAGTCAGTAGTAGCGTGAACTTATGTCGTTTTTTGCATTCTCTATGCCGTTGAGATTTACGCTATTTAGTTATATGCTTCTTCTTCCACCATAAGTACTTCTCATTTTTGACCATGAATACAATACTGATTTTTATCGGACTTGATTGACTGATTGATTTTAACAGGGAAGTCAGAACAGCTTAGGTCTGACCTACTACTGCCGCACCGAAACTAGGTTTATTCTGTGGTATCGCTCCTTGTATATCTAGTAAAGCCAACCAGTGCCCTTAAATAGTGCAAGGAGTCCCTCTACCTGTTTTTGTTGCACACAATTTCTTCAGGTCTAGTTGTCCCGAAGATTCTGTATCTTTTACTCTCCAATGCCATGTATTCGAAGATTAGGTGTGATGCAGTTTCTTCACCCTCATCACAGATCCTACATTTAGGGTACTTCTCCATTATAGCCATTGTGTGTACATGTTTTTGACATTCCCATGGCTGGTCATCAGTCCGGTCATGAGTTTGATCTCTTTTCTGTCCAGTCCCAGGATTACAGAGCTTCTTTTAAAACATGGCTTGGACATCATTACCTCACGATGTTTTTGTTTATGGACCTTGGTCCAATATCCTACAGGCTCTTTCCTAAGCCAGTTCCACAGTTTTAATTTCGTCATAGCCTTGGTGATTGTCAGGACAGGTCCCGGTCCAATAAATCGAGTTATTGTCCCATCATAGCCAATCTTTCAGCATGTTCATTGCCACAGATCCCTGAGTGGCCAGGGACCCACACTAGGTTTACCCGATTGGTTCCTCCTAGCTCCACCAGAGCCCTGTGGCAATCTGTAACAATCTTAGATCTTGTTGCAGGAGCCGCCAATGAGTTCAGGGCTGTCTGACTGTCTGAATAGATGTAGATCCTATGGTCATTGTAGCACCTACACATATTCTCCTCCCCACATGCCTTGATTGCAGTAATACAGAGGCCAGTTTTCCTAGAGAAATGATGCTCTCCAGTCTTGGCTGAAACCCATACACCCCTGCCCCAATGCCTTGGTCTGTTTTCGACCCATCAGTGAACCAAACGATGTCCCCTGCATGGTGTCGAACTGTTTTTTCCCACTGCACCCTACTTCCAATTATTATGTTGTATGGCTTGTCGAAGCAGTTGGGCCGGCCGAAGTGGCCGTGTGGATCTAGGCGCTGCAGTCTGGAACCGCGAGACCGCTACGGTCGCAGGTTCGAATCCTGCCTCGGGCATGGATGTGTGTGATGTCCTTAGGTTAGTTAGGTTTAGCTAGTTCTGAGTTATAGGGGACAAATGACCTCAGAAGTTGAGTCCCATAGTGCTCAGAGCCATTTTGAAGCAGTTGGGAGTTATTATATAGTCGTCAGGCATTTCGCCAGCGATTCCTATATTTACCTCACTCACTATGTAGTGTGTAATTCTGGATATCCGAATCAGACCCAGTTTTTACCAGTTTTAATTCTGTGTGCCCCAGCTGCTGCCTCCATCTAGACCCAAAGGTGAAGTGGAGGCATATCCAGCATGGCTTCCGTTCCTGCGGTTGGTGTGCTGCTAATTCCGCCTGTTATGGCTAAGCTGGCCAATCTCTGCACCTTAGCAAGCTCCTTAGCAGCTACCTGCTGTTCTACCTTCTTCCACCACACTACGGCCCTGTAGGAAATCCTAGGTCTAAACACTGTGGTGTATATCCAGTGCATACCCCTAGGGCTGAGGCCCCCCCTTTTTGCCACAAACCCTCCTAGTACTCACTAGAGTACTTTTTGCCTTGGAGCAGACGCTTTTAATGTCAGGGGTCCAAGCTAGCTTTTCATTCAAGGTTACTCCTAGATATTTCATTATCCCCTACACAGGTAGAGTTTCATCAAAGAGCTTTAGATTCCAACTTGAGTGTTGAATATGTCTCTTCATAAATGGCACCACAACAGTCTTCTTATTATTAACTCTGAGATCCTGTTTAATGCACTATTTTTGCACAATGTCCAATCCTCCTTGTGCCATATTCCTAACTGTGTCAGTGAATTTGCCAAGTATTACTATGACAAGGTCCTCCGTGTATCCTTGGCATAAGCATTGTCTAGAATTTATGAGGGTCACTCCAAAAGAAATGCACACTGTTTTTTAAAAATTCACCTTTATTCTACATGTTTGAAAGTTGTACAGTGTGTAGATACATCCTTTAGGAACAATACTTTCATTCCTGCACATAATTTCCATCCCTCTCAATTGCATTATGCCATCTTGGGACCAGCGCCTGTATACCTGCATGGTAAAATTTTGGACCAACCTGTTGGAGCCACTGTTGGGCAGCGTGTACAAGGGAGTCATCATCTTCAAACCTTGTTCCACGAAGAGAGTCTTTCAGTTTCCCAAAGAGATGATAGTCACAAGGAGCTAGGTCAGGACTGTAAGGCAGGTGTTTCAGTGTTGTCCATCCGAGTTTTTTGGTCGCTTCCATGGTTTTTTGACTGACATGTGGCCATGCATTGTCGTGCAACAGCAAAACATCCTGCTTTTGCCGATGTGGTCGAACACGACAGTCGAGCTTGAAGTTTCTTCAGTGTCATCACATATGCATCAGAATTTATGGTGGCTGCACTTGGCATGATGTCCACAAGCAAGAGTCCTTCGGAATTGTAAAACACTGTAGCCGTAACTTTTCCAGCAGAAGATGTGGTTTTGAATTTTTTTCTTGGGTGAATTTGCATGATGCCACTCCATTGATTGCTTTTCGTCTCTGGTGAAAAATGATAAAGCCATGTTTCGTCACCTGTCACAGTTCTTCCAAGAAATTCATCTCCACCATTCTCGTACTATTGCAAAAGTTCGTTGCATACTGTTTTTCTTGTTTCTTTGTGAACCCCTGTCAACATCCTGGGAAACCCCATGGCACAAACGTTTTTCAACGCCAACACTTTCAGTATTCTGCAAACACTTCCTTCCCCTATCCCAACGTAGCATGACAATTCGTTCACTGTGATGCGTCTGTCAGCAGTCACCAATTCGTTAACTCTCTGCACATTGTCTGGAGTGTGTGCAGTACGAGACCTGCGACTGTGAGGACAAGGCAGGCATTTCCATGCCCGCTTTCATCACGTAACCTGCTTGCCCACCGACTAACTGTACTGCGATCGACAGCAGCATCTCCATACACCTTTCTCAACCTCTTGTGGATGTTTTCCACTGTCTCGTTTTCACGGCACAGGACGTCTATGACAGAACGTTGCTCCTGACGAACGTCAAGTATAGCAGCCATCTTGAAGACATGCTGTGACGGCGCCACTCACGGGAGCAGGTTGAACTAAGTTTGAAAACAAGTGGGAAGGATGTATCTACACACTGTAAAACTTTCACAAATGCAGAATGAAAACTGTATTTTTATAAAAGTAGTGTGTATTTCTTTTGGAGTGACCCTCGTAGCTCCTGAATCAGTTTGTTCACCACTAGATTCCACAATATAGGAGACAAAACTTCTTGTAGGCAGCCTCTAGTTGTGTCAATTACCATCTTTTCGTTCATCATGGTAGCCTCTACCTTCATTCCACTAAGCATGGCCCTGGTCCACCTACATATAGTGGTCCCCAGGTCATGCACCTCTGCTGCCCTTACCATGGAATCAAAGGTCGTGTTACTGAAGGCCCCCTCGATATCCAGGAAGATGCAGAGGGCTATTTCGTGCAAGTGAAGTGCTTTTTCCACCTTCCCAATGAGTTGGCGGAGAGCTGTCTCACATGATTTACTTGGTTGGTATGCATGTTGGTTTGAGTGTAGAGGGACCCTACTTAGCCTCCTCTCTCCAACATACCCATTAACCAATTTTGACAATGTGTTGAGAATGAAGGAGGGAGGACAGGCTGATTGGTCTCATATCCTTGGCCTTGGTATGATCAATTCTCCCTGGCTTTGGAATGAAGACAACCTTCACTGCCCTCCAAGCATTGGGAATGATTCCTACTGCTAGGCTAACCCTGAAGAGCCTGCATAGGACTCTTATGAGCTTTCCTCCTGCCTGTTGCAGGAGAGCTGGAAAAATTCCATCTGGGCCATGTGACTTGTGCAGTTGGAATGTTCCCACCGCCCCCCGGAGTTTACTGAAGTTCACACACTCCTTGACCAATTCCTAGGCCGCTCTTCAAGTGCCTGAGAACTGTTGTCTCTCTGTGGTCATGTACTGGTCTTTTTTGTCCGGCAGAGCATATTGAGGAAAGTGAGTCTTGATGAGAAATTTCAGGCTCTCATATGCTCTCTTTGTATATTTCCCATCCTCCTTCCTCAACGTATCTCCTGGATTGGTTGGTACTCTAGTGAGAATCTTGTGAAGTCTGGCTTGTGCAGCTGTGCTCTCCACTTCCTCACAGAATGCCTTCCAGGATGCCTCCTTTGCTTGTCTGATTGCAAGATCGTAGGGGCCTCACGATATTTAGCCTATTGTCTTTACGTCTCGCAATATTAAACAGTATCCTTACCTGTTTTCCTTGAATTTCCAGTTTGTTCCAAGGAACACTCCTATTTGTTTACTTCCTAGTGATTGTGCAGTTGTCCTGATATGAGGTCACTACAGCACAGGTAACAGCCCCTGCTACTTCCTCAAATTCTACTAGATTCCTTATCGAGGTTTTAATTTCCGATAAGTCTAAGTCAAGGTCCCTCCTATATGTCTCCCAGTCTGTTTTCCTGGGATTCCTATAGGTCATGGTCTGTCTGATCTCCATTTCAACCTTGAATTTGATGTACATGTGGTCCGATGAGGATGGCTCCAGCACCACATGCCATTGTTTGACATAGCTACCCACCATCATGGAACCAAACGTTATGTCAATTAATTCTTCCCTTCTGCTGTTCCTGAATGTAGGTTCATTGCCCCTATTCAGGACCTCTAAGTTGTTAGCTAAAAGAAATTCAAGAAGGTACTCACCTCTACTGTTGGTGTCCTTGCTGCCCCACACTAGGTTGTGGGCATTGGCTTCGCATCCCACCAGCAGTTGCTCACCTTGCTGATGGCAAATCTCTACCAGTCTCCTCACCTCCAAAGGAGGAGGAGGTCTGTCTTCGTAAGGAAGGTATGCTGAGGCCAAAATAATTTCCCTCGTGATACCTTCCTCACATTGCTGCGTTTTAATGATGACTAAGTCCCTAGAGCAGAAATCCATCACTGGCATGAAAAAAAGCCATTTCTTACATAGATGCATGATCTGGAGTTTCTTAGATTCCTATCATAGATCAGCTTACCTCAAGTGCCACTGAGGCACGATATACCCCCTTTGTATAAATAGGGTTTTTGTATCAGGGCCACATCCACTTCCTGTCTCCCCAGGCAGCGACTCAGGGCAGCAGAGGCCCCTTTACTTGCTGCCATTTTTGAAATCTTTGAGAACCCTAACAGTGACCTTCGAGAACCCTAAAAACAGTTTCAGGTCTGTCTCCCACATTGTCTTCAGGGACTTCTCTCTGACCTCCACCACCAGGGTTCGTCCTTCTGGAGCAACCTTCTAGTTAATCACTCTCCAGTCTTCTGTCGAGACTTTGGGGTTCTGGGCCTCTATTTTTCCGAACTGAGTATTAGGAGAGACTTCCTTAAGGATCTTAGATACACATAATGATATCTTTGCGGTCTTAAGAAGCTCCGCTGCCATTTTAACCTGCAGCTTCGCAACTTCCCACGGGGATATGATGCGCTCCTTGTCCTTGAACCATTCCACCGTGTGCACTCCCTCACATACAAAAATGAGGGCACCACGATCTAGATAGACCCTCCTGAAGTTGGGTCCTGGGCTAGTATCTCCCCCCCCCCCTCCAAACATTTCAAAGAGGGCCATCTGTACCAGTTCCTCCTGCTGCGAGGGGATGGCCACCAGTGGATAACCTTCCTGGATAACTGCCATCCTAAAAACCGAGACTGCAGTACTATAGGTCTGTTTCCCTATTTCTTGTCTCAATTTTTTCTGGACTTATACAGTGAGGAGGGAGTCTTTGATTCCTCCCATATCCACTTACTACCTGTCTTTGACGTTGTTGGGGTCCGCATATCCCCTTCAACCTGAGACAGTTCCTTCCTGGGGGTCTTAGGTTCTAGTCCCTTTAATAAACTCCACTTGTCTTTAGGGAGCCATTCTTTCCCTTCCTTTTTCGTCTGTTCCCTGAGTAGCTTCCTCCTCTGGGCCCCATACAAGGCTTTGATCTTAATCTGGTCTAGCTTCTCGGTTATAGTTCCCACTTCTGGCTCAGGTCTAGACCCTGATTCAGTAGTGTGAATGCCTTCCATCGGTTCTTACCCCGATGTTTGGGTATCTGAGGTCTCAATTTGCCCCAAAGTTTGTTTTTCTTTATTTCCTTTAATCGTGTCAATATTGGTCCCACGAGATTTGGGGATCTAGAAGGTCCACACCACGAATACCCTGCATGGTATAAGGCTAATTACTCGGGGAGGTCGCCCGGTATCCCTGAGACTCCATTTTCGACATATCTTCCCATGTGCCATGCACCCCTCAGCACGGATCGCATCACACCTTGGGCTGGGTTAGGGAATTGGGTAGGACTAAGAGCGGATAGGAAAGATGGGACGTTGTGGGACACTCTTAGTCTGATCCATCAGCTGAGGCCTTTCTGGCAGTAGATCCTCTACCTTCGGCATAGCCTTCAGTTTCCCATAGGTATGCAAGACTCTCCACCCACACGGACAGTGCTTCGTCAAGGTGGTGTCCCCTGGAGAGGTTTATTGGACTTCTTCTTCAGATGCATGCAGCTACAGTGACATGACAATAGCGTAATGCACGGAAAAAAATAAAAACTTTCGTGGTTTTGCACTAATAAGAATCCTCACACTTCATATTTTCATAAAAATTATTATTCAGATATCACAAATTCTACTACACACTTCTCACAAAAAATACATCTCCCTACAAAGACTAAAGACAGAGTCTTCTGAAAAATTGGACAAAATTTTCATCATTTGGCATTCGCCATCCGGCGTAGCAAAATACATATTTGCCAATGCTAACAGCGGTCGCACTAGTATTTATTATCATTGGTTTTTAACTTTTGTCATAGTGTGTTGGGGCTTTTCCTTATGTATCTATACAATTGCCCCCACACTGTGCAGTGACATGGAATGGAGATGCACAGTGTTTTGTGTACACTCCTACAGCTTAAATTTAAATTTTGCCAAAAGGGGTACAACGACCTTTATTTGTCGGCGTATTTTTCTTTGTATATTGGGTTGGAGATGTCAGCTTGTCTTGCTTACATATTATCTTACAGGAAATACATAACTTACATACAGAATGATAATTCATTAAGTATTTACATGAGATCGCTGCAAGAGTTGCCACTTGTCCTTTTGGCAACATTGCCAGCCCCTATGTGCATGCGCACAAAATATATTTGTTGTCTGTGCAAGAGCCGTTAATGCTCCACACATTATTGTTTATGGTCATTCGTGCTTCCACTCGCACTTTTAGTGTCATTTTCACACCGAGTGTCGTACTATCCGTCGAATAATTTGCTGTGGCGTTGTTTTCCATTGTGAGTGCGGTGCATGTACGTTTACTCTTTAAAAACCGATGCTGTGGCAGATAATTCACCTTTGATATGGCCCGGGAAGAAATCTTCTCTGTCGTATCCACATTTTTAGTGGAGTGAATACTGCACATCAACACCCGACGTCGAGGTAAGTGATGCTTGCACAACTGTAGTTTGCTGATTAATATATCAGACGTTGCATAGCATAACATTACCAAAATTGTTTTGTTGCACTATTGCACATGCGATTGGATACCACTATATACTTCATCGTTCACTTTGTCGTGAAAATCGTTTTAGTCTTCGAGGTTTTGTTAGTTTTTCAAGGTCATCTTTTCAAGATGACTTGATATACACTTAAAATTCACATAAACATTTTGACATAACAATGCATATTACAATGGCTTACATCTAAGGCTGACATTCCACCCATTATTTGTATTAAACGTTGAAAATTCTTAAATACTAAAACATTACAAGATTCCTTCTGCAATTACAGTTACTAGTTAATATAGTTTGTTTGTTAACTTAAAAAAATTCCTTCATACATAAATATATATAATTTATTTATATTTCATTACATTCCATTACTATATATGCATTTAGTGCATCTACATTTTATTTTGCAGTCACGCACATGTCAGTTATGAGAGTTTAATATTTTCCGAGGGAGAAATAGAGAATAAACATTTACATCAGGATTCTACATTACGTGTTGCTGGCTTAACTACACTTTGGCGCCGCCTCCTGCTTTAGGGAGGGAATAAGGAATTACTATTCTATTGATTTATGCATTACTAAGGAAATACTGTTCTTACTTTCTTAAATCACTCGTCAAGGAAGTCCTTTTTCATGGAAACGAAACGTATTATGTTTGTTTACGTGTAGCTTTGTGTTTGTAACACAGAAGTTTTTGCATTACCTCATGGTTATCTCTTTACAATTACATGGAAATGCTGTCGGTTATATTAACAAGTCATGCGATAGGAATTCATTCGTTTTATTTGACATCACATGCCTCCATGTTTATGTACGCTTTGTAGTCAGTAGGTAGGGGGAATATATTTGGTAGTTGCACTGCGATGATATGTATTGTTATTCTTCAATTGCTTGATCACCAAAATATTCACACAGACATATAAATAACTAAATCATTTCTTTGAGGTGCGGCCCGTTTTTTCATTTGGTGCCTATAACACCCAATGTAAATCTCTTCTTCTACCCGTGTCGATGTACTGGTCGCTGCAATATAAAAAAACATAACTAACTTAAAAAATATTTGTGTTTCGTAGCTCATAGACCGCTCATATACTCGGTCATCACATTCGTTTGCAGACATTTTTCATATTTCATTCTTATTTGTTTATATATTTATTCACTGTCATTTTTATTCTTTTTATTCATTTACCCTGCAAAGAAAGTTACTTTGACATCTCCTAGGGTATCTTATCTTTTGTTAGCTAACACGTCCTGTATGTTTCGTTGTAATGATTTCTTTTTAATTATAATTACAATGTATGTATCTTAGTATTGACGCAACTTCGCATGTTGATATAATATTATATTCTTTCGTTCCATGATAGTAAATTTAGTTGTTATGTGTTATTATTTATTTTGAAATTGAGTTTGATCCTTGTGTAGCTTTCTATTTGGTTGCACCGGGAGTTAGCCTGCTGCACTTGCACAAGGTCAATGTCTCTTCCCTAGTACTGATGTAAGCATGCATTGTCAAGCTTGCACAGCTGATTCATATGCTGCTCCAGTTTTCCATTTTGCTTTAAGTGAAGCTGTGTTTTTACCCTTACTTCTAGTCAAATGTTTGTCTTTGCTTACAAAACAAGAAAATTCCTTACGTCTATACATATTTCATTCAAAAATAAGTATAATATTTTTTTTATTTATAAAACTATGACATTACTTATAAATATATTTTATGACAAGAAAACTGCTGTGAAAAGCTTTTAGGTCTTTTTGAGGGTGGAGACCTTTGTCTCTCCCTGTTTTTTCATTTACCTGCCTATATCTTCCAGGATAAGGTATTTTTAGAATAATATAGGCCCTGAGTATTGTAATTGCCAGTTTTTATTAAGGTTACCGGTCTTTGTCGATTTGGGATGTGTTCTCAAGAAGACTCGTAGCCCTTCAAAAAATGTGTAACTAGTTTTAATTTTTTGCTATATATTCTCTTTCTGTATTCTGCTATATTCTCCAGTGTGATCATTGCTTGCTTGATTTTATCCTGTATAGTTAACTCTCTAGTAGGTAATTTTGGTATGAGTGATTCCCATTCATCAGTTTGCTTTGTGTTAAACTTCAGTTCATGAGGAATGAAACCTGTGGAAGAGTGAGGGAGATTGTTTGCTATTTACATAAATGGAGTCACGTGTTCAATCCATCGTGAATGGTTATTATGAGCTTATGTCCTTATAAATGTATTGAATTTCTTAAACACCCTCTCCACGGGGCTTGATTCTGGATGGGAAAAAACTTACCAAGATGTGCTTAATGCACTATGTATTCATGAATTGTTTCCATTTTCTTCCTGTGAAATTGGGTGCATTGTCTGTCAATATTACTTTTGGTCTCCTCTTCGTAAAGAATCCTCTTCAGTTCCCCTTATGATGCTACTGGCTGTAGTGGTTTTGATAGCATAAAGTTTCATGTATTTTGTGAAAATATCATAAAGTGCTATTATGTATTTGACACCTCCTTTTGCTATGGGATATGGCCCTGTGAGAAACCACCTCTAGTGGAGCTTTGGTTATTATGGGGTGTAGTTCTGTAAACTTTGACATATTGGATTGTTTCGTTCTTTGGCAAATAGCACACTTTCTTAATATTTGTGAAACACGTTGTCGTAAATTAGGGAAGTAACAAAGTTTGGAAATCTTGTCTGTGCGTTGTGTTACTCCATTGTGTCACCATACTTCATGTGTATATTTGATAAATTTGTCGATATATTCTTCTGGAAGGCATACACTGCAATGGTTAGAACTTTCGTGCTTCCGGCAAAACAAAACGCCTTTGTATAACTGATACCATTTACTTACCTACTTAATGTTTGTCTCCTTGCTTATCTAATCATACGAAACATGTTTGAAAATCTGATTGCCCCTACCTCTTATAAGGTCTATAGTATGGGGCTCAACTATGACCAATTCAGGTTTTCCTACGGTGTAGTCTGATCTACTTCTGTGCATGGTACAATTTCTGTCAGTTGTACTGTGTGATTGTTTCTCCAGTTTGTATCCTTGCATGGTACAATTTCTGTCAGTTGTACTGTGTGATTGTTTCTCCAGTTTGTATCCTTGCCAGCTTGCAACATACTTTCTCGAGTGGTCATATGGCTGTTGTGAAATGTAGCCGTATTGTGATTTTGTTGTGCAAAGGTTGGCTGCGGTACGGCACATGGCATGTTATTGTTGTCACTGCGCGGCGGCCATTGGTGCGGCTGACTGTTTTTATTTACACGTGGTGCGTGATTTTGAGGTTAGGGATTGAAATTAGCTTGTTGATGGTAATCGTTTCTGTTATATGGAAAGTTTCGATTAAATCTTTTGTTCTTCTCATTTCCATTCCCGTATCCATTACTGCAATTAATGTATCCTTGCGGTTGCATGTGCCAACTTTGATGTATGTTCGCATCTGCCTTTTTTGTATTGACTATTCGAGTAACGTTGTTGTGGTGTTTGGCTGTCTGACGCTCTGTTTGTTATTACTCTCTCCTCATATATTAGGTCGATTAGGTCTAAAATGGTTAGAAAATATTCTGTGTCGTGCTCAGTAACTAATTTTTCACGATTGTGTGATGACAAACGACTTTAAAAAAAATTTAAAACATCAACATGAGAAATAGGATTCGTACAATACATGTTTTATTGAGATACTTCTCAAAATACCCTTGCTAGCTACCGTATTTGCTATTAAAAGGGGAGGGGTTAAAAACCTCTCGCCTAGTTACAGCTAGTTAAGTACATGACATAGCTCCATGCAGTATATCAAATCAGACTTTCAAAGCAGTGCGTTCAATTAACAATATAAATATTGCAAACTTTAGGGAAAGCCTACAGCAGCTAGACTGGAATGAAGTGTATACGGAACCCGATGCAAACTTGAAATATAACTTCTTTCACGATACATTTTAAGGGTATTTGAAAATTGTTTTCCCAAGAAAATAGTTAAACATAATTCGAAGAAAACATTTAAAAAACCTTGGCTAACTAAAGGAATAAGAATATCTTGCAACTGTAAAAGAGAACTGTATCTAACAGAAAGAGGGAGTACTGACCCTGAAATTGTTCAATATTATAAAAAGTATTGTGCGGTACTACGAAAAGTTATTAAAAAGTCCAGAAGCATGTGTAGCATGTCTGAGCTCAGTAACTCTCATAATAAAATTAAAGCAATTTGGAATATTATTGAAAGGGAACAGGGCAACCAAGAGCACAGGAATACTTTAGTGCCATAAAACTGAATGACAAGTGTACTAACAAACAATCAGAAATTGAAAATATTTTCAATAATCATTTTTTGAATGTTGTGGAGAAAATAGGATCTAGATCTTCACTAGAAGAGGCAAGGCTACTAATAGAAGAGGCCATACCTGTGCAGTTTGAAACAACTGTAATTCCACCAACCTCTCCCTCTGAAATCAGTAAAATAATAAACTCACTAAAATGTAAAAGCTCTTACGGAATTGATGGCATTTCCAGCAAGGTACTTAAAGCTTGTTCCCCACAGACAAGTAGGATTCTCAGCCACGTAAGTAGTAGCTCTTTGGAGCAGGGTGTTTTCCCCAATAGACTGAAATATGCTATTGTAAAACCATTGCATAAAAAGGGGGATATGGCGGATGTCAGCAACTACCACCCAATATCTCTTCTGACAGCTCTATCAAAAATTTTTGAGAAAGTAATGTAATCAAGAGTAGCCTCCCATATTTGTAAAAATAAAGTACTAACAAAATGTCAGTTTGGTTTTCAGAAAGGCTTTTCAACAGAAAATGCTGTATACACTTTCACTAATCAAATATTAAATGCTCTGAATAACCGGACATCACCCATTGGTATTTTTTGTGATCTCTAAGGCCTTTGACTGTGTAAATCATGGAATTCTTTTAGATAAGCTAAGTCATTATGGTTTGAGTGGGGCAGTGCACAAATGGTTTAATTCATACTTAACTGGAAGAATGCAGAAAGTTGAAATAAGTGGTTCATGTAATGTTAAAACTGCAGCTGATTCCTCAAAACAGGGGGCTATCAAGTACGAGGTCCCACAGGGTTCGGTCTTAGGTCCTTTACTGTTCTTGATATACATTAATGACTTACCATTCCACATTGATGAAGATGCAAAGTTAGTTCTTTTTGCTGATGATACAAGTATGGTAATAACATCCAAAAACCAAGAACTAAGTGATGTAATTGTAAATGATGTTTTTCACAAAATTATTAAGTGGTTCTCAGCAAATGAACTCTCTTTAAATTTCCAAAAACACAGTATATACAGTTCCTTACAGTAAATGGCACAACTCTAGTAATAAATATAGACTATGAACAGAAGTCTTTAGCTAAGGTAGAATTTTCAAAATTTTTAGGTGTGTCCATTGATGAGAGGTTAAACTGGAAGCAACACATTGATGGTCTGCTGAAACGTCTGAATTCAGCTACGTATGCTATTAGGGTTATTGCAAATTTTGATGGTAAGAATCTCAGAAAATTAGCTTACTATGCCTACTTTCATTCACTGCTTTCGTATGGCATCATATTCTGGGGTAATTCATCGTTGAGTAGAAAAGTATTCATTGCTCAAAAACCTGTAATCGGAATAATTGCTGGAGCCAACCCACGGTGATCCTGCAGACATCTGTTTAAGGATCTATGGATCCTCACAGTATATATATTCACTTATGAAATTTGTTCTTAATAATCCAAGCTAGTTCAAAAGTAATAGCAGTGTGCATAGCTATAACACCAGGAGAAAGGATGATCTTCACTATGCAGGGTTAAATCTGACTTCGGCACAGAAAGAGGTAAATTATGCTACCACAGAAGTCTTTGGTCACCTACCAAACAGCATCAAAAGCCTGATAGATAGCCAACTATCATTTAAAAATTAATTAAACGAGTTTCTAGATGACAACTCCTTCTACTCATTGGCTGAATTTTTAGATGTAAATTAAGGGGAAAAAATTAAACATTAGTGTCATGCAATATTTCGTGTAATGTAATATCGTGTACAGACATCTTTTATTAACCTGACATGTTCCACATCATTACGAAGTGTCGTATTCATGATCTATGGAACAAGTATTAATCTAATCTAATCTAATCTAATCTAATCTAAGTCTGGCCTGTATGGCTTATGACCAGTATTTGTCAAGAAATGCCTGTTAAAATTGTAAATACGTGGCACAACGCTCAGCCTACAAAAGTACATCGCCTTGCGTGTACCCAACAACAGACCTGATCTTTTGTGCATCCATTCAATTTCTAGGTAACACATGTCAAAAAGCACTAATAAATACATCAGGGTTCATCCTCTTACCTTTACTCATAAACGTTGGGAATTGACGGTATCTTGATAGACCTTCGTCAGCAAACATAGTGGACAAGCTGTTTGCATTTTGTGCTGTGTTTACATAGCTGTCATAATTATTTACATTTCTCGTAGGTACTGATTCTGGTGTTATGCCATGTAAACTTGCACTCTGTGGTCTGTCATTACTACTGGCATTGTTTGTAGGGTTTGCAATGATCTGTGTGCATACATTACTTTGGTCTGCTGTGGCTGGCTCTTTGTTTATGTGTTCGACTTGTGTCTCTGTAACACTATCACCTAAGTATTGCGTATCCTGTGCTCTGTAGCTTGCAAATTGGTGTTCACTTTGTCGATAATGTCATTTTCCTTTTGCTGAATAACTTTTTCAACTAGATCATTGATTAATCTACATTTCTTCACTATTTTATCCGCTGCAGTACTGGTTTTGTCCAAAGTACCTGCTTCAGCTTGTGGAATTACATCACATAAATTTTCTCTTTCCTTTTTGTCACAGACATTCGATTTCAAGTGATGCTACTTTTAAAGTGTGTTTGTCAATAGCTGTTGGTACATTTTCGTAATCCTTATGCAGTTTGTTCACTAAGGTACTGATGTTCTTTACTGTTGAAGTTAATTGTGTTTGTGTAGCTTCCAGGTTTGTGTGTGTGTCTTTAATCGCTTTTATTTGCTGTTCTACTTTTTCCTTCTGCTAGTTAAGAGTGTCTAATTTCTTTTTTATTTCCGTAATGTCATTGTTTACTTCATAAAGTACATCTTGCGTTAGCTGTTTTTCCATGTCTTTAAATTTTTCAATCATTTCTTCGTGAAAATTCTTTATCAGATCATTGACCTGTTGTGTGACTGTATCCTGAAAATCTTTTAAAACTTGTTTCTGCTCTTGTTTTATGTTGTTTATGTCTTGTGTGACTATGGTAAGGTTTTGAGACAAACTGTCAATTCTTGTATTTATGTCTGTATGCAAATTGGTGTTTGTATTTTTTATGTCTGCACACAATTTGGTGTTACTGGTGTTCATACTATCGAGTTTTTGAAGTATTGCGGCAAGTGCGGTATTTTGGTTTGCTATTTAGTGTGCTGTACTTTGGTTGTTAACAACTGTACTTTGTACATTGACATTTGGATTTCGTATGATGAGTGACGGTAAAGTATCATCAAAAATCATGTTATCTTCGCTTTCCATGTTTTCCTGTACAAGCAGAATGATGTTCACAAAGATATATGATGTGGTTTCATCTATTGTCATCAGCCTAACATCAAAGTTAGAACTGTGTGAAAGCTCACTAGCACTTGTTGCTTCGGTTATGTTCATCTCTGAACTACTTAATACTTCTGAGTGTGGAAGACGTGGCACTATTACTTCAGACGTTCTGTCTTGCAACTGTATGCCATCTTGGCTCATTGCATTTTCGCCAATTTTATGAATAATGGAAACTGATTTTTGTGCCGTTTTGACTGCATATTAAAATTAAAATTTTGAAAAATAGAAAAATGAAATATGTTATTTTTGGAAATTTAATCATACATTTTACATGTCGTCAAGCGTTAATTGGCTACTTTTATGACACATGAAATGTTGTGATACAAAAACTTCAAACATTTCTCACACTAATCATTATGTAAAATTTCTGAAAATTCATTACAATATATTTAGGAAGTGAAATTAAGGAAAAGGATGTCTAATTACTACACAGGAAACGCTACCAGGCATAGCTAAGCATGTGGTTGTGTAGTGGTCCTACCTTTGCTGCAATGAAACAAACAGTGTATTTCCAAAATTTTCCATAAATTCCAGTTTCACTTTTGATTCCCTTTTGAATTGGTT
Source organism: Schistocerca serialis cubense (assembly GCF_023864345.2). Lineage (NCBI taxonomy): Eukaryota > Metazoa > Arthropoda > Insecta > Orthoptera > Acrididae > Schistocerca > Schistocerca serialis. The sequence goes on along the minus strand of NC_064644.1, from coordinate 427,424,912 downwards.
ACTTTATCCACAAGAATTTTTGGTTATGGTTATTTTGCTACCAGTTGTGATGTTGCACATGAAAATTTAAAAATAATTATTCTTGTTGTTTGCGTTGTGTCTTCAGTCCTGAGACTGGTTTGATGCAGCTCTCCATGCTACTCTCTCCTGTGCAAGCTTCTTCATCTCCCAGTACCTACTGCAACCTACATCCTTCTGAATCTGCTTGGTGTATTCATCTCTTGGTCTCCCTCTACGATTTTTACCCTCCACACTGCCCTCCAATACTAAATTGGTGATCCCTTCATGCCTCAGAACGTGTCCTACCAACCGATCCCTTCTTGTAGTCAAGTTGTGCCACAAACTTCTCTTCTCCCCAATCCTATTCAATACCTCCTCATTAGTTACATGATCTACCCATCTAATCTTCAGCATTCTTCTGTAGCACCACATTTCGAAAGCTTCTATTCTGTTCTTGTCGAAACTATTTATCATCCACGTTTCACTTCGGTACATGCCTACACTCCATACAAATACTTTCAGAAACGACTTCCTGACATTTAAATCTATACTCGATGTTAACAAATTTCTCTTCTTCAGAAACGCTTTTCTTGCCTTTGCCAGTCTACATTTTATATCCTCTCTACTTCAACCATCATCAGTTATTTTGCTCCCCAAATAGCAAAACTCCTTTACTACTTTAAGTGTCTCATTTCCTAATCTAATTCCCTCAGCATCACCTGACTTAATTGGACTACATTCAATTATGCTCATTTTGCTTTTGTTGATCTTATACCCCCTTTTCAAGACACTGTCCATTCTGTTCAGCTGCTCTTCCAAGTCCTTTGCTGTCTCTGATAGAATTACAATGTCATCAGCGAACCTCAACGTTTTTATTTCTTCTCCTTTGATTTTAATACCTACTCCAAATTTTTCTTTTATTTCCTTTACTGCTTGTTCAATATACAGATCGAATAACATCAGGGAGAGGCTACAACCCTGTCTCTCTCCCTTCCTAACCAATGCTTCCCTTTCATGTCCCTCAACTCTTATAACTGCTATCTGGTTTCTATACAAATAGTAAATAGCTTTTTACTCCCTGTGTTTTACCCCTGCCACCTTTAGAATTTGAAATAGAGTATTCCAGTCAACATTGTCAAAAGTTTTCTCTAAGTCTACAAATGCTAGAAACGTAGGTTTGCCTTTCCTTAATCTAGCTTCTAAGATAAGTCGTAGGGTCAGTATTGCCTCACGTGTTCCAACACTTCTACGAAATCCAAACCGATCTTCCCTAAGGTCGGCTTCTACCAGTTTTTCCATTCGTCTGTAAAGAATTCGCGTTAGTATTTTGCAGCCGTGACTTAGTACCTGTAAAAAATTTCATACAATGTCGTAAATAATTATGAACATCTCACTTTATACACAACTGGTTTCATGGCTTTCTCACTGTCCTGTCACAGTCGCCGGTTGTGCAAATATATACAAAAAATTAATAAACAAATATCATTATTATTAATTGAATAAATTACAATATTATTAAATTTGATTTTTATAAATTTTGAAATCAATGAATTGTCTATCAGTCTCAATTTACAAATCTTATAAATTGTTTGTCAGTAGTAGCACAGACTTACATCGACTTTTGCATTCTCTATGCCACTGAGATTTAGGCAATTTAGTTATATGCTTCTTCTTCTGCCATAAGTACTTCTCATTTTTTACTGTGAATACAATACTGAATTTTATCGGACTTCCTCTTCAGATTCAGGAAGCTATAGTGAGATGACATTAGCATTATGCACAGAAGAAAATAAAAACTTTCGTGGTTTTGCACTAATAAGAATCCTTACACTTCATATTTTCATAAAAATTATTATTCAGATATCACAAATTCTACTACACACTTCTCACAAAAAATAAATCTTCTCCCTATGAGGAATAAAGACAGAGTCTTCTAAAAAATTGAGCAAAATTTCCATCATTTGCTGAGCACTGCCCAACATACAACTGTACACTGTAATCAGTGGGTGTTGCATAGTGCTTGTAATCGTTCATATTGAATTTTTTAAGGGGTGACTAATATATTCCTCTTGGCAGGTAAACAGGTCCTTGATTACATGGTCTTGCTCGATTTCAAAAAAATGGTTCAAAAGGCTTTAAGCACTATGAAACTTAACTTCTGAGTCATCAGTCCCCTAGAACTTCGAACTACCTAAACCTAACTAACCTAAGGACATCACACACATCCATGCCCGAGGCAGGATTAGAACCAAAGGCTGTTGAAGTCGCATGGTTCCAGACTGTAGTGCCTAGAACTGCTTGGCCACCCCAGCCGGCTTGCTCGATTTCAATCCTACAAAGGAACTGTGATTTTCAACCACAATTTGAAAATGAGTTGTGAATTCTTCAAGTATTATGTTTATATTTACTGCAGATTTACTTGCAATTAATCTTTCATCAACAAAAAATAGCCAAAAGCAGTTCTTGACCATCAATTTCAGCATGAAATATATAAAATACATAATTATCTGAATTAAGTTATTTGAAATCGAAACAATCAATAAACAGAAACTTCATGGCAGATTCTGGAATCAATAAACATATCAAATATTTGATTGCAACATCGAGGATACTGCTTCAGTCCAAATTTGCAGACTAATTTTGTGTTTTCATTAATGAAACATTCAGGCTATTTCATGAATTTAGCTTCTTGCAAACCACCATTGAGAAAAGCAGTATTCACATCACTGTATTTTGCTGCATGTGCATATCACAAACTCCTCCCAAAGCCAAAAGAATATGAAATGATTCACATCAAACAACAAGTGAAAAGGTTTCTCCATAATCAAGTGCAGGATTCTGAGAATACCCCTTTGCATATAATCTAGCTTCATAACTCGTTATGCTACCATCTGGCTTACATTTAGTTTTTTAAATCTACTCACAACCAATAGCCTGGCGATCTGCAGATAGATCCACTAAAAGCCAGGTATTATTTAGCACCAATGAAGGCATTTCAGCTTTCATTGATTTTTACAACTTATTAGAGGCTCCAGACACTATCGCCTCCCTGAAAGTTTGGGGTTCATTAAAGACTGCTGCATAAACCACATTGTTTTGGAAATGAACTGGAGAGCAGTGTTCATGGTTTCTAATATTTATTCCTGACTGAGCAGCCTTCTTAGTAGCATAGGATCCCTAGTCTTGTAAAAACTCCTCTTCACTTTCAAAAGTTTTTTGAACCTCATGTAACAGTTATCTTCTGTGTTACAGAATCATACAGCCTATATATGTTACTATAGCAATTGTATCCAATCACTACCATCTTCTTTGATTTGCTTTGAAATTTAGATCGAAACTATTTCAGAGTATGCATAAAGCATTCAACACCAAATCTTCTCATATGTTTTAATGATGTTAGCCTCCTCAACCATTTCTCATAAGGCACCCCACCACTGTTAAATACCTCAATGCTATTATTGTTGAACGTGATTTCCAAACAGCTACTGGCTGTGGCTCCCACTGAAATAAGATTTTTTTGTTTCCTACCAGAAACATACAACCAGGTTGTCTCCTATCTGAACTTCTGAAGTCATTTAAACATTAAAAACCATTCTTTGTGTGATGCCGTGGGTTTTTATGCAGTGGTATCAGGAAGCCAAACGTTATCACAATTAGTATCCAACATGTTGGTGATTTCTGCTCTCAGAGCTTGATGTTTGTATTCTTGATTTTCTCTTGACAATTTCGCCAGGCTTTTCCTGCACTCAGCCTTATAATGACATTTCTTAAGACAAAAATAGCTCTTAACTTTCTTCTTATTCAGAGACAGAGCGGGGTGACACTGTTGTTAACACAATGGACTTGCAATCGGGAGAACAACAGTTCAAACCCACATTTGGCCATCTTGGTTTAGATTTTATGTGATTTCCCTAAATGGCTTCAGGCCAATGCCAGGATGGTTCCTTTGAAAGGGTATGGCCAATTTCCTTCGCCATCCTTTCCTAATCCAATGGGAGCGATAACTTCACTGTTTGGTCCCCTCCCCCAAAGCAACCAAACAATCTTATTTACAAAACTTTTTTCTTAAATTGCTTTGCAAACACTGATCCTTGCCTTTATCCCTTTTGTCATTGCCATTAACAGCAGCGAATGCAGATGCTGTTCCTTAAATATGTGATAAATGTTGCTCTTCCTTTCGTAGGCTTGCTATTAAATTGTCAAAATTCAGCTTGCTTTCATCACACTACTCCTAAGCTTTAACAAACGAACAATATTTTTGCCATTATTCCATCTAAAACTTTGGCAGTCTTGTCTGTATCTCCCACTGGTTCACCAACATCTGTAAGAGACTGTGATAATGCTTTGCTAATATTCTACACAATAGTATCACAGAGTGACAACTTGTATTTAAAGATATGTTGTTTCAATGCTACTTTAATTGTTGCAGATTGCTGCTCATGAATTATCTTAAGACGATTTCGTATACCGTTTGCTATAGCCCACAACATGGCTGTTTGTAGCTCGTCAGATTCCCTACCAAGTTAAATAAAAAACATTGCTTTTGCATAAAGTTCATCCCACATGTTACCTGCATATGTGTCTTCAACTGGTCTTACTTTACCTATGTCAACGATCTCTAGCAATTTCTCAGCCTGAAAGATGGATTCCACTTGATACTTCCATGGCTGAAAATTACCTCCATCAAATTTTTGTATACTGAAAAGCTCCATTCAATCCATATTTTACCTTTTCAAAAAAATGGTTCAAATGGCTCTGAGCACTATGGGACTTAACATCTGAGGTCATCAGTCCCCTAGAACTTAGAACTACTTAAACCTAACTAATCTAAGAACATCACACACATCGATGCCCGAGCAGGATTCGAACCTGCGACTGTAGCGGTCGCGCGGTTCCAGACTGAAGTGCCTAGAATCACTAGGCCACACCGGCCAGCTTTTACCTTTTCGCTTTCCAAGTAAAAACTTCGATATAACTGAGTACACTTTGGAAACTTGAGTGATGCAAAGCAATGAAACGTTACCCCATAAGAGATTTTCCTGGGCATATAACCTGTAGGACAGGCCGTAATTAAGTTATAACAGCATATGATGAATGAGATTTACTTCTTAAATAAAACGAAGGCACTTAAACACAGAACATTTCCTTGTAAAGACAATGCAAACATTTGCTAAGAAAAATAGACTGTGTGTTGGTCAGAAGTGGCAAATGTAATAATACATCAACATACAAAGACATTATATCAAAATAAAAAGCTAGAATATGGAACAGAATGTTGTTTATTTGGTTCAGACAAACAATTATACAACATTTAAGAAATAAATAAAGGAACTGTTCTGTACCAGGCTTGTGTATAAACCTGTGGTATTTTCGAGCTTTTATGTACTTCACAGATCGTCATTTCACATTGTTATTTTTATATATTTAATTTCCTGTTTACTTTCAATTCTCTCTCTGTCTCTCACACACACACACACACACACACACACACACACACACACACACACACACATTTCTTGTGTACTCTGTGTTGAAAGGTGCAGAGCAAGTAAAATACAATGTTTACTGTATGTGCTTTAAAAAAATAGTGCTTAACATCTAAGAGATTATATAAAAATAAAATATATCTGTAAGGTAGGTTGACTTAGCAACATATCATGTGTGTATAGTGTTTTTTTACTTTGTGTCTATGTATGTGTTTTATTACATTCACATAAAGTTCCAATAAAATTAAGATAAAAATCACAGCAGGTTATGGGCCCAGAGCAATAAGAAAATAGAAAAGCTAAAAATGGAAGGCATCAATAAGGAAGAAAAACAGTTAAAGATGTTTCAAGAAAACGAAGAATTTCGTGATGTACAAGTGCTTAAAGATAGTAGTACATTCAGTCTGTGGGATGTTGAAATTAGAATATTATTTAGTACGTAAGACCTGTGTGATATTGTGGATGGAACTGAAACACTAGAAAATTGCAAAACTTTAGAAAAATAGAAAAAAATGGACAGCAAGGCAAAACATTTCATAATGAGAACAATTGATAAAAAGGTAAAGCCACATGTATTGTGTTGTGAAACTTCCAAGGCAGTGTACGATAAACTAAAAGCAATTTGTAAAAGAGATGCATCTCAAAGAACTCAGCAGTTGCTTCAAGAATTTTATAGTTCCAAGTACGATAAAACCAGAGACATAGTGATAATATAAGTGCACTACAGAATATAGTATTTGAACTGAACCGTCTCCAGTCAGAAAAGTTGACAGATATTATGATCATACCCAAGATATTGTCTATTTTGCCAGATTACAAACACTTTTCTCCAGCATGGGATTCAGTGGTGAGGAGACTATGGAACATCTAATTGCAAGGCTTATAAGAGAAGAGGAACGACTGTAAAACAATAATCAAGAAGAGAGTATTGCCTTTGATGTTGGGTTTAACAAAAATAAAATAAAAGATATAATTTGTAAAAATTGTGGTGGTCATGGACATTTTGCAAGAGAATGCAAGAAGCCTAAGAAGAAAGAACACTGTTCTATATGCAAGAGAAATAACTGCAAAGAATAAGAGTGTTACTTAAAAAATAAAAATAAAATTCAAGAACCAAAATTGAGATCTTTCATGCCCTGTCCTCCTTGCAAAAAGACTGACAACAAAGAAGAATATTGCTATTTTAAGAACAAAGACAGCAAAAGAATATCATTTTGCACATTTGAAGACATAGAAGAAGATCTAGTCACTCACGAAAACAAGAAACAAGACACTGATGAAGAAAAGAAGATGGAAGGCACTGTACATATTGCATATGAATGTAACAAAGGAAAGATTTCACAAGATGCCAATGAGGAAGAAGATATGGTCATGGTTGTTGATAGTGCATGTACAGGACATTTGTGTAATGAAGTGGACAAGTTAACAAATGTGAGACATTATGACAGTATTGTAAAAGTTGCCAAACAAGAGGGATCAATGAAAATAGTTGCAACAGGAAATTTCGTGGTAGATAACTGTGTTCTAAAAGATGTCATGTATGTTCCTGAACTGAGCAGAAATCTGATGTCTGTATGGGCAATCACTGAAAAAGATTTTACAGTTGTATTTACTAAACATTCTGTTCAAATCTATAAAGGTGAATACCTGTTTGAAAGGACAAAAAACCAGAAACGGGTTGTGTGAAGTGAACATTTAGTCAGTAATGCAATCACTACTGACATAAGAAGAAAAACAAGAATGGCATAAGAAACTGGGTCATCCAGGCATAAGCTGCAAGGTCAAGAGAACGTGTGAAAGAGTTCCCAATAGTTTATGCTCAGCAGAACAATTGTGCGAAGCTTGTGTGAGAGCTAAATTAACAAGAAAACCATTTTCTACTGTGAGAGAAATAGCAACAAGACCTCTTGAAATCGTACACACTGATATCTATGGAGAGGTAGAACCCCCAACATTTAATGGATATAGGTACTACATGACAGTGTTAGATGATTTCACTCATATCTGTGTAACCTACTTGTTAAGATATAAGTCAGAGGCTGAAAGATTCATACGAAAATATGTGTTAGAAAGTGAAAATAAGTTCAATACAAAAGTGTCAAAAACAAGATGTGGTAAAGGTGGTGAATACACCAGCTGTGAGTTTAAGAATTGGTGTGAAGGAAAAGGAATTGTGCTAGACAATAGTATTCCTTATAGCCCTCAGCTCAATGGGAAAGCAGAGAGACTAAATCTGACAATAATGAACAAAGCAAGAGCTATGATATTCGATAGCAAACTAAAGAAAGAGCTATGAGGAGAGGCAGTGGTCACAGCTACATACTTAATCAATAGAAGCCCAACTATGAATCAACGTGCTACACATGCAGAAAAGTGGTTTGGGAAAATATAAGATCTGTCAAGACTTCAAAATTTTGGATCAAGAGTTTTTGTCAAAAATTTAGGCTATTTGAAGAAAATATATGTAAGAAAAAATGCACACATTTTTGTTGGTTATGCATCCAATGGCTACAGACTGCATGAAGCAGAAAGAAGAAATATTGTTGTGTCAAGAGATGTTGAATTTTTAGCAGAAAGTGACAAAAGAAACTCTACAGAAAAATCTTGTTATTGGTGAACTATCAAATGATACTAGCAATCAAGAAAATGAAATAGAAGGCCATGAAATTCAAGGAGAAGAATATCAAGAAGTAATAACATGCAATGGTGACACAAGAAACTACAACCTTAGGAAAAGAACTAGTTTGAAAAAAACCTGTAAAATATAATGATTATGAAACAGCTTTACTTACCTATGAAGAATGTAAGAGTGGTCCAGACAAAGAAAATTGGCTAAAAGCAACTGAAGAAGAAAAGAGATATCTTCAACAGAATGAAACATGAAAGTTGGTTAATCCAGAGGAAGTAAAAACGAAAGAAATCTTGACAAGCAAATGGATCTTTAAAGTCAAAGATAATGGATGATATAAGGCCAGACTAGTTATCAGAGGTTGTCAACAAGAAAAGGATATAGATTTCAAGGAATTATTCAGTCCAGTAGTAGATATATGTTCATTGAGAGTGTCGTTTGCACTGGCAGCAGAGAAAAGTTTCCGTATGAGAGTGTTTAATTTCAAAACAGCATTTCTCTATGCTAAACTGGATGAAGAAATTTTTATGGAGATACCTGAAGAATACAAAGAAGCTGGAAAAATCTGTGTTTTGAAGAAAGCTCTGTATGGACTTAAACAGGACCCATCCTGATGGAATAAAACATTGACAGATTTCCTAAAATCAGAAGGACTAGTTAGATTAGATGAGATTAGATTTAATTGTTCCATATATCATGAATACGAATCTTTGTAATTATGTGAAAAGTGTCAGGTTAATAATAGGTGTCTATGCAAGATATTAAATTACACAAAATATTACATGACACTAATTTTTTGTGGGGGTTGGGAAATTACCCACTTACTATATCCAAAAATTCATCTAATGAGTAGAAGGAGTTGCCATTAAGAAATTTTTTTAATTTCCTTTCAAAAGCTATATGACTATCTGTCAGATATTTGATGCTATTAGATAAGTGTGGCAGCATAATTTACCCCCTTCTGAGCCAAAGTTAGATTTAACCTTGAGCAGTGAAGATCATCCTTTCTCCTAGTGTTGTAGCCATGTACACTGCTATTACTTTTGAATTTGTTTGGATAGTTAAAAACAAATTTCATAAGTGAATATATATATATTGTGAGGCTACAGTGAACATTTCTAGCTCTTTAAGTAAGTGTCTGCAGGATGATCTTTGATAAGCTCCAGCAATTATTCAGATTACACGATTTTGTGCAATGAACACTCTTTTACTCAATGATGAGTTACCCCAGAATATGATGCCATACGAAAGCAGAGAATGAAAATAGGCGTGGTAAGCTAATTTACTCAGATGTGTATTGCCAAAATTTGCAGTGACCCTAATAGCATAAGTAGCTCAACTCAAACGTTTCAGCGGATCCGCAGTGTGTTTTTTCCAGTTCAACCCCTCATCAATGCATATACCTAGAAATTTTGAATATTATACCTTAGCTACCGATTTCTGATCGAAGTCTATATTTGGTAGTGGTGTCATTCCATTTACTGTGTGGAACTGTATATACTGTGTTTTGTCAAAGTTTAATGAGAGCCAATTTGCAGAGAACCACTTAATCATTTTCTGAAAAACATCATTTCCAATTTCACCATTTAATTCTTGTCTGTTGGGTGTGATAGCTATACTTGTATCATTGGCAAAAAGTACCAGCTTTGCATCTTCGGGAATATAGAAATCAGATTAGTGCATATTTAAAGATGCAACTGAAGAAATGTACATGGCTATACATTTTGATGATGGAATCATATTAGGAAAAGACTTGGAGAAAAATGAAAATATACTACAGAAACTTAAGAAGAAATTTGAAATGGTTGTGGTAGAAAATCCAGATATGTACATAGGGATACAAATAATGAAGACAGAGGATGGAATATTTTTACACCAAGAACAGTATGCAAAGAAAGTACTAGAAAATTCAATATGACTGACTGTAAGGCCATGAAGACTCCATTAGTTCCAGAGAGAAAGACAAATGAAGATAATAAAAAAAAAACGAACACACTGAATTTGCATATTTGTCATGTAAAACCAGACCAGATCTTGGATTTACAGTAAATTATGAGAACCGCTTCACAGGAGACCCCAAGAAAAGGGATTACAAAAATGTAAAAAGAACTCTTAGCTATCTACAAGGTTCCAAGAATTAAGGTCTTTTCTATAAGACAAAAGAAAGTGAAGAAGATGACAGTATTCACCTAAATGTTTATTGTGATGCCGATTATGCACAAGATTTAAGAGACAGCAAAAGCACAAGTGCATACATAGTTCTTTATAATGGTGTTCCCATTAGTTGGTGTTCCAAGAAGCAAAGTGTGATAGCTACTTCATCAACTGAAGCAGAATACATTTTAGCAGCAGAATGCACCAAAGAAATAAAATACATCAATACCCTAATACAACAGTTAACCAGAAGAAAAGTAAAAATCATTTTTCATGTAGACAATCAAAGTGCTATCCAAATGATCAAATCAGGACAGTTGGTTAGACAAAGCAAACATATAGGTGTAAAATTTCACTATGTTAGCGAACAATACAGAGAAAGTTTGTTCGAGATAAAATATTCTAATATGGAAGAACTATTAGCAGACATACTGATCAAAGCTCTACAAAGATCAAAGTTTGAGAAATTTAGAAATGCTATTATGAAACAGTTACCATGACTGTGTGATAACTAAATTTGTGATGCTTGTGATTTAGAGTCATTAAAAACAAACGTACTTTAAGGGGGGAAGTTGAAAGGCGTGGAGCAAGTAAAATACAATGTTTACTGTGTGTGCTTTACAAAAAAAGAATACTGCTTAACATCTAAGAGTTTATATAAAAATAAAATATATCTGTTAGGTATTTTGACATAGCAACATATCATGTGTGTATAGTGTTTTTCTTATTTTGTGTCTATGTATGTGTGTTATTACATTCACATAAGGTTATAATAAAATTAAGATAAAAATCACAGCATTCTGCGAAATGTTTTTGAATGCAACAAAAAACTGTTTCTTCATGTTACATAGTACCATATGGGAAGTTTATTTCAGTTTAAAAAAGAAAACAAATTGACTATAAATTATGCAGGTGTGAGATTTATTCTAATTGCTACCAGAATGGTAGAGTATAGTATATCAAAGTATTCAAACAACACCAACTTTTTCTCCTTTGAAGTACTTCTCTTTACATCTGTAGCAGCTACAGTAATTCTAGATTGCTTTTTTGCATAAACAAATGGTGTAAAACACAACAAATACGCATAATATTACAGATTTCGAACTATGTCGCAAGAGCAAGCAAATAGCGTCATTTTGACTTTACGTGACACTCGCAGTATAATGTTGCCACTGCCTTCATAAACACAAGGCCGTAGCACATCTTTGATTACGTCACGATTTGATGCAGCAGTGAAGCAAATTAAATTTGACTGACTTGAATGTATTTTGTGACAGAAAGTTAACCACGATTTATATGGTTTTGCGTTACCAATATTTTGAAATACTGTTAAATGTTTTACATTGGAAATTAATAACATAAACTTACAATGACAACATTTTACAGCACAATGTTTGTCATACACAGGATACATGCATATTACTATTAATTACTATGTAATTAGTTTCTGTGTTGGTTTATGATTGTATGTTGCTTATATATAGATACATCATGTGCCCATTAAAGAGAAATGGCAAAATGCACATGACAAAGTATGTAGGACATCAGATAAAAGACAACATGTCGAAAACGTAATTTTTTTAGGAAAGGCTAATAAGATTTTAGTTGCATCACTATATCACAAATCTGTCTTAAATTATTCTAGTAGCTTTCTAACAGGATTATGTACATCTTTATTACACATGTACTCCACAGATAAATGTTTTGACTTGGTAGATATTAACATAAACAAAATTAAAAAGACATATTACACATATATACTCACAGCTGCTATTTACTAACAGGCATTAAATTGAAACAAAAGATGTACCACATGATTTCATCAGTGAGCTTCGCTTGTGATATGTATTGCAAATAAACACTTATTACTGGTCCTTAAATTTTTCTATGGACTTCTGGTTGTGTGTACTGATACTGAAAAGTATCAACAAATACATTGGTACATTTCTAAATAAGAACTGAACATCATTACGTTACAAATCCAACATTTTACGAGAGTCTTTCAGTACAGAACCTAAAAAAGAACATGTCTGTGTTCAATAGCAGTATCCGTGCTAGTTATAACCTATAAACTATTTTATAAGCTATTAATAATCACTTATCAACCTTTCATGTTTGTCGAATTGCATGAATAATTTGGTCAGGAAAATGTAGGATGCAAACCCCTGAGTTCTTTGTAGCTGCCAGACATTCCGTAGGAATTTTTTTAACCATATCTATCTCTATCTTTCATCAGAAGGAAAAGAAAAAACTGACACATATTCTCATTTATAATAACAACATTTTCAGCTGGCTTCTGACTATTATACTAGTGGAAAAGGATACGAAACTACGTAGAAATGAACGATAGTCAGCACCATCTACTGACTCAGTGAAGCTGCTGATAGTGTTCTCGCCAATTCTGCGCTAAGGCCTGTATATATCATGAAAGCAGTGATGTTGACAACACGCGCAGCATACAGTGCTCACACCAAAGATATTGCTACTCTATGATATTCGAAATTGAAACATATTTATTTCCATCTACTTTTATAGGGCCGATTACAAATTGTAAACAAAATATACATTCACTTAGGTTCAATATGTGGCCCTTACAATTGACACAAGTTGCCATTTACCACCAAAATTATAAAACCAGTATCCTTAGTGGACCGACTCCATTTTCATAGTGTATGTGATGTCATTCATTTATTTCCTATTTTTCTTTAGTCTTGTTATTTATATAAAGTAAAGACTAAATGTTGCCCATGAATAGACATGAAAAAAGCACATAATATTTTAACATATTTTCAAATGTGTTAGCAAAAAGTGTGACTCCTGCCTTACCGATGGAGTGTCTCATGGGAGTAAAACGCCTGGCTACATTGATGTTTCGGACCAAAAACTGGATTTCGTGACTAGCTGCTGTACACACCTGGCTGAAAAGACAAATGGACAGCTGACAGAGTACTCTATGCTCTAGTGAAATATGACTGTATATTCATAGCTTTCTGGTCCCTCAGTTATCCAAATGCACTAACCAAATTGGCTAGTACACTAAAATGGCTGACTGCTATTAAAGGGAAAAATGCAATGTTAATTACACTTCAGTTGTGCTTAAGTACTTTCACCTGACAGAAAGAAAGAGTTTGATTGCTAATTTTGTAACACATATGTGCGACCTTGTAGAAGTAGATTCAAGATTGAACAGCAGTCAACAATTGTTGTAGTGTATGTGGTCAAGTTAATTGTCATTGTGCATTCAATATTGAGAAATTTAGTATCACAGTATTCAACCCTTTCTTGTAAAATTAATATAAGTCCATACCATGCACTACTGGCACATTGAGGATTACTTTAAATACATTTATCCAGATATTTTAAATGTAATTCTTACTCTATACCTATAAATTACTTTTATCTCAACACTAGTGCCCTCACACCGTGATTGTATGTTCTGGTTTGCAAGTCAGTCAATAAGAAATCAACAGAATGAATGTGAATCATAAAATGTGGAACAAAAATCAGGTACAGATCATACATTGTGTGCAGAGAAGCACATGATGATATAGGGCAAGTCAAAAATGGAGATGAGATGATACATGGTTAAAATGATTATGGCAGTGATCTTATAATGATACAAGTGTTCATATAATACATGTGTAATACCGAGAAACAGAAAAGTATACAAGTGGATATTTTGTAAAAGATACAGAATAGCACACTATTTCTAAATATGTTCACATTATTAAGCGAAAGAAATATATATGCAAATAACATCGAAATTCAGAAGTACCATACACATTTAAAAATCATTTACTAAAGTAAAACAGCAAAGGTGACACACTTCTGTATTAAGGTGTTCAGGCTTACATACAAAGTACAGAACAAATTTTTATATTTCAAAATGTTCATCTATACTATAACAACACTTTCACAATAAATATTTATGGACAGCAGTTTTAAATTTTGAAGAGTCTTTTATTGTTTTATTGTTATTAGGTAGCTTATTGTGCAGTCTGTTTCCTGCTTGCAGTGGTTAATAATATTTGAGTTTTGTGTATGCATGTTGAACATGTATACCCTGCTTTCTCCTTGTGTTATGTAGATGGATACTCTGGTTAGTCGACAAGACTGTTTCTATTTTCTAAGATTTTCCTAACAAATGCTATTACTTGTAAAATATACAGATATGGTAGTGGAATGATGTGAAGTTTCTTAAATAAAGGCTTGCATGAGCTTCTTGTGGCAGCATTTTCTATGTCTCTTACAATTCTCTTTTGGCAAATAAAACAACTTTTGCTGGCAGATTCATTTCCCCAAAAGATTATGCCATATCGCAATAACAATTCTGCCTGGATGAAGTACACACTTTTAGTGTCTCTTTCGATTTGAAACCAGAAAAGATTTTGATGGTGTAACAAATGGTATTCAATTTTTGTGATCCATTTTGCAAATTGGATCCATCTTTGAACTTCTTGGAGCCATATTCCACGAAATTTTGAAGAGCTTACATTTTAAAGGTTTCTGGTAAACAACTCTATGTCTGGTGCTAGTGGGCATCTATTTTACATTGTGTGTAAGTGCACTGTAACTGTTTTTTCCGTGTTTAGTACTAAATTGTTTCCAGAAAACCAGTCTGTAATGTGGGTGACACACTTCTTGATCTCATACAGTAATTCTTCTCTGGTCCTTCCTTTTACTATCATATTTGCGTCATCTGCGAATTTTATGTAGATATGGTGTGGACTGGTCGATTCCAAGTCATTTACATAGAGTAGAAACAGAATCGGTCCTAGAATGGAGCCTTGTGGTACGCCATACTTACTGCTCTGCTTTTTTAAGCAGTATGACTTCATCTTGTTCCCTTCTTGGATAGAAAGCTGAACTACTTGATATTTTTGAGATATGATTTGATCCATTCATAGGCCAGGTCCCTATTACCTACAGATTCAAGTTTCTTAAGCCAGATGTTTTGATTGGTGACATCAAATGCTTTAGAGAGGTCTAGAAATATGGATGAGATATGCTCTTTGCTGTCTATTGCATTAAGGCTTCATTTATGGATGCAAAAATAGCAGTGTCAGTAAATTCAGACTTTCAGGATCCAGCTTGTGTATTTGAGAACTAATTAGTTTTTCTGTAAAATTGATTAGTCTTTTATAATAGAGTTTTTCAATTATTTTGGGAAAACCAGATAGAAGCGAAATAGGCCTGTAGTTTGATACTTCTGTTTTTATCCCTTTCTTAAACTGATGTTTTACTTTTGCTGCTTTAAATTTTTCTGGGAACATCCTTTCTGATAGAGAACAGTAAAAGATGTCAACAAGTGACCTGGCTAAGGGGGAGCACATTTCTTCGTGATGTAATGAGGGATTTTGTCAGAGCCAACAGAGAGTTGGGCTTCATATCTTCGATTATAACAAGTATTTCCTTTTCATTGATAGGGTATAAAAAAATAGATTTATTATTTATAGTACATCTGGACTGATTTCTGGGAGAACACTGTACATTTTGATTTATAATTTAAATTTATTTGCAATTTTTGTAGGTTCAGCTGTCACAACTGATTTCTCCATTAGGCAGTTAATATTATGGAAATCTTTTTGTTTTGCTGAAGGTTTCTTCCTTAGAATATATCATATGGCTTTCATCTTATTGGTGGAATTTTTTATGTATTTTTCATTTGCCATTATTTTTGCTTGTTTGACAACATTTTTGAAGATCTTTTTATAGGTTTTGTAATAAGTATCAATTTCAGCTGATGTGACTTGTTTGGAAAATCTGGGTAGTAATTTTTTTGTGTGAGAGACCCAGAAGTGATCTATTAATTTTTTTACCTTGTGTATATTTTCCTCTGTCTTGGAGGGAAGCACAATTTAAAATGGTGGGAAAAATTAAAGATGAATTTATTACATTTTCCTTTATTATATGTTCCATCTGTGTGTTTGCAATTATAAACCTCTTTCCAATTTTCTTTGCTCAAGTAATGGAGCATTTGATTTATATTTTCACTGTTGTGTTTTCTGCTGGTGATAGTTAGGCAATGTTTATATTTCAGCTCAGCTTCTGTACTCAGAGAGAGTTTTTGAGCTGTGTTATCCCCAAAGATGGTGTTTAGTATTTCTATTTTATAGTTCATTTCTACATTTACGAATGTCTGATCAATAGTGGTAGATGGAGTATTTGTGATATGAGTTGCTGTTTCTACAGTAGATTTCATGTTAAATGTTCGCAAAAGATTCAGTAATTGAGTCTTTACTTTGGTGTCATTTGCAAAGTCAGCATCAAAACAACACATAGAATAGCTCTTCTGTTTCTTTGTGTTAGCCTGTTAAGCGAATATTCTAAACTTTTTAGAAAAGTATTTATGCCACCAGTTGGGGCTCTGTATAAACAAATATTGTCTAGTTTAGTGTCCACTACCTCAACTCCTGATAGCTCTACATCTTTTTCCTTCAATATTTCAATAGGAAATTTTATATTTACTAAGTTTATATCATATACAACTGCCACCATATTTAAGAATTTCTCTATGGAAGTAACCACCTAGCACACAGTTAGGTATGGACAACAAATGTAACTTGTCCTCATAAAACCAATGTTCTGTGAGACACAGTAGTGAGGTAGTTTTAAATTCATTTTCTAAGAGAATTTGGATTTCACTTATTTTTAC
The DNA here is from genome assembly GCF_023864345.2 of Schistocerca serialis cubense. NCBI lineage: Eukaryota > Metazoa > Arthropoda > Insecta > Orthoptera > Acrididae > Schistocerca > Schistocerca serialis. The sequence goes on along the minus strand of NC_064644.1, from coordinate 427,407,988 downwards.
TAGTTAGTGACTGCACGTTTTGATGAAAAACAACGAAGTTCATATTTTTCTGTTTCACTTGTGAGTTTGGAAAAGATGTTACTGTGTCTTCTCTGTGAGTTGGCAGGCTGATTTTTCACGTTTTCACTTTTTTCCTGGTTTGAAACCATAAAAAATTGTCACTGAGTGCCACAAATGTATTTTGCCTTTGGGTCCCCCTTAAGCTGGGCTGCTCCAGTTGTTGTTGGTTCTACTACTGCTACTGTTGTTGTTGTTGCTACTGCTTCTGATGATGGTGTTTCACTTATTGATGCATCTGTTCTTCTGCAACGACTGTGCTGTTTTATGAACTGCTTGCATTTGGTGTTTTCACTTACATTAAGAAAATCTCACATTTGTCCTGGAGGGTTGCAGCTTCGCTGACAGCAGGTTTCCCACTTGAGTCTGCAGGTAACATGTCCATGAGAGGTATGACTCCTGTATCATCACACTGCACATTTGAGATTTTATTCACTACATTTAAAATTTTTGTTACTATAACGTTTTTCCCAAGTCTGTTTAGACGAAAACCGCGTATTGTGTGGAATCTTTTCCCCAAATTGTTTATATTCACAAATGTTACATTTTCAAACTGCCTGCAAATATTTTGCATCTCTGTATTTGCACTTTCAATTTCTTTGTTTACACAGGACCATTCTCTCAAGTCATAAGGATGTGGCACTGAAAAAACAATATCATTTGTTCCTCTCAGCTCATACAATTTTCTTTTTAGCAGGGAGACAGAAAAGTCCCTTTTGCTCAATGAGGAAATTAATCCCTAACTCGTTGATTTAGCAGTATTGCATTTCGCTCCTGGCATTATTATAAAATTAAAATTCTGACTGCTTGTCCACCGAAATTCGGTGGCTATATTTAGCCCTTGGCTGTCTGCATACAGTTCAATTTAACATGTACTTGCTGTTCGGAGCATACCGATTATTTGCCAACCTTTGCTGTGCGCGATGTCTTGTTTGGCACTATTTATTTAGCCATTTTTCTAACATAAGTCGATAATGTCAGAGGCGAACAGCTTATTGATAGCAAATTTTTTGAGAGCAATTTTGCATCTGATCTTTCACTTAACTGCAGCTGAAATTTTCCATGTTCTTCCTCATTCACAAAGTTCTTTTTGTTTTCCAAGTGGTACACTCGAACTGTTTACAACACTATCACATTCTGTCACAGAAAGAACTTGAAAGTGATTTTCGTGCACTATATTTATGTTCCCTTCACAGTTTCCTACACCCCATATTATCTGTTTGCGTCTTTTGAACGTTATTTCCGTCCAGTTCTCCGTCGAAGTCAAACTTCCATGCCGCGTGTTTGTCGTGTTCAGTACAGTTTTTTGTTCTTTAAGTTTCTTGATATCCATTTCCAACGAACTGATAATAAATTGTAAACTTTGAGCTTTGTTATTTCGTCCTCACAACTGTCGCAGTTTTTCTATTTAACAGCATAACTGACATTATTTCGAAGAGCCACATGTCCAATTTTTAACACTAGCCGCCATCATGCAAGCATAAGATGCCATCAAATTCCATCATGTGTGTCATCTACTTTTCTTCATGTTGTTTCGTGGTCTACACCACAATAGATGTTATGGAAGCAACTGTATTGTAAGATCATGCAATCTTCAGTGGTCTGAGGGATGTGGAGGGTGGGGGGAGGGGGGGCGTGTGAGAAGGACAGGAGAGTAAAACAGGTCACATATATTTTTATTATTTGGCATACATTTGGCTTTGTAGTGCGAAAGTAAATACGTCAAAGTGTTAGCAGTAAGCAAAATTGTGCACTAGCCTACAGGCAAGAGGAAAATAAATACCCAATAATCGAAGAGAAAACGATGGAGAAGTGGGTGGTTTAATCGCTAACGTGCAGTAAAATCAGTATTTTGTGGGACGTCTTCAAAGGCACTGGCTTCCTATTAAGCCATTTTGCAACGCTGTCACAGCAAAAATTTAAACAGGCTTGGCAATACGATAAAGTTCCTTACAAAACTCCTGATAGAGGTGGCTACCTCAGCTTTAAAAACAGAAGTGGAGCTGGGCAGAGACAGTTGTCCCAAAGAAGTAAAAAAGCGTCTTCATTTCTGACAAAAGAGTTCAGTTTATTGCAGTTATTAAATGCAAATTGTTATGACGTTTGCGAAGTGTATATACCAAATTCACAGCATCTAGGAAGAGAATATGTTTGTAGTAGGAGTGTAATGACATTCTAAATGTACAAGGAACTTTGTGGACAAACCTACAGCGTCCAGAGATGATGTGACAAGGATGGCTATGTATGTTGACAACACAAAATCTGTTCTGCGCATCCCAATGCTCAGTCCAGAAGTATTTCTACTCTATGTCGAAAATATGGGATGCTGTTGAAGAAAGAAGACGTGACCTCCTCAGACAAGTGGAAAACAGGGAGGAAATGAAGCTGTATTCAGTAAGTGCAAAACCATAAGAACGGAGAAATTTTAGTTCAAAAAACAGCTTTGAAGTGATTTCTACTGCAGATTCAAAAAACAGACAGGAGAAAGTCGAGAAGTCAGAAATGAATTCAGGAAAGTATACAAACTGTTGCTCATTTAAACCGGATCAATGGTGGAAAATAATTCACCAGAAAATATGCACAAAATTGCGAAAATAAGTGGACATCTGTACAACCATGGAAAACTGGGTGTTGATGTACTGACAATTTAATAATTATGCTTGAACTTATTTCTCTTTATTTTTTTATATATGATTTTCCTGTGCTTTTCCTTCTGCCTGCCTTCATTTACTATGGTTGTAATTGTAATTGAAATAAGTAACAAACTGATTTTACTAATCTAAATTCTTGTTATTTCTAGCATTAACATCAGTCCATAGGCCCACTTGCAAGTCTTTAAAGTACAAAAATAAAGGTGGAAAAACTATAATTATTAATTCAACACATAACTCACAGCCATGGCTCAATAGATGGAGATGTCAAGGATACCATTGTCTGATGGCATGAACTTTAGCAGCTGGAAATTTAGGTCTGAAGCACTCTTAAGTGAAATGGAATTATTGACTTTTGCAGAAAAATCCTATACAGGACTGGTAGTCTCTACTCAGCCTGACAGAGCTGAACAATGTGTACAGAAGAAAACACTTCTGGGAGAACTTAGCTAAAGTGGTAAGAAGTTTTAGTCTCAAAAAACCCAAAGAATTTCAGACAGCTGCGTGCAGTATCCAAGGAAAGGGAACTCTATGTCATTTATGGAATTCATTAACACAAACTTTTCAATGGAAAGATATGGTTAGTCTACTTTTATTAAGAAAGACTCTGTAGATTGTAAAGTTTAATAGAAATGATGATGGCCCTTAAAATTAATTTTTTGAACTTTGATAAGTTAATATCTGATTTGAAAGCATTGGGTACTAATAATGAACAAACTGATACAGAGTGCAGAATGTTACTAACAATGCCTTCAAAATACAAAGTTTTTGTTACTGGTCTGGAAACCTTTTACGTGAACAATTGAGTTTTGTTAAAGGTGGACTATTAGACAAAGAAGCAAAATGTAATGATTATGATGGTGACAAAATGGAATTAAATGAATTTTCTTCATCAACAGCATTTGTCTCGTGGCAAGGTACAAGTAAGTATCGAATGACAACCAAGTCTCAAGGTATAAATCAGTGATTTGTTTGGTCCAGCAACAAGTGGTTCTTTTGATGGAAAGAAATATATGCTGACTTTAGATTATGACTATATTCACTTTACAGCAGGTTATACTCTTCAATCAAAGCCTGAAGTGTTTCATTATTTTAAAGTATACATTTGATTGGCTCGTAATTTTTCGAGAAATTAAGTATCTATTTGAAGGTGAAAGTAGTGGTGATTGGATCTTGAAGTAGCATAGCACAGAACACAGCGGAAGATCTAGGACAAGAGAATGAATCTAACTTTGAGAAAGCTGAACAAACTGTTGAAGATAATTCACAGCCCATAACTTCAGAATGAGTGAAGGAAGCAGAACCTCTGCATGAAAGCAATAGAATAACAACAAATCCTAAGTACTTGGAAGATTATCCACTTTAGCCTCGAATGCAGAAGCGTTAGTGGAAAACTATCTTAGAATTTAGAAGATGTCAGGGGTTGGCATGATGATGAAGAACAGACAAAATCAAAAAAGGAAGAATTGGATTCTTTGTCATCTAATGGAACTTGGACTTATCCACAACTTCCAGCAAACAAAAGAGCCATGTTAGAAAGTGGGTGTCATAGTAAAAAGTGTGGCATCTGGAAATACTGGAAGGTATAAGGCATGTTTAGTAATTAGTGATTGTGCTCAATTTAAAGGACATCTGCGGGAAGACCGGCATTTACATACGAAATATTTGAAATGGTATAAATGAATAAATAATGTATTAATTAAAAGTTAAGTACTACTGACGATTGTATCGACTGAAGGATACAGCTGCAGAAACAAATGTAGAATTACGTCCCTCAGTTATTTTTGTGAAGGGAGCAGAATGTTTTTCTTCCAGAAGCGAACCAAGACAAATGCTTTTCTGTGATTATGGTAGATTTATACGCCACATCACCATTATCATTTATATGAGGCACAATCACACTACACATACTCGCATGTTGTTGCACACAGCAACTGATTTAATGTAAGTCTCGTTGTAAATTTATTGTTTATGTGTGGTAATTTAATATAGTGATAATATTTAATATTTGTTTCATTTTATATTAAAAGTCATCTTAGCAGTACTGCATCTTGACATGGCGAAAGTTTCTGGCTTCGCTAAATGCACAGAAATAATCGAATGAGTGAATGTTTTTGAAGTCTGATAAAAAGTTTTCATTTGAACAGATGTCCACAGTTGAGTAAAAGAGTCAGATTGGACCTCTCACTTGCCAAGCATTCCTAACAAAAGTAATATATTTACAGAAATTATTTACTTAAGAAATTAATTAATTACTTTAACAAGTTGGCTCACTCCCTAGCATTTATCCATGCATGATCCCATCAGAATTAATAATGAAGGAAAATTTAAATCAGGTAGAAGGATATCACTATGAAGAGACATATGTTCCAGTTGCTTGACTCACAACACTGAGAACTTTTCTTAGTGTGTTGAATGAACATGATTTGTTTATGGAACAAATGGTTGCACAAAATGCATTGCTGCATGGAGCATTGGTTGAAGAAATTCATGTGAATGTTCTCAAGGTGTAAAGATTAACTGAGGCCTTGTATGCAAACTCAATAAAGCTTATATGGATCAAAGTAGGCACCAAGAACTTTTCTGTATGTTTTTTTGCTTCTTTTGTATCTTGTGTTCATGGTTGTACTGTGGTTGTAATTGTAATTGAGACAAGTAAAACCGATTTGTACCAAACTTCTGCCACAACATACAACCAACCAAGGACAGGGCAGAATGACACAACCAATTGCATGAGGCACTTAGCGCGCTTGCTTTGAAGTTCTCCCGCGTTTCACCCCACGTTTTTTCGATCATATGCTCCTGAATTGTGATGGATCACGGAGAGTCTAATATGATAAGTTTTGAGGAGAACATTACCCTTGAGGAAAAGTATGAAATTCTTATAAGTAGAGTCTGGTGGTTTTGCTTTATTCTCAAACTTTTTCATTGGTTTTAGAATTGCCATCATCAGTAAACTGCTTTTCAAGAGGGAATTCTGCCACCACAGAAAAAAATCCTTCTTGATGTGGTGCAAAGTGAAACTGATGGGAAACTGGTCCTGGTAGCCGCTAAAAATGAGCATGATTTTAAGGAATGGATACTGGAGTTTCAATCTTTCACAGAAAGTACATACAGCATTAGATCAATTGACCCTGCTCCAGACCAGAAAATAATTTTTAAGCAGCGTCTGCATTGTCAACACAGCACTAACTTGAATACATACATGAATCTGCTGTACATAAGGTAATAAAAAATACAAACTGTCCTTCAAAGCTGAAAGTCACTATACACACTATGAAGACAAGATATACAGGGAAATGTAAGAGGAAAATTGATTTCGAACTTGAAATGCCATGTGAAATAAATTCAACATTAAATCACAATCACAGTTTAGGAAGTGCTGCAATCTTAAGCTTAAGAAAACCACAAGTTACATGAAAGACAAGTCGATTAGTTTATTCAAAAAAGGCTGTTCACCAGCTGCAGCACTTGAGGCTAACAAAACTGAAATTCTGTAGAATGAGCCAAATTATTCTTTAGTACTTGCAAATAGAAGTCAGTGACCAGACTATAGCTACTGTAATCATGTGTACCGAATTGTTTCTAAGGTAGACTATGGCCCAGTAGATTTTGACAGCGAGGCAAAATAACTATTATTGCAACATTTAGATGGTATAATGCTAAAATGGGAAGAGAGTGTGCTAAAATGTTCACGAATGGACAATTACTATATAATGTGATAAGAAACACTTTTAAAATGTTGCTTCCAATAGTGATTGCTGAGTATTAAGCCAATTTTTATTATTTAATATGCTTTTCCAGCATTTGGGCACTCTCAGCAAAACGAGTACATAAATTATAAAAAAGCCTCTCCACAAATGGCATTTATGGACTCAACTGGCAGTTTAGATCAAGCTGTCAGTAGACTATTTGTGATTCTCGCACACAGTGAATGTAGAGGCCTATCACTTGGCACACTAATGATTCTTCTGGAAGTTTTGATGTTGCAGAAGTTGGTTTTCAGGTTCTTTTTCTTTTTTGAAGGAGATTTTAGATGAAAACCTGTTTGGTGGACATATCTATGGCCCAAACATTTTCTTAACAGATGATTCACAAGAAGAACAATGTGGTATCCAAAGTTCCATACCTTCATCTGAAGTTCTGATGTGTATCTTCTGTGTGCTTCACACTGTTTGGAGGTGACTGTCAAAGAGTAAGAACTTCATACCCCAAGAAAAGCAGTGTACTTTCCATCAAGATTTTTAAAATATAATTTTTGTCCCAACAGAAAACTTTCCTTCTTACTCATCACAGAACTTAGAAAATTATTGGAGAATGCAGAAACTGTGGCTGTTGTCATACTGCAATGGCCTACTTGTGCAAAGCAACCACACAAGCAATTTGTCTGAGGCACTGCTGAAAATTATGAAGCACAAAATATTTGAAAGAGTCAGATCCTTTAATGTTGCATAGATGTCTGAGTTCATAATAACGAAATTTAATGTGTGTTTTTTAAGAAGACTGCTTGATGTAGCCAGAATAGGCAAAGGCACAGTGCTTCCCAGAGGTCAATAACAGTACCTACACAAGATGTGCTAAACAAGTGAAGATGATAGAGGAAAATGTTTTGCTTATCCCAAGTGAGAATAAAAACGATCATCCATATGTTGTTAACATGGATGTCTTCGTTTGCACACGTTTAGAAGGAAAGATAGGAAAAAATGTAAACACATAGATTGGACCAGTATTGTTTCACCTTCAGAAAAGTACATTGAGGCTCCTGGCACCAACAGGCTGTGAAGACTCTGTTATCTAATAGCCACAAATGAAGAACATTCTGCAGGATGGCTGGAACCTTTGTGTGAGACAACAACTGGCATTTCCATAGACCAGAATGCTGTCAAAAATGAAGAATGCATATTTCAATGGCACCAGAAACTGAAGAAAGTGTGGGAGGGTTACCTCTCACTTCAAGTTGTTTGGAAAAAGAACAGATGAATTACTGTCAAACATTCATGGTATCTCCAAAGATTTCGCAGATAAATCATCAGAAGAAAAAAGTATATGAGAAACTGGAGAAAATTAAAACACCATCTGCATTTACCTCTCATAGTTCAAATTTTGGAGAAGTTAATACATACTTTCATGCGGATTTGTTCTGTGAAATGAATATAACCTCATATTTTTTGATAGAAGAGAAACAAATATCTCACAGCACAGAGTTTTTGGCGGAGGAATAGCATGTTCTTCGATGTGTAAACAAATGTATAAAAAGAATACCCATAAATTTTCCAACTCAAAGTCTTTCATTAAATTTAAATTGACAATTTTATTAACGAAATTTGGAGGTAGTCTATGTCTGAAAAAAACTTTAATGTTTCCTTCAAAAATTGAAACTTTTGGGCTCAATTAATTTAAAAAAAATAAGAAGTGCCAGTGTGCTAATAAGATACAATATCTATGTACAATATCTATGTCTTGCTGAAACTGAAAATTGAGAACCATCTGGGGACTCAACTTAGACCTTAGCTTCTGAGCAATGATGCTCTTCTCATTGTGCTGCTGGTCGCACTTGCCAGAGACAGACCACAATTCCGACACTTAACCTAGTTCTGTTCTCTTGTATTTATCTCTGCATCCTTGTGAGCCTCTCTCAGTATTACCAGAATAGCACCTCAGGGTGGAAGTAGGAAAGAGAACTTTCATATCACCATAGAAAGTGTCTATGCAGTATAGAAGTTCTCTCACATGCCTCCTCTCTGAGATGCTGCTCTCATAATACTGAAAGCCCCACAAGGATATGAGGTAAAGATATAATAAAAACTTGGTTTAGCGCGGCCGGCCAGAGTGGTCATGTGGTTCTAGTCACTACACTCTGGAACCGAGTGACCGCTATGGTCGCAGGTTCGATTCCTGCCTCAGGCATGGCTGTGTGCGATGTCCTTAGGTTAGTTAGGTTTAATTAGTTCTAAGTTCTAGGCGACTGATGACCTCAGAAGTTAAGTCGCATAGTGCTCAGAGCCATTTTTTTGGTTTAGCGGGGAATTGTGGCCTGTCCATGGGGTGACAAGTAGTACAATGGCAAATGCATCGCTGGTCAGAACCACGAACCTAAGTTCAATTCACGACTGGTCATCAATTTTCTCTTTTGCCAGGATGGAGATATCATTGCTACATAACCTCAATGAGGGAATTCGTTAGCCATGAATATATTGTATCAGCATCTGTTGTAAACTGAATATTGCACAGAAGCTTATTTTTACAAAAGAAATTAATGAATTAAGGAACATCGAAAATTTTTCTTGCAAACCTTACAATTTTTCTTAAATTAATAAAAACACCTTGAGCATTTAGAGTCCTAGTTCAAATTTTTCCTGTGACCCTGAAATTCAATTACAAATATTGTTACTAAGAAGATTTTAATACAAATAAGGCAAAATTTGAACAAAATAATTCTTATGAACCAATGTATTAACAACAAGCAAATTAATTCACAATCATTCAATTTGTTTAGATTCATGGTACACCTCAAACCATTTTAGGCACAATCCTATTGTTCCCGCATAATACCAAGCGCCGGCAAGTCGGCCTGGAACGTTACGGAAGAGCATGCTGTGAGACAGCGTCAAAATAGTACGCTGACTAGGATGGCACCAAGACAGGAGTGGCATCTAGGCCAAGAGAATATACGAGCTGCTCTGCCTAGCCACAGACAGTAGAAGACGAGCCGACATCCAAACGCTACAGCAGTGACATATGAACTGTTTTGTTTTGCTTGCATTGAAATTGTATATTCCAAAGGACATAGATTATTTGCCTTTCGCCATTTGCTTGCGACACCTATTTTTGAATACACAAAGTTAAGTTTTGTCAAGTTAACTTACTGTAATAAACTCCATTAATACGATTTGCTTGAATTGTTGCCCAGCAATCCGAGAAAACAGCTTCCTAGGCACCATATATGAGACGAGTGGGCTGGATACGACATTTGACGACGAGTTACAAGAAGAACCCAGTGCCTGGGGTCCTCGATATTTTCTGTTGTGTTTTGCTGGCGCCTTAATTCTCTCTTATCTTTTCTTTTCAGGGGTGTTTACTTGTTTTAACAATCTCTTATCGTGTTTTTGCTAATCAGTGTTTTCAGGAGGGCGTTGTCAAAATTCTCTTTGCTTTTGAACTTATTTTTCTTGCTTGCCTTGTCTATCCATAGCACTTGTCTCTTCCAACATGCCCACCCCACCTATCCCACCCTCTGTTCAGGCGACACAGCTGCAAGTGTTAGATTCAACACAACTAATATAGATGTTCCGTTCGAGGCCCGGCAAATATCTACACTGCTCAACACAGTGCAGCAACTACTGGCCAAAGCTTTGCGCTCGACGTAGCAAGCACCACCTACTGCAGCTCAAAGTGCTATGCAGCCTTTTCGCCAGTTTCATGAACAACAAGAGGAATGGCTCGAGTAGTTGCAACAGTTTGAAGCACGTGTAAATGCTCACAACATACCAGGTGTGAAAAGCCATTACTTTCTTGCAACAGTAGGAAGCGCAGTATTCCACCTCCTACAGAAGTTACTCTGTAATGCCACTCCGAAAGAACTTTCGTATGATCAGGTTGTAGATTCACTAACTAACTATTATGACCAACAAGTGAATGTGGTAGCAGCTAGGTATCAATTCTTTAATTGTAAAAAACGTTCAGAACAAATTTGTCGTGAGTGGGTAACAGATATACAGGGTATGACGAGGAAATGCAAATTCAGATGTGCTTGTTGTGCTTTATATTTAGTTGTTATGTTTTATGATGCGATTGTATACAATGTAACTGATGTCAAACTCAGAGAACAGGTTTTGAAACAGTCCAATCCAAGTAGTGCAAATACTAGACCAGTACAATTCAGGTGCCCTGTCGGCTGATAAATTTTAGCAGCCAGCAACTTGTTGGTTAGAGTCCCTTGTTTGTGACTGGCCCATTTGGCAGCGACAGCTTGCGCTCGCCACACTGCGTAAACAACTCTCCACGCTACTTAAGGAGCTCGCCAAACCGGCAGCTACCCCCCTCACCCCCTGGTTGATCCTCTCCTCTCCCATCCCTGCCCCCTGCCACGTCTTCACTGTTGTGTCCCCCCAACCCTCCATCTCTAAACCCTTCATCTCCTTTCACAAGGTGGCTTCCATCAACTCCCCCTCCCAGATGATGCCCTCTCTCCCTCTATTTATCCCTCCAATCAACTCTGATCCTCACCCCCCCCCTCCTTTCCTCCGTCCCTTTCCTGGGCTCCCTCCCCCCCCCCCCCTTCCATCCTCTTTTTTGACCACCTACCCTCTCTCTGCCCCCATTCTCACCCCCAAATCCTTTTGCATTTCCCTCCTCTGCCTTTTCCCATTCCCTCTCTCGTCTGCCCTGCCCCCCCTTATGATTCCACTCCCTCCTTTGGTTCCCCCCTTTCATTTTTCCTCTCCTCCCTCCTTGTTTTCCCCCTCATCTGTCCAGGTCCACCCCCCCCCCCCCCCCATCTGCCCTAGGCTATGGTGTGTCCTCTTTGTGCCAACATTTTAGTGCAGTGTTTACAGTGAGTGTTCAGTGTTGTGTGTCTCTTCCAAAGTGTTGCGCATGGACATCGTACTGTCACTGGGTGTGATTTTATATCTCTTGCAAACAGAAGCCAGACTGTCGCCATGTTTTTAATTGTCTGTCTACTATGTTACCTGTCTGCTTCCTGTGTATTTTATTCGCTTTGCCAACCCTTTGCTTTATGTTTTAACTTTCCACAATTTTCCGCCGTTTTACAATTTAAGTCAGCGTTTTATCGCCTGCTTTTATTGTTTCTTAACTTCTTCTTACGTTTTAAAAAGTCTGTAGGCTGCAGAGCAGCGTAATAAGCTGCTGCCAGCCTGCCCCCTTCGGGGGCAATCGAAATTCAATATAGAAAAAAAAGGCAGCTACACAGGTGAATAGAATTGAGTCATGCCCTCAGTGTTATTCACGGCACAAACACATGTACAATCTATATGTTTGCAACGGAACAAACATAAGAATTCGGCCCACTCACAAAAATCTAGTCACAAGGTCCCTGTCATTAATGCAGTATATTCAAAGTCTGCAATAGGTATTAGCAAAACTAGCAACCAAGGAGTTTCTTCAGTGCTAAACCAGTGCAACGAACTTTATGTTCATTTGCTTCTTTGCGGGAAACGTGAGAAATTGCAGTTGGAGACGGTTGTCTCTGTTACATTGCTGAATCGTCACATATATGATATGTGCAATTAGCACGCATCTGACGGCTTATAATGGTCAAGACATTCCCGTTCTCGAAAAACGTACGTTGCCTGCCATGTACCGCTCGCAAACGCGAACAGTAATTTTATGATTTTACAATCACGCGATTGTGAGAACATACTTGGTCTTGATTCATTTCATTTGTTTGGCTTTAACATTCAGGACAATGTGTTCTCAGTGTCTGCATTCCATGTAAAACACAGCATAGCTAGCTTGCTGAAAGAATTCCCGTAACTCTTTTCTGAAGGTTTAGGCAAGGCTAAAAATTTGTTGCAGATATTACTCTGAAAGAGGAAGCTCAGCCGAAATTTTGCTGGGTGAAAACTATTCCCACTGCATTACTGGACAAAGCAGCTGCTGAACTTAAAGAATTGCTAGATAGCGGAGCTATTGCGCCCATATAAGCTAGTCAGTGGGCAAGTCCACTGGTTTTGCTCCCCAAACCTTCAGGTCGGATTTGCCTCTGTGTTAACTTGAAGTCTACGGTCAACCCACAAACTATGATTGATACTTACCCATTGCCACGCCCAGTGGTTCTCATGGACAAATTAGGCGCTGGTCGCTACTTTTCAAAAACTGAATTGCGCAACGCATATCTTCAATCACCGTTTGACGAAGAATCTCAGAAAGTGTGTGTAGTGAATACTCATTTAGGATTGTTTAAATATTTGCGTCTGCCTTTTGGCAGTGCTTCTGCACCCGCCATTTTCCAACAGTATTTGGAGCAGCTGATTGCTCAAGTGCCAAACTGTTCAAACTAAATGGACGATATTGTCGTAGCAGGTCCTACACCTGAAGAACATATTGAAAATTTACGTGTTTGTTTCGTGTGTTTTCTGATGCAGGACTAAAGCGTTAAGTGTGAATTTTTAAAATCTGAGTTGCAGTATCTTGGTCATGTCATAAAAAGTCAAGGTGTACATCCTCTTCAGTCGCATTTGGTAGCCATACGAGATTTGCCAGTTCCTCGTAATGTCACAGAATTGCAGTCAGTGTAATGGAAAATGACCTATTATATTCAGTTCATACCAAATGCTGCACAAATAGCAGCTCCATTGCATGGCTTGCGTCGAAAGAATGTCCCCTTTGTTTGGACAGAAGAGTGCCAAGTGGCTTTTCAAACACTTAAGGAGTCATTGCTCAGTGATAGACGCTTAGTTCACTTTGAGCCTGACAAACCAGTTGTATTGCAAGTTGACGCTTCCTCTTGCGGACTCGGTGCAGTACTTTCGCACAGAATTGGTGATGAAGACAGACCTATCGCTTTCGTATCAAAAGTGTTGTCAGTGTAACTATCCACAAATGGAAAAAGAGGCATTGGCTATTGTGTATGGTGTCACCAAATTCCACCACTATTTGTATGGCAGAAAATTCTACTTAGTAACGGATCACAAGCCACTGCAGCGTTTGTTTCATCCGACGAACCGATTGCTGTACGAACTGCCCAAAAATTGCAAAGATAGGCTATGTCGTTGTCTCAACACCAGCACTAGATTGTGTATCGTCTGACAGCTTAGCATGGTAATGCGGACTCACTTTCACGTCTTCCGATTGGCCTGATACAGACTTTGACGCTTCTGTTGCACCTTGTTGTCACATCGATGCTCAGGATTCTGAATTACTTCAATCTTTTCCGCTGAACTATGGGGAAATTGCGCGATTCAGACTTGAACATTTTGCTAACGTACATTCGCACATCTTGGCCGCGTTCCTTGCATAGCATAAAAAACTCTGTAGTGTGCCAATACTTTGCATGTCGGCATAGCTGTGCTATACAGGAAGGTGTGATTCTTGTTCAAAATGACAGTGGACAGTCGAGTGTGTTGATCCCTAAAGGTAAGAATTATTGCAGTTACTTCACCAAGGATACTGGGGGGATTGTTCGTATGAAACAGTGCGACGACACTGTACTTGGCAGGGTCTGGACAGCCAAGTAGAACAGATGACGTCACAGTGTCACGCATGTTCGGAAAATCAGTCCGCTCCGCCACAAAAAGTCTCTGCTTGGCCGAAGTTGCAATCATCATGGTAACGTGTGCACATAGACTTTGCAGGACCTTTTTGGAACACTCGGTGGTTGATTGTGGTAGACTCATACAGCAAGTTTCCTTTTGCTGTGCCAATGAACTCGACAAAGTCACGTAGCACAAATCACGCGTTGTCCCCTATTTTTTGCTCGAAGGTTTGCCTGAAGTCATAGTGTCAGACAAAGGCCCTCAGTTCACGTCAAATGAATTTGAATCTTTCTGTGAACGCAATGGCATCCAGGATCTCACTAGTGCACCGTTCCATCCACAGTGAAACCGAAAAGCGGAACTGTCAGAACATACAAGCAGCAGATGGCCAAACTTCGCTCCGCATGCACCATGGATCAAGCACTCCAACTGTTTCTCGCCTCCTGTCGTTCGCACCTACGAGGTGAAGCATCGCCGGAGGACTTGCTTCACGGCCGCCGCCATCGGACACTGCTCCACCCTTCTCACCAGCCGGCGCCGAAGGACGGCCGCAAGTATCGCCTCGAGCGGTCTGATATTGTGTGTTACAGGGCTTTTAGCGGCAGCAGACGTTGGGTGCGAGGCGAGGTCGTCAGTCGACTTGGCGCTTGCATTTATCTCACTTCAGGTCCAAACGGGATGCAGCGCCGACATCACAATCAACTTCGCCACTGTCATGTGCACAGTGATCCTTCTGTGTCTCTTTCCCCAGATTCACGGATCCCGAGGACACTGCGGCCACAGCAGCCGCCAGAGGGTGTCATCACGACACCACGGGACGACCCCATGGAGACGGAGCCTTCGCCTCCTCCGCTTCCTCTCGTCCTACCGTTGGAGCTGGACCCGCCCACAATACAGCAGCTGACGCCCTCTTCTTCTGGTTATTGGCTGCATACTCTTCTGGTCGTTTTCCAGGGGACGTTTCCGCCAGAGCGAAGGCCGGATGGCGGGCTACGATTGGAAGCTTGACGTCCCCTGCAGAGATAGCTTCCGGTCCAGCAAAGCGACCACACTCCTGTCTCCCCCCGCCGTTGTCGCGCTCCCTACACGACGGTCCGTCGTTTGGGGCGGGGGGGGGGGGGGGGGAGGAATGTTCTGGTGTAACATCAAGCACCAGGACGTCGGCCTGGAACATTACAGCAGACAGGGCTGTGAGACGACGTCAGCCAACAGTACTCTAACTAGGAAGACACATCTAGGCCAAGAGAATAAAAGCACCACTCCGCCTAGCCATAGGCAGTAGAACGCGAGCTGTCATAAAAACACTATAGCAGTGACTTATGAACTTTTTTGTTTTGTTTGCATTGAAATCGTATATTCCAAAGGACGTAGTTATTTGCATGTCGCCATTTGTTTGCGACACCTATTTGTGAATACGCAAAGTTAAGTATTGTCAATTTCACTTACTGTAATAAACTCCATTAATACGATTTGCTTAAATTGTTGTCTAGCAATCCGAGAAAACAGATTCCTATGGTTCAAATGGCTCTGAGCACTATGCGACTTAACTTCTGAGGTCATCAGTCGCCTAGAACTTAGAACTAATTAAACCTAACTAACCTAAGGACATCACGCACATCCATGCCCGAGGCAGGATTCGAGCCTGCGACCGTAGCGGTCGCCCGGCTCCATACTGTAGCGCCTAGAACCGCAAGGCCACTCCGGCCGGCAAACAGATTCCTAGGCACTCTATATTAGACGAGTGGGTTGTAAACTATTCCCGTGTCACATTTCCCTTTGTGAACTGTTGATGACTTTCATTTGCAATGTAAACATGCACACCTTCACTTTTTGTGTTATTTTGAAGTAGCGTTTCACGCCATTGTACACTACTGGCCATTAAAATTGCTACACTAAGAAGAAATGCAGATGATAAACGGGTGTTCATTGGACAAATATATTATACTAGAATTGACATGTGATTACATTTTCATGCAATTTGGGTGCATAGCTACTGAGAAATCAGTACCGAGAACAACCACCTCTGGCCGTAATGAAGGCCTTGATACGCCTGGGCATTGAATCAAACAGAGCTTGGATGGCGTGTACAAGTAGAGCTGTCCATGCAGCTTCAAGACGATACTACAGTTCATCAAGAGTACCGACTGGCGTATTGTGACGAGCCAGTTGTTCGGCCACCATTGACCAGACGTTTTCAGTTGGTGAGAGATATGGAGAATGTGCTGGCCAGGGCAGCAGTCGAACATTTTCTGTATCCAGAAAGGCCCGTACAGGACCTGCGACATGCGGTCGCGCATTATCTTGCTGAAATGTAGGGTTTCGCAGGGATCGAATGAAGGGTAGAGCCACTGGCCGTAACACATCTGAAATGTAACGTCCATTTTTCAAAGCGCTGTCAATGCGAACAAGAGGTGACCGACACATGTGATACGCCAGTATGGCGATGACGAATACACGCTTCCAATGTGCGTTCACTGCGGTGTCGCCAAACACGAATGCGACCATCATGATGCTGTAAACAGAACCTGGATTCATCCGAAAAAATGAGATTTTGCCATTCGTGCACCCAGGTTCGTCGTTGAGTACACCATCGCAGGCGCTCCTGTCTGTGATGCAGCGTCAAGGGTAAGCGCAGCCATGGTCTCCGAGCTGATAGTCCATGCTGCTGCAAACGTCGTCGAACTGTTCGTGCAGATGGTTGTTGTCTTGCAAACGTCCTTATCTGTTGACTCAGGGATCGAGACGTGCCTGCACGATCCGTTACAGCCATGCGGATAAGATGCCTGTCATCTCGACTGCTAGTGATACGAGGCCGTTGGGATCCAGCACGGCGTTCCGTATTACCCTCCCGAATCCACCGATTCCATATTCTGCTAACAGTCATTGGATTACGACCAACGCGAGCAGCAATGTCGCGATACGATGAACCGCAATCGCGATAGGCTACAATCCGACTTTTATCAAAGTCGGAAACGTGATGGTACGCATTTCTCCTCCTTACACGAGGCATCACAACAACGTTTCACCAGGAAACGCCGGTCAACTGCTGTTTGTGTATGAGAAATCGGGTGGAAACTTTCCTCATGTCAGTACGTTGTAGGTATCGCCACCGGCGCCAACCTTGTGTGAATGCTCTGAAAAGCTAAGCATTTGCATATCACAGCATCTTCTTCCTGTCGGTTAAATTTCGCGTCTGTAGCACATCATCTTCGTGGTGCAGCAATTTTAATGGCCAGTAGTATATCTTATATCATTTGGCAAACATGATTTGTATGCACATATAGGACTGGTAAGAGGCCTGCCTCCTCCTCTTACAGGATTCATGTACCTTCTTTTAATGAACATGGACAGTTTCTCTTCTGAATTGAAGCTAAGTGGTCCCGACTCCTGTTCCTTTCTTTAGCTCCCAGGTACCATGTAAGCCATGACATGTCAAATAGCCAAGAAAACGAATCCCAATACCATTTCTTGTTTCAAACACTGTTCCCCACATGCTGTATTTATACCTGGTGATTTTCTTCAATAAAAGAAAAAATTTTCAAGATATCCAAATGTGGTACATTAACACCATACTTTATCCAGAAATGGTGCGTAAACACCATGCTTTATATCCGAATCATATTGTTTTCCACCCGTCCCACCACCCTGATAAATTGCTTGTGAGTGTGATTATTATGAGTCTTTTGGTGTATATATATTGCTGCTAATAAATGGGTTGTTGCATAACCACGTGTACTCAATTACCATCACCTGTGCCTACATCTTCGACTTACTGTGTGGGAGCGGCAGTATGCCAGATCACAGAATGACAGTTTTGAAAGCGGCAAAAACAACTCATTGCTCACTTCGAGGTCACTGTCAAAGAGTAGCTCGAAAATTTCTACAGCAGACTTATCAAAATATGCGCAAAAGGCTGAATCAGTAAAAGGTTTTAAATTTGAAGTTGGTGCACCATCAGTTACACCTAGTAGCAATATCTACACATTTTCAGTAATATGTATTACCAATGGGGAGGGGCCGGGTACTTTATGCCCACCCTAAAAAGTAAAAAGAAACCCTCATTGACTGTTGTTAGATTTTACGCTCAACCTACTTTTTAAAGACATACTGGTGTATAAGTATGGTCCTGAACTTGAAAACATTGTATATGACATTTACTGAAAAAGTCACATTTACAAATAATTGTAAGACTTAATGAAAGACAATTTTTTTCAAAATGTAAAAATAAGGAGTACCTGATTAGATTACTATATTTTTCGAAAGGTGGGCATAAAGTAGGTGAGGGTGGGGATAGCTGAGCATGTAGGATACTTGAGCTACTCATGTGCTCTCAACTGCAAGATAAAAGTTGTGCTGTCTGTTTACTGGTTTCACATTTATGCAGTAAATAATTAGGTTAATGGTTTCCAATTGTTGTTTAGTGCAATTTTTATGTTTGAAGAAAGGAAACTTAGTGGCTGGAATAATTCCAGTTTGAACCTTATTTTAGTTCTATGACAATTTGAACAGTTGTTTAGATAATCTAAAACAGCCACTAGAATGAAAATGGTGAATATAGGGATACTTAAGCAGGAGCCATGGTTTAACTATCCCTGTGCTAAAATTACATTCATAGGTACATTGTGTACATAAGAAATTTCACAAACAAACGGTTTTATAAAACTATTACAAAAAACAGGCATGTAAAATTCTTTGGGCAATTACAAATTATTTAATTGTATGATTTGTCAGTAAGTACGTTTATCCACTGGTTTTCAAAAGTGTGAATATTTGCAAAGGCTTTCAAGTTGGTGATATTTTCACCCAGAATGAAAGTATTTTTATTGGTGTTGAATTTCTGAGTTTATATGTAACTCATATGGTTCTGACAGAATCTTATGTCCCTGTGGAAAGTACTGTCGCTTCTTCAAATAATCAAAAAGATACACAGCCGGTTGACAGGATGGAGGTGTGCTTTCGCCTACTATCAGATTAAGCATTACATTGATAATCTGTCCAGAGCCCTCAACAAGTGAAATCCATTGTTTCCCCAGAAACTGTAAGACCTTACCCCGAAGTCTTGCCTCATTTGATGAAACGTGGTAGGAAAAACTACAGATTAAGAAGTCTCTTCTGTAAAGAGCAGAAAAAATAAATACAGTCACGAAAAGTCAATGAAGAAACTGTGCTCTACACAAAAACAGAAAAAAGTGACAGCACAGCATCTTACAAGGAAATCCAAAATGAACACATAAATCAGAATCATCTGAAATAGAATTTGACAATTATTCATTAATAAGCACAAGCTCATCCATGGTACAGCATGACAACAAAAATATAATTGTCAACAGTACTATGAAAAGAGTGGATTGTTACCATATAGTGGAGATGTTGAGTCACAGACAGGCACAAGAAAAAGACTGCTAAACAAGTATGCTTTCAGCCAAAAGGCCTTCTTAATTTGACAACACACACACACACACACACACACACACACACACACACACACACACACACAAGACCACTGTCTCTGCTTAGCCTCGGCAGCCAGAGACATTGGTCATGTGTGTTTGTGTTTGCATGAATGTGTGTATGTTGTCTAAGAAGGCCATTTGACCGAAAGCTTACTTGTTTAGCAGTCTTGTGGATGTGGGACTACCATTCAAACACTACTCCGCTTGATAGGTGCCCTGGCCCATTGCTGGTATGTTTGTCCATTGATCGAAATGCAATCTTCAGTGCAGAACACCATCGTAATGACATCTGTTAGCAGTTTGTAAGATTGTATCGTGAATTAGACACAGGACGGGGAAATAGCAGTTTTTTTTTTTAATTTTCGGCACCAGTGTACATGTTCAAACTCTGTCACCATGTGGGCCATATACCCACAACACTTACCCAAAAATTTTATCTTCCCTGTGCTTCAGAGCATGATATCTGTAGGAAGATCACAGGTGAAAATAATGCCTTCCTCTGCCAGGACAACAAACAGCTATTCATTATTACCTAATGGTGTCCACAGACTTTCGTTTAACACTATTAGCATTTGCACGCAATCCTTCGAACTTCCCACACTGGTTGCAGCATCTTCTCATGAGCATATGTGAGCGAAAGTACAAATACCTGCTTGCATATTCTGACGCTCTGATCTACCGTCTTACACTGTAAACTGCCCGGTATTTAAGTTCACATACTGACCTTTCGCGTCATCAGTTAGCGGCAGGAGTAGCTCTTTCTCTGGGAAAATTTGCGTAAATAAATGTCTCGTTCTGTCCACTTCAAAATACTATCATTAGGTAGCAGTTCTCTACGAATGGAACTTTTAACACATAAGATGTTTCGAGCAATGAAAGCATCCGTATCAGTGTTCTGATTTATTGGTATCCTCTGTCTACCGTATAGTCGACAGGGAACCGCTTGTCTTTGATGTCATCTTTTATTGGATCTAGAAACTTTACAGTCTGATCTGGATTGATCAGGTGTGGCTCCACAATACCTTTATGAGCGTTGACAATCGCTGATGTTAACATATCGTATTCATGTTCTGGCTAATTGAAAACACCCGTCATTTGTATCAGCTGTTCGTCAACAGTGATCAAAATTACAACTCCCTGTAACCGTTTGTCAGTACTGTTGTCAAATTCCACTATGTGCTACCTTAAGCACTTCATTCTCTGCATAATAAATTCTTCATTTCTCGCTATGAAGCTTATCGTTTCACTAAAACTACTCAAGGTTGCTTTAGCTATTGTAACTTGCTCCTTCGAAAATCGGAGTAGCTGTTTCTGTTCCCTTTTGAACAGAATCTTACTGACTTCGCCCATGAAATTTAAAGTTTCTCGTTTCTTTATATGGGATTCATGCCATGCCACTTGTCCAGTCAGACACAGTGTCTTTTCTATTTTTGTATGTGCAATTTTAACGCAAGTTCCGCACTGTTATGCTCTACTGTACTGATATTCAATAGCGCCAACCTGTGTTTACAATATCCGATAGCTCGCCTCACGAGAAACTCAGTATGCTCAAATTTCTCTCTCAGTCCCATTAAATTAAAATAACTCACAACTGTCCATGTGACATTGTAAATTTTCACTGATCCGTATTGTCATAATACAGTCCAGGTGATGACTGGAACTTCATTATTTGCGTGTATGATTCGTGTCTGGGGTGCTCAAGTCCAATGAGCAGTAGGATAACACTGACGAAGCAGTATGATGACAACACCTAGAATTAGAAAAATTCATTCAGTCTGTTTACATGAAATGTGAGGAATTAATTTCGTTTCAGGCAGATTACAACATTAGGCCCCTTTGTTCGTACCAGTGTGGATCTCGCCATTTTATGTCTAACTTACACGATCTGCCTCACTGTATGCTCTCGTCAAACAACAGAACCTTATCCCCACATTGGAAGTCCTTTGGATTCAGGGCCTTATCATAGTATTCCTTATTTTTTATCTTACAAGGTGTGACTGGAAAGTTTTAAGAATGTATTCGCTACTGTTTACTGGTTTGGCGGTCAGGTACACAGAGGGTGGCGAGTGAGTCATTGCTTGTCCTTGAACGCCTTCTGACAGGAAACTGCGTTTCCTTCATTCAGTTCGTTGTGGCAGCTGGTTGAGTGCAGGTCTGTTAGGGCTTGTTGCCGGGTTCTGTCTATTTGAAAATGGACGTAAAAACGGAGAAACGAGTTTGTGTAAAATGGCCACGGATCATATGAAGATGAACCACGGTTCGGCCGTCCTTCCACCTCAAAAACGAATAAAATTGTTGTGAAAGTTCGTGACTTAGTGCACTCCGATCGTAGACCAACTTGAAGTGTGCCAAGAACTGATTAATCGGACTAAAAATTACTCAGATTTGTTAAATAGGATACTTACAGGTGACGAATCGTGGGTATATGGATATGATCTTCAAACCAAAATGCAGTCTTCGCAATGTAAGACTCCCGGTTCACTACGACCGAAAGAAGGACAGTAAAGTCGGTCGAAGGTGAAAACAATGTCGGTGATTCTTTCGATTCTACCGGTATTGTGCATCATGAATTTACCCCTGGAGGACAGCCAATTAACCAGGAATAATACAAATGCGTCCTTGAGCGTTTGCACTAAAAGGCGAGGAAGAAAAGGCCTGCATTGTGGAAAGACAGGAGTTGGTTGCTATACCATGACAATGTTCTGGCTCATTGTGCCTTCTCCAATGTGGAATTTTTTACCAAATTCAAAATTCCTGTACTTCAACAACCGCCATATTTCCCTGATTTAGCCCCTGCAGACTTCTACCTGTTTCCTAAACTGAAATTTTCACTGAAAGGGAAGTGATTTGACTCTATTGAAGACATCCAGGCAAATAAGGAGAGCATCCTTAACGTATTTCAGGAAAAAATTCCAGGAATGTTTCCAAAAGTGGATATACCGTTGGGTGCATCACAGTAGCATTTAAGTACCACCATTGTACAATTACAAGTCCATTCTTAAAACTTTAGCATCACACCTTGTACATTGCGCATTCTGTCAGAGTGTCTACAGGTCAAGAAACTCATGAAAAAATAATGAAAATGAACAAGTGGCCATGAAAATAATGAAAAGGTAAAGAAATTGAGTGACTGATCATGAATTTTGTCTTGTGTGTCAGTAATGTGTGGTTCTAGAATGCAGTAGCAAGTTGGATATACTCCCAGAGATAATAAAAAATAAGTATAACTTTTAAAAAGCTTTGTTATATGTAGGGGACTTAAGTGTCTGTCCGTGCAAGCCATATCAGCAAAGCCCTTGAGGGGAAATTGAGAAATTTGGAGGTGTGGCTTCATTGAGCTATATGTGATATACATGCCTACTGGAAATGACGTATAAATCGTGGCTCCACCCATCAGAGTCCTGCCATCTCATGTACTGTTTGGGGATTATCAGTTAGAACAGCTGTTTCTTTAATTCTGTCCACACCACTCCCATTTAAATCTCTTTAATGCGCATCTTTCTTTTGGAAAGACAACTCCTTAGAGCTTTTTAATAATTAATATAAAACTATTGTACTTTTTAAAGTTGTTAAAGAAGACTGGAGAAAAATCGATTTCTCACTTACCAAAATATTTCCCACACCATATTAGTACTATGGGTGGACTATAACATGGCATCTGTCGAGCATTTTGTGCAAATATGACTTTGAATCAGTATCAGTGATATTTCATGTATAGAAACATATAGAAGAGGAAAGAGACACTCGGCATTGGCTCCTTCATTGATTCCAAGGCAGCAAAACTAGTTGATATTTGTTGTAGCAAACACAATGTCAACATGGTCACATGTTTCTTTTGAACAGAATTTAAATGGCAATAACAAATTACAATCGTTTGCTCACACTACAACCTCTAGAAGTTCAATTAAAGAGAGTTCCAAAATAAAATCAATGAAACGTCTTTTAATTATTAATGTGATAGTACAATCTGAAATTATGTGGGATATCAGTCATGTCTCATTCTGTAGTAAGAAGGCGAAAGGCAAAGGTCCCGAGTTCGAGTCTCGGTCGGGCACGCAGTTTTAATCTGCCAGGAAGTTTCATATCAGCGCACACTCCGCTGCAGAGTGAAAATCTCATTCTGGAGTTCTTGAAATGTTTGGACAAACTGCATACAGGTCGTCAGTTGTCGAACGGCGATCAGAGAGAAGACGTTCTTCAAATTTCTGCACCGCATCATCACTCATAACAGATGGCCTTCCGTTTCTGTCTTCATCGTAAATTGCCGTCAATCCAAAATTGAAATTCCGTATCCTTTTTCGTCACATGTTGCCTTGACATTAAGTCCCCTCCATAAACGGAAACAATTTCGCGATGAATCGGAGCGGCGGTCATGCCCTTAGCTTTTAGGAGGAGAATTACAGCGCGCACTTCGCACTTGGCGGGAGCCAGAATGAGAACACTCATTTCTAACGGTCACCACAACACTAATCGTCGTGCTACTGGTTGTTGGGAATGGTCGTTCCTTCCGCTGGCTTCCCGCCACATGGCAGTTGTACCCCACAAACATTCAATGCTAAAGCTACATGCCTTGTAATCTTAGTTTTCAAAATGGCTCTGAGCACTATGTGACTTAACTTCTGAGGTCATCAGTCCCCTAGAACTTAGAGCTACTCAAACCTAACTAAGGACATCACACACATCCATACCCGAGGCAAGATTCGAACCTGCGACCGTAGTGGTCGCTCGGTTTCAGACTGTAGCGCCTAGAACCGCTCCGCCTCCCCAGCTGGCTAATCGTAGTTTCTGGATAACCCTCGTATGTTGCTGAAGTGCGTAAAAGACCACCTGAAGGTAGAAACGTTGAAAAAATTAAACATCACCTAGTAAATAAATTCCTCTATGCAAGATTTCTCACATCATTATCAATTGACCCTGAGGAATTTTTAACTAACTATCAGTCAAATGACTCTCTCTTCCCCTTTTTGTACAAAGATGTGTGCAGTTTAATGTATAGCATTGATTCTCGTTTCATAAAGAAAACTGTTAGGCAAATAGCGACAAATTCTAGAAAATTGCTTGCTATTGATGTTAGCAAAGCATGTAGTCATAAAACGAGTCATTATGTAAATACTGGATTTGGTGCCACTGGTGCTAGCAAGAACTACACGGAAAAGTTTATCCTTATTTTCAGAAATAAGTGCATAGATATTTTACAAAGTCTTTATCTAAAAATTGCTGAGAAGAGTCCTTTGAAATTAAATACAGTCAAAGGTGACTCAAGTTTATTGTCCAAAGTTATGCAGAGCTGCATTTTGAGAAATTCTTGAGTAGCAATTGTCCTGGAAGAATTTGTGACAAAAAGCATATGTCTGCATCAACAGCTGACATAGTGAAGACAGAATTCTTTTAATTTGTGAATATTCTGAAAAACAACCAAACAATTCTAACCTAATAGGACACCCTTAATCATTTTCTGTTGAATTTACTGCAAAGTGTGAACTGTGACTTCATCAATCTCACACAGAAGCTTTTATGCATGTTTCATGGAAATGCTACACCTGAATGAGGCTTTTTTGTTAACATAGAAGTTTTAGCTGAAAACTTAGAAGAAGATACAATTATTGCAGAAAGAACTGCTTACAATGAAATACAATCGTTAGCTGGTTTACTTAATAGTGAGAAACAACTGAATGTGTACATTACAAAATCAGTGATACTAGTTTTGATGAATGGTTCATAAAAACAAGTAGAAGCCTTTAAAAAAAGGAATCTGATGAAAATGGTGTGGCCAATCTTAAAGTAAGAACAGTTCAAGAAATAAAAGAGCTCAAAAATAAAAAAGGACGATTAATGAAAATCAAAAGAAGAAACAAAACTTTTAGATGTTGAAATTTCAATTTTTAGCTAAGGAACTTGAACAGTAAATATTTTACAGTGAAATTTATTATATGACATCAGTTTTGTACCTTAGGAATTGTTAATGTGTCTTAAAGGAAACTGTAAGTTTTCACTACACTACTGTATTAAAACAATTTGTATTTTAACTGATGTGATGATAAATATATCTGAAAATAGTCATAACCCATCCTATATGAGAATTTAGTATTTTATAGCATTTTATGAATGGTATACATGGTCCTATTATTCATTCTGACATACAGTTTAAGTGATTTAAGTATTATTACATACAGGTTACATTTCAGACAGCACTTGGGTTCATAAAAAAGTATTTTGTCATTGTACCATCCATATTTTCGAGAGGTCGTGAATATAACTGAAGAGATAATGAAAAATTTCTTAAAAGGTCATGAATTAGATCCTCTGAATATCTGTAGACACCCTGTCTGTGTTGCTACAGATCGGTGAAAAATCTTGCATGTGTTCCTTTAGCTCTGCCACATAGTTATTATCATCTACATCGACGTGCATACTCTGCTATTCACAATAAAGTGCCTGGCAGAGGGTTCAATGAACCACCTTCAAGCTGTCTTTCTACTGTTCCACTCTCGAACGGCACACGGGAAAAACGAGCACTTTAATTTTTCTGTGCGAGCCCTGATTTCTCTTATTTTATCGTGATGATCATTTCTCCATATGTAGGTGGGAGGCAACAGAATGTTTTAGCAATCGGAGGAGAAAACTGGTGATTGAAATTTCATGAGAAGATCCCGTCACAAAGAAAAACGCCTTTGTTTTAATGACTGTCACACCAAATCATGTATCATGTCTGTGACACTATCTCCCCTATTTCGCGATAATACAAAATGAGCTGCCCTTCTTTGTACTTTTTCGATGTCATCCATCAGATCCATCTGATATGGATCCCACACCACACAACAATACTCCAGAATAGGGCGGACAAGCATGGTGTAAGCAGTCTGTTTAGTAGACCTGTTGCACCTTCTAAGTGTTCTGCCAATGAATCGCGGTCTTTGGTTTGCTCTACCCACAATATTATCTATGTGAGCGTTCCAATTCTGGTTATTTTTAATTGTAATTCCTAAGTATTTAGCTGAATTTACAGCCCTCAGATTTTTGTGACTTATCACGTAATCGAAATTTAGCTGATTTCTCTTAGTACTCATGTGAATAACTTCACTCATTTCTTTATTCAGTGTCAATTCCGACTTTTTACACCATGCAGATATCTTATCTAAATCATTTTGCAAGTCGTTTTGATCATCTGATGACTTTACAAGACGGTAAATGACAGCATCATCTGCAAACAATCTAAGATGGCTACTCAGATTGTCTCCTATGTCGTTAATACAGATCAGGAACAATAGAGGGCCTATAACAGTTCCTTGGGGAGTACTCGATGACTTTCCCTCTATTACTACGAACTGTGACCTTTCTGACAGGAAATCATGAATCAAATTTTTACAATTGAGGCGATACTCCACAGGCACGCATTTTGGTTAGAAGACACTTGTGAGGAATGGTGTCGAAAGACTTCTGGAAATCTAAAAACATGGAATCAATTTGACATCCCCTGTCGATAGCACTTATTATTTCATGAGTATAAAGAGCTTGATGTGTTTCACGAGAACGATATTTTCTGAATCAGTGCTGACTATGTGTCAATAAATCGTTTTCTTCGAGGTACTTCATAATGTTCGAATACAGTATATTTTACAAAACCCTACTGCAACTGGACCTTTCTGTAGTATCCCTGAAATGTTACATGTTCTTCCAAAAAACAATTCATGTGGCGTATAACCTATCACACTATGCGGTGTTGCATTATTTATAAAATCTGCGAGTGGATCCCAGCTATCCCAGTTTGTCTGTGCTCTATTTACATAGTGGCGCAACATCTCTGTTAACGTTCGATGCGACCTCTCTAATGCTCCATTTGTTTTGAGGTTGGTAACTTGTCTGTATCTTTTCAATATGCAGTAGTTTACATACTGTTTTCATAGTCCCATTCATGAAATCACTTCCCATATAACTTAACAATACTGATGGTATTGCATACCTCAGTACGATGTTCTCAACTACCACCCTTGGTACTGTATCGGCATCTGGCCTTTCAATGGATTCATCTACCATAAACTTCTTCAACGAATCGTAAAACATGAGGATATACTTGTTCCCTCTGTCTGTCTGATTTAATGGATCTACTATGTCAATGTAACACCTTTAGAAAAAATGCACAGGTGTCTTTGTTATCTCTAGAGGCATCTTTATGTGTTTCCTAGTAAGTTTATTCTTTTGATAGCTTTAGCATTTCCAGATTTATTCTTCTATATCTTTCTTCACACCGTTCCATACTCAGTATTTCTTTATTCGATCATAGGTTCTTCCTATGCCCTGGTGTCCTCCAGGGGGGGAAATGTGAAATTGCTTTAATATTGCGGCTTTTTCCGTTGCACTTATTTCTTCTTTCCCGCCTCAGCTGTCTGTTGTTTTCAGATATACTTTTCTGTATCCTTGATGCAGTTTTCGCATTCCGGAATAATATCGTTTACTGTTCTTTTGTTAGCTGTTTCGTGTCCTGTGTGTCACCCACGTCTGCTACCTGCTCGCGTGTGCCAGCAGCCCCACTGTCATCGCCTGCTGGTGGGTCCCTGACCCACGCCACAGTTTCCATTTCTGCTGTGTCTTGACCTAGCTTACTGTCACCTTCGAGTCACGCACCAGCCGCCCTGACCTCACTCCCTCGGGAGAGTGCATCGGCGACTTGATTTCGTTTGCCGCTCTTGTACAGGATCTTCTAAGCACATTCCTCCAGCTTAAACTAAAATTTAATCAATCTGGAACATGGATCTGATATACCACCTATCCACGTTAGGTGGTTTATGGTCAGTACATATAAGGAACTTGCTGCTCTGGATCTATAATTTCAAATGCAAGATCACAATTGTCATGGAACTCATTTAGAGTGTTCTTAGTACGATCAAACAACTGTATTATTAATTTTATAGCAGATCTGACAAACTAACGAAATGCCTACTTTGTGACTCATGTTCATTAGAGCCTGCACCAGAAACATTATCTACATTTCGTGATATGCCTTGCAACACTTACATCGATTAGAAGTAGGTTTATATTATGCGACTGTGTAGCTGCAATTATGGAGTGTGCATTCTGTGTTAGTTAAGGTCATTAATTTGTGACAGAAAATTCAGAGTTTTGTGAAATATATATGAAAAAAGCAAAATGATTTGTTAAAATAGTGAATTTTTGTAATATGTGTATTTTTATAAGAAAGACGATATTAATTTGAAGCTGGTTCATGCTTAGGGCATTTGTATTGTAAAATGTAAAAGATGTAGTGAAGTCCCTCGACAATGGGAGTGGCATGGCACGATGTAAAAGGTGGTTTTGCAGTCGAACTGGGCGGCTCCTTGGTGGGAACGGTACGCAGTAAGTGGCCAGCCCCACCTCAGCACACTGCCGAGAGAGGCAATTGGAAGTTGTTTTGTAAAGGATTTTGCCTCGTATGTGGATCTGGCTACTGTTTGGTATTCTCGGCAAAAAGGAATTACTCTAATATGTTGAAAATCCGACGCCAAGAAGAGATTTTATAAAGCCTTCTAACATCAAGAGCCGGAGTACAATTAGCAGCCATGTCACTTGCCACCAAAACTTCGCCACTGATTCGTTAACTTCATACATCCAGATATGTACGAAGCATGGACCAGTTAATTTGTGTGAGAGGTTTTAATAATAATGCAAATGGTATAAATCTCTGTTTGGAACTGTACCTTCTATCCTGATCATGAACCTGTGCACAGTCATCTCCTAAGTGTTACCAAAACTAAGAATCCTGTTTTAAATGAACTATTATTGCTTTCAAGTGTTCTAAAGTGGTTTCTTTTTGTTTGTCAAATGTGAAAGTAGTAGCAAAAGTTAAAGCTAAAACCACAAAAGTGAAGTCAGATAGGATTATGCTAAAGTACTCTCAGTTTATTGCACAGTATAGTTTTGCGAGAATACAGTGCCATATTGTGTAAATGTTATTGTCTAAAATACCTGCTTCACAGGTGGTAAAAAAGAGACAAATAAGTTAATCTTGTTTTAAAATTAGTGGTGTTTTGACTGCTATCATGAATGACCCTTTTTTTTAAGTTAATTGAGCTCAGTGTTGAATATTCTGCCTTGCAAAGTAAAATATAAACTATTCCAAGTGAAGTTAAGGATAAACTTTGTTTGAATTTGTCTTTTCTACTGAAATAATCATAGAACTTGACTAGTAACACTATACTAGTTTATGGGTCCCATCATATTCTTCACATAATAGAAAGATAATTGGACTGTTATTGCTGCTAAGGAGTATAAACAGTCCAATGATGATGTTATTTTTATTTATTTGTGTTTTTACATGTCAGTTAAGATAGAATCCCCTCATGTCCAAATTTAGTTCTGCACTTCATGCAGTAAGATTAGTATTGGTTTAAGTAATGACCACGAGTGTAGCTGTTATTAGTATGAGCTTGGTACAAATTTACTATCTATAATTACTGGTGTGTGCGTTATTGATAACTGCTGCTACATCCAGCTCAGAGGGCCTATGTTGCTTTGTATCCTATGTCCTATTCAAAGGGAAATAGCAACGAAAGTAACTTTAATAACCATTATCCAATTTTCTTAAACATATCTTTCCAAATTAATGTGCCCAATTGGTCAGGCGACCGTTCATTTTTTTCATTCACGTATGAATTTTACCACTCTCATTAACACCCAAGGTTAAAGTTTACTTGATTTCACCATATTCACAATTATAGTCCAATACCTTTACCCATTAGACACACACACGGTCAAAATTCAAAATCCTCTCAGAGGATAACACCAGCTTGTTTCACGGCAGGATAGTGTTATAGTCTCTGCTAGACTTTTAACTCATTGTTGGAATTCTCACTGCTGCAAAGCGTTGCTCTTGCGCCACTGTCGCCACTGTCTGTAGGCCCTGCCACTGCTGATATCTTCCCCCCACTGCCTCACACTGCTGCCTGCGACCTGGTGCATTTGTCTGTGCTGCGGGCACTGTTGGCTGCCCTCATGCTGCACATCACCCGCGCCACTGTCAGTCGTTGCCAGCGCTGGTGCATCGCCTCTGTGGCGTCTGCCATCCTGCACTGCCTGTCGTGGCTGTGCTGCTACCAGGTAGCGCGCCATTCGCAGTCTGCTCCGCTATCTGCAACTGTCGCTGCCACTGCACTGCCTCTGCACGCCCTCCAGCGACCCCACACTGCCCGCCATGGCTGCTTGCTGCCTTAGTATGTTATTCGCCTCCTCATGCTGCTTTCGGCTTTTTGGAAAGTCGGTAGCTGCTAAAATGAGGAATATTTATGATCCACAGCAAAGACTGGTCACTGAAAAATTAATTAATGTTGCATTATACTTGGCGGAAATGGGGTGTGAAAGCCAACACACGATACGTGTAATGTGCTGTACACTGATTACTGTGAAACAGTTGAAACTGTGAGTGACAGTGACTCACATGAGTTACTTGCGTCCTTCATTGCCCATTTTCATGAATTTTAATACGCTTATTACTTTATAAACATTCAAATTTGTAATAACAAAAATGGCTCTGAGCAGTATGGAACTTAACCTCTGGGGCCATCAGTCCCCTAGAACTTACAACTACTTAAACCTAACTAACCTAAGGAGATCACACACATCCATGCCCAAGGCAGGATTCAAACCTATGACCATAGCAGTCACACGTTTCTGGACTGAAGTGCCTAGAACCGCTTGGCCACTGCGGCCGGCTCGTTATAACCAATCACTATTGTTTGTATTAGTTTTTTCAGTAAATACAGATTATTTTGTGTTGTAGCATGCTTTTTTCTTTCAAACAGGTGCCCATCGCTATTTTAAACTCATTTTCATGCAATTCTCTTGTGTTATATAGTACAGTTAACTGGGGTAACATTTTACATAACTGGTCACTGAGTCCTTGGGAAATTGAAACTGCATACAAATTATGCCCAATGGGAGTAAAATTTAAATTTGAATACTCTTACAGACATGCACTGTCATTCAAGTTAATTTTATGATAGTAATAAAAAACACAGTAATTTTCCTACACCAAAAACAGTATTGCAGGTATACTTTGAAACATAAAAATTTCTGAATTAAATGGAATAATTCTGAGGCAATTATATTAAAAACGACGCCTAGAAAGTAGAAGAGCAAAATAACTGACAATTGCAGAAGTAAAGAAGATATAAAAGACAAACTTCCAGTAGTAAGAGAGCATGTTTCAAAAATAAAAATATGTTAAGAGTTAATGTAAATTTAAGTATTAGGAAGCCTTTTAGAAAAACTATAAGTGTTTGGAGTGTAGCATTGAACAGATGTGGAACATGGTTGACTAACAGAACAGAAAAGAGGGGTACAGAAAAGTGGTTAAGATAAAAGGGATAGACTGAAGGAATATTGAATAGGCATTGAATCAAAGTGTGAAAAAAAGAAATTTATGGCAGAAGTTGTCTAAGAAAAGAGACTGGTATATAGGACCCATCCTGAGTCATCAGGTACAGTCAACTGTGTATAAGCGGTAAGTAGGAAGGGTAAAAATGGTAGTGGAAGATAAAGGCTGAATTACAGTGAGCAGGTTCAATCAGATGTTAAGTTGCAATTGTTCCGCAGAGGGTCATTCCACGTGTGAGTGTGACTTATGCTCAAAAATTTTAATTCATAGCTAACTTGGAAAATGTAGCACAATGGAAAGATGTGTTCTAGTACTTACTGAAATACATAATTATTTTCAAACTGCAGTGCACTGATCAATTATGTCTCAAGAATAAGTAATTGGTGTGAAACCCAGGCTACACAGAAGTAGGAAATTTCGTCATCCAGTGTTGGTAAATTTACTCTTCACTCCAACTAAATATTCTATTGTTATTATAAGTGACCAATGCAATCAAAGAAAAATCAAAAGCCTAAAAGCTAGTAGGAAAGTGGAAATACAATTTAAATACAAAATACAAACCACAAAGGTAATACAAATGTTACTTTTCTTTTTCTTCAAAAATGCAGTTACAGACACTTACCTTTAAGAAATTTATTTATTTAGCGCCCATATTATCATATTCATAACAGTGGATTTGTCAAAGTACAGAACAGTATAAAATATTACATATTTACATCATGCACAAAACCTTATCATTGGTATCACCACATCTCTTTATAACAAAAACATTATTCTGCTTATGTACATACAGACAGAAGAAAAGCTTGTGAAACTCCTTGGTTGATTTTACTAAAACTATTAATACCAGTACTTTAGTTAACTAGGCATAGTAACATACAGCACAAAAGCTAGTTGGATAATTACATACTTACGTGGATGAAAGAAGTTTCGTTTTATATAGGTATGGTTGATAACTATAAATTCTTGTTTAGAGAGTTATGAAGTAGATCTACAGATTTGAGTAGAATTCCAGGTATTCGTTTAATGCTGTAGAAGCTGTTGCTTATTAACAGATTTTTTAGATCTTTTTTTGAATGTATTACTGTTTGGTATTTTTTTGATGCTACGTGGCAATGCACTGTACATAATTTTTGGTTTGTAAACAGCACTGACCTGATATATTGATTTTCTGTGCACATCCCTATGATA
Source organism: Schistocerca serialis cubense (assembly GCF_023864345.2). NCBI lineage: Eukaryota > Metazoa > Arthropoda > Insecta > Orthoptera > Acrididae > Schistocerca > Schistocerca serialis. The sequence goes on along the minus strand of NC_064644.1, from coordinate 427,375,053 downwards.
GTCAGCCCTGTTCCTTATTTTATAATGGTGTAGCTCACTATTCAAAGATGAAACTTGATAGTTTTTAATGAAGCATATGCTTTCAGATATAAATAAAGATGGTAAAGTTATGGTTTTTTAATTCCTTGAAGATACCTCTACATGGTGCTCTGTAAGCAACATCACTTAATAATCTTAAAGCTTTCTTTTGGAGCTTAAAAGACTGCTTTGCGAAAGAGGTATTTCCCCAGAACACTATTCCATACTTCACTAGGCTATGCAAGTATTCATAATAAACACTTAACACTGTATCAGAATTGCAGCAGTCCTTAAGCACTCTTAATATGTTAATTTTCTGTTAAGCATTTCTACATGTTTTTCCCATCTTAGATGTTCATCCACACATAATCCTAAAAATTTTATGTGATTCTTTTGCTGAATTTGGCTACCACATAATGTGAATTTTACATTGGTCCTATTTCTGTACCTTATATGGTTGAAGTTCATCCATATAGTTTGCTTGTCATCGTCAACTAGACAGTTATCTTTAATCCATTTTTCTGCCATTTCTACTGTTTTGTCGATTTTTTGCTGCATCTCATAATCATTCTTCCCTTTTATAATGAAGCTGGTATCATCAGCAAATAATATGGTATTAGCTGTTGAAAATTGTTGAAGTAGGTCACTAATAAAAATCAATAATAACAATGGTCCCAAAACTGAGCCCCAGGGAACCCCATAATTAGCTTTTTATATTCAGAATGGTACACATTTCCATCCTGAGAAATTTGTACTCTTTGTTTCCTATCAGTTAAATATGACTTGCAACACTCATAGGAAATACCACAGACACCATAATTACACAGTTTTAACAGCAGTCGATTATGATTCACAAGATCGAACGCTTTGGAATGGTCCAGAAACAACCGACAGATCAGCTCCTTATCCTTAATAGCTTTGTAAACAAGTTTTAGGAAACTGAAGAGAGCTGTTTGTGAAGATTTGCCTTTTCTGAAACCATTCTGTGGATTTACAAGAATTTTATTTTTGTTTAGGAAGTCTGTCATACATTATTCTATCAATTATTTTCGAAAATACAAATAATAATGATAGAAGTCTGAAATTTTTAATGTCAAATTTTTTCTGTTGACTGCACACTAATTTCAAAGGAGTCATTGATTACGTCCACAAGTTGAGAGACAACATTATCGGTACCATATTTAATAATTTTGTCAGGGATACCAACAAATCCAGAGGTCATTTTACTCTTTGCTGATAACCGTTTGTACTTCTTTGAGTGTTACGGGATGTGGGTACATTGTCCTTTCATTTATTGGAGTTGTTACCTTTGTTTTTGGATTATATTTAGTGATGATCAGGTTTTTTGATCATTAATATAATGACCATTAAGTATATTAGCTATTAGAAGTGGATCACCAACAATTTCATTTTTATGTTTTATGGTGATTTTATTACTTGCACATTCATGTTTGCCTGTATGATTATTAATAACTTTCCACATAGATTTCATGTTGTTGTTAGCCTTTCTGATATATGAATCATTGTCCTTTTTTGCAGCAATTATAGCTTCCCTGTGCTTTTTCCTATAACACTTGCCATATGGTTTCAATATAGTATTTTGCTTTGCACACTTATATAGCATTCTAAAACTTTCTTATGACTTCTTGATTTCACTTGTTATCCATGAATTTGATTTTTTATTTATTTTCATTCTCTTCAGAGGTAATGAAATATCATAGCAGTATTTATAATTTGACAAGTAGTTGTTGAATCTTATATCTACAGGACTATTGCTTTCCACACCCCAGGTTACATTTTTAACATTAGATTAAAGACCCTAATGCTGTCATAATTAATTAATCTTCTCTCGATATATCTCCTGTTGTCACTTTTCTCTTGAGATTTCTCTAAAGACAATTTAACTGCTTGATGATAAGAGAAACCTGTATCCAATACCTCAGATTTAAAGCCACATACTGATTTGGCAATGAATATTTGGTCTATAGTACTTTCCCTTTTGCTATTGTATCTGGTGCTATTTTCTACACAAATGTCTGTATTGTATGTTTTTAGTAGATTAACAAGTTTTTTCCCTTTTTTACAGTTGTCCTTGAAATTAATATTGAAATCCTCAAGTATAATTACGTATTTTGACTGACAGTTCAGATAGTTCAGAAGATTTTCCAAATTTTCTGAGAATAATTCAAAATTGCCAGATGGGGACCTATATATAAATGCAACTATAGTTTTACTATCTCTTAGTTCACATAAACAATATTCAAAATCTTTTTCAATATAGCAGCCATTTTAAGCCTAATTCCCTTTGATTTAATACCTATTCTTACATATATACATGTTCCACCCTGTCTGTATATTTCCCTGCGAAAACTGCTGACCAACTGGAAGTCTGAAATCCCAACTGTGCATTTTTTAGTGCTTGTAGTCAGCGTTCAGTTAGACACAAGATAGAAACCTCCTTCAATGAACCACTCAAAAGGACCTCTAGCTCATATAGATTATTGGTTAAGCCCTGTACATTATGATATAGGAGAGTTAAAGAACTATTCAGTTCTACAAGAAATATGTTTCTTGCTTGGTTACTTCTTTAAAGAGTAGGCTCTGGTCTTTTCGTTTATGACCTGATTTTCACCTCCTGGGTGTCCTGGACTTCTTCTTAGTTGTTTTCTTGTGTAGTGGATTGGGCCATAAAAAATCTTTCATATGTTGTTTGGATGTTAACGTCTGGCTGGTGCTTCATCGTAATCTGTTGTTTTTAACTTCAGTCCACTCTGGTATGGCTTCCTCCTCAGTCTTTTTACATAGTGATATTGTCTTCTGTGATGGTTCCCTGCCATTTGTTCGTTCCACTGAAGGCATATTTACTGTTAACTTTTTGGTTTCTTCTTTTGTTATTTTCGTATACTGTGGTGATACTGTCTTCTGTGTTGCTTCCTTGTCACTTGTTGGTTCCATAGTATGCATATTTACTGTTAATTTTTGTTTCATTTTCGGTTACTTTTCCATACTGTAAGTAAAGACTTTCGTTGAGTGACTGATCTGCCTGTTGCAAGCAGTTAACAGAGATCAGTGACGGTGTGGTGGACTGAATCATGGCTGAATAATGAAGGTTCATGCATAGTTTTTCCTTCCCTTTCAGCATCAAATGTAGCCCATGCCTTGTATAATCCGTCATCCTTAAAAAGAGATTTTCATCCTTTAGCGTGACTGTACTGGGCGAAATATTCCATCAAGAACGTGTTCATTTTGTGTATTTTGTCGTTCCAGTCCATCCTGTCATATTTGTAGGGAACTGTACACAGAATCACTTTAGTGTTCGTAGATTTTGTGAGTATCATGTTCACAGTGCGTTGGTAATCCTTGATATCTGATACTACATCATTTGTTCCAACCAGAACAATAACACAGTTAAATTTACTTAAGTCCTTTACCTTTTCTTCAATGTTATTAACAACATATTTCAACTATGCGTTTGGTTTGACAACGGACGTCTCAAAATATCTTGGTGGAAGTGTCTGATTTAATGAAATATAGCAGTGTCGTCCATGACTATCAGATAGAAATAAAATCCTGTGTCTTGTATCTGCACGCTTTCCAATACTTAAAACTTTCTTGTAGCTGTTGTTATTTATTTTACAGGCGTTACGAAACACACTACTTATTGACGATGCAAGAGCACTTTGTGTTACTTTTGGATTTTTCGTAATTTATCGTAGATAACAAATCACAGCCGTTGTTGTGCACTAAATTTACGCTGCTTTCACACTTTTTTTATTTCCGACACTCTTTGAACTGTTTATGCAGTTACCTTTTGTCAACTTATTCGAATAAGTCGAGTTTTCTGTCGTTGTGTCCTGCTTCAACATCAGGTCATGTTTTACTTTCTAGCACCTCATAGATAGCATAGTAGATTTCAGGCACTATGAAACTTAGTTCCTGTGGTAAAATTACAGTACCATATTTGAAGTCTTCGTAACTCTTTCCTGACAAGAGAAAACACAATGTTGCTGTTAATCTTAAATGTGATGTCACAGTCTCCGCCATGATGGTACTCTGCTCAACAAGTGACAGAAGATTTAAATATGTTTCTTCTTTCATTGTGAGATAATTCTGCCAATCACGAGGATATATCTTCATGTCACTAAGTAACTTTGTATCGGAATATGATTTTCGTTTCTTTTCACCACTCTTTAGCCCAAGTATCACATACCCTCTTTTCCTTTTTCTTTAACATAAGCAAAAGGGCTGCCACAGCCAGCGCATCGTCATCTGATCTCGACATTTTCAAGTGTAAACAAACTGCTGCTTGTACAAGCATGCTTGAACCCTAAGGAGATGCGCAGATTCGTGTCTGCTTGCGCCAGCACAATTACACAAGCGTGTTTGTTAACCATGCAGTTAAGTATATAGCCGCCTTAAGGAGCTCTGGAAAGCTTTCCATTGTTAAAATAGCGCTTATAAATTACATGTTTCTCAGAGAGTATTTGAGCTAGGAAATTGAATTTTTTTCTAATTATTTATTGGTGTATTGGCTATAACTGGGCTCAGGGACTTTTAAAAATTTGAATTCAGTTGTTAGAGACTAATTTTTTTCTAATGTAATGAAACTTCACTAATATTTTGTGACATTTTTTGTTTATAAATTCAAGAATATACAGGTTCTTGGGATAAGGCTGTCTTAAGTTACGCAGAAGCAAATTGGTTTAGTAAATTCTGAGAAAACATGTAATTTGTATGAAAATATAAAACTTTTGGGAATCGAGCAACGAAGTTTGGATTACCTTTTTAGTGCATTTCAGGACCACAGGATGGATTATCTTCATCTTCTGCAAACTAATCCTCCAGATTCCTCTTTGCCTTCCTCCTGTTTACTCTGGCTTGTATTTCTAGGCTATTTACAGTCCCAACAGCAGCCTAAAGACGTTCCTTGTCTAAAACAAGTTTCGTTCATACAATTTTGAAATCCATCTTCATTCCCATATTTCTAGATACTTTGTAACTTACAACTTTGCTATCATTGAAAGTAACAACAGCACCATGTGCACCAAAGTGAAGTGTTTCTATTCCAATAAACACAGTCTTGGGGATTCTTTACCATATAACAATATTAACACTTTCATCACAGTTTTGAGTTTTTCCATGGACACACTCTTTCTACAGTTCAGATGCTGCCAAGTTTCTGAAATTAGATTTTATCACATCCACTACTGCATCAAGCAGACTATGTTTATGAGTGTATACTTCACCAGTCAGCAATCCCTTGGTGTACTTACACCAACTGTTCTCTCCTTTGGCACACAAGTACTGGTGGGGACTTTCATCAGTTGAAAAAGTGTGAAAAAAGAGCCTTCTGCATTTCATCCACACTGTGTGTGTTTTGCCTAATAGCCATTCCATAATAATTCTGTATTTTGTCAGTTACACTGTCACTTAACCTTCCCTTCCCATACAACCCTTTAAAATCACTGAGTTTTTGTTTTTTGTGCAAAGTCTTTGGTCACTGAAGTCTTGATTCCATTCGTTTCTGTACGTGTTCAATACACTCAAATTTCTGCACTACAACATCAACACCACAGGGCTACAATCAAATCTGATTACCACTGTTTCCTATTACTGCTTGTTCCATAGCTTTCTTCATAGATTCTGTACAGACATCTTGTACTTTAGAGCTTATAAATCTATTACGGTTCGTAAACTTGGCTGGGAATTTGTAAGTTTTGTCATTCCACAGAAAACTGCATCTGCAGAAGCATCCTTACCAATTGGACACAAGGCATAAACAAATCTAATGTTGTGTTCACAGATTTTGCTACCACTTTCTTAATTTGGAGTTACTGCAACATTGTTCCAAAAGGTAGTCATGTATCAACACTTACCACACTCCAGTTCCATTTCACTGGCAAGTGCTACATGATATTTTATAGAGAGTTTCAGACCGACTTCACTACACTGAATACATCTTACAAAGTTTGCAAAAATTCTTTTGAGAACTAACATATCAAATATTTCATTCACATCTGATTTGCCTATAAAACGTGTATACTTTTCATTAACTTAACCAAGCTTCCTATCCAAAGTACTTCCTTTCTCACTTACATTGCAATGGGTGGCTGTATCATAAAGATTAGGTTCACACACTTGGTTATGTTCTTTATTGTTCACGGTAATACACCTACCTTTGGCTTTCCAACAATTCTCCTTTTCTGAAAAGCCTTCAGAGGGTTTATAGTCGCTTTATGTTTACCCATGATTATTCTTCAATAAAACAGAGACTTCAATGAACAGAATTCACTATGAAAATTTTCAGGATTACGAAAGAGTAAATAAACATGAAACACACGACAATTGAGCATGCGATATATGTCGAACTACGCCGTTTAGCCACAACATTTTTTTTTGTAACACTTATTTTCACTCACATCACTAAAATGTACAAAATGAGTATAGATTCCTGAGTACAACATTTGACTGCAGTTTAACAGCGCCACAGTGCGTCACGCCCTTGCAGAGCATATTTCAAAAATATTTTAAGAATAGTTGTAGGCATACCAACTGAATAAATTACATATCAATTGAAAGGGGAAAGCCTGTAGATTTTAAAAATTCAAAAAATTAATAATTGAACATTTCATAATTTTGAACCTTTCTGAAGCCCCTTAACAAAATTAACTGATATACTGGTAGTTATTTTGACTCAGCATGATTTTGACATGCTGCTGGAAGGATCAAATATCCTATAGATATGGGGAAATGTTTGAATAACAATCCATCCAAATGAACTCTGTGTGAATAGACCTCATCGTTGTGATTTACCATCCTGATCATGTGTGGACTGTCAGAGCATTGTTACAAATAATCATTGTATCACTGAAATACGAGGGTCACTCAGTAATTAAAGAGACAAATTGGTATGGATAAAAAAGCATTTACTTTTACAAAACAATACTTTTTCTACTTTTCAACTTAATCCCCTTGAACATTTATGCACTTGTTCCAACAAGCTACAAGCTTTTTATTCCGACTGCAAAGAGCTCTTTATCTTGATGTTTGAACCAATTTCCCACAAAATTTTTCATGTCCTCATTGTCCTGGAACCTCTTCCCACATAATGCTTCTTTCAGCGCACCAAAGAAATGGAAAGCACTAGATGCTAAATTACGACTGTAAGGGGGATGAGACAGTACTTCCCAGCCCATTTTGTTGATGGTTTCATGGGTTAGTTGAGCAATATGAGGACGTGCATTGTCTTGCTGGAGAATCACACCTCTCCTGTGAGATCGATGACGTCTCTCTCTCGTGGCTGGCTTCATGTTCTTTAAAAGCTAATCCAAGTAGTATTGGCTGTTCTTTGTACGCTGCTTTTCGAGGTAATCACAAAAAATGGACCTTCAAAATCCCAAAACACCGTCAACGTGAATTTTCCTGCTGATGCTTGGGTTCTGAATTTTTTCTTGACAAGTGAGCTGGTGTGCTTCCACTCAATGCTTTGCCTTTTTGATTCTGGATCATAATAGTGAACCCAAGTTTCATCACAAGTTAAAATTTTGTTGAGAAAGTGCTCACCTTCTCTTCTATAACGTTCCTTCAGCTCTGTACACACTCTCAACCTTATTTCGTGCTGTAGCCACGTCAACTCCTTTGGAACCCATCTTACACATGCTTTTTGGTACTTCAGCTTTTTAGAGATAATATTACGAACTGAACCAGTACTAATTTGAACCTTATCAACTATCATTTCCACAGTCACACGGCAGTTGGCACGAATAATCATCAATTTGACTTTCAAGTGAGGGAGTTGAAACTGCAACTGGTTGACCATAGCGGTGTTCACCAGTCACTGAGTCACGACCGTTTTGAACTGCTCTACCCACTTTTAAAAATTTGCGCTATTCATACAACCTTCACAATAAGCTTTAGACATTCTACAGTATATACTCACTGGTTTCTCGCCTTCATCAAATAAGAAACGAATAACAGAACATTGTTCAAATAATTTGGACGTTTCAAGCAGACAGGCCATCTTGAAATATATTTTGAGGTTATAAACAAATCAATGTTGATACATCAGCTGACCAGGGCTCATCGCAGTGATGCCAACTTAAAGCCATAAAAGTACCAAACTTTCCATACTAACTGTTTTTTCCCAGACCAATTTCACTATTTAATTATTAAATGACCCTCGTATGTACTGACTACCAGAAGGTCGATATTGTAGACATACACCAATCTTGGATTGTAAGTTCAATGCAGTTCAAGGACTTCATGTAAAGGCGACAGGAAAGGAGTTAGAAGAGTTACAAGCCTATGGTAAATAGGAAAGATGGCAAACAAACTGAAATTATGAAGTGTTTTACGAGAGTAGCAAATAATAAGGTCGTTAGTCAGACAAAAATTACCAAGTGGTTTGAACCAAAAACGAAAGACCAAAGTAATCAAGTCGTCAGTCAGATGCAAGCTATGAACTTGTTTAGATTGGAAAGGACACAGCACAAATTTTACGATCTGCAGATTTTAACTCACCAATTGATAGCCGCCAGCAAGCAAAGGTCATGCACAAAAAAGACATCAAAGATGTTTTAGAATAAGTGCTATATTATAAATGCTGTTAGATGAAGAACTAGAAAAAATTTCATCTACCAATAGTTTTGTTGTATAACATCATAATCTTCAGCCAATTAAGAATAAAATACAATTTTGGAAGCACTTATCCAATATAAACCAAGCTCATATGAGTGCAATGTCTGTTGCTACAACTGGGAGATGTGAAAATACTAGACGTGGCCTACGCCTGAGTAGGAGAGTTTGACTCTGCAGTAAAACAGTAGGTATATAAAATACACCTTATGAAATATTAGGAAATTTGCACTACCTCTGGTGCTTATTAGAGTTTATGTAATGATGCAGGGGAACTGATGGTGTGAAACGTTAATCCTTGCTGATACTGACGTGACTTGCAGGTTACTAGAGAGTAACATAAATTAATTATGACCATATTGAAGACTCACTCATTCTTAGTTTTGGGAAGAGTACAGTCATCTCAATACAAAGGTGTCTAACTGTATGCTTTGCAGTAATAAAAAAAATTACATGTTGAACATCATATACCTACAATCTTATTGCATCCCTTCCAGTTAACAAAATGTAGAAATTAAAAGAACTGGTAGTAATTAATGAGATTTCAGTAAAGCCACAGACACACAATTACATGGCATATTACACCTCATCTGCAATAGCAGTGATATGAAGCAAAAATTCAGTGCTCATACTAAATACAGCAAATGAAGAACCTGCTGCCTTACCATTTGTTCAAAGCTTATCGTTTATTGTAATAATATTCAAAAGAATTAACCTCCTAATTAGCCATGAGTTGCTAGACAGGATGAGTGAGGATAGTATCATGTCTTTTGTCTGTAATACGATCTACCATATACAACTATACTGGCAATCATGACAAGATAATTTGTTAATGGCATTTTGTAAATGTTAAAGTAATATTATAACTGATTTATGTCTGTTTCTTATGTCTCATGTTCGTCAAAGTGCAGAGATGATAAAAATAAAAATCGATTGAAGGAACTGTACTTTACTGAAGGCAGAGAAACCATCATCAATGGAGCACCAAAAAAAACTAGTTAAAACGGTTAATGTATTTTTCATTAACCTTCTTGCGTCTGGTTCTGATGGTTTAGAATAGCTCACAGTGCAGTTATCAATGTTAAAATAGGGAATAAAAAATTTCAATATGATGGTCTAAGAACTGAATGTAATTCGTGTCTGAAATGAGCCACTAACAAAACAACAGGCATGGAAAAACACAATGCTGGTGACTACTTTGAAGGACAGTAACAGGTGCAAACATGTAACACTTTTCTATCGGTTGTGAATAAATAGTTGTCACTATTTAAGTTGCAACCCTCATATATTAGACCTCTATATCATAAATGTTAAGAAATAAAGTATTTTCATTTTATCATAATTATGTAAATGGTGTAGCCCTTTGAAAAGATATATTTTGTAAATATCTCTTAAAACAGTAGAGAAGAATAAGAATATAACTAATAAATCAAAAGTACAGGAGACCTGGCAGATGTATTGCGTTAAAGCCTAGTTTACACGATGACACTAGGTTGCAGGCAACTGCGCTACAGGCTATTGTGCATGCGCGCCGCGAGTTTGCGCAACTGGTTGGTGAAACTAAAAACTTTCGGGGTGTCCCAACTTTGGCGACACTAGTTGTACGAATTTTGAGGTTATGTGTGTTCTTAGAGTGTAGAAAAACTGAAATATGAAGTGGGGAATGGAGAATAATGTTCGCATTTTGGATATTTATGCTTTTCGTAGGTGTTTGTGGGATTTCAGTGATGCTGATTACAAAAATAAGCAACATATTGCTGCCGCTGAGACCGTCATGTGCGTTCATAACATAGATTGACATTTATTGACTTAGGAGCACACATACAACTGAATTAAGAAAAATACAAGCAAGTGTAATTCTAGCTGTGGCAATGCTCTCGTCTACAAGACTAAGTGCCCATCATTTGAGTTGACCAACTCTTTGTTAAGGAATATTGTTGAGAAGAGGGAAGGCTATACAAATTCAAGAAGCTGCATTCTTTATTCAATATTCATCTATTTAAAATGTCGCAGCAGTGCTCCCCATTCACATATGTTAGAATTTTGAAAGATTGCCACTGTACAGATCTGTCTCAAGAGCGTAGTTTGCAAACCATTCTCTTCTTAATGCGTCCTGCTTCGAATAATTATTGTTGCTAATGTTAATAATTATTACTGTTAATGTTAATAATTATTGGTGTTAATGAAATAGCATCATCACCAACTAAAACCGTATCTTATAGCATACCGAGTAATGCACGCAATATGATATACAGGGTGGTCCATTGATCGAGACTGGGCCAAATATTTCACGAAATAAGCGTCAAACGAAAAAACTACAAAGAACGAAATTTGTCTAGCTTGAAGGGGGAAACCAGATGGCGCTATGGCTGGCCCACTAGAGGGCGCTACCATAGGTCAAACGGATATCAACCACGTTTTTTTTTAAATAGGGACCCCCATTTTTATTACATATTCGTGTAGTACGTAAAGAAATATAAATGTTTTAGTTGGACCACTTTTTTCGCTATGTGATAGATGGCGCTGTAATAGTCACAAACATGTACATGGTATCACTGCCAGTGCGGACGTTATTAGCTTCGTGATACATTAAAATGGACCGTTTACCAATTGCGGTAAAGGTCGATATCGTGTTGATGTATGGCTATTGTGATCAAAATGCCCAATAATAATGTAATAAAAATGGGGGTTCCTATTTTTTAAAAAAAACGTGGTTGATATCCGTTTGACCTATGGCAGCACCATCTAATGGGCCAACCATAGCGCCATCTGGTTTCCCCCTTCAAGCTAGACAAATTTCCGTCTTCGTAGTTTTTTCGTTTGATGCTTATTTTGTGAGATATTTGGCCCGGTCACTATCAATGGACCACCCTGCATAATTTCAGTTCTGACGACAGTGCTTCATGCATTACAGTACATTTATTCCTTATCACATAATTAACTCTATTTAGAAGAAACGTGAACAGTTCTGGTGACATTCTAAGATAATTAAAAGATCTTCTGGGATCTTTCGTTATAAATTACACTACTGACCATTGAAATTGCTACATCAAGAAGATATGCAGACGATAAACGGGTATTCATGGGACAAATATATTATACTAGAAGTAACATGTGATTACATTTTCACGCAATTTGGGTGCATAGGTCCTGAGAAATCAGTACCCAGAACAACCACCTCCGGCCGTAATAACGGCCTTGATACGCCTGGGCATTGAGTCAAACAGAGGTTGGATGGCATGTATAGGTACAGCTGCCCATGCAGTTACTACACGATACCACAGTTCATTAAGAGTAGTGACTGGCGTATTGTGACGAGCCAGTTGCTCGGCCACCATTGACCAGACGTTTCCAGTTGGTGAGAGATCTGGAGAATGAGCTGGCCAGGGCATCAGTCGAACATTTTCTGTATTCAGAAAGGCCCGTACAGGACCTGCAACATGTGGTCATGCATTATCCTGCTGAAATGTAGGGTTTCGCAGGGATCGAATGAAGAGTAGAGCCACGGGACGTAACACATCTGAAATGTAACGTCCACTGTTCAAAGTGCCGTAAATTTGAACAAGAGGTGACAGAGATGTGTAACCAATGGCACCCCATACCATCACGCTGGGTGATACGCCAGTATGGCGATGACGAACACACATTTCCAATGTGCATTCAACGCGATGTCGCCAAACGCGGATGCTACCATCATGACGCTGTAAACAGAACCTGGATTCATCCAAAAAATGACGTTTTGCCATTTGTGCACCCAGGTTCGTTGTTGAGTACACCGTCGCAGGCGCTCCTGTCTGTGATGCAGCGTCAAGGGTAACCGCAGCCATGGTCTCCGAGCTGATAGTCCATGCTGCTCCAAACGTCGTCGAACTGTTCGTGCATATGGTTGTTGTCTTGCAAACGTCCCCATCTGTTGACTCAGGGATCGAGACGTGGCTGCACGATCCGTTACAGCCATGCGGATAAGATGCCTGTCATCTCGACTGCTAGTGATACGAGGCCGTTGGGATCCAGGACGGCGTTCCGTATTACCCTCCTGAACCCATCGATTCCATATTCTTCTAACACTCATTGGATCTCGACCAACGCGAGCAGCAATGTCGCAATATGATAAACCGCAATCGCGATGGGCTACAATCCGACCTATATCAAAGTGAGAAACGTGATGGTACGCAGCACGATAACGTTTCACCAGGCAACGCCGGTCAACTGCTGTTTGTGTACGAGAAATCGGTTGGAAACTTTCCTCAAGTCAGCACGTTGTAGGTGTCGCCACCGGCGCCAACCTTGTGTGAATGCTCTGAAAAGCTAACCATTTGCATATCACAGCATCTTCTTCCTGTCGGTTAAATTTCGCGTCTTTAGCACGTGATCTTCGTGGTGTAGCAATTTTAATGGCTAGTAGTGTATTTCAGCAAGGATGCTGAGCAACCGAGCTGACGTCTTTTCTTCATCCAGTCACGAATCGAAACACGTTTCGTATCTTTTTGTTATTTATCAATTCCACGCAACAAATTTTAACTCCATCACTCGTGCAACGTGCAGCTGCCAAAACTTTCATTTCAGACACGACTCAAGGACCCACAAAACGACGAAACTGAAGTACACACTGGTTTCAACGTGTCTACAGTCAAATATGAAACTACACTCCTGGAAATTGAAATAAGAACACCGTGAATTCATTGTCCCAGGAAGGGGAAACTTTATTGACACATTCCTAGGGTCAGATACATCACATGATCACACTGACAGAACCACAGGCACATAGACACAGGCAACAGAGCATGCACAATGTCGGCACTAGTACAGTGTATATCCTCCTTTCGCAGCAATGCACGCTGCTATTCTCCCATGGAGACGATCGTAGAGATGCTGGATGCAGTCCTGTGGAACGGCTTGCCATGCCATTTCCACCTGGCGCCTCAGTTGGACCAGCGTTCGTGCTGGACGTGCAGACCGCGTGAGACGACGCTTCATCCAGTCCCCAACATGCTCAATGGGGGACAGATCCGGAGATCTTGCTGGCCAGGGTAGTTGACTTACACCTTCTAGAGCACGTTGGGTGGCACGGGATACATGCGGATGTGCATTGTCCTGTTGGAACAGCAAGTTCCCTTGCCGGTCTAGGAATGATAGAACGATGGGTTCGATGACGGTTTGGATGTACCGCGCACTATTCAGTGTCCCCTCGATGATCACCAGTGGTGTACGGCCAGTGTAGGAAATCGCTCCCCACACCATGATGCCGGGTGTTGGCCCTGTGTGCCTCGGTCGTATGCAGTCCTGATTGTGGCGCTCACCTGCACGGCGCCAAACACGCATACGACCACCATTGGCACCAAGGCAGAAGCGACTCTCATCGCTGAAGACGACACGTCTCCATTCGTCCCTCCATTCACGCCTGTCGCGACACCACTGGAGGCGGGCTGCACGATGTTGGGGCGTGAGCGGAAGACAGCCTAACGGTGTGCGGGACCGTAGCCCAGCTTCATGGAGACGGTTGCGAATGGTCCTCGCCGATACCCCAGGAGCAACAGTGTCCCTAATTTGCTGGGAAGTGCCGGTGCGGTCCCCTACGGCACTGCGTAGGATCCTACGGTCTTGGCGTGCATCCGTGCGTCGCTGCGGTCCGGTCCCAGTTCGATGGGCACGTGCACCTTCCGCCGACCACTGGCGACAACATCGATGTACTGTGGAGACCTCACGCCCCACGTGTTGAGCAATTCGGCGGTACGTCCACCCGGCCTCCCGCATGCCCACTATACGCCCTCGCTCAAAGTCCGTCAACTGCAAATACGGTTCACGTCCACGCTGTCGCGGCATGCTACCAGTGTTAAAGACTGCGATGGAGCTCCGTATGCCACGGCAAACTGGCTGACACTGACGGCGGCGGTGCACAAATGCTGCGCAGCTAGCGCCATTCGACGGCCAACACCGCGGTTCCTGGTGTGTCCGCTGTGCCGTGTGTGTGATCATTGCTTGTACAGCCCTCTCGCAGTGTCCGGAGCAAGTATGGTGGGTCTGACACACCGGTGTCAATGTGTTCTTTTTTCCATTTCCAGGAGTGTATCTGCGTGCAACTCATTCCATGCAATGAGTGGCTCAATCCAATGTCGTCGTGTAAACTAGGCTTAAAGCGCTCAGTTAGTGTATAAATTTAGTTGACACCCGCTCCTTTATGGGCTTCCTTTAGCTTACAAATTTACGACGAAAATGTGAAATTTAAATTAATTTCTCCATTAAAAAAAATTCTTATTTGGAGAGGCATATAATTCTATATTTTCTGTCAATTACTAGATACTTCTGATGTAATTATAAACAGTATCTTCTTTGGTTCAGCAATCTATAATATATAAATATTCAATACCAAAAATGTAAAAAAATGCATTTTAGTAGCTTTTACGAATTATTTACTCGAAAACCCCAGACAAAAGCTTTTGAGAATCACACAAAACAATGTTTGGTTAATATGTTAGCAGTTAGTGCAAAAACAGTGTACAATATTTTTCTGTGGTAAATCACTGTAGACCGTGGTTAAGTATTGAAAAATTTCGCATCACTGAATTTATAGTGTAAAATATGCATGTTGGCGACACTATTTCCAGCGCTCTTCTGTTTATCACAAACGAGTGAAAGCCTGAATAGAAATTGTTGTGCGCAGCGTTGTGTATTGGTGTTTAAGAAAAGTGACAAAAAAAAATTCATGGTTGTTGGAAATACGTCAGAGATATTGCAGAAATATCTTGGGCCTCAAGTAAAGCTGTAAAGGTTTTAGCATCACATCTGTATGCAGCAATTGTTACTCTCACAACAAGAAGAAATTTAGTGACAAACTAAAGATCATCATCACCCGAATACTGAGAAGGTACAGTTAAATATGGAGACTGATACCAGCAAGCTAATCCAAGCAGCAGATATGAAATACGTACCCACTTCTTCAGATTATTTGATTTCGAAAGCACGTTAAATAAAGAATGAGGAAGGTATTTGAGCATCTGCTGCAAGATGATATACGTATGTTTACTGTTGCTCTGGAGTATTACCTAAGCGATGACAAAGATTACAGCAGGTATACATAAATGACTTGCCTACTTTCATGCTTCACAAGTCAATAATATATGCTGACGACACAACCCTGATTACCTCAAATAACAAATTGGAGGAAGTGAAGAAACAAACAAAAGTAATACTTGAAAAGTCTGCCATATGGCTCCACAGTAACAAGCTGATACTCAACAGTAGCAAGACTGAAACTATGTATTTCTTCTTGCACAATCTACAGGAAAAATTAAATTAGTCTGACTCTGTAAGACTTCTAGGAATCCACCTGGACCCGAAATTAACATGGAACACCCAGAGGGAACTGTTATGTACCAGGCTATCTAGAGTAGTCTTTTTGTTAAGGAAACTAAAAACATTAGTTAGCAGAAAACAACTTTTATCTTCTTATTATGCCTTCTTTGAATCTCACTTACAGTACGGAATAAAATTATGGGGCAACTCAACTGGTGCTCAGGCAGTGTTCATGTGGCAGAAGAAAGCAACTAGAGCAATTACAGGTATTAAAAGCCAAGAATCATGTCGAAAGCGCTTTAAGGAACTCAACATCTTAACATTACCTTCTCTGTATATAAAAACGTGTGTTCTTTCCATAAAAAAACAAATACATACCTTACCTTCCAGAACAGAAGTTCATTCACATGATACCAGATATAAAAACAATCTTGATGTAGACTTTACTAGGCTGTCTAAGGTCCAAAGTAGCTTCAAGCAAACAGGATTAAAATTATATAACAAGTTACCACAATCACTGAAAGACCTACAAGGTGATGCCTTCAAGAAACAGGTGCACAAATTGTTAGCTGATAAGCGTATCTATGATGTAAAGGAATTGGAATGTAGTAGATAGTAACTATGATGTTAAGGAACTGGAATGTAGTAGAGAGTAATTATGATGTTAAGGAATTATAATGTAGAGAATAACTCTTTATCCTCATGTAATGTAATCTGAATGTACATAGTTTCCCAATTTTAGATTCACTGTCAAATGTAATGTCAAAACTGCCTATTTCAACAAATGTTGGCTAATGACAAGTAATAAATAAATAAATAGATGTTGTATCTGTTAGCGAAAATGGTGAAAAAGTTAAAAAGGTAAAAAGATATATGAAAAGATAAATAAGAGAAGCATATCACCTAATGAAAAAGGAGAACCCGAATTTAAAAATTGATCTCACAAAAGTCTACTTCTTATGACCAAAATGGATAAAATGCCAGCCAGTGAAGGAAGTGTGCTCATGTATTTACTACTCTAATTTGAAGTTTGTTTTGCCATCTGCAGTGACACAGGAAAGTACACACAGCTGGACCTGATGCATTTGTGTGTATGTCAAGAGTCTCAAGATAAATTTAGGTTTCTGGAGTGTGGAATGTGTCTTGGTGCGGAAGTGATGACTGTTGGAACAGTACACCTTCAGGATACTGACAATGACTTAACCTATGCATTGTGGGAGGGAGGAGAGGCGGTGAAGAAGGCAGTAGAACTATAAAAGTTTGTTACAGAGGTTAGGCATTAGACATGAAAGGGCTAGCTCACCACCATGTCTAGAAGATTCAGGGACATCCCATAGCAGAAGTAAAATCTGCCACATCACAGAATACTGGCACATTAGTTCGTCTTTTCAACTCTGCCTAGAACAGGTTTATTGCTTTGCAGGACAAAAAAAATTACCACTGGCACACATCACAGGTATCAATATTCACATGTGTTGCTCACTTCCTGGGAACATCACACTGTTTTGCTATTGTCAGTGATGATCTCATTCATGACAGTGCACATGCATGCTATGCTGTCAGCATGATAATTGATGACATAGCGTCTAGAGGCCATGCGTTTCCTAAACATGCATATGTGACTGATGGTGCAGCATCTTATTTTAAAAACTGCTTTCAGCTTTATGAGTTTGGTCAGCGCTATAGTACAGGAATGAAGACAAAAAATGGATATTTTCAGCAACAGGTCATGGAAAATGTGCATGTGATGGGGCAGGAGTTCTCTGGAAATATCTTGCAACAAGATTTAATTTCCAGCAAAAAGCAGTTGACGGTGTTAGAGATGCTACTGGATTTATACACACCATATCACTATTAGTAACAAACATGAAACACTTAATTCTAAATGAAATGAAATGATCGTACAGCATTGCTGGCTGGGGAAGTTTGGCCGCTGTTTGCGAGTCTTATTGTGCTTGATGCCACATTGGGTGACTCGCATGCTGGTCATGAAGGCAACACAACGCCCAGTCCATGAGCAGAGAAAATCTGCTACTCGGCCGGGAATCAAACCCGGGCCCACTGCATGGGAGGCAAGCACATTACCATCCAGCTAAGTAGGTGGACAAAATTCTAAATGAAACAACATTAAAGGAATTCTTTTTAAAATGGAGAGAAGAGTGGTCTGCTGTGAAGCCTGTGGTAGGAATTCAATCAAGTCACTACTGGGTTGTATCCTGGAGTGGCACATACATTGCAAGAACAGTTCTCCATGAGGTTCAGCATGTTACTGTCTGTGAAGTACAGAGACCACAGTATAAGATAGAAGGCTGTAGTGAGCCACTTCATTTCTTATGTGTATGACAATAAGTGGTGGGTGGGGCAGATAATAAGTGTCTCTTATGAGCAGCAAGATGTAACTCTCTCCTTTATGACACATCATGGTCCTACTAATGCTGTCAAATGGCCATCATCAAAAGATCAGTGTACAGTTCCCATTTCCCAAGTACTGCTCTTGTTAGATCATCCTTGTCCTAGTGCAAGTTTAGCTCGACTACACAAGTTCAATGAGAAACAGATGAAAAGCACAAATGGACTTTTTTATACAGTGCAGCATGGATTGTTACATTGTAGGTTATTTTAATTCATGACAAGTCATGAAGTAAAATCATGACAGAAGACAATAATAATTTGTGAATATCATCACAAAAAGGAAAATGGGTACAAATATTCTGTGTCTAGTTGTGTTATAAAATGCTTTCAAACAAAATTGTGAATTGTTTTTCCACTCACTTATAATGTTGTAAAGTAATTATTTTGATTCAGAAATGCCAGTTTTACATGACATTTACTTAAAATCAGCGATCAGTTTAAATATTTTAGTGTCCATGATTTTTGGCCTTGAGTGTAGAGCTAGGTCTACCTCAAAAATTTCTTACATTTTCTACGGACAAGTATTGCCCCATCTGATTGTGCATTCCCCAAGTACAATGAGCAACTAATGTACCACAAAATTTTTAGAGCATTTAGGAAGGGGGTTTTGGAGAAAATAATTTCTAAATAAAGAAAAACTTTCAGAGTCTTTCATAATTATGTACAAATATTTTGATAGTTTAAGAATTTCATGCATTAATGTCAGTTATGACAGTTAGCAGTTCACTTTATCATTTCTCAAGCCACATCCTGTGGCTATTCATATTTTCAATTGGCACAGTCCATATAATTTCAGGCAGGCTAGGATAAAATCTTACCTTCACAGTCTCAGATGTTATTGAATTTAGCATATGTAAAAATGTAGGACTAAGTAAGGAACACATATTTTTTTGTTTTCTTACAAAAAAATATCTGCTCCGAGATACAGCCCTCCTAAGATGACACTGCGCATACTATTTTGAAAATGCGAATTTTGGAAAAAAATTTAAAATGCTGTATCTCTGGAACAGTTCAAGATATTTTGTTGGATTTCTTTCATTTAAAAGATAAATGTTTTATGATCGCAAAGAAATCCTCTATTTGGACTTAACTGTCAAAGTTCTTTTACTATAGCATTCTGAGCTTCCTTTATAACTTATGGAATTTTTTTTATTTACAAAATGCCAATCCATAAAATTTCGATTTTTTTATGTTGATTTGTAGCATATAATTCTACATTCCCTGAAAAGTAGAGCTTCCACTTTTAGGTTGAACAGGTTTTATAAACAATTGAAATTTTTGCCATACATTAAACCTGTTTTATTACCACATCATCACATAATAGGCTCATAAAAATCAAAACCTAGCCTTCCTTAACACAATTTCAGTTTTGAAAGATGAGTAAGAGACTCATTTTTCAAGCATTTTAAATGGTTCCAAAATGTATGTGAAAGGTCCAAAGACTTAAAGGTTTCAATTGATACAACTTCTGTGCACTCTGTTTTGTACTGAAATTAGCCAATCAATGAAATAAAAATGTGTTCCACTGCTTCAGTATCTTACTTTGATATAGAGTGATGCCTTCCTGTTGAAGCAATAGGTACTGGAGCACTTACATTTATTTATTTATTTTTATTTGAGATACATATTCCATAGATCCAGCATGGCATGATTACACTTGGATGTGGAACGAGTCAAAGCAGATACAATATAGATATCATACAATACAATACATACTGGTATATTACACATGGTAGATGAATGATTCAAAACTGGTACCATACAATAATAGAATAGAGATAATAAACAATACAATACAAAAATACAATAGTGATAAAAAACAATACAAATACAATGACGAAGGAAATAATTTGAATTATTACTCAAATTATTTGTCTCTGCTGAAGAATTCATCTAAAGAGTAGAAACAATTTTCCAGTAGGAATTCCTATAGCTTTTTTTTGAATAGCATTTTCTTTTCTTTTAGACACTTTATATACTTGGGAATGCATTAAAGATTTTTGTACTTGTGTACTTTACCCCTTTTTGTACCAGAGAGATATTTTTCTGTTCACAGTGCATATCACCTTTCCGTCTTGTGTTATAATGACGGTATGCCTCATTTGTTTCACATTCAGAGGAACTACGAAGTGTGAAAGCCATGAGTGAGAGGAGATATTGTGATGTAGTGGTTATTATACCTAACTGTTTAAAATGATTGCGACATGAAGTTCTTGGAGTAAAACTACATATAATTTGGACTATTTTTTTCTGGCTTGCAAAAATTTCTTTTGAAAGTGGTGAGTTGCCCCAAAAGATTATTCCATAGCACATCACTGAATGAAAGTAGCCAAAACATGCAGACTTTGATACATTGATGTCTCCAATTTTGGAGATTATTCGATTGGGAAATGTTGCTGAGCTAAGCTTTTTTAGGGTTTGCTGTTTGTGGAATTCCCAGTTGACCCAGTTATCTATGTGAACGCCTAGGAACTTTGTGCACTGAATGCTCTGTAACTGTTGGCTCTTGTGTGGGATGTTAATCTCTTCTGGGCTTATTTAACTGGATTGGAACTGCATGTAATTTGTTTTACTGAGGATTATTGCTAGAGAACATTTGCAACTGCTTGGTTGGCATTTAACTCTACGCCAGTGAAGGTTTTGCTGGCTGTCACTATACTTGTGTCATCTACAAACATTGTGATATTGCTAGCACTGTTTGAGGACAGGGGTTGGTCATTAATATATATAATAACTGGGAGGGGGCCAAGGACTGACCCTTGTGGAACTCCATGATGTACTGTTCCCCAGTCAGACTCTACCTCTCCTACTTGTAGATTGTTAACACCTAATACTATTTTTTGTTGGCTGTATTCTAGATATGATCTGAGCCAGTTACCCATTTGTCCACGGATTCCATACTGGGCTGCTTTTCCTAAAAGTATTCTGTAATCGACGCAGTCGAAAGCCTTAGTCAGGTCACAGAATATGCCATCTGAAACCAAATTGTTGTTTACTAATTAGTGCAAATTTTTCAAGGTGATTGACAATCCTGACATATACCGTATTAATTTTTCAAAGACTTTAGAAATTGCTGTTACAAGAGAGATAGGATGATAATTGGAAACATCTGTGGGATCAACTTTTTTGTAGAGGGCCTTCACAGTAACATACTTCATTCTGTCAGGGAAGATACCTTGATTTAGAGAGGAATTGAATATATGAGCTAGAACTTTAGAGAGTTGATTACAGCTGGCTTTTAGTAGTTTGCTGGAAACATTGTCTACACCTGATGAATTTTTACTTTTTAGAGACACTCTGGTTTTTCTTACTTCTTGCTCGGTTATAGGGGCCATACCTATCATGTCTATGGAGTTCGGGAAAAGTTCTTTCAGAGTTTTTATTGCCTTTTCTGAAGAGCCTTTGCATGCTGTTTTCCCAGCAACAGTTAAAAAGTGCTCATTAAAGATTTTAGCTAAAATATCTTGATTTTGAACTAGCTTACCTTCATTGTTAAGAGCAATATTTTGGGTCTTGTTGGGGTAATTTGCACCGGTCTCATTTCGTATCACTTACCATATAGTTTTGATTTTATTAATGGAGTTATTATTTTTTGAGCACAGATAAATACTTTTTGATTTCTGAATGACTTCGTTCACTATTTTAGAGTATTTTTTATAGTTATTTAAAAGGTTAGGGTCATCTGATTTTTTGGGGCAATGTACAACTCTCTCTTTCTTTTGCAAGAAATCCTAATTCCAGTGGTAATCTAAGGGTTGTTGGTGGATTTTTTAGTATGGGTTTTATATATTCTTTTTGGGAAGGTACTTTCAAATATTAGAGCCACTTCATTATTGAAAAGGTTGTATTTGGAATTGGTACTTTCTACATTATATACTGGACCCCAGTCTATATTTTGGAGATGTGATTTCAAGATCTCAATAGTTTCATCAGTGGATTTCCTAGTAATTTTCCAGTTGGGACCACTATTAATCTCACAAATACTCAAATTGTTAATGGTGAGTCTTTGTCTATCATGGTCAGAGAGATCGTTCAGGACTTGCCTGACAGCTATATCATCAATCTTGGTTATGTCAATAAATACATTATCAATTAATGATTTTGTTCGTGAATTTATTCTGGTGGGAAAATTTACAACAGAAGCAAGGTTATATGAGGACATCAAGTTCTCAAGATCTATTCTGTCTCTGGAGTTCAATAGTAAATTTGCATTGAAGTCTCCAACAACTATGACATCTCTACTGAGTTTAAATATGGATATTAAGAGTGCATCTAACTGTTTCAAAAAAATGCAGTTACCTGAAGGTGTTCTGTATAAAGCTACTACTGCTATGTAAAAATTATTTAAAGCCAGCTCTATGGCACACACTTCTAACTGTTGATCTATACAAAAATTCAGCACATTAATTACACTACATGTGACGCTGTTTCTGGCATAGATTGCTGCTCCACCTTTTTTTATAAATTTTCTACAGTAAGATGTTGCTAAGCAGTAATTATCTACAGCAAGTTTTTCAATGTCTGACATAACATGGAGCTCACTAAAGCACTGAACATGGGCACAATCTATACCTTGTGGCTCCTTGGATATTAATTGTTGTTGTTGTGGTCTTCAGTCCTAAGACTGGTTTGATGCAGCTCTCCATAAGAGTTCATTAATCTTGTTGCTCAGGCTACATATGTTTTGATGGTAAATAGTCAGATTTTGGTTTCCAGAACCACTTACACATTTATCCCTAAAAAATAAATATCAGTTGACAGAGTGGGTTTGGTACTTTTCACTATTTATTTATTCAAGTTGGTCTGTTTCCATGTACTGGGAGACTGGGAAGAATCAGCTTTACCTGATGTTTTCAGCAGCCATTTGTCCAATGTCGTCTGTCTATACCCATTCCTGCAGTCTTCTTGTGTTGTGGAGCACTCATTCTTCGAATGTGTGTGTTTTGAGTATATGTTGCTCCAAGCATTTACACGATTTCACAAATAATGGATGCTAAGTGACTTTTTCCACGCTGATTGAGGTGAAGACCGTGAGTGGTGTAAAGTTCTCTACTAAAATTTTGCACGTTAACCATTTGTACATTTGCGTAACAGTTGCAAATTTCTGCATTTTGACTATTTGTATATGCTACTGCTCTGTTAATACACCAGAATTGAGGCAAGTCGTACCTGTGTGGAATATTGAGAACAATGACGTTTGAGACATTTAGGTGGTTTAGAGCAGATTTTAAGGCATTAACAGCATGCAAACCATCGTTGTGTGCAACGTCATTTGCACTACCACAGATTACAATGAAGACTTCCTTCATTGTCTTTCGAGAGATATTGTTTACAGTTGAAAGCACTTGGTCAAGACGTGCGCCAGGTTTAATAAAACCTGAAGCATTTACTTCACTGTTTACGCTTTTTATTTCATGTGCAAGGCCTCTAAGATGACTATCACCCATTAAACGTACATTTATTCTTCTTGCTGTATTTATGGTGTTAGTTAAATAACTGTCATCTTCAATGTTGAATTTACCTTGCTTCTGTTTACGAGTGACAATTTTCGTTGGCGAGGTTCCACATTTTGCTTAATAACAGGCTAATCTTTCAGATGGTGCATGATTTGATCTTTTGTAGATGTTGTTGTTGTGGTCTTCAGTCCTGAGACTGGTTTGATGCAGCTCTCCATGCTACTATATCCTATGCAAGCTTCTTCATCTCCCAGTACCTACTGCAAACTACATCCTTCTGAATCCGTTTAGTGTATTCATCTCTTGGTCTCCCTCTACGATTTTTACCCTCCACACTGCCCGCCAGTACTAAATTGATGATCCCTCGATGCCTCAGAACATGTCCTACCAGCCGATCCCTTCATCTAGTCAAGTTGTGCCACAAACTCCTCTTCTCCCCAATTCTATTCAATACCTCCTCATTGGCTACATGATCTATCCATTTAATCTTCAGCATTCTGTAACACCACATTTTGAAAGCTTCTATTCTCTTCTTGTCCAAACTATTTATCATCCATGTTTCACTTCCATACATGGCTACACTCCATACAAATACTTTCAGAAACGACTTCCCGACACTTAAATCTATTCTCGATGTTAACAAATTTCTCTTCTTCAGAAACGTTCTCCTTGCCATTGCCAGTCTACATTTTATATCCTCTCTACTTCGACCATCATCAGTTATTTTGCTCCCCAAATAGCAAAACTCCTTTAGTACTTTAAGTGCCTCATTTCCTAATCTAATTCCCTCAGCATCACCCGACTTAATTCAACTACATTCCATTATCCTCATTTTACTTTTGTTGATCTTATATCCTCATTTCAAGACACTGTCCATTCCGTTCAGCTGCTCTTCCAGGTCGTTTGCTGTCTCTGACAGAATTACAAAGTCATCGGCAAACCTCAAAGTTTTAACTTCTTCTCCATGGATTTTAATTCCTACTCCAAATTTTTCTTTTGTTTCCTTTACTGCTTGCTCAATATACAGATTGAATAATATCGGGGATAGGCTACAACCCTGTCTCACTCCCTTCCCAACCAGTGCTTCCCTTTCATGCCCCTTGACTCTCGTAACTGCCATCTGGTTTCTGTACAAATTGTAAATAGCTTTTTGCTCCCTGTGTTTTACCCCTGCCACCTTCAGAATTTGAAAGAGAGTATTCCAGTCAACATTGTCAAAAGCTTTCTCTGAGTCTACAAATGCTAGAAACATAGGTTTGCCTTTCCTTAATCTTTCTAAGATAAGTCGTAAGGTCAGTATTACCTCACGTTTTCCAATATCTCTACGGATCCAAACTGATCTTCCCCGAGGTCAGCTGCTAGCAGGTTTTCCATTCATCTGTAAAGAATCTGCATAAGTATTTTACAGCTGTGACTTATTAGACTGATAGTTCAGTAATTTTCACATCTGTCAACACCTGCTTTCTTTGGGACTGGCATTATTATACTCTTCTTGAAGTCTGAGGGTATCTCGCCTGTCTCATACATCTTGCTCACCAGATGGTAGAGTTTTCTCAGGACTGGCTCTCCCAAGGCTGTCAGTAGTTCTAATGGAATGTTGTCTACTCCCGGGGCCTTGTTTCGACTCAGGTGTTTCAGTGCTGTGTCAAACTCTTCACGAAGTATCATATCTCCCATTTCATCTTCATCTACATTCTCTTCCATTTCCATAATATTGTCCTCAAGTACATTGCCCTTGTATAGACCCTCTATATACTCCTTCCACCTTTCTGCTTTCCATTCTTTGCTTAGAACTGGGTTTCCATCTGAGCTCTTGATATTCATACAAGTGGTTCTCTTTTCTCCAAAGGTCTCTTTAATTTTCCTGTAGGCACTATCTATCTTACCCCTAGTGAGATAAGCCTCTACGTCCTTACATTTGTCCTCTAGCCATCCCTGCTTAGCCATTTTGCACTTCCTGTCGATCTCATTTTTGAGACGTTTGTATTCCTTTTTGCCTGCTTCATTTACTCCATTTTTATATTTTCTCCTTTCATCAATTAAATTCAATATTTATTCTGTTACCCAAGTGTTTCTAGTAGCCCTCGTCTTTTTACCTACTTGATCCTCTGCTGCCTTCACTACTTCATCCCTCAAAGCTACCCATTCTTCTTCTACTCTATTTCTTTCGCCCATTCCTGTCAATTGTTCCCTTATGCTCTCTCTGAAACTCTGTACAACCGCTGGTTTAGTCAGTTTACCCAGGTCTCATCTCCTTAAATTCCCACCTTTTTGCAGTTTCTTCAGTTTTAATCTACAGTTCATAACCAATAGATTGTGGTCAAAGTCCACATCTGCCCCTGGAAATATCTTACAATTTAAAACCTGATTCCTAAATCTCTGTCTTGCCATTATATAATCTATCTGAAACCTTCGACTATCTCCAGGCCTCTTCCATGTACACAACCTTCTTTTATGATTCTTGAACCAAGTGTTAGCTACGATTAAGTTATGCTCTGTGCAAAATTCTACTGGCGGCTTCCTCTCTCAATTCTTACCCCCAATCCATATTCATCTACTACGTTTCCTTCTCTTCCTTTTCCTACCATCGAATTCCAGTCACCATGAGTATTAAATTTTCGTCTCCCTTCACTATCTGAATAATTTCTTTTATCTCCTCATACATAACACTGATAAGGAGAAGGGGCAGGATGATAGGACATCTGCTAAGACATGAGGGAATGACTTCCATGGTACTAGAGGGAGCTGTAGAGGGCAAAAACTGTAGAGGAAGACAGAGATTGGAATACGTCAAGCAAATAATAGAGGACGTAGGTTGCAAGTGCTACTCTGAGATGAAGAGGTTAGCACAGGAAAGGAATTCGTGGCAGACCGCATCAAACAAGTCAGTAGACTGACAAAAAAAAACAAAAAAACAAAAAAATTTCTTCAATCTCTTCGTCATCTGCAGAGCTAGTAGGCATATAAACTTGTACTACTGTAGTAGGTGTGTGCTTTCTGTCTGTCTTGGCCACAATAATGCATTCACTATGCTGTTTGTAGTAGCTTACCCGCACTCTTATTGTTTTATTCATTATTAAACCTACTCCTGCATTACCACTATTTGACTTTGTATTTATAACCCTGTATTCCCCTGACAAGAAGTCTTGTTCCTCCTGCCACCAAACTTCATTAATTCCCACTGTATCTAACTTTAACCCATCCATTTCCCCTTTTAAATTTTCTAACCTACCTGCCCGATTAAGGGATCTGACATTCCACGCTCCGATCTGTAGAACGCCAGCTTTCTTTCTCCTGATAATGATGTCCTCTTGAGTAGTCCCCGCCCAGAGATCCTAATGGGGGACTATTTTACCTCTGGAATATTTTACCCACGAGGACGCCATCATCATTTAACCATACAGTAAAGCTGCATGCCCTCGGGAAAAATTACGGCTTTAGTTTCCCCTTGCTTTCAGCTGCTCACAGAACCAGCACAGCAAGGCCGTTTTGGTTGGTGTTACAAGGCCAGATCAGTCAGTCACCCAGATTGTTGCCCCTGCAACTACTGAAAAGGCTGCTGCCCCTCTTCAGGAACCACATGTTTGTCTGGCCTCTCGACAGATACCCCTCCGTTGTGGTTGCACCTACGGTACGGATATCTGTATTGCTGAGGCACACAAGCCTCCCCACCAACGGCAAGATCCATGGTTCATGGGGGGGCTTTTGTAGATAGGCCTACCGTTTTTTGGATTACGGCAGGAGAATTTATTACTAAAGACGACGAATTGATTGTGCTATGGTTAGCGTTACCGGTACACCCAGAATGTGTTGGAATACTAAATGGTGACGGAATCATCGGTCACTGTGTACACTTGATTTCTATCAAATTCACTTATGCCCTGCTTGGCAGTTTTTAGTTTTCTATGATCATTTTCAAGACATTTGAGTCTATGAGCTAACACTTTGTTTTCTGCCAAGAATTTGTGCACAATTTCTTGCAACAAATTAATAGTTTCAACTAGTTTTGCTTTGTCAGGATGGACTTCACATGTTACACACTTACATTTTGATGTGGATGATTTTTCACTGCCGATTTTTGGCGTGGCACTAGACTTGAAATTTCGCAAAGCACTTCTGTTGATCATCTTCTTGCTTTTGATGCTGGATAACATTTGAAAATATGAAATAAGTGGAGGCACAAATTCACTGAACTTCTCAATCGCTGCCATCTTAAAACTTCGAAACATTGTGAACAGAAAGTGAGCACTGATGGCGTTGTTGATAGCCTTCAGCTGGAAACCTATATCCAGAAACTGGTCCATGTAGTAGAATAAAGTTCACTACAATTTTGTTTAACTCATAACTGGTGTCTATAATCTATGCAATCCACCAGTCACAGTCATACACACATGCCGCAAACGTCCCCCCTCTCAGGTTGGGAATCTGAATATTATCCTGCTCTTTCTGAGGTGTTGGCCAAACGAACAAAATTTCTTCATTCTTGCTATTTAAAGTGCGTGCAATATGAGTTTGACCATCCCTTTGAGTCCAAAAATGTGTCTTCTGAATTCTTTTCACAGGAGTAGTTTGTTTGGACCATTCTCCTTTTTTCTGTTCATGGGAATTCTTCGATTTCCTCTTTGGACAAAAGAATGAGGGCTGTGGATGTGTAAGATTGAAATCTTATAAAATCCTCAGTATTTTGAATCACAACTGTATTTGGTCTGGAAAGATTGTGTTTTGTAGCATGGTCCTTCAGCAGGCATCCTACACCATCACAAGGCCTCTTCCCGTGACCAGCAGCACTGTATACCCAGTCAGTTGGCACTAGCGACTTACTCAATTCACACAGCTGGTAAAGATTTTTAAAATAACTAGGAGTACCATCAGAAGTAATGATGATCTTCTCTGCCCCTTTCGCAGTTGAGGAATTTTGCGCATTGCTAGCAAAGCATGTGCTGAGTCGTGTCCTATGTCATCACTTATAACTGCAACATTTGTGGTCTTGTTTCGAAAATATATCACTCCTGGAAAAATGGAAACGTGGTCATTACTCGAATGGTATCCTTGTACTTCTTGTGGGAGAATTACAGACCAGTTCTCAGCAAAATTACAGTGAAGTACTAAACATATTTCTTTAGCCTGTACACACCCTTTCACTTCTGCAATGTGTTGTTTTTGCAATTTCTTCAGATGCTGATGTATTACTGCTTTCACGGACCATTTACCAAGTTCATCAACGAAACTGTCAAAGGTTACAGTTTTCTTATTTTATTTTCCTCCCATGTTGCATATGTAATTTTTTCAGAGTTATCTGCTATGTCTTCCAGACCAAGTGTCTGTAAAGACAGTCCACCCTTTCCAGGACAGTCACCACATTATTGAAACAAACAAGTCTCTCGCTTTACGTCACAGACTACTAATGACTTCACACGCTCAACCAAGGTGTCATATGTCATGTGCTCCTGTAAGTTCTTCAAAGTTACCACATAAAGTTCATACATAAACAGACATAACTAGGTGGGCGTGGAACTACCCACTTAGGTCGTAGTGCATAAATTTTGATCTTCCAGTATGTAAAGTTGTATAGTTGCTCTTACAAATTGCAAACGTTTGTTTAACACTGCAAGTCATGTACCTCTTCACTTTCACAACTTTTTGACCTTCAGCTGTTACAGGGAGAGTGTCTTGTTGGTACTCTGGCGAGAACAGTCCCATTTATCGTCCAGAAAAAATGACTGCACTATTTGGACTTGAGCTCTTCTACAGGATGACCATAATAGGGATCTGTTCTTCCAAAAACTCCTTTTACAGACCTCGCATTTCTTGATTTGTCTACCATGTACTATGATACTGATGGAACGTGGTTCAAAATTGTTTTCTTTGAATATTCAACAGCTGAATTGATATTTGTGAAAAATTCCTGGCAAGAGTGCTTTGGTTTGTTTTCTTCTGATGATGGAATTTCTACTTTGAAGACTGTGGTCAGTTTTGCTGTAGTGTATTCATCAATAGCTTTAGTAATTTCTCTCTCTCTTGATGCATAGAGCTTATGACTCGACGCCACTGACCATGGTTTCTTAACAGGACTAACACCTACCTCCATAGTTGCAAAATCTGCATCATCTGCACCATACCATGGGAGGCTTCACTTTGTTCAGAAACTATCATTGTTGTTACTCTGCCAAAACATTTGGAATACAAAATGTTGTCACTTGTAACATCTTCAATTTGAAACATAGTCTTTAAATGAGAACACTTATTCCCAACCTGAACAAATTCTGTTTTTTTTTGTTTGTCTTATATATCACTCTTTTATGGATATGCAAATAGTCAGCACACTTCACTCTCTTGTGGCCCCAGTCAGAAGACATTTCAAACAGTCCTTTTCACAAAACACACTGCAACTGTGTCAGCTGGCAAACTCCTCACGAAAACACACAGCTCACTGGATAGTCTCAGATTTCTTAGAAGTCTCTTCAGTAAACAAATTAGCACTGAACAACTAAAATACAGAAACTTGCAATGAACAACCACGACAAAAAAACTGACAAGAAACTACGATAAAGTGTAAGAAATATCTGCAACAATGAAAGTGAAAAGAAATAGCTGCAATAAAGAAAGTGATAAGAAATAACTGCAACAAAGACAATAGAAATAAACATTATAACAAAGAAATTAGTAAGAAACAACTTCAGTGATGACATACATTGTCCTTGAAAGTTAAAAATGATGATTTTATAAAATAAAATCTGTCCAACTTAAAAGTGGAAGCTCTCCTTTACAGAGAATATAGTACTACATGGTACTAATCAACAGAAAAAAATCTAACTTTTCTGGATTGGCATTTTTAAAAAAAAATTTCCTGTAAATTATAAAAAATATTCAAAAGGCAAAAGAACTTTGACAGATAAGTCCAAACGGAGGATATCATTGTAATCATAAAGCAATTATCTTTCAAATAAAAAAAAAAACTTTAACAAAATATCTAAAACTGTTAGAGATACAGCATTTTAAAATTTTTCTGAAATTCGCATCTTCAATATGGTGTTCACAGTGTCATCTTTGGTGGCCTGTATCTCGAGGCAGAAATTTTTTTGGAGAAAACAAAAAAAATATGTTTTTCTTACTTACTCCTGAATTTTAACATATGTTAAATAAAATAACATTCGAGATTATGAAGGTAACATCCCTCCCCCACCCTCCACCCCACACCTGAAATGATACGGATTATGCCAACACATAATTTTGAAATTTGCAAAAGGTTACAAATTTTCATAGTCTGTTTTTTCAAAATAAATAAATAAATAAATAAATTCAGAAGTGTGTGTGTATTAATCATGTCTCATAGTATTGGGAACAAAGTATTTATTGAAAATAAATACAGATCTCTATCTCTTTTGGTTTCTTTATTACAATTTCTCAATTTTCCATTTCATTACATTTTCACAATTATTCTCATTGAAAGAGGCCTGTAACGTTTTAACAAATCATCAGAAAACCAAAATATTGTGGTTTTCGAGGGGTATCATGTGGAGCTTCAACATATGTTTTTTTCAGTGTCACTGGTGGGATACTTTTGCCCCATATCGTACCCCATTCCAAGAGCAATAGACCTGTTGTCATAAGTGGATCCACAAAAGGAAGTACTTCCTTACTCAAATCTCCTCTGTTAAGTAAAATGAATAAAAAATGACAGACATTGTATTTAGGACCATTCGAATTAGCCTATATACCCCATGCTGGTATACCCAGGAACCCACAAAATTAAGGGCCTTTATGAACACAGAGATTCAAAAAATGCTACCAGTAGGGAGAGTAAAAAATGCTTATTTGTTCAAGGTACAGAAAACTATAACCTAATGGATGCTGAAAAGTAGACACGTGATAAAGGTATTCTATATACAATGTATATCAAAATGTGTAAATTAGTTACCCGAGTATGCACTCCTCACTAGCGCAAGGGTACTTACAGCTAAATGCACATGTTTATAAATAATAGAAAGTTATATAAATGTAGTATTAAGTAATTATTTCCTGACAATGGAAATTTACCACCTAGCTGTAATTATAAATGTTAAGTGCTATTTACGCTGCTGCTCCACATTTTGAATGAGGAACAGTTAATGGGAGAAGCAAGGAAATGTTAAGAAGATGATAAGAGTATTGGAGCAGTTGACTATAATCATTCAGCACTTTCCATGCACAGCCATGGTTCATCAGTATTGTTTCATGTCTGAAGATGGATCGTATGATAATCAAAACCGGTCATCTTTTAATGAACATTCCTTCCAATCTAGACCTTTATAATTAATTGTAAATGTTATATTGTGATCACTGATTTTTCCAATAATGTTTTAAAAAATAAATATAAATGTGGAATTATGTCTGCACATGGGCACAAGTAATACCCTGATGAATGAACTAGGCATAAATGAGACCACATATGGTAGTAGATGATACACAGCTTTTTTGAATTTTACTCTAAGACATAATGTTTTCTAGCAGTGTATTAAGTGAATCAAGTGATGTGCTGGGGTCACAGGCTCTGGATGTATACAATGCATATAGATTTCTATTTGAGGTTTATGGTAATGGTTGTAGAATGAAAGGGCACTGAATCACAGTTAAATAATGAGATTGAATAGAAAGCAACTCTGAATGATTCTGAGTGCTCTATAAAATATGTAATTAAAACCAGGTTTTATTGTGAGTTTTATTGTGGATCCCATTTGTTTCTCTGTTAGTTCTTGCTGTTGGACAATATTTTTTGGCTAAGCTTGGTTGTGGTGTGTGCAGGGAAAATACATGATTAAGGGACAAATAGTAACATATCCACTTGGTGATAAGCTACTGGCTCTTTGCATATTGAAACTGGCTAAAGGTATTTGTAATCCAGCCAGATATATATATTCTAGGTTAAAAATGATTATTAGAGTTATAACAAATTATTTCATTAATGATAGGACAGTACAATCATGTAGGATAAGGGGTGTCAGTCTAAAGGAGCTATAATGTGAGGATGCAATATGGCCTGATAGGTTTGTATCTGCAAATTGACAGTGTAGGCAAAAGCATTAGCTAGTCTAACCACACACACATGCAGTGGTGCTACACCATGGATGCAGTAGGGAGAGTGTTGTGTGAAACTAAACAAAACACTGTAAATGGAATTTACCTGTAAGCAGTGTCTTCAGTAGGAAGAACACTCTTCAGTAATGCACCAATGAAGTAACAATGGTGTCACTAGCACTCAGTGACTGTTGTGGGGCGCCAATCGGGATACATGGTGGAACTGTTAAGAAATAAACCGTGTGGCTTGGCCACTTAAGAAAACTTCATGATCTGTGTAAAGGGTGGTAGAACTGTATGTGGCTAGCTACATGATGCACTATGTATGCATGTGCAGCAGTTGTGCATTCATGAACAGTGGTGTACTGTTATAGAACATGTGAAGAGTAAACAGTGGGCAGACAGTGACTGTGTAACAAAATATGCTTTTTTTATATTTATTTGTGATACTTAAGTGTACAATTATTTCATGTCATGCTGCCACAACCCAATGGGTGGTGTCCCTACAAGCTATTTTCGCTATCATCATGAGGGTCCTCCCTGTTGATGACTCAAACCACACAGGCACACTGATGAATGGAGAAACAAACAACAAGAATAATTTCCATTTGTTATGTGCAACTACAATGCTAATAAAACAAATTTATAAAATCCAGCATCTCTCCATGCACAAAAATAATTGAAATAATCAAAAAGACAGTTTATCAAGATATGTAAACCTGAGAAAATAAAATTATGTAATCTATAATTATGAGAAAAACACTGTAAATGAAAACATCTGTATCAAACAGACTTCCCGCGCGTTGTGTTTGTATATGTATTTAAAAACTTTGAAATTCATCTATGTGAATATGTAACTGAAACATTCCCAACATTTACTATGAGAGCAAGGAACACTTATCAGAAACCATGTGATTGGCAGAGAACAAAGAGTAATGTACTTCTTATGAATGGAAAACAATAATTGTTAGCTGTTTTCAAAAGGAATGGAAAATATTCAATGTAATAAAAATAATTGTAACATGTGGTGGAAGCCTTCATTCATGGCTTTTCCTGGTTTTTCCATTGGACATAAACTGAATGGTGAGGCGAAGTAAAAATTTATCGGGACTGAACAAGAAATCCAACCTTACAATGTATAAAACACGTCAACAAACATGGACGATGCAAAAAGCAAAGAAAATTTTAAAAAGTAATGTTGGAAATGAAAATTTCTGTAAAAAGGAGTAACAAAAATGATGAAAATTATCAAACTCAATGTAGTAAAAAAATGTTTACCTGAAAGAAAAATTAATAACCTATTCCCATGTCACAAAAAAGGAAAATAATCTGTTTCCCATAAAGCAAAGAAAAGCTTACTTGGCTGATGTACGAGGGTGGTTTTAAAAGTTCTCAGAACGGAATAGAAAAAAAGTACTTACATCACTGAAACATTTTTTATTTTTCAGTGTAATCTCCCTGTGGATTAATGCACTTGGTCCAACAATGGTCCAGTGCCTTGATCCCATCTCGAAAACGAATTTCCTCCAAGCCTGCAAAATAGTTGTCAACTCCGGGTATCGGTTCTTCGTTTGAAGTGAATCTTCATCCACCAAGAAAAATTTTCAGTTCTGGGAAGAGATGGAAGTCTGACAGAGCATTATCAGGCAAATGAGGCGAGTGTGGCAACAATTCATACCTTAGTTTGTGTAATTTTACCTTGGTGACGGCACATGTATGCAAGCACGCATCAAGAGTCGTGGCACCCATCTTGCAGATAAATTTTTTCATTTCTAATTCTTCAGTTAAAATGTGATACACCATTTCAGATGAGATCTGACAAGCGTGAGCAATTTCACACACTTTCATTCGGCAGTCCTCCAAGACCATTTTGTGCACTTTTGCGATAATTTCTGGAGTAGTGCCACACCTTGGCCAACCACTGCCCGGATCATCATCTAAGCTCTCCTGACTAAATTTAAATTCCTTTGTCTACTTGGCAACAGTTGAGTATGAAGGAGCAGAGTCCCCCAGTGTATTCTGGTAATTGGCATGAATGTCCTTTGCTTTCATACCTTTCTTTATGAAGTACTTAACCACTTCTTGAATCTTGATTTTTTCCATCTTAGCAAATCACTATGCTGGAACAACAACACACTGCCACAGCTTTCTTCCAAGAGCACTGATGTGACACATGTTTACAGGCAACAGTCCAATGAATCTCACATGAACAACTCATTGCACTAGTGCTGACCTCTCATGGTGATTCCTAGAACTTTTCAAACCACCCTTGTAATATCCCTTTCAGAAAAACCAAAGAGTTATGTCATAATGGTGTCAGCCTTGTTTATTGCATAAATAAAGCCTTCCACCATTAGGTCCCATATAAAATATATCTTAAGAAATATTAGGAAATTCATGTTACCTGTGGTGTTGGTCAGAAACCCTGATGCTGAGCAACTAATGGCAGAGAATACAAATCCTTGCCAATACTGACACATCTTGCTGGTTATTGAAGAATAATACAAGATTAATTATGGCTATGTTAAAAGCCTACTTACTAATAGTTTCTGAATGAGTACAGATGTCTTAATACAAAGGTCTGGCTGCCAAGGCCAAACTCAGTCCAACATCTGTGACCAGAGACAGTGGTCATGTGTGTGTGAGTTGTGTTTGTGTGAATGTGTGTGTTTCTTTCTTTTTTTCTTGGCTACTTCACAAGAAGGTCTTTCAGCCAGTGGCTTATTTGTTTAGCAGTATTTTTGTTGTGCCTGTCTGCAAGTCAACATCTCCACTATATAGTGTGTAGCAGTCTATCCTTTTCATAATATTGTCATTAGTCCATCCTGGATTTTCCATTGTTTGCTATCCTGTTTTCAGTATGTTCTTGGATACCTAAACTCAAGAGTATATGAGAGAGTGAACTTCAACAAGGCGATTGCTTGGTGCAATCTGACTTTGAAAACTGCTCAAGATAACTGGTTTCTGAAATAACCAATTTTCAGTTTTTTCTTGCTATTACTTCCAGTATGGTAAAGGAGCAAAATATGGCCCCTTATCCAAACATGGCCACCTTATCTACACTCTCCAGCAAGTGGTGTGTTCAAGTGGTATTAGCATAAACTTTTTCAGAGGGCATTGGTAAGTCAGGCACAGTGCATGAAAAGAGAAGCTTGCTCTGTGACAGTCCTGAATCTTGTGTTTTCTGTTCAGTGCAAAGGTGAGTTAATTACAGAATGTGTTTCACAGTGAAATATGAATATTAGAAAACGAGTTTTTTAATCACAAAAAGTCAGTATTCTTTGTTTTGTCTTGGATTTGCACTCAAGCACCCTCTGCACTGTAGGTGGTATCCTAATATGCCAGATCTAATTATGGCCCCTTGGCCATATTTGGTTAAATATCTTAGCATATCTTTAAATAGTTACTCTTGCTATTTTCAAATGACAAAAATGAAACTGAGTTAAAAATGCAATGTTCAGTGTACTTAATGCTGATCAAGAGGAAAATGTGGCTGTTAAGTAAGAGGTACATGAATTTGGGACACTGAGAACGACACTCATGACATATATGAAGACTCCAAAGTTGCAGAATGCTGAATTAACAAATGTTTTGAATGCTGCACTAGGTTATAAAACTCGCAAGAGGCTAAGCTCGTCGGGTACTATAAAATAATGGAGAAAAGTTATTATGGTTTAGATGCAGATGATGGTAAAGGTATGGCTTTTCAACTAGCCATTAGAAATAAAACAGCATTCTTTTGACTCTTGACAAGGACTCACAGGTGAGTAATGGTTGCAACTGTTCATGAGATGCCATCCAGATGTTTCCTTAAGAACACCACAGCTGCTCTCTCAATCTAGAATCCAGGGATTTGCAAAGGAGAACATGGACAAATTTTTATTTAATCTAAAACTGGAAATGGAGAAAATAAAACACAATCCTATGAAAATTTTTCATGTTGATGAACCAGATTTTATGGTAGGTCAGCATAACTCCAAAAGACTTGTTTCTGTAAAAGGCAAACATCAAATTCACTGATTGTCTTATGCTGAATGTGGTTCACTTGTGGCTCTTGGAATGTGTGTGTCTGATTATGTACAGTTTATTCCAACCATGATGATTTTTCCATGAAACAATTTCAAGGCTGAATTATTTGATGGAACTCCTCCACGTAGAATTGGAGCAACTCATGCTTCTGGTTGGATACAGGTGGACTTATTCACAAAATGGTTCCAGCACTTCATCAGCATTGTCACACTGTCCAATGATGATCCAGTGCTTTTAATTGTAGATGGGTACATGACACAGACATCTGCAACATTGATATTATTCAGATTTGTAGAGATAATAGTGTTTCCATAGTTAATCTGCCTCTTCACTTCACTGATAAAATGCAACCAGTGAATGTTTCTTTTATTTTTCGACTAAAATTATAGTATGCTAAAGAAACTGAAAAATGACTGAATGTGGATGAAAGCAGAGTATTTAATCAGTATCAAATTGGCACTCTGATGGACCATGCATAAAAAAGCTTCAAATATGTCAGTGTCCATCAGTGTGTTTAGATCCACGAGAATTTTCCCCTTTGATGAAAAAAACTTTGGCCTACTCTTTATGCAACCAGAGCCTACTGCTGAAAATAACAATCAATGCATACCAGTCACAAGGAGTGGTACAGGGTATTCTGCACCACATACTGTATGGTGGCTTGTAGAGTATCTATGTAGATGTAATTGTGATCATCTCAGGAAATTCTATCTTTGCCTCCCATTAAACCAAGCAGTTCCACCCAACAAATTTCTGTTACCCTTATCATAGTCTCACTTTACAAAAATGTTATTGTGGAGTAACATTAGAAGAAGCAAGACAAGGAGGAATCAGTTGCAAGCAAGAAGACGGGTTGTGAAATCTGAAGGAGGAATAGAAACGTTTCTTCCTCTGAATCCTCTGAGGATTCTGAAGCTGAAGAAGATTTTGATTTAAATTCGGGTCATATAGATGTTAATGATGAAAGTGATGGTGGTGAAGATACAAAATGCCCATTTTGCAGTGAACTGTATTTGCAAGTCAACAAAGATGAAAAGTGGACTCAATCCAAACCATGCTTTTGGTGGAGCCATGGAAAAAGTAATGGATGAATCTCAGGTAAAACTACATATATTTGCACTCATCTGAAAACTAAATGTTTATACTTGATTATTTTCTAGTGTTATCCATTTTTTGGAATTTATTGTGTGTCTGGTGATTTTATTACTAACTGTCAAAGTTTGAACGCCTTTAAAGCATAGGGGCCATATTTGGATAACCTATCTCTCAAATAAAGGAAAGCCACTTTTTTATTATTATCATTGCTTTTTACATTTTCTTTGATGATGATGAAGTTCCATGCTTCTTGACAGAGCATAGGGGAACTATGTGGGAGACCCGCACTGCCGTACTAGGCAAGGTCGTAATGGAGGTGGTTTGACGTTGCCTTCCTCCGACCATAATGGGGATGAATGATGATGAAGACGACACAATAACACCCAGTCATCTCGGGGCAGGTGAAAATCCCTGACCCCACTGGTAATCGAACCCGGGACCCGTGCTTGGAAAGAGAGAACGTTACTGCGAGACCACAAGTGGCGGACTCATTTTCTATAGAATAGTATAATTTTAATGGAGAAATAAAAGAAACATCCAGTGGTTGCATTTTATCAGTGAAGCGAGGAGGTAGGTAAACTACGGAAACACTATTATCTCTGCAAATCTGAATAACATTGATGTTGCATATGTCTGTGTCACAGAGGTGTTACAGAACATGACCTAACCACAAATGATAAATATATTTGAGTGCGTAATAAAGCATGTACTCTTCTCTGTTCCAGCAAGTTGATGGATTTACAAGTGATAACAAAAAAGGTGGCCATATTTGGGAACCTTAGCTTAATAAACATAGACTTGGAACAAAACTCAACAAATTGTAATGAATATGTTTTTGAGGCTGCAGCAGAAATTAGTCTTACTGTCTCCAGCAAATATTGCAAATGTGAAGGTGACAGGAATGGCTATAGCAAGGTCCCAAGTTGATGACTTCCCTGTATCATCAGTTTTGGATGGTATCAATTTTTCACCCTAAAGCAATCACGAAATTAAGGATTCAGTTATTATCCTAAGTTTATAGCACATCAATAAAATTATAGGTATATCAATCAAATTTATGTTCTCTTCTGATGAATATTGTAGATGTGTTCTCCACATGTGACATCACAAATTTGTCATGCCTCCTTCCATTTTTAATCTTTTAAAAAAAGGAGAGCATTGTACAACATTGCTACCACACTTTGTAAAATACTTCCAAACTTTGGTGGTACCATGCTGCAATGCAATTGATGTATCATCTAACAGGTCATGTCACACAGATACAGGTACATTATTGTCTCCACTGTGTTACCAATTCTTACATCATGCTTGCTGCTGGTTTCTAATTGTAGGCACTCTTATTAAAATAGCATTGATTGCTTTTACCCATTCCTGTATAATCCCATATTTCAAAGTAAGGAAAAATTTCACCAGTAAATATGACTTGTTAAAAACAACCAAAAATTTTAGCACTGCTGCTCTGGCAAATTGACATACTGTTTTTTTTACCCAATCTTTTGCAAAAAGTGAAAAGAACCTGTTATAACCAAGAGCAGTCAACTACCGAGGAATACCAGTATTGGTTTTAACTGGTCAGTCTTTCCCATTCCTGCCACAAAGAGCAGCTACATACAAAAAATATTGAATGTGTACTAACCTTAATTGTGTGCTCTCTTACTTCAGCTAACTTTTTGGCTTAGGTGGCTTTACCAGTTTTGGTTTTAAAGTAGTGGACCACATCAGATTAGTGTCTAAAATAGTGCCTTTTTGTAACTTTGATGATCTGTACGACTTGTACAATGAGATTTTTGAACTAATATTCAGATGTTCCATAAGTTTACTGCTCACATCTCAATGCAGCCTCTAGTGGTACCAACATTTCGTACAGCTTCCCAACTAGCATTTGCACTTAGAGAAGCTGTTCAAGCAGAATTTGCATGGCTTCAGGATCTAAGTTTCAATTCCCCAGTTTCAGTGCTTCAATGAGCAATGCCTATGGTTGGCTTTAATAAATGTAATGGGTTTATGCATTTATAGTGATTTTAAGTCCACTATAAATGCCCAGTCCAACAATGATCTCTATCCTACACCTTTCTTAGACAATTTGTTAACTAAACTGACCAGGGGAAACTATTTTTCAAAAATAGATCTAAAAAAAGCAAATCTACACCATTGGCACATTGGGTGAGCTGCTAGTCTGAAATATGCTGTTTGGCTTGTACAACTGCTTACCTTTCGGGGTTTCTAGTGCACTTGCCATTTTCCAAAAGTATTTGAAATGATTGATTCGAGGTATTTTACACTGTGTTAGTAAAGGTAGAGGATATCATTGTTATAGGGTTGACACAAGCAGAACACCACAGGAACCCTGAATATCTCCAGGAAAATGGCTTAGGCTGTCAGTTGTGAAAGTGCAGTACATACATACAATAATCCTTGTTCCATAGATCATGAATATGACATTTCTTAATGATGTGGAATGCATCACTTTAAAATAAGTTTTCTATACACCAAATAATTATTTTTTTTACAGTTACTATTTCATATCTAATAATTCACGTATTGAGTAGAAGGAGTTGCATCTTTTCCCACTTTCTCTGTGTGTATGGTTCCATTTTACTACATTTGTCCACATTCGTTTCTTTTAATGTTTGTCAGGGCGCTGATGACATTGATGTTGAGCGCCTGTAAGCCCCAAAACAAACATACACACACACACACACACACACACACACACACACACACACACACACACACACACACACACACACACACACACATGCGCGCATACATATATATTCAGAAATTCTTTTAATTTGTTTTTAAATGCTGATTGGTTATCTGTCAGACTTTTAATACTGTTTGGCAAATGACCAAAGATTTTTTTCAGAATAGTGAAGATCATCCTTTCTTCTAATGATGTAGCTATGCACTTCACTGTTATTTTTGAGTGGGGATGGGTTATTAATGAAAGATTTCATAAGTGAATATATGTATTGCGAAGGTGCTGTGAATATCCCGAGTTCCTTAAATAAATGTCTGCAAGGTGATTTCGGGTGGGTTTCATTGCCCTCATTGTCAAATGTCTGGGGCACATTCTTAGTCACAAGGGTATCACACCACCATGCCAGCACATTGATGCTATCATTAATATGCTGACCCCTACTAACCTTAAGCAGTTGCAGCCATTCCTGGGTAAAATCTCATACTGTGCCCAGTTTATTCCACAACTGGCCCAAATTGTGCAACCCCTAAATCAGCTAAGCAAGAAAGACATCAATTTGTGTGGCTGGCCACTAGTAAACAACATTTTCAGCATCTTAAGGTCAGTTTCAAGATGGCGCCATGTCTGATACCGTATTCATATTTACGTTCACAGTGGATGTGTCAAAATACAATATTGTGGCAGTTTTGTCCATAAGTTTTTAGGTGGTTCTGAAAGGCCAGTCACCTTCATCTTCAAACTATTGATTGCAGCACAGCTCATCTAGTCACAGATTGAGAAGGAGACTTAAGTGATAATTTAGGGGACAAGAAATGCCATATGTATTTGTATGACGACAAATTCCAGCTGATGACTAACAACAATCCCTTGATTTCATTAGTCTGGCATTCCTCCAGTCTCCCAGAAAAGATGGCACAGTATCTACAGTGCTGGGCATTGTTTTTAAGTGTCTATCACCTTGAAATCCACTATTGCCCCACTGCTCAACATGCTGCTGCGTATGCTCTGTCTTGCTCATGGTCCCAGTGTGGACAGTAACTGCCAGGATAAAGTTTGTTTCGCCCTGGACCAACACAATGGCGGATACTTATGGGGGGCGCGTGCCCCCCTTGCGGGGCCACCCGCATTGCCAGCTGTGCCACCCCTAACTGACAGCCCGCATGCTATTCGTTTGTTTCTGTCATCAGTCAACTCGAATGAATTGAGTTATTGAGTAGTTGTACTTTCCTATGTAGCACATGCATCCATGTCATCGTGTTTTATACGTTTCTATCTGGGACATAGATAGCTAACACATACCTAACAGAAAATTCACTGTTTTAAATCATAAGATGGTATTGTCTTGTATATGTGCATAATCAGTTTAAATAAAACTTTCTTAAACTTTGCATGTGACTGATTATTTTGTATTATGGTAAAAATAAAGGTAACTCAAGATATCTTCAGTGCCCTCTCCATGAGGTTTTTCTGTACCCATCACTGGACCAACATCTACAATAAACTCTGGATGAATCCGTAAGGATTATATGTGAGGTAGCTGTGGTGTTGTCATGCAATCAGGTCCTGCAGGAAGTTTTGTGAGTGGTGCAGAAGGGGTAGCCAGAGCATGCTTCCATCCAGACCAAACTGGTCTGTCACAATCATTTCACGCTGTGTTGCTGACTCAAGGCCACAAAGGACATCTTACCTGCCAGATCATCATTCCACTACTGTTCCACGTATGCATCCTCCAATTCTTTTGTGCTTCACATGAGGGGATGAGGCTCATGAAGATATAGACCCAGAGGCACATCTAATGGCATGGCTTT
The DNA here is from genome assembly GCF_023864345.2 of Schistocerca serialis cubense. Taxonomy (NCBI): domain Eukaryota; kingdom Metazoa; phylum Arthropoda; class Insecta; order Orthoptera; family Acrididae; genus Schistocerca; species Schistocerca serialis. The sequence continues at coordinate 427,332,550 of NC_064644.1, read as the reverse complement.
CATGCTGACATTGAATGTGTGTGCCACTTCTGTGCAGCCCCCTCCGTCAATCAAGTAGCCCATGTGCAATGTTTCTCTTCATGGCCCTGTGCTGACTAACCTTGGCAGAGGATTCACATTGATTTTTCCAGGCTGTGTTTGGAAGTTGTGTGGGTGCTGCTGCTTGACACCTTCTCAAACTTCCATTATGTGGTATGGATGCTGTACACTATAATCCCTGCTACCAATGCACAGAATAGGTTCAGGAAAAACAGCTCTATATCACTTGGAACAGGTTTTATCTGCAATGGATAATGAGGGCTTATGTGGAACATTTTTAGATCTATGTAAGGCATTTGACCTCATCAACCATGATATTTTGCTAGAAAACCTGCACTGCAATGGAGTCAGTGGAAAAGCATATAGCTGGTTTCAATCGTAGCTGTGCAACAGATATCAATAGTGCTGAAATAATGCATAATGGCACAAAATATTACTCAACATATCAGAAAGTCAACTGTGGTGTACCCCAGGCTTCTGTTCTAGGCCCTCTGCTCTTCTTAGTTTCTATTAATGATTTTCAAAACCATCTGACAAGAGCAGAATCAGTACTTTTTGCAGACAATATGAGCCTTTTTATCAAGGGAATTAGTGAAGCTGACCTGCAAGAAAAAATAACTGTGTTAAATCGTCAAATTTAACACATATTTCGGACAACACAACAACACATATAAGTCACTGAGTAAGTTGACCTGTGTACAAGTCGGCATTCGATTAAACACTGAGTCTCAGTCTAGTGGCCGCTGCTTGGCTGGCCACTTAGGTGGTGCAGCTGCTGCATGGCTGGCAGAAAGCCCCGCACGTAGAGGACGTGCGTAATTGCGCGGCGGCACTTTGAATAATCGGCGAGTCACAACACTTTTCCCCCCTTTGAAATTATTGCACTGGTCTTGATGGAGGTGTCCTGGAGATGGCTAACGTCCATAGGCGTTGTTTGACTCACCGTAAAGTCTCGAGGAGGAGGCTTCCCGTACGGACGGAAGTGTCCCCGAAGATAACGAGTCGAGATGACAGGAGACGTAGGGGTCGAATCTGCTGGGGCCCCATGCACCAATCCGCCCGTTGCGGCAAGTCCACTTGATATGACAGGAGACATGGGCGATGTGTCGGTGTCCGTTGGAGGAGGAGGCGAGTAGATGTACTCTGACAGAGGATGGTCCTCTGGTTCTTGCATGGGCACGTCTCCTGGTGGCGTCCGTTCTGGTGCTGGCATCACGATGACGGTGAGAGGGCTGCGTTGTGAGTATTGAGAGATGCCAAGATCCCGAGCATCAGGTAGAGCCAAAGGTGGTGTGGCGGCATTTGGAACAGGCGTTGCTGGCATCCGAGGCTGAAGCTGGTCCGAATGACGCACTGCAACACCCATGTCCATCTGGATTTCATACAGGCATCTGCCACGGTGTCTTAAGATGCGGCCCGGGCTCCATTTTGGCCGCCTGCCATATCCCCGTACCCAGACGAGGTCGTCGGCGGTGAACCGGCCAAGTGAAGGCACCCGCGGCCGTGAGGTGGGAGGCCGCAGAAGATGAAGTAGCGTGCGGGGCTGTCGGCCACGTAAGAGCTCAGCCGGGCTGTGATCGCCCATGGGTGTGAAACGGTAAGACGCCAGGAACTGGAGAAGCGCATCATCAGCAGCAGAAGAAGTCAGAAGTTTCCGCATCTGAGCCTTAAATGTGCGGACCAGTCGTTCAGCCTCACCGTTGGATTGTGGATGGAACGGCGGGGCCGTGACATGTGTAACACCGTGACGAGCACAAAAATCCGCAAAGTCGGGAGAGGAAAATTGCGGACCATTATCAGTAACAAGAGTAGAAGGGAGGCCTTCCGAGAAAAAATGCGGGCGAGAGCACTGGTGGTTGCCGCGGTGGTAGGTGACGTGCAACGGACAATGAAAGGAAAGTTAGAGTAGGCGTCAATTACGAGGAGCCAATAAGTACCCAAAAAGGGTCCCGCAAAGTCAGCATGAATGCGCTCCCAGGGCTTCTCAGGCGAAGGCCACGGTGACAAAGATGGCTTCGGGGCAGCGGCCTGTGACGCACAAGGGCCGCAGGCAGCGACCATGTGTGCCATTTCAGAGTCGATGCCAGGCCAGTACACATGACGGCGCGCCAGAGATTTTGTGCGAGACACACCCCAGTGCCCCTGGTGAAGGAGGCGCAAGACTGAAGCACACAAAAACGCAGGTACCACAACACGCGGCGAAGCATTGTCAGTGGAGAGGAGGATAACACCATCCCTAGCCGTGAGGCGGTAGCGCAAAGTGTAGTAGTTCTGCAACGGATCAGAAGTCTTAGCGGACGGGCGATCTGGCCAACCCTTCTGAATACAGCGTAAAACCCGGGAGAGGGTAGGGTCAGAACCCATAGCAGCCGCCAGCCTGTCCCCAGTGATGGGGAACCCGTCCACAACCCGCTGCTCGGCGACATCCAGGTGGAAACACAAAAGTTCGTCCCTATCGAATGCCTGATCAGGACCCATGGGAAGGCGAGACAGAGCATCAGCATTTGCATGTTGAGCCGTTGGCCGGAAATGAATCTCATAATTGAAACGGGGCAAGTAAAGAGCCCAACGCTGGAGGCGGTGTGCAGCCTTGTCGGGAAGTGACGTTGATGGATGAAACAAGGAAACAAGTGGTTTGTGATCCGTAACAAGATGAAATTTTGAGCCATAGAGAAAAACACCAACCTTATGAAGAGCATAAATGATGGCCAAAGCTTCTTTCTCAATTTGAGAATACTTCTGTTGGGCATCCGTGAGCGTTTTGGAGGCATAAGCGATGGGTTGTTCCGAACCGTCAGAAAAATGGTGCGCAAGGACTGCACCGACTCCGTATTGAGAGGCGTCTGTGGCAAGAACAAGATGTTGGCCAGGCCGATAAGTAGCCAGGCACGGGGCCTGTTTCAGCATAGTCTTTAATTTCCGGAAAGCCGCGTCACATGACGCGGACCAGTGAAAAGGCACGTTTTTATGCAACAGGCGATGCAACGGCTGAGCCACCGACGCCGCAGACGGTAAAAACTTGTGATAGTATGATATTTTCCCCAAGAAGGCCTGCAGTTCCTTAACAGATGTAGGGCGAGGAAGGGCATCGATTGCTGCAACAGTGTGTTGAAGTGGACGAATACCATCCCAAGAGAGTTGAAACCCCAAGTACGTGATAGATGCCTGAAAAAATTGTGATTTCTGAAGATTACACTTAAGACCGGCAGTCTGTAAGACATTAAAAAGTGTGTGGAGATTTTGAAGATGTTCTTCAGTGGAGCCAGTGACAACTATGTCGTCCATGTAATTGATACACCCCGGGACAGGGAGCAATAATTGTTCCAAGAATCGCTGAAAAAGAGCTGGGGCGCTAGCAACCCCGAATGGCAAGCGTTGGTATTGATAGAGGCCGAAAGGCGTGTTAAGGACCAGAAACTGCCGGGAAGCATCGTCGAGAGGAAGTTGATGATAAGCTTCCGACAGGTCAATTTTAGAAAAATACTGTCCTCCAGCGAGTTTAGTGAACAGTTCTACAGGACGGGGCATAGGGTAAGTGTCGATGAGGCATTGAGCATTTACAGTGGCTTTGAAATCGCCACAGAGACGAATATCACCATTGGACTTAGCAACTACAACGACAGGAGAGGACCACTCACTGGAAGTGACAGGAAGCAAGACCCCTGAAGCAGTGAGACGATCCAACTTCCGTTTTACCCGATCACGAAGGGCCACAGGAATGGGCCGAGCCCGAAAAAACTTAGGCCGAGCAGTGGGTTTGAGCGTGATATGAGCTTCAAAGTCGTTTGCACGGCCTAACCCAGGAGAAAAAAGGGACGAAAATGTCGGCGACAAGGAATCCAGTTGAGCATAAGGAATAGCGTCAGAGACAATATTGACAGAGTCATCTATGGAGAACCCAAAAACGCGAAAGGCATCGAAACCAAAAAGATTTTCTGCGTTGCTCTGGTCGACCAAAAATATGGGAACAGTGCGAACGACGGATTTGTAAGATGCCTCAGCATTAAACTGTCCCAAGAGAGAAATCTTCTGTTTATTGTACGTCCGTAATTGCCGAGTGACAGGAGACAGAGGAGTGGAGAACCCAGCTGAAGATACGTCTGAGAATTAATTATAGTGGCAGCAGAACCGGTATCCACTTGCATGCGAACATCTCGACCAAGGATTTGGACAGTGAGGAATAACTTCCCTGAAAGGGAAGAAGTGCAATTGACAGACAACACAGAATCAGAATCAGCGTCATGTTCATGAACATCGTGCATGCGGTCCCCAACATTGGGGACAATCCTCGCGTGAATGAAGGAGGTTGCCGGGGATTTTGCTGCTGTTTCTTAGTGGGTTGTTTACGGCTAGGCCGAGGCTGCGCGTGGGAGCATACTGCAGCCACGTCGGCCGGCGGGGACGCGCCGCACGCATCGTCAACAGCGCACAGAGGTTGTATTTCTCCGACGTTACCCCACGCTTCTATTTGCGCCCTGGCGGCGCGAGAAATTTCAAAAGACTGCGCAATGGAGAGAACTTCATCGAGAGTCGAATTCGCCAAGTGAAGGGCACGTTGCCAAACTTCTTTGTCGGGCGCCGACCGGATAATAGCATCCCGTACCATGGAATCGGCATAGGATTCTTTGTGAACGTCAGTAACAAATTGACACTTTCGACTGAGGCCGTGAAGTTCAGCAGCCCAAGCGCGATAGGACTGATTAGGTTGTTTTTGACAACGATAAAAGGCAACACGAGAGGCTACCACATGCGTTTGCTTTTGAAAATAGACAGACAGAAGGGAGCACATTTCAGCAAAGGACAAAGACGCAGGATCCTTCAAAGGAGCCCATTGCGACAACAACCGATACATTTGAGGTGAAATCCAGGAAAGGAACAGAGACTTACATGGTTGTTTGTCCGTGACATGAAATGCCAAGAAATGCTGTCGAAGACGTTTTTCATAATCAGACCAGTCTTCTGCCGTCTCGTCGTAAGGTGGAAAAGGAGGTACAGCCAATGACGAGAAACGCCCCGCATTTGACGCCGCGACGAAATCGCGAATCGCCGCTGTTATAAGCGTTTGCTGTTCAAGGAGATTTTGCAAGAGCTGCTCGATAGTAGACATGGAACCCTGTGAGTCAACGGTGAAAAGGAAAAATCCCATCCTCGTCGCCAATTGTTAAATCGTCAAATTTAACACATATTTCGGACAACGCAACAACACATATAAGTCACTGAGTAAGTTGACCTGTGTACAAGTCAGCATTCGATTAAACACTGAGTCTCAGTCTAGCGGCCGCTGCTCGGCTGGCTGCTTAGGTGGCGCAGCTGCTGCATGGCTGGCAGACAGCGCCGCACGTAGAGGACGTGCGTAATTGCGCGGCGGCACTTTGAATAATCGGCGAGTCACAACAAACTGCAACAACGGATGAGGCAGCGGAATGGTTCAAGGACAATTACAAATGACAAAAAACCACTTTGATGCATTTTAGGCACGTAAATAAAAAATAACTTATGAGTAGAGGTTGGGAAATGTCTAATAGAACAAATTTCTTTTACAAAACTTTTAGGTGTATGGCTGGACAATAACTTAAGATGGGAAAAACATGTTGAACTGTTGAATAAAAAACTTAGTAAATAATGTTATATTTTAAGAAAACTTAAAGAAAACTGCAATTTTGAAACAGTACCATGTGCCTAATAGTCTTACAAACATAGTCATCTAAGATATGGCATTATATTGTGGGGGATACAGGTTCCACAAAAAGTTGTTTTAAGCTCCAAAGGAGAGTTATTCGTATTCTGAAGGGTTTTACCTACAGAGATCCATGTAGAGGACTCTTCAAGGAGTTGAAAATTCTGACACTTCCTCACTTATTCATTTGTGAATCAGTATGTTTCCTCAAATCAACTCAAGAATTCTCTTCTCTAAACATTGAAGTTCACAACTATCAAGCCAGCAACAGACTTGATTTCCTTAGAAACACACATTGAAAAGTGCTGTATCAAAATAGTGTGATGTATCTACCCAAAATAATGTTCAGTGCCTTAAAAAAAAAAAAAATGTACAAAACTTACAAATATTTAAAAAAGAATTAAAGAGGCTACTATTAGGTCAAAGTTTCTGAATGTTGATGAATTTCTTTGCTATCTACATGACAACTAGAATCACATCCCATAGTAGTAGCTGTATTGACCAAGTAGCCACTAACATAGAATGTGTTGGAAACTTTGCATTTATAATTACAGCATTGTTGTCTGAGAACCATAGGTGTACAAAGTTACCACCTAGGGATGCCTTAGTCAAAAGTGTAGTAAGAGAAAGCAGAAACTTTTCAGAAAACAATATTCTAAATTTTCTATCACACGAGTAAAGAAAACTGGCAGACAGTCTTCCAATCACAAACAGTAGATGATAAGTATGAAACCTTCTTAAGTGTTTTCTCCTATTACTTCATCTAACATTTTCCTTTAAAATCAAAAGAAGTTGTTCCTGGTTATTCCAGAGAGTGGACCACTTCAAGAAAGAAGGAGCTTTTTTACTGAGCAAAACAACTTTTGGCAGGAGTGTTCAGTTCAAAAATAGATCATTGCTTATAAAAAGATGTTCAGAAATGTTGTCAAGGCAGCCAAAAACTTCATTATGACATACTTCACAAAAATTCAACTAACAAAAGTAAGTATATGTGGCAGATATTTAACACTAATACAGGTAGGACTAAAAATGTTACAAACAGCAGTAACCTAGAAATAAATGGAAGATTGATCGCCAACGAAAAAGGAATGGCTCATGAATTTAACTTCTTCTTCACAAATTGGCTGAAAGCCTTATTAGTCATTTAAAGAATAGCCCTATGCCAGCCCCTCTTTTGAGCAACCCTATTGCTTCACTATTCTTATCATCAACCTCAGAAGCAGAAATCGAAAATACAGTGGACCTAAAAATAAGGAAGGTTCCTTCTGCTAGACAAGATAAAATTCCTTTTTTCCCTGTTCACAGTGTGGCTGAACTGCCAGCTGTACTTCGTTTTACTTACTTTGGTTGTTGACTGGTTGGTGTGAGACATTCGTTATGACTGTTACCATGATTGTCGAAAACTATTTCTTAGTGTTTTGATTTAAATGGTGTTTTCTGTGTTATAACACTCGCCATACTGGTGACGTCCGATTCGACAATGTGGCCGTTTACTTCGACATCACCACATCGCTCACCTTCCGGTTCGAATCCTGCCTCGGGCATGGATATGTGTGATGTCCTTAGGTTAGTCAGGTTTAAGTAGTTCTAAGTTCTAGGGGACTGATGACCTCAGATGTTAGGTCCCATAGTGCTCAGAGCCATTTGAACCATTTTTTTTACAACATGATACTAATGGTGCCTCTACACTGCCTTTCCACGGTTTCCTACGCACAACGCCGCCAACAACTGGGATAAAATTAGAAGATAAGTACAACGCCGTGGAGTTTTCTCCGTCATCAACAACGCCGTTGTGGACTCTTTTCAACATCGTCAGTGATGTCAACTGCTATGAAATCTTTTGCTACGTTCGTCTGTAACAAACTGATCATGAGTGCTGTGCCTAAATTTGTGACTCACAGTGCATCGTATGTACAACCTCCTGTGACATGTAGTGTGCAACAGTGCCCCAACACTATGAACCTCACAGACTTTTCGAGCCCACAGACCACTTGGAGCTCCCCATATATTGCTGATAAATCGGTTTTGGACACCTTCTCTCCCCACCCACTACAAGACTCACTACAAAAACAGATGGGTACAAATTTCAGTGACAACAATTACTTGTTGGACGGTCATCCCGCCCCGACTGTTTCCGCAGCCCCGGCTGCGCCTCCCGCGCCAGCCGTGTTTAAACCAGCCGCCGCGAACGCCGCGAGTGACAGCTTCGTAAACACTCCGCCACTTCCGTCCGCAGTGCTATCAAATCTGTTACATCCACAACACAAGAGTGAGAAAATTCCTAAATTACCAAGGTTCACGACGGACAATCCACATACGTGGTTTATTTTGGCAGAGACTATATTCACCGCCCTAAACATTAATTCAGACAGTGCTAAATTTATTGCACTTATTAATGCCCTAGAGGACCACGCTGAGTGGGTACAGGACTTAGTGCTGTCGGACGCCCCCGCAAATCATTACGCACTGGCAAAACAACAGATCTGCAAACGTCTAGCTAAGACTACGCAAGAGTCTGTTTTATACATACTGCAAGATGTACATCTCAAAGATTCGACTCCTTTACAACTGTGGCGACGTATCAGAGCAGTCTCCGATAGCAAAACTATGCCAGATGAAGCTTTACTTTCTTTCTGGGTTGCAAAGCTGCCGCAAGCTATCCAACTGCAGCTCCTATCACACGATCAGGAACCTCTACAAGCGAAATTATTGCTGGCCGACGCCGCATACAAGATAATCAACAGAAGAAAGTTATCTACGTGTGCCCCCCTCGATATTATGCCTCCCCCGCGTGGCAGAGGCCGATATTTCCAAAACAGCAGACAGAGTACACTGGCTGACCACCAGATTCCACACTGTCCTTCACCATCCCATACCGCAGCTTCTAGTGACGTCCTTCACCCGGTAACAACACATGATCAGCAAGTTTATCCTCTCTGCTGGTATCACTCCGTTTACGGTAATACAGCCAGGAATTGCCGCTCACCCTGTGCAATGCGCCCAAACACACACGGCGGGCCGCTATAGGCACACCCGTCCGCTCTGTGACATCAACAGATCACAGGCTAGTACTTCCGAATTATTCTCTCGGACGTTTGTATATCCAGGATATAGCTTCTCAGAAATGGGTTTTGGTGGACACTGGTGCCGATGTGAGCGTCATTCCACGTTCAATGGTCACTTCTACAATCACGCATTCGCCTCACCAAATCAGAGCAGCCAACAATTCCTCATTAAAGGTTTATGGTGTAACGCAACTTCGCATTTACTTCTATGATACACATAATTATGAATGGACATTTTCGGTAGTAGAAATCGACGAGCCAGTGTTAGGATTGGACTTCTTAACTGCTCATAACTTTTCTTTGGACTTAATTACACCTGCCCTCTGCTCAGTGGATTTTAAACAAAAATTTTCCCCATCCACGCCGACAGAATGTAGCTCGAATGCGTCCTGTCAACAAGACAAAGAGACAGTTTCTATTCTATCTGAGGAGGTCAAAGCTGCCGTAGTGAACTTAGTTACGCAATGCCTTGAAATCGACCAACTGTCCGAAGACAATGCAAAGCTACTTCAACGTTGTGATGTCCTGACTGATGAATTGCGCGGGTTAAGAGAGGAGATCAAGATTAAAAGTATTAACACGCACGAAACTACACGGGACCTGCACACCGCACCGCTGTTTGTACACAGCCACAGCAGCGCCTGCCACGACCTGGACAGCGAACACGGCAACCCGCCCAGCAACCCCCCACCCTGCACTTCACCGTCCGCCTTTCATCAAAACAGAGGCGACAGCTGTTACAGGTGACGCCGTGCATGCGCGCGCAACGATTCATTCTTGTAGTATAACACCATAGTCAGTGGAACCCCGCCGGCTGTCGCACAGCGCAGCTCCGCGGACAACACTGCAGCTTTCACTGAACTACCGTTCAATGATAACGTATTTCAGGTTAGTTCCCTTTCATACTTACCGCGCACCGACGATAACGTCGCTCCTTCCTGCGTCCCTCCACGTATTTCGGCCACACCTATTCACAAAATCAAGGCCATTACTACGGGCGTCTGTCACAGGCTTGCCGGCCGCGGTGGTCTAGCGGTTCTAGGCGCTCAGTCCGGAACCGCGCGACTGCTACGGTCGCAGGTTCGAATCCTGCCTCGGGCATGGATGTGTGTGATGTCCTTAGGTTAGTTAGGTTTAAGTAGTTCAAAGTTCTAGGGGACTGATGACCTCAGATGTTAAGTCCCATAGTGCTCAGAGCCATTTGAACCATTTTGTCACAGGCTTAACACAACTGAGGGACCGCCTGTCCGTTCACGCCCCGACGCCTTAATGCAAAAAAAAACTTACCGCGGCCAAAGAATGTATTAATGAACTTTTACACATGGGTATAGTCCGCCCCTCGGACAGTGCGTGGTCTTCCCCAATACATGTCGCTCCCAAAAAGGACAATTCCTTTCGACTCTGTGGAGACTATAGGCGTTAGAACACCAGAACAATACTTGATAACTACCCTGTTCCACACCTCCACGATTTTTCACAATCCATGTTCGGTGCCAATTTTTTCTCTGTGTTAGACTGCAAAAAGGCATATCATCAGATTCCGATGCAACCAGAAGATATCCCCAAAACCGCTATCATCACCCCATTTGGACTATATGAATATTTGTTTTTGCCTTATGGATTGAAGAATGCCGCCCAGACCTGGCAAAGATTCATTGACACCATTCTACGTGGCCTTAATTTTTGCTATGCCTACGTAGACGACATTATTATTTTCTCCACAACTGTTGAGGAACACAAACAACACCTCCAACAGGTTTTTGATAGATTGGCATGACACGGAGTTGAGATTAATCATGACAAATCCCAGCTGGAGAAGCCAGAGGTTATTTTCCTGGGACATTTGGTCAATAATGAGGGCATTCATCCCACCTCAGATAGAGTACAACAAATACTTGACCTTCCCCTCCCTCAAACCTATAAAGAGTTACGTAGATACCTCAGAATGGTAATTTTTTTAGACTCCACATTCCACATGCGGCATCTCTTCAAGCCCCTCTCACTGAGGCCTTAAAGGGAAAGAATACCACAAGTGACAGACACTTACAATGGGACCAGACCATGCAGCGAGCCTTCGACTTGCTTAAGTACACCTTGGTGAATGCTATTACCCTGTCTCACCCTGACGCCTCCCTGACAATAACCACAGATGCTAGCGATAATGCCATTAACGCAGTTTTGCAACAGACCCTATCAATATGTACTACACCCATGCATTTCTTTTCAAAAAAGCTCACCGAAACACAAAGAAAGTGGTCCGCATTTGATTGTGAACTTTACGCCATTTATGAGGCCGTAAAGTACTTTTGTACAGATATTGAAGCCCGACTTGTGACAGTTTACACAGATCACAAGCCCCTTGTCGAGGCTGTTCGCAAACCAGCATTAGATGTACTAACCAGAAGGTTTTGCCATATGGATTTGGTATTACAATATGTTTCAGACTTTCAATATATCAGGGGTAATGACAATGTTGCAGCAGACTACCTGTCACGCCTGTCCTCCCTGAAGACAGCTATTGATCCTCACCGCTTACACGAGCTCCAGCTATCCGACCCAGAAATACAGCACCTTCTCTCTGACTCTGATACGCCCTTACAAATTGCTATATTTCCCTTCCCTAATGATGATTGCTCTTGTCCTATAGTCCCTAAAGCTCTTAGGAAAGACGTTTTCGACACAATCCACAATCTCGCTCACCCGAGCATTCGTGCGACTATGTGCTTCATTACAGAGAGATACGTTTGGCCTAATGTAAAAGAGATTGTAATCGGTGGGCGAGAGCATGCATACCTTGCCAGAGAGCCAAAATACACAAACATACTAAGCCCCCATTAGGCAAATTTACTGTGCCCTCAGGTAGATTCCGTCATGTCCATTTGGACATCGTTGGTCCGTTACCGATATCTAACAACTTCCGTTACTTACTGACCATGATAGATCATACCACACATTGGGCTGAGGCTATCCCCATCACGGACATTACGGCTGACACTGTAGCTAATGCTTTTGTCCACCATTGGCTTTCTCGTTTTGGTTGCCCTTCTTCACTTATCACAGACCAGGGAAGACAGTTTGAATCTAATCTGTTTAATCGCCTCTGTCAACTGTGTGGTATCAACAAATTCAGAACTACATCCTATCACCTGCAATCTAACAGCCTAATAGAATGATGGCACCGTACCCTGAAGGTTGCTCTCATGTGTCATTCTTCCTCTTAGACTGAGGCACTCCCGTGGATCCTTTTAGGTTTGAGGACGGTTTTCAAAGAAGACCTTAGAGCGTCAGTTGCTGAGATGGTATATGGAGAAAACCTCGCACTTCCGGCGGATTTTCTTGATGATCCTCCTCTACTTCATGAGGATCAACTTCCCGAGTTGGTATGACAGGTTCGACAGCATATCACCAAGTTATGTTTTCCGCAACCTCGATCGCATGCTACCCCTCCAGTTTTCATTCACCCACACCTCAGTTCTTGTAACTATGTGATGCTTAGAGAAGATGCCGTGCGTCCACCCCTTGCTCCACCCTACACTGGCCCATACTGGGTCTTGTCACAATCTGAAAATGCTTATTTTAAGAATAAACCATCTGTCGTGTCCATTGAGCGCTTGAAACCAGCATGGATCCTTAACGACACCGACATACACGATAATGAATTTGTTTTGCAGGAAACTTCAGAGGCCTTTCCTCTTCCTTCTCCACAAGCTAATCAAACACTCTCTGCAAGTCAAGGCCCCCCTCTTCTATACTTCACACCTCTGAGTGCCAGCAGTAATGAACTAGTGTTTCAAGTGAACTTGAGTGACTATGATGTGGACTCTATAAAAATACAACTTGTGGACACTTTTCTTTTTTTATTTGAAATTCAAAACAATTCTGTGCCCTCTGACCAGAAAGACATTAAGCTATTACAGTGCTTCAATGTGGCTCCTGGTACTTCACTTCAAAAACTTCAGCTTATGTAGACTCCAATAATGTTTTATTTATAAGAGTAACCCCCCCCCCCCCCCCTTCTCCTTCGTCTTCCCCGAATCCTCCTACCCCCGGCCGCACCATATGGCCACCTCTCAGACTTCAAGATTATGTCATGCCTTAAATGTTTACCTTCCCTTTATCACTTACTCCTCATCACTCCTCCTATGCGCTCTGCGCTTCTCGATGGGGGGCTCTGTGGCAGAACTGCCAGAAAATATTAATATCTTTGCTTTTTTGTGCTTTGGTTGTTGACTGGTTGGTGTGAGACATTCGTTATGACTGTTACCATGATTGTCGAAAACTATTTCTTAGTGTTTTGATTTATCGTGTGCCAGTAAAACTATTATATAGTGAAAGTAAATGGTGTTTTCTGTGTTATAAGTATAACACTTGCCATGACAGATTTCACGTATAATAAGTAAGCCTCTATCACACATCATTAATTCTTCATTTTTGGAAGGTATGTTCCCTAAATTGCTTACCATAGCAAAAGTTATACCAATACACAAAAAAGACTCTAAACAAGATTCCAATAATTATCGACCAATAGTAGTCCTCTCTGCGTTTACTAAAATATTTGAGTATGCTGTGACTGACAGACTAAAATCATTTCTGAATAAGTATAGTATCCTTTCACCAGCTCAGTATGGATTCCAGGAGTGGAAAACAACAGCAGATGCTGTTCATAAATTTGTAGATACAACCCTCACTCTCGTAGATAAGAAATAGCCAGCTGCGGGGCTGTTCCTTGATCTTACAAAGGCTTTTGATATTGTAAACTACAGAATGTTGTTGTTGTTGTTGTGGTCTTCAGTCCTGAGACTGGTTTGATGCAGCTCTCCATGCTACTCTATCCTGTGCAAGCTTCTTCATCTCCCAGTACCTACTGCAACCTACATCCTTCTGAATCTGCTTAGTGTATTCATCTCTTGGTCTCCCTCTACGATTTTTACCCTCCATGCTGCCCTCCAATGCTAAATTTGTGATCCCTTGATGCCTCAAAACATGTCCTACCAACCGATCCCTTCTTCTAGTCAAGTTGTGCCACAAACTTCTCTTCTCCCCAATCCTATTCAACACCTCCTCATTAGTTATGTGATCTACCCACCTTATCTTCAGCATTCTTCTGTAGCACCACATTTTGAAAGCTTCTATTCTCTTCTTGTCCAAACTGGTTATTGTCCATGTTTCACTTCCATACATGGCTACACTCCATACAAATACTTTCAGAAACGACTTCCTGACACTTAAATCTATACTCGATGTTAACAAATTTCTCTTCTTCAGAAACGATTTCCTTGCCATTGCCAGTCTACATTTTATATCCTCTCTACTTCGACCATCATCAGTTATTTTACTCCCTAAATAGCAAAACTCCTTTACTACTTTAAGTGTCTCATTTCCTAATCTAATCCCCTCAGCATCACCCGATTTAATTTGACTACATTCCATTATCCTTGTTTTGCTTTTGTTGATGTTCATCTTATATCCTCCTTTCAAGACACTGTCCATTCCGTTCAACTGCTCTTCCAAGTCCTTTGCTGTCTCCGACAGAATTACAAAGTCATCGGCGAACCTCAAAGTTTTTACTTCTTTTCCATGAATTTTAATACCTACTCTGAATTTTTCTTTTGTTTCCTTTACTGCTTGCTCATTATACAGATTGAATAACATCGGGGAGAGGCTACAACCCTGTCTCACTCCTTTCCCAGCCACTGCTTCCCTTTCAAGCCCCTCGACTCTTATAACTGCCATCTGGTTTCTGTACAAATTGTAAATAGCCTTTCGCTCCCTGTATTTTACCCCTGCCACCTTCAGAATTTGAAATAGAGTATTCCAGTTAACGTTGTCAAAAGCTTTCTCTAAGTCTACAAATGCTAGGAACATAGGTTTGCCTTTTCTTAATCTTTCTTCTAAGATACGTCGTAAGCTTAGTATTGCCTCACATGTTGCAACATTTCTACGGAATCCAAACTGATCTTCCCCGAGGTTTGCTTCTACCGGTTTTTCCATTTGTCTGTAAAGAATTCGCATTAGTATTTTGCAGCTGTGACTTATTAAACTGATAGTTCGGTAATTTTCACATCTGTCAACACCTGCTTTCTTTGGGATTGGAATTATTATATTCTTCTTGAAGTCTGTGGGTATTTCGCCTGTCTCATACATCTTGCTCACCAGATGGTAGAGTTTTGTCATGACTGGCTCTCCCAAGGCCATCAGTAGTTCTAATGGAATGTTGTCTACTCCCAGGGCCTTGTTTCGACTCAGGTCTTTCAGTGCTCTGTCAAACTCTTCACGCAGTATCTTGTCTCCCATTTCATCTTCATCTACATCCTCTTCCATTTCCATAATATTGTCCTCAAGTCCATCGTCCTTGTATAAACCCTCTATATACTCCTTCCACCTTTCTGCCTTCCCTTCTTTGCTTAGAACTGGGTTGTCATCTGAGCTCTTGATATTCATACAAGTCGTTCTCTTCTCTCCAAAGGTCTTCTAAATTTTCCTGTAGGCAGTATCTATCTTACCCCTAGTGAGACAAGCCTCTACATCCTTACATTTGTCCTCTAGCCACCCCTGCTTAGCCATTTTGCACTTCCTGTTGATCTCATACTATTACAAAAACTATGTATCTATGGTATACAGGGCACTGCCTACAAGTGAAAGCTACCTACTAAACAGAAAACAGTATGTGCAGTTATGTGAGGTCAACCCTTCAGGAAAATCCACAGTTTCATGTTCTGATATGCAAACCGTAAAGCATGGTGTCCCTAAACGATCAGTTTTAGGCCTGACCCTAATTCTCCTGTTCATTAATTATCTTCTTCTTCACCTACCGACTTGCAATACCTTCCTTTCTGCCGACGACACCAATATTCTGATATCTGACTCAGATGATTGCATTGAAGCTGCAGTCAATCAATGTACATTTCTACTGGATTCATGGCTTACAGCTAATCGGCCAATTATTAATGCAAAAAAGACTGTAGGCCTAACATTTCATACAGTCCATAACAGAAATCCCACCACTCCAACTACTCAGATAGATGGAAATAATACTAAATTCCTTGAAATACCTATCTCTGATACTCTTAAGCTGGAAAAGGCACACTGACAGCTACCAAGCTAAGTAAAGTATGTTTTATGCTTATGTCAGTCAGAGAAGTGACGAGTACAAATATCCTAACATTATTGCACCATGCTCTTTTTCACTCAATCTTATCATACAGCCTCATATTCTGGGTTCACAGTTCTGAGTCCAATAAAATATTTAAGCTCCAAAAGAAAGCTGTCAGGATATTGTCATTTAAAAACTCATGTAAACAACTATTCTGAAAACTAGGTATTTCAGTTCCATGCCAGCACATATTGGAGATATTAAGTTTTAGCATGCTGAATGTAGGCAGCCTGAAACAGAATCTGGACTATCACCGGCACGACACTAGAGGGAAATACTTGCTGACACAGTTTCCCCATTCCACCGAATTATATGCTGACAGTGTAAAACGCATGGGGATTAAACTTTATAATCATCTACCACCAAACATAAGAAACATCAACAATCCTGCACATTTTAAAATAAGGCTTAAATGAATATTATTAAAATACTCTTTTTATAACTTACATGAATATTTTGAATGTGATTTTATGTAATGTCCCTAGTCATTAATGGTAGTAAAATTGAGAAAGTAACCAAATTTAAATATCTAGGATCTGTGATAAACTCGAAACGTGTGATGAGGAAATTAAGATTCGCTGTGGGATTGCCAAAGAAACATTCCGAAAGCTACCAAATGTGCCGATATTCACAGACATGCTGCTCCATCTGAGAATAAGGGTGGCACAATGCTATCTTATCCCCATCCTCCTCTATGAAGCGGAAACTTGGTCAATTAAAGCAGCTTCTGTAAAGGGATTAGAAGCAACAGAAATGTGGTTCTTGCACCAGTTACTAAAAATACCATGGATTGAGAAAGTGAGCAATGCTGAAGTGCTGCGTAGAGCTGGGGTGGATAGAGAAATAATGGGGCAAGTTAAAAGAAGGAAGATATCGTACCTGGGACACATTATGAGAGGAATGAAATATGAACTGCAATTAATTCTAGATGACAGAATAGAAGGAAAGTGCCCACCAGGTAGTAGGTAGCAATCACGGTCACTGAATGTCAAGACATGGACTGTCCTCAACAACTCTGATGAGCTGGTTCAAGAAGCAAGGGAACACCGCCTGTGGGCAGCTGACACACAAGTGTATGGCACCAAGAAGAAGAAGAAGAAGAAGAAGAAGAAGAAGAACGTACAAGGTGTACAACTTTACTTCCGCCGTTTTTTCCCCAATATTTGAGGCTTCAGCGAAACAAACTGGTTACACATGTATCATTCAATGTATTTTCCATTGCTGGCCATTATTCTCTCCCATCTTTTGGGCAGTGTATGAATCCTGTATCTAAAAAATTGTTCATCTTTCGAAGCGATCCACGAATCGATCCAATTTGTGACTTCTTCATGAGATCAGAAGTGTTGGTCAGCCAGCCCATGTGCCACTGATCTAAACAGGTGATAATCAGAGGGAGCAATGCTGGAGAATATGGCGTGTGGAGTAGGACTTCCCATTTTAATGTTTCCAAGTATGTTTTGACCTCTTTTGCAATGTGGGGTTGAGCATTGTCATGCTGCCAAATCACTTTATCGTGCCTCTCGCTGTATTGCAGCCATTTGCCTTTTAATGCTCTGCTCAAACACATTAATTGCATTCGATAACAAATACCCATGATTGTTTCACTTGGTTTTAACACCTCATAGTACACGACGCCAAGCTGGTGCCACCAAATGCAGACCATGATCTTGGAGCCGTGAATATTCGGTTTGGACGTCGACGTGGGAGCATGGCCGGGATGTTCCCATGATTTTTTGCATTTAGGGTTATCATAATGAACCCATATTTGTCTCTGGCCACATTGTGATGCAGAAATCCCTTCCGTTTTTGCCTCTGAAGCAACTTTTCACAAACACACAAATGCCGTTCAACGTCCCTTGGTTTCAGGTCACATAGGACCCAAATTCCTTCTTTCTGAATCATGCCCATAGCCTTTAGACATTTTGAAATGGCTTGCTGTGTCATTACCACTAATTGTGCCAATTCTTCTTGAGTTTGACATGAGTCTTCACTCAGCAACGTCTCCAATTCTGTACCTTCGAAAACATTCTCTCTTCCACCACTACACAGGTCTACGATGTTAAAATCACCATTCTTGAAGCATTGAAACCACTCATGACACATTGTTTCACTCAGTGTCCTTACCATATATACTTGAGAGCATTCAGTGAGACTCAGCTACTGTTTTCTCCATATTGAAACAAAACAGTAACACCTTGGAAAATGACGAGAATTAGGATCGTAAACTGACATTTTGAATCAAGAACAACTTTAGGATGCAGACACAAATTGACTAATGTTTGAATGAGGTTATGTTGACTGAGGTCCAAGCTAACTGCCTGACATCTGCGATCTGTTTCTTTTGACTGCTACTTGCTGTTGTCGCCACCTATCTGCAAACGTCGGAAGCAAAGTTGTACACCTTGTATATGCTCAATTATGTTTCTGTACTATAACTTATCTTCAAAGTGTAATTTTCAGTAACGCCTATCTGACTGTTAAAAATTGATCTACTTGTGTGTACTTATTATATTTATCTAGTATATCTTAACTATTGTATAAATTATGTAATGATTATCTGTACTTAATTTGATCTTAAATGTATCTGCAAATTTTAATTTTAATTAGGCCTTGTTGACCTAAATCTTGGACAACTTATGAGTATACTAATACTATTTCTTGTAATCTATAACTATCATACAATTGTGTAAGTCTAGGTGTATTTAATTTGGTGTTATACATTTTTTAAATGTTTAACTACTGTAATGACTTGTCCCATATGTAGTACTTTCTGTACACAAAATGATTCAGTGGATCAATAAAGTGTTCATCTTTTGATTTTTTGTATAAACTTTTGTTGTTTTCATCTTGCATGTAAAAAGAAAACAAAATATGTAAAGTGTAATCAAGACAACGTTAAAGTGTAATTAAGAAAATGTTGTTTCCTTTAATTGTTAAAAATATAAACGGTGCTCTCTCTCTCTTTCCATATGACAATTCCTATATCAAGTATATGATAAAATGGATGATAATAAATTGAACTGAATTGAATTTGTGCCCTCTCAATGATGTTTTCCATCAATGGACTGCCATGCTCGTTGTTGCATTTTCTAACACCACTATTCTCTCAGCTCAGTAATCATGATCATAACAAAAGGAAGATAATTAAGTTTAAAAATTTCTATCAGCATCATCTAATATACAGATTTATACTATGTTAAGTAGGAAAATGGAATTGTAGATAGACTGATCCTAAACTGATTGTAGCAGTAATTGGTACTGTAGTCAGTAAATATACTCATCTTGATTTAGTATAGAAATTGTTAGCTTGGCTCATACGTAATAAATGACACTGGTTAAAATAATGACATTCCAATTAAACATCTTCTTAAAGATACAGTTGTTTTATATATCCTCTTGTTGATGTAATACAAACATTAATATATATGGTGCAGCCTGTTTACCGTACACATTTCAAAATACAAAACTGCACATTATTTTAACTGGAAGCAAGACACAGACTTGGCTTCTCACATCTGTCCTCCTCCAACCCAATACAGAGACTTTCTTGAAGAAGTTGCAATACAGTAAATAAATATAACATGCCCTGTCAGTGCAAAGAGTTTATGAAGTAATCTTGCATCAATTCTGTGTCGACAGTCGTAAAGAAAATTTGTAATAAGCAATATACAATTATATTTTATGGAGAAAAACTATTATAATTCCTGGGCAAGAGTTTTAATAATGAAATTTCATGATTTGGATAGTGTTAAAAATACAATTATCTCCCAGTTAGTGACAAAAGGAACAAGTCCAATTTTCTTAGAATAATTATTGTTTTTAAAATCGACGTAAAAATAAAAGAGAATAAATATGAAAGGATAAATGAAATTTTTATATAATAATCAACAAACAAAATCATAATCTGGAAACCTCCTGCAACAAGAATAAGATATGCATTTTCAAAGAAGCTTCGTCAAAAATATGAAAGGTATCAAATGGTTCATTAAACAGACATGTAGTGTCAATTACTACTAGTTGGTTGACACAATGGTACAGATTCATTTCAATAATCTGTCTCCACCTCTACTTCGCTCACCCACCCCCTCCCCAACACATTCAGTACCATGCATTTATGACATAAGAGAATGTGTGTCCCTATGGAACATAAGTATTTACTGTAACAATAATTATCCCATGATTTTTAATTTTATGTCTGTCAGCATTAGTCTGAATTTTAACCAAAATTTGGTTTTGTATTAAAAATTTTCTAACATCTTGCAAACACCATAAAACCAAGTTTTACTACAGCTAATACAGACTGATGATTTCTGGCCACATAATCTTTTGCATACTTTCGAGGGGCATGAAAGGGAAGCAGTGGTTGGGAAGGGAGTAAGACAGGGTTGTAGCCTCTCCCCGATGTTGTTCAATCTGTATATTGAGCAAGCAGTAAAGGAAACAAAAGAAAAATTCGGAGTAGGTATTAAAATTCATGGAGAAGAAATAAAAACTTTGAGGTTCGCTGATGATATTGTAATTCTGTCAGAGACAGCAAAGGACTTGGAAGAGCAGTTGAATGGAATGGACAGTGTCTTGAAAGGAGGATATAAGATGAACATCAACAAAAGCAAAACAAGGATAATGGAATGTAGTCTAATTAAGTCGGGTGATGCTGAGGGAATTAGATTAGGAAATGAGGCACTTAAAGTAGTAAAGGAGTTTTGCTATTTGGGGAGCAAAATAACTGATGATGGTCGAAGTAGAGAGGATATAAAATGTAGGCTGGCAATGGCAAGGAAAGCGTTTCTGAAGAAGAGAAATTTGTTAACATCCAGTATTGATTTAAGTGTCAGGAAGTCATTTCTGAAAGTATTCGTATGGAGTGTAGCCATGTATGGAAGTGAAACATGGACGATAAATAGTTTGGATAAGAAGCTTTCGAAATGTGGTGCTACAGAAGAATGCTAAAGATTAGATGGGTAGATCACATAACTAATGAGGAAGTATTGAATAGGATTGGGGAGAAGAGAAGTTTGTGGCACAACTTGACCAGAAGAAGGGATCGGTTGGTAGGACATGTTCTGAGGCATCAAGGGATCACCAATTTAGTATTGGAGGGCAGCGTGGAGGGTAAAAATCGTAGAGGGAGACCAAGAGATGAATACACTAAGCAGATTCAGAAGGATGTAGGTTGCAGTAGGTACTGGGAGATGAAAAAGCTTGCACAGGATAGAGTGGTATGGAGAGCTGCATCAAACCAGTCTCAGGACTGAAGACCACAACAACAACAAACTTTCCTCTTAATTTTGAAAGTAACATAATGATATATTGAAGCAGATATCAATGTGACATTAAGGCAGACATCACTATAGTTTGTAGTTGAATAAAACACAATTATGTGAAATCAAATCATGACTTTCGTAGCTCAAACACATAAAATAAAACATTTTGTGACACCTAACAACATTGCAGATAATGATATTATTGTGTTTTTTTTTTCATTTTTGAATCAATGTTCATGCAGTTGGTGTACTATTGCATTTACAAAAGTAAGTACAAATAAATAGGAAATTACGTAATTGGAAATGAGTTCCTTTCTCAATAATGCTCTTTCTCTGTTTGACAACAAGTCCACAATGATTCAGATGTCAATTGATTCACAAATATTTACACAAAGCAAAATAATTCTCTTTATTTACTCATTGGTATTCTAACTACTACTTCTCAGTACACATTCTCACTGATGTCCTTTGTCATTTCCAACATGTCTTTTTTTACAGAAAATAGTGCAAAACATGATTATAATACCAGAACCAAAAAAAATCTGAATAAGGACTATAAAAGTTTAACATTACTGCAAAAAGGAGTCAAATACATGGGGAATCATGTATTCAATAACTTACCAGAGGATATCAAAGGACTTGTAAGTGATAAAGGTTGGTTTCAGAGTGAATTAAAGAACTTCCTGTTGGCCAACACCTTCTATTCCATCGATGAATATCTTCACAAGGATTATAGCTCATAACTCTGTCTGTATTAGAATTGTACAATATCTGTGTATCTGAATAAAAAAGTATCTAAAAAAACCAAGGGATCCATAGAAAACAATAAATGTAATGTAATAGTATAGACAAATTTCTAAGCCAAAATGCTTAATACCTCCTGAGTATGCTTAAATCTTTGTATGTCTACAGTGTAATTTAAAAACTGAAATGTAGGTATATCTGTATGTATAACTGTATATTCATTCAGAAGTCAAGTATGATAACTCATACATAAAATTATGCGTTAGCTAATCTGTTCCTGTTATTTGCATGATAAGATCAATGTACTTGTGCACTAAACAATAATTTGTAAAAATTTGACTCGTTCTATATCCAGAGATATATTCCCAAATGGATCAACAGAACTCAAAATAAATAAATAAAAAATAATAAAAAATCGACTTTAGTCCTTTATCTACAGTAATGATGTCCTTTTCTTTACCCTCTTTTATCCCCTTCTTTGTGGTCACCATTAATGAAATGGAAATGAAGTCCCATGCTTCTTTACAGAGCATAGGGGAACGATGTGAGAGACCCACACCGCCTTACTAGGCAAGGTCCTAATGGAGGTGGTTTGCCGTTGCCTTCCTCCGACCGTAATGGGGATAATGATGATGATGAAGACAACACAAGAACACCCAGTCATCTCGAGGCAGGAAAAATCCCTGACCCCGCCGGGAATCAGACCCGGGACCCCGTGCTCGGGAAGCGAGAACGCTACCAAGAGACCACGAGGGCGGACGGTCACCTTTAATACCAGTGCTCAAATTGCCCTTAGCATGTTCCTTCTTCTAGTTTCACCGTATCACTAGCATCAGATACAAGTTTCTGTTTTGTATTAGTATAGTAGACTGGCGTGACTTAGTAAAAGGAGAAATTGTTCATGAAAGTAAAAGAGTTCAAAATAGGTGTGAATTATAGAAGTTACTACAACTTAGTACATAAAGATGGTAAATTTTCAAGTTTCTTTACGTAGTATAAGAACAGATTTTACACACAATGTAGTAACAGATCTGCATTTCAAAAGAATAAAAAAATAACTATCAACTATAAGACACATATCACATCTAATGAATTCAATCTGTTTCATCTCAGCTGACTTGGCCAATGACCATCATTTCCTCATTTTTGGCAAATGGATAATATTTATGTTTTAAATTCATATTGAGATAAGTTTTAAGCAAAGTAAAATGTTTTGTACACCAGGGTACAGTTTCCTCAAGAGCCCACAATTATATTTTCAAAATATTCAGTTAATACAGAACAGCACATGATACAAAGAAATAAAAAAGTATCAAGAAAAATACTAATTATTTATATTATTAACAGATCGTGTTAGCCCACATTAGGACTGCAAAGTAGTGACATATTTTCACTGCATGAGGGCTTCACAACAAAATACATAAGAAAAATCAATAAGATATTTACATAACTCTTTTGCTTATCATTCCATTACCATAAGGTACGTCATCACATGCACCAACCTCTAGCTTCCTAACAACTGATAAATGTGTCAGGAAGATCATAAACAAAATAATAATAAAAAATATAGCATGGGGTAGGCTCTCTTCCTCTTTGCTTTTCACCTAGCATCAGGATTCCTGTTTCACATTTCTTTCAGGAGTACTGACCAACAAAACTTGGGGTTTTCATATGACAGTAAGAAAAAATGTTTAAGTTTCACAGGGATTGCTTCTTCTCAGCGTACTTCTAAGCAACTGTTCTACATTTCTTCCCCAAGAATACTTACAACTGAGACTTGAGAATGTCATATTACAGAAAGAGGAAGTTATTTGTGATTTACAGGGACAAAATTAGGTTTCATAAGAAAATTGCAGCTCAATCATATAAATAGGTTTGTTCAATTGCCCTTTCAGATACCACAGTTCAGTTCAAAAAGATGTCTTCGGTCAAGGGACACATAATGTTATAGGCACGCACACGTGCACCACCCCCTCCCCCTCCCCTCCCCACAACTCCCCTAGTCCTTAAACACACACACACACACACACACACACACACACACACACACACACAGATATATATATACATTGAAGGTACAGGTTTGCATATTTAAATACAGAGATAAGTAAACAGGCAGCAATGCCTATATAAGACAATTGTCTGATGCAGTTGTTAGATCAGCTACTGCTGCTACAATA
Organism: Schistocerca serialis cubense; assembly: GCF_023864345.2. Classification (NCBI taxonomy): domain Eukaryota; kingdom Metazoa; phylum Arthropoda; class Insecta; order Orthoptera; family Acrididae; genus Schistocerca; species Schistocerca serialis. The sequence goes on along the minus strand of NC_064644.1, from coordinate 427,308,428 downwards.
ATAGATTATCAAGATTTAAGTGAGTTTGAATGTGGTTTGCCACATGAAAAATGGGACACAGTATCTCCGAGGCAACGATGAAGTGGTAATTCTCCCATATGACTATTTCACGAGTGTACCATGAATATCAGGAATCCGGTAAAACATCAAATCTCTGACACTGCTGCGACCAGAAGAAGATCCTACAAAAATGGGACCAATTATGACTATAGAGAATCGTTCAACATGACGGAAGTGCAACTCTTCCACAAATTGCTGCAAATTTCAATGCTGGGCTATCGACAAATGTCAGCGTATGAACCATTCAATGAAACATCATCGATATGGGCTTTTGGACCTGAAGGCCCACTTGTGTATCTTTGGTAATTGCACGACACAAAGCTTTACACCTTGCCTGGGCGCACCAGCACTGACATTTGGATTGTTGATGACTGGAAAGATGTTGCCTAGTGTTGTTTCAAATTGTATCGAGTGGATGGATGTGTGCAGGTATGGAGACAACCTTATGAATCTATGGAACTTGTGTGTCAGCAGGGGACTGTTGAAGCTGGTGGAGGCTCTGTAATGGTGCGGGGTGTGTGCAGTTGGAGTGATATGGGACCCCTGATATGTCTAGATAAGACTCTGATAGGTGACACATAAGTAAGCATCCTGTCTGATCACCTGCATCCATTCATGTCCATTGTGCATTCCAATGGACTTGGGTGATTCCAACAGGACAATGCAACACCCCACATGTCCAGAATTGCTACACAGGTGCTCCAGGAACACTCTCCTGAGTTTAAACATTTCCACTGCCCACGAAACTCCTCAGATGTGAATATTATTGAGTATATGCGGGATGCCTTGCAATGTGCTCTTCAGAAGAGATCTCCATTCCCTCATACTGTTATGGATTTATGAACAGCCCTGCAGGATTCATGGTGTCATTTATCTCCAGCACTACTTCAGAAATTAGTTGAGTCTGTGTCACGTCTTGTTGCGGCACTAGTGTGCACTCGTGGTGGCCCTTCATGATATTAGGCAGGTGTACCAGTTTCTTTGGCTCTTCAGTGTGCGTGTGAGTAGAAAACTTTGCCTGGTTTTTTGAAAAGCTATAATTTAAATTAAAACCAGAAATTTCAGAAAAAAATGTTCAAATGTGTGTGGATTCCTAAGGGACGAAACTGCTGAGGTCATCATTCTGAAATTTCATAAGATACATACCTTAGTTTTAAGTGAAAGTTCTTTATTCTTTCTTAAATTTCTATACCTGGAATATTTACTACATTCCCACTTTTTATCTTCTGTAATTCTATTTCCACTAACCCCTTTTTAATTATAGGATACAGTATTTACCTACATGAGATAAAAATTTCTCTTCCCACACTTGAATGTTATCCATAAGTCGTCTGAAGTTCCTGATATAGGATTCCCAGTACAATTATTTATTTATCTTAATTCATCCAATGACCATCTCACAGTGATGTAGAATTTGTGAAGGTAGTCAGTCAGTAGGCTAAAATATAACAAACAGCATACATAATATAAATTAAAGGGATAGAACTGGTAATGCATGGGGATAGGATACCCTGTGACTTGGTAGCCCATACTGCATAAGATTGTCCATGTTGTTCATGACATTCATTTCACTGGAATCAAGCTGCAAAAAGATGTGTCTGATGGCCATAGTATTTGGTCAACAGGTACATAGTTCACTGAGAGACAAATCGTTAAGTTACAAGAGTGGCTGTAACTTTTGAACCACTTTGTACAAACGAATGTCAGAAGACAACAGAAAAGCACTTTGCAACTTACTAGAAATACTATATGCAAGGTAATGCTGCTCAAAATGTGGGATGTATGCCTCTCAGCTCTCTGAAGCCTTGTCAAATCAGGCAAACAGCAGTGAGAATGTAGCTGTGACCACTGACTTATGTTGCTCTTTCTGAGACAAGAGCTGCAGGAGAACGGTATGCTGTTTTTGGTACTGCTCCTGCTGCAGTTACAGCTGTTGAATGCATGAATATAATCTGCATTTCCATAAAAGACAAAAGTTGGCCCTCAGTCTTAAGGAATATAGCACCAGGTCTAATTTTATGCGTAGTTTTGTGTATGTAATTAATTTCCTAATTTATTTGGACCATTCTTAGTTAATATCTTTTGCTACAGATCATTATAGGGTGAAATCATAACTGTTTCATGACTTAGATTCTACTTTTGACTTATAAACAAACATAAATTCTGCACTAATTATAAACATTTGGAAGAAGAACTGCTAGGATTCTTAAACTATTTATTTGGCTCTATTTGAAAACATGTTAGCAAAGCCAATCCTCAATTAATTCCAAAGTAATTGCATGGTTTGTCAAAAGTATTGTTTGTATAACCATATCTGTTAATTTCATTATTTAAACAAGTAATCTGACCTAACCTTTGTGGTAGAAGGGACTGGTAAAAAGAAAGAATTTTTCAGTGTATTCAGTTAATTGAATGAGTTATGTTTTAATTGTAATTTCTGTAACTCAAACATCAAACAATGTATAGTTTCAGTGCCTATTATTGTGAGGACATACAGGGTGAGTCACCAACTATTGCCATGAAGAATAACTCCAAAAGTATGACAGGAGCGGAAAAGTTTGTGGGACGAAAGTTTATGGGACAACGGGAGCCATAATATGATGGTGTTTTTTTGTTGATAGGTGGGGTCGCATCAGAGATATGAAGGACAACTTTGTCTTTTTAAATGAGATGCTATAGTTTGGTACTTATTTTCTGATAGGGGCTATCGAGACGAATCCAATGATGTGTAACAGTAAGGTCTTTGAAGGTCAATGAAGGTCACAATGGTGGCAGGAAGTCCATTTACAGAAGATGTTCAAAGTGATGACCATTGATATCAATGCAGTGCTGCAATCTTCTTATCATGGATTGAGTGGTATTCCTTATCACTTCAGCACTTATCGAAGGACATGCTCTGACAGTTCTCTTGTATATCATGCAAATAGTAAATATTTGCCGAATGCAGCGTATCCATCGAACACGCCATTGACATGTGGACACCATTCAATAGTTTCATAACACAATACTAATAGGGATGGTGAGATTAGTATCATCAAATCAATTGAATGTGAATGATGTATTCCTTTGAAGAACAGGTTGATATGCTTCTCATTTATAGAGAATGCCAATGAAATTCAGTAAGAGGTTGAGACTTATATGCTGAAAGATATCCTCAACATACTGACCCTACACATCAGACATTTAAATATGTATATGATAAATTGAGAACAACTGGATCTTGAACACATCTGAAACATATCCGGCAAAGGAAAGTTACTAACGAAGGAATGGAAATTGGTACTCTTGCCACTGTGGTTCTAGATCCTTCTGTTAGATTGTGTCAAATCACAAGGGAATCTGGCATGAGCTAGAGTAATGTTTTTCGTGTTCTGCATTGCCATAAATATCATCCTTACTGTATCAGTCTCCACCAAGAACTAACTGGTATGAGCTGCATTGAATTCTGCTGATGGGCTCAACATCAGATTCAGAGGGATGACATATTTATTGATTTTTTATTTTATTTTACTCATGAGGCTACATTCACAAACCATGGAAATGTTAATTTGCATAACACGCATTATTGGGCAACTGAAAATCTATGTTAGCCATGGCAAGTTGCACACCAAAAACTGTGGCCGGTGAATGTATGGAGTGGGATTCTGGAGGACTGAATTATAGGCCCTTATTTCATTATAGGAGATCTTAATGATAGGAAGTACACCACATTCCTGCAAGAAACATCTGGTCTTTTTTTTGGAAGAAATACCTTTAGGAACAAGGAACAGAATGTGGTAGCAACACGATGGGTGTCCTACACATTTTTTGCCGATGGCTAGAAATGAGTTGCACAGACAATTCCCAAATCATTGGACTGGATGCAGAGGAGATATGTCATGGCTGGCTCGTTCATCAGACTTGATGCCTCTGGATTTTTTTCTTGTGCGGATTCGTAAAAGACACTGTTTATAAAGACATTCCAACTACACCTGAAGATATGCGAAAGAGAATTGTCAGAGCATATGCTTCGATAAGTGCTGAAGTGATAAGGAATACCACTCAATCTGTGATAAGAAGATTGCAGCACTACATTGATAGCAATGGTCATCACTTCAAGCACCTTTTATAAATGGACATTCATGCCACCTTTGTGACCTCCATTGACCTTCAAAGACCTTACTGTTACACATCATTGGATTCATCTCGATAGCCACTATCAGAAAATAAGTACCAAACCATAACATTTCATTTAAAAAAACAAAGTTGTCCTTCATATCTCTGAAGCGACCCCACCTAACAACAAAAAACCAACATCATATTATGGTCCCCGCTGTCCCATGCAACTTTTGTCCCACAAACATTTCAGCTCCTGTCATACTTTTGGAGTTATACTTGATGGCAATAGTTAGTGACTCACCCTACATAAAGGACCAATTTTTGGTCCTGAGACAGCTAGTCCACGGCCGATTTTCAGACATGAAACATGTATTAATTAGATTAATAACAATTCATCAGCTTAACAGTGGAATGAGTGTAACACATATAGGCTGTGTGTTAGAACAATTAATGACAATGTCTGTTTAGTTCATTTGAAAAATAGTGCCACACATACCATATTATTTTTAAGAACTGTGAACTGTGTGGTTAGGTTTTTGCTGTTCATAGATGTTCAACAGTAAACTACTGTAGCAGTATGGTGATGTTGCCTGCAACCTATTAATGAGGCTTATCAACATTTACCAAAAGTGAAATGGCCATATAATTACGTAATACTGGGGTGTTGTGAACAGTGAAAGTAAAGAACAGTGAAATGTAAATGTGCAACTGCCGGCTACATCATTTATAGTATTCAGTGTTGAACTTTCACCCTCCATTTTTCAGCTACTATAACAATGCAGGATGTCGACAATGAGGACTATCAATGAAGAAATAAAGCATGAGAACATCACAAAGTTCCAGGAACATAGGACCCATAACACTAGCCCTGGTTGTGAATGCGTTGACAAAAGCACAGTAGGGTAAGAACTTATCACCACTTTTCTGCCCATTCCAGATATGAACATTTGATCTGTAACACAGCCAAAGTCATCATGAGTTGGACTCTGAATATAAACTAATAGTGGGAATAAGAAAGTCAATGTCCAACAAAGGGTTATTATCTGAATAGCAGCAAGGCATGGCTGGTAGTAGCTCATGCAACATACTGTACAAGACTGAAGTATAGTGGCTGCTGGCATAGTCTTATTCCCATGAGAGTGGATCATTCCATGTGAAATACTACTTATGCCCCTGGCAGTGATTGTCAATAGCAAGATGCAGCGCCTCTGAGATGCAATTGAGATCTGCCATTGGTGGGGATTCTGAAGTGTCCACATTTTAGATTTTATAAAATTTCAGTAATATGCCAGCAACTGCTCCATAACATCAAACCCGTTCTCTCATTTATTATATCTTTCATCAGTTTTGGACTTTAAAATTTCAATATATTTTCCATTTGTCTTATCCAATTTTCAACACCTCCTTTGCCAGTCTATTTCACAACATCATTATTCAGTCTGCTAACCTTCTTCACCATATCCCCTTGTTTCACCTGTAATTCTTTGTTAGAAGTAAGTGAAAGATTCCCAAACGATTTTTTCTAATGGTTCTTGCTGGATGTATTTTCAATATTTACAACAAAGCTGCCCGCTCCACACCTGATACTGTGGGACAGTGAGCTGTTATTGGAAGGAAGGCTTTCAGGCAAAATCAAACAGTGGAAAGTCCAGAATGAAATAACAACAATTGGAAAAGCATAGATTGCTAGTCAGCACACAGAACATGTGTTGAGCTGCAGACAGGCCCAATGAAAAAGACTGCCAAACATTTAAACTTTCAGAAAATCATGTCCTCTCCAAAATTGGAAAACACACATGCACACACACAAACACACACACACACACACACACACACACACACACACACACACACACACACATTCAAAACTCACGCACACATGTGGCCACTGTCTCTGGGTGCTGGTGGCTGGTTGTGGCCCATGACTGTGATGAGGTGAGCAGCAGTCTGCTTTGATGGGAGGTGAGGGTAAGTAGAAGACTAGGGGCAAGGAATCAGAGGGATAGCAGAGTAGAGGTGGGAAAGATGCTATGCTACCTGTTGTAGTGAAATGAAATAAAATGATCGAATGGCATTGTTGGCCAGGAGGCCCCATTCGGGGGAGTCCGGCCACCGTTTTGCAAGTCCTTTTGAGGTGACACCACATTGGCAACCTGCGAGTCAATGATGATGAAAATGATGATGAAGGACACACAACACCCAGTCCCCTGCCCAGAATCGAACCTGGGCCCCCTGTGTGGCAGGCGGTAAAGCTACCGCTACGCTACGGAGGACCTGTGGTAGTGTGAAAGTGTTTAGCAAATGTGCCACAAGGCACAGCAAAGCCTAGGCACGTTCAGCTGGAAAGCATATACACTGAAGTGCCAAAGAAACTGGTATAGACATGCATATTCAAATACAGAGATATGTAAATAAGCAGAATATGGTGCTGCCATCGGCAATGGCTATATAAGACAATAAGTGTCTGGTGCGGTTGTTACATCAGTTACTGCTGCTTCAATGGCAGGTTATCAAGATTTAAGTGAGTTTGAATGTGATGTTATAATCATCTCTGAGGTAGTGACAAAGTGGGGATTTTCCCATATCACTGTTTCATGTGTGTACCGTGAATATCAGGAATCCAGTAAAACATCAAATCTCCAACATCGCTGTGGCCGAAGAAGATCCTGCAAGAATGAGACCAATGGTGACTAAAGAGAATCATTCAATGGGACAGAACTGCAAACCTTCCACAAATTGCACACTCCTGTGTAAACACTACTGCTAGGGTATCAACAAGAGTCAACGTGTGGGCCGTTCAGTGAAACATCATCGATGTGGGCTTCTGGAACTGAAGGCCCACTCATGTACCCTTGATAACTGCACAACACAAAGCTTTACACCTTGCCTGGGCCCATCAGCACCAACATTTGGACTGTGGATGGCTGGAAAGATGTTATCTGGTTGGATGAGACTTGTTTCAAATTGTATCGAGTTGATGGACTTGTATGGCTATGGAGGAAACCTCATGAATCCACGGACCCTGCATGTCAGCAGGGGACTGTTGAAACTGGTGGAGGTCCTGTAACAGTGCAGGTGTGTGCAGTTGGAGTGATATGGGACCCCTGATATGTCTAGATACGACTCTGATAGGTGACACATACGTAAGCATCCTGTCTGATCACCTGCATCCATTCATGTCCATTGTGCATTCCAGTGGACTTGGGTGATTCCAACAGCACAATGCAACACCCCAAACATCCAGAATTGCTACGCAGGGGCTACAGGAACACTCTTCTGAGTTTAAACATTTCCGCTGGCCACCAAACTCCTCAGATGTGAATATTATTGAGCAGATCGGGATGCCTTGCAATGTGCTCAACCTCTCATTCTCTTATGGATTTATGGATAGCTCCGCAGGATTCAAGGCGTCACTTTTCTCCAGCACTACTTCAGACATTAGTCGAGTCCATAGCACGTCATGTTGTGGCACTTCTGCATGCTTGCGGGGGCCCTACATGACGTTAGGCAGGTGTACCAGTTTCTTTGGCTCTTCAGTGTAACTAACTAGCCATTTTGAACTGTAGTCACATGTGTTAGTATTGCAGCTCTACAGTCAAGGTGCTGTGATGCTCAGGGCACCATCTGGAATGCTGTTTGTGGACTGCAGTTTGACTCTGTGACAGGGCAGTCCATCCTGAAACCTCAGGAGATGAGGCTGCCTCTCACCAGTCCACCATGGGTCGTGGGAAGCAGCTTGCTGACAATGATAATGGAGCAGTGGGATACAGTTGTTACATCACCTGCCCACTGCCTGCTGAACAGTGCTGAGGGTGTGTCACGCCAACACTCTCATTGCCACAGCTGACCACTGGGACTGGAGTCATTGCTGGCAGAGGTAATTACATCAAGCACCACTGTTCGGCCAACACTGCAGGATGTCAGCATTGCTGGATGACACACACACTCACACAGGAAGCTGCTGTTGCCTCAGCCACACTGCTGATGTCTAGATATTTTGGTACTTCTGACCATTTTTCTGGTGCTGCAATGCATCCCCCTGCAACACTCTGGCTCCAGATCTAAGAGTATTGACAATGCATTTTCAGTGCCTATGGTACAATGAGTCAAGAATTTTAATTGTTGTTGTCAAAGTTTGACTACCATGCTCTTTGTAAGCTGAATTTTTTTAAAAAAGTAAGGAGCCAGTAGATTTTTTTACACTTGATAAGTACTAGGGGTCATGACTGTCTAGTACCAGTGTGTGATTCACAAAGTACAACTTTGAAGGTCATTCAGCACCACATGCAGAATCAGTATTGGTAGTGTGTTTCACTTATAGCCATTACAGATATATGGTTAGACAGTGCCAAGAATCAAAATGGTTAATGATTAGACATAAGAATTAAATTAATGTATTTTATTTTGTGTGCCTTGCAATTGTTGGTGTTACAAAATGAGTGACGAGAAGTGCAAAGTTTTGGCAGAGTAGGGGACACAAAGAGTATCAGAATCTGAGGAAGTAAATATGTTATTGGAAATGTTAGCACAATTGACAGCAGTTAATATGGAGTTGAATAGTCTAGTAGAAGCACAGTCACCACAGCAAAATGTAGATTTTGGGGCCACAAGTTTAGTTGTTACTTCCTCTTGTAAATTAACTGAGGATGTGCAAGCATTTGTGGAGGATCTTAGGAATTTGGCTGAGAAGTAGCAAAATTAAGATTAACTGGGGAAACAAAAGCTTATGTAGGTTACACAGAGGATCTCAAGAGAGATGGAACATTTGAGGAATGAAGAAAAGGGTTAGTTCAGAGGTGTACAAAGCAAAACAGTTCCAGATGTTTTAGGGGATGGTTGAGTATGGTAACAAAGTGGCATATGGAGTTGGAAGAAGGATTTTTGGATAGAATAAGGAAGATTTTGTGATTGTAGCATATGAGTTGGGACAGATCATTATGGTGAATGAAGTGATTTTATGGGAGCAGAGGGTACTTGCACTTTTAAGATGGTGGCCTTCCAAAATGTCAAGGAGAGTACAGTCAGGTATTCTGATTCATAAATGCACAGCAGTCAGATTGCCAGTAGAATGTGTGTAAATTGATATGTCAGCCAGATTGCAAGCTAGATGGATAGTGCTTTCAGCTAATATAAGGTGTTGTAGTTGTGGACAGAAGGGCATGTGTGGAAGCAATGTCACCAGCCAGAGGACAGGGAAATGGTAATGGCAGTTTTAGAGGCAGGGAATCAGGAAAGAGGCAGATGTTAAATGGCAACAGGAAACCAAGATCCACTTATGAGCATTCCCAATTAAATTAGATACTACAAAGTTATATACCCAAATGGGTTATGTAGTCAGAGCAGTAGTGGGGAAGAGGAATTGCAGAATGTTGTTGGACAGTGGGGCACATGTGTTGGTTGCCCATGGAGATCTGGTGGAACATAAGCAATGGAAACTACTGTGATACAGATTACGTGGAGTGAGGGATAGAGATGTCACACTGTTGGGATTGGTGGACATAGATACAGTAGGTACAGTTCAGTTCATGCAATATTTAGAGACTGTGCTACATGTGTGTGAGGGCTGTGACATGATTCTGGGGTTGGATTTCTTGTATCAGCATTGTGCTAAAATCTATCTTCAGCAGTAAGTGGCGGAGTTTGATGGAAAAATATTTGAATTGGGCAAAACTGTTGCCAGTGCAGCAATGATATGAGTTGAGTCTACCAGGTATGACAAACCGTTTAAACTACAAACAATCACACTAAGACTTAATTCACTCACTTGTGTACCAAAGGGTACTGGGAAATCACTTTAGGTTAATGTTGAGCCCAACTTACCTGTAGGGATGTTGTGTGTGTAGAAATGTTGGAAGTAAATGAAGTTTTGGCGAAGGTGGGTTGCTTAATGAAAAGACGTGTTGTACACATACAGGAGGTGAATAATGAAAAAATGGCAACTGTGTTTGTGGAGAATTTTAGAATCAAGGATTTAAGGTTAACTAAGGCATTCTTTATTGCTAATGTGAATATCCTGGAAGAGGAAGAGTGGAACGCAAGGGGTATTGGCCATGGACAGTTACCAGACGCCACAGGAACTGCTTCAATGAGGGAAAGTGAAAGACCTAAGGTAGAGTGATAAGAAATCAATAGAAGATTTGCCATTGGAATTTAGGAATTTGTTTTTCCCGAAAGAGTCATTGGCAGTGATGCATATCATGCAGCACAGAATACCAACAGGAAATGAAGTGCCAGTTTACCACAAAACATACAAAAACCAAAGAGGAATTCATCGATCAGCAGCTGAAGGATGGAATTATTGAGTAAAGTAATATCCCAAGGGGGAGGGGGGCTGCAATTGTCATTATGTCCAAGAAATCAACAGACAGGTCACAAAAGTATAGGTTTTGTTGCAATTACTGACACCTGAATGACAGCACTGTTAACAGATGCCTGTGTTCTGCTGAATTTTATAGAAACTGTAGACTGTTTCGACCAGTGCAATTATTTTTCAATGACAGACTTAAGGAGTGGCTATTATCAGCATTTTTTTCACTGTGGGGGCATTATCAACTCTGGAGGATGCCTTTTGCATTGAGGAATGCCTCTGAAATGTTTTAGATGCTGCTGGATGGTGTTCTCAGAGGACTGAAACCATGTCCATGCAAGGTGTACCTTGACGATATAATCATTTTTCCAAGTGACACGCAGCAGCACATACAATGCCTAAGGGAAGTATTCCTCAGACTGAGGGCTGCTACTTTAATGTTGAGGACAAAGAAGTGTAATTTTCTAATGGAAGAGGTGGCATATCGTGTTGACATAATTAGTAAGGATGTGGTTAGAACAGATCCCAAGGTAGGTGAAAGTCATATATTTATTTGATGCATTTGAATCAGTGAAGAAACAACAACTATTCCTTGGAGTTGTGAGTTACAGTATTATAGGAGATTTGTAAATATATTAGTGGATGTTTCCAGATCATTGACACAATTACCAAAGAGAGATTCAAAATTTGTTTGGTTAAAAGATTTGAGAAACAGAAAGCATGGTGTTCCAAAATATCAGTAAGGAATTCATTCTGTCATGTGATGTGTTCAGCCATGCTCTTTGTTGTGTGTTGTCTCAAGAAACTGATGGCATAGAGCACCAGTTAGCCTGTGTTTCAAGGCAAATGAACTCAACAGTAAGAATTATTCCATGATGGAAAATTAAATGTTGAGCCTTATCTATGCTATCACCTACTTCAAATAGTGTCTGTATCGGAAAAAGTTTCATATGATAATGGATCATGTGTCACTCAAATGGTCGCTGAGGTTGAAGGGTCCATCCAGTGGGCTGACACAGTAGGCAGTACTGTTGAGTGAGTTTGATTTTCAGGTCATATGTGGACCTGGGGAAAAATGTGTGAATGCAGCCAGATTGAGCAGAAAAGTAGCAGTGTTACAAATAGGAGATAATGAGCTTCAGGAATGGCAGACGGAACACAAGATGGATAGTGAATGTAAGCAGTTTAGTAAACAGTCACAGTTTTGTATACATGATGGGCTGCTGTTCATAGAAACTATCTTGGGACTGTGAGTGGTGGTGCCAGCAAAGCCAAGAAATATAATATTGCAGGAAATGTATGATCACATGTTAGCATGTCATGGGGAATTTAGGTGTACCTAATGGTGAGCTGCAGAGAGATACAGGTGCAAGAGTAGGAAATTGGACAGACTAATATGTACAGAATTGCACATAGCATCCACAGAGAGCAGATTTGTGTTGGATAAGAGTACCTTTGCAAAGGTTAGCTGAGGCATTACCACCATTTAGTTGCTTGGGATTAGTGCTGTAGATCTGTTCAGGAAAACACCTGCAGGGAAAAAATATATATTCACGATTATAGACGAATTATTGAGATTCAGGGTGTGTAAATAACATTTCAAGACTGATTTTTTTTTGAGTAGCAGTGCGCGCACAGACTAGTCTCACCACCTGCGCCAAGTGGTGGTGGTGGTGGTGGTGGTGGTGGTGGTGGCGGTGTTGGGTAAGCGAGCCAAGCATCAGCATTTGCCGGTGAAATGGAAACATCATGAGTGCAGGGTGTGTCAGTTTCGAAATGTCATTGAGAATTCGGAGCATCTGAAATGTGGCATCTCTTGGAGCAGCGGTGTTCAATCAAATTTTGTGTAAAACTGATAAAGACCGGTATGGAAACATTCAAAATAGTTCAAGAGGCCTGTAAGGAATGCACAATGTTGTGTGCCATGCTATTCATGTGGCACAAGAGATTCAAAGATGGCCATGAAGACTTGGAGGACAATGAATGCTCTGGAAGACCTACAATGAGCAGAACTGATGAAAGTCTGGCCGAAGTGCATCAAGTTTTAAACAGTGATTGATGTCTCAGCATCAGTATGATTGCAGATGAAGTTGGTTTGAATCACCAAACTGTGTTTCAGCTAGTGACAGAAGATATAATGATGAGAAAAGTGTGTGCGAAACTTGTCCCTAAAATGTTCTCGGATGAACAGAAGGAGCGGTTTCTTGCTGTTACGCATGAAATGCTTGAACATTTACAAACCAAACCTGATTTTTTGGTCAAAGTGGTCACTGGAGATGAGATCTGGGTCTTCAAATATGGACCAGAGTTGAAGAGGCAAAGCTTGGAGTGGCACACCTCTGCATCATCCACATGAGTAAGTCACATGTGAAAAGCATGCTCATTGCTTTCTTTGGTGGAAGAGAAATGATCAACAAAGTTTGTGCCTGTGGAATAGGCTGTCACTGGTCAGTATTATAGTGGAGTGGTCCGCCATTTGAGGGATCGAGTCCACCGAGTTCACCCGGGGAAGAAAGACGACTGGGTGCTCCACCATGACAATGCAATTGTTCACACCTGCTTCACCATCACTAAAATTCTAACCTAGTTTGACGTGGTAATGCTACCACAGCCACCCTACAGCCCCAACCTTGTCCACAGTGACTTCTTTTTGTTCCCCTCAATGAAGAGAGACCTGAAAGGGAAGCAGCTTGAAAGTATTCAATAAATTTTGTGTTCTGAGACCAGTCTTGAAACTTTATTTACACACCTTGTATGTGAAAATGCTCATTATCATACCTCCCAAGAGGAGATGCTTGATAAGAATTATTAAGACAGAAGCAAACGAGAACAAGGGTTTATTATGACCACAGTAGAGATTTGACAACACAGGAAAAGTCTTCTCAATAAAAAAACATTACAACTTCACACACACTAAGAGTTATATGCATGGAACACACAGTGAATAAATCTAGTGCAAAGTGAAGACTAAGCCACTGATAATCCCTAACAATGGAGGTTGAGCACTCGGCGTAGTTGCCTGACAGGTACATCTCGGTATATCACTGTAAAACCATAGGTCCCACTGCGGTTGTGTACAACAAGGCTAGGACTGATGGGCTGCTAAGAGCTGGTGTATGAATTGGGTTTCCGCAGAATGCTGCGCCATGAGCTGAGCATCAATATGGAGTGAGACGACAGCTCCTTTTCCTTCAGTATCTAAGTGGCCACAGATTTCTGGATCAGAATCACAGGAGGAGTCCTGACCCACCGGCAACCACAATAGTATGTCAGCACTGGTATGGTGATTCATAGAATGGTACTGAATTTCATAGGAATAATGGGTGAGAAACAGATTCCAATGTTGTACGTGGTATACTGATTTTTTTGGTGATTTTAGCATCAGTGTGAAGTAATGGCAGAAATGGTTTGTTGTCAGTCAGTAGGGTAAAATGATGACCATAGACAAAGTCCTGGAATTTTTTTTAAAGCAAAGACAATGGCCAAGCCTTCTTTTTCTATTTGTGTTTGTCTTTATTTGCTTTGGGCTGATGTCAATGTCTTTGAGACAAAGGCGGCTGGTTGTTCTACCCCATTGACTCTATGCAAGAGGACAGCTCCTACACCATAATTGGATGCATCCTCTGCAATGACCACAGAAAGTGACAGATTGTAAGTCATCAAACAAGTGGCTGAAGCAATGCCCAATTAACCACTTGGAAAGTGTGGTCACAAGTTGTGTCCCAATTACATGACAGGTTCTTGTGTAAGAGACAGTGCAGTGAAGCAACAATAGTTGCAGCATGGGGAATGAACTTATGATAATAGTTCAGGTGGCCTAATATTGATTGAAGTTGCTTGACATTCATTGGTAGTGTAAACCTACATAGCCTGGATATAATGCAGCATCAGCCAGATACCAAAGGTGCTGAGGACATGTCCAGATATTCCAATTCAGGAATGAAAAACTGCCACTTCTTCAAGTTACAATGAAGATTTGCAGCGTGGAGGACAGAGAAAAGGGTGCCTAGGTTATCATGTGCAGACCATCCCACAACAATAATGTCACCTAGGTAGTTGGTTGTGCCTGACACATCCCACGTAAGGTGTTCCAGATATCACTGAAATATAGCTGAGGCACGCACAATCCCAATGGGGAGGCAGTTGCAGCAGAAAAGATCAAAAGATGTGTTGATTACCATCAAATTGTGCGACACCTGATCCAGCAGAAGCTGTAGGTATGCATCTTTGAAGTCAATTTTAGCGAAGATCTTGCCCCAGTCAGTCGATTAAGAATCACATTCATCTTTGGGATATGGAGAACATCTGCAATGGATTGTGCTCAATGGATTGTGCTCTTGAAATTACCATATATGTGGCTGAAGCCACCTGGTTGGTTGACAAGAACAATGGATGTTGCCCACTGACCATTGTAAACAGCTGTCAAGATGCCAGTTTCTTGCAAACATTGCATCTCCACCCTTGACTTATCTCTGATGCTGAAGAGAACATTCTGAGCCTTGAAAAAGCGGGGTGAGGCTGTAGCAAGGAGGGTGATATGTGTTTCACATTCCATAATGACCATAGTAGAAGGATCAAACACTGAATGATACTTCCTGTGAAGAGTATGGAAGTAAGGATTGTCAGTGCCTGGCTGGATGATACTGGTCAAATCATGCACTTCTAGTTCCAAAGTGGGAAAGATGCCAAGTCCATGTCCATTGCCTCTGGTGTATTGATGACAAGAAGGTGCACTTTGCTGATTGTGGTCCCAGATTGGAAGAGGGCCATAAACTGTCCTTTGAGTGTCACTATGTCATTGCTGTAACTGCAGAGGTGCTGGGAGATTGGTGGAGTGGAGGACAGCTTAAGGTGTTCAACATGATGATCTAGATGGTAATACCAATGTCCACCTGGAAGCCAACATTCTGATAATTGATGAGCACCTGGAGGAATGCTTGTTCGTCCTGGATGGGGGGAATTACTTGGATATGAGACACTTCTTGGGCTGCCATGTCTGATTCCCATGGAAAGTGTTCACTTGAGCTGAAATCACGCACATCTTGGATGCCTAGGAGACCTCTGCTTTGTGACCCATCTTGGTGCAGGAGGCACATTTGACAAAGTGAAATGGGCACTGGTGCTGAGGATGTGTGATGAAACAGTCAACGCAGGAGGGCAACTGTTGGGGGCAGTGGGCAGGGAACACCTGTGTACCAATTGGCGGAGAGTCCATAGGGAGCAGGGGCTGCCACGGCAACAGGTGGTGGGTAGGGCAGACCACATAGAAGAAGGATATTGTATGGAAACTGACACATGGGTGGACTGCTTGAATGCTTGAATGATCTGAAGACAAGTGTCCAATGTGGGGAATTTCAGTAAGTCTTTCTGAAGCCCCTCATTGGGTACATGTATCAGGAGCATGTCCTGAATGAGTGATGCAGCATAAGACTGTTTATAGGCTTTATTGGAACACCAAAGCTCGCATTTCTGAGAAAGATGTTGGAGTATCACAATCCATTTCCGGTGGGATTGACCCTGTTGCTTATGGCAGCTGAAACATTTGTGCTGCACCACAGCAATGTGTACCTGGGTCAAAATATTCTTCCGAGCAAAATTTTATTTGCTCATATGATAGAGAATGTGGTTCTAATTTAGATTTCAATTGCTGAAGTAGGCAGTAAACCTCTGGTCCAACATAGCTGAGGAAAAATGCCCTATGATGGGCTTCACCTGAGATACCATATGCCAGAAAATGCTGCTCAACATGTGCCATGTAGTTCATCCAAGGTTTGACTTTCTTGTCAAAAGGAGGAAAGGCTGGAGGTGTGCTGCAAAAGCCCTTAGCTGTGAGGTATAGCCGAGAAGGGTGTTGGGAGCCATCAGCAGATGCTGTTGTAAAGCTTGCTACCATGGTGACCAACTCTTGCATGACCTGCTGCATGTCCCGCAGAATGAGCAACATTTATTGCATCATGTCAAGGGGTTCAGATACTGGCTGTTCGGTCATGAAGAAACAAGAGAAAGAAACCAAATACCAGGTGACCTGGAGAATAAGGAACAGAAAAATAACTCGCATATGACCACCTGGGTCCAAGTACCTTATCACCACTCCTATATCTCCAATGGGGAGATGCTTGATAGGAATTAATAAGACACAAGTAAACAAGAACAAGGGTCTATTATGACCACAATAGAGAGATCTAAGAGCTGGCACATGAATCAGTCCAGAGCTGCAGTGGAGAGAACTGCCGACGTGTTGGCTAGTGCTGTCCTGTATAGCTGAGACCTGGAGGAATTCTCACCGATCCAGTTCAGCACAATTGACATGGCAAAGGAAATAGGCCCCAGGCACGGAGGACCTCTTGTGGCAGTTGTTCTGCTGTCCATTGATCTTATTGTGATCACGCATTCCGGTGGCAGGGGGGGGGGGGGGGGGGGGTGTGTGAGCCTTGTATATATGCAAACCTGTGCTGCTTCAGTCTGAGGAGTTTCCAATCTCTTTAGGTGAATGGTGGGTACATGGCAGGCATGGTCTCTGACCAAGAGACAGCAACAGTGGCGCAAGAGCGAGTAAACAATTGGATACAGAAGTTCAGGGTACCTGAGACGATAGTGAAGGGTCAGGGAACCAACTGTATGTCAGATTTGTACAAAGTATTGTGTAAGCTTCTGTGAGTGAAAAAATTGAGGATGAGTCATTTACATGATCAAGCCAATAGAAAAACAGCGAGAATGCATAGAACTGTAGGAAAGATGCTAGAATACTATGTGGATGTACACCATTCCAAATGGGATATTTATTTAAAGTATGTGGTCTCAGCATACAGCTCAAAACATCACACAAATACAGGATTGTCACATTATGAGGTAGGATATGGTCACAAGAAATGTAAGACAGAAGAATCTGTTAAAGATTTCATTAGAGTAATAAGCAAAATATGAAACAGGGTGCACAAGGTTAATACCAGGGCGCTAGAAAAGCAAGAAGAAGCAGTGAGATGTGCAGCAAGAAAGCTGCTGTACAATGTTGATCAGTAGGTAACGTTATCGACTTCTTATACTCCAAAGGCAAAGTTGAAAAATGATTTTGCAAAGTATCAAGGACCATGTCTAGTTGTGGGAACTACTTCACCAGTGAAGATCAATATTCAGTTGCCAAAGAGGACAACAATTGTACATGTGTGACATTTGACACCGTTCCGAGGGAATTTGGAAGTTAAGGATAAGTAGTGCATAAGAGAACATAATGATAAACGCAGTCTTGGGAAAATGCAGACCAGAGTGCACTCAGCCAGCTGCCACAGAACTTGTCACTCTAGTTTTGCATAAGGATAATCTAGTTCAAGGTGACCTGAGCGACCAAGTTTTGTTAAAGAGGTCGGAAACACACAGAGTAGGAAGTAGGTTGCAGCAGTGCCACCGCAGGTGAGTGTGGACGTTATGCCTTAGAAAATAGAACATTGGTATCTCAACAAGATGTTCTGGCAAAATGTGGACACAGTTGACACAACAGTACTTAAGCAGAAGTAGGCGGAAGCCTTCCCACACTGGCAGCTGTGGAAGTGTTCAGCATATTCGATGCAAGACAAAACAAAGTCTAAAGAAGCTCAGCCAGAAAGCATATAAATACCTAGCCATTCAGTATTAAAGTCACTTGTGATAGTATTGCTAGTTAGTTAGTTACTTTCATCATTATGCACGCTAAATTGCCATGATGTGGAATGAGTCATTTTACATTCATATTTCAAATTAACTTGTACATCTATTTGTACTCTAAACATCACTATATTATTATTATTATTTCCCAAAATGAAAAACAAGATATACAGATCGAGTCAGCAATTCCTACCCACCACCTTTTACATATTAAAAACACAGAAATTCTTCCATGGAATAGAAAGAGTTGTCAAGGAGAAACTTTTTCAGTTTATTTTCAAATATTTTAGACATTTTATATCACTGGGTAAGTGGTCAAAAATTTTTGTTGCAGTGTTGTGCACACTTTCTGTGCTGAAGACAACCTTAATGTTGAGTAATAAATGTCATTTTTCTTCTAGTATTGTAATTATGTACCTCACTGTTCCTTTTGAACTGTAGTAGACTATTTACAACAAACTTAATGAGGGAGTAAATATACTGTGAAGCAGTAGTCTGAATACCCAACTCCTTAAACAGATGTCTACAAGATGATCACAGGTGGACACCACATATTATTCTTATAGCACATTTTTGGACAATGGAGGCCTTCTTTCTTAAAGATGAGTTACCCCAGAACATTATTCCATATGACATTACTGAATGAAAATAAGCAAAATATGTCAATTTCCTGATTCTCTCTCCCCAGAATTCGCTATGATTCAAAGTGCAAATGTGGCTGAATTAAGTTGTTTTAGGAGTTCCAAAATAAATTTTTTCCAATTTAAATTCTCATCAATATGAACACCTAAGAATTTTGAAGTTGCCACAATATGTATTATTTCATCATCATATGTTACACTTATCACTGTTGCAGAACCCCTAGAGGTGCTGAACTGAATATGATGTGTCTTTGTGAAATTCAGGGTGAGACCATTCACAGAAAACCAGTCAATGACACTTTTGAGAATTTTTTTCACCATTTCTGTACGTATACTGAGAGTGATTACAATAGTGGTGTCATCTACAAAAAGAACCAATTCTGCTTGTTGTACATTAGACGGTAGATCATTTACATATATGAGAAACAGTAGTGGACCTAAGATTGAGCCTTCAGGAACCCCATACATGATTTCTCCACCATCAGAATAATGTCCCTGGATTTTTTGGTTGAATTACTACTAAGTAAAGCTTTCTGCATTCTTTTTGTTAGATACAACATGATCAATTGGTTGGCTATACCATTTATCACATAAAACTTCAATTTATCTAGGAGTATACTATGATTCACACAATCAAATGTCTTGGATAGGTCACATAAAATACCTACCAGTGCTATTTTGTTATTTTAATGCTTGTAATATCTGGTGTGTGACTATGTAAATGGCATTCTCAGTAGAGCAACCCTTCTGGAACCCAAACTGTGATTTGAGATACTATTTAAGAATACATCACCTTCTCTAAAATTTTGGAAAATGATGTCAGCAGTGAAATAGGTCAGCAGTTACTGATGTCTCTCTTATCACCTTTCTCAAAATGGGGTTTAACAACGGCATATTTTAGTCTCTCTGGAAAAATGCTTTGAGTTAGTGATGCAATTACATATTTTGGACAATGCCAGACTTATTATATGGGAAAAAATCTTTAGTACTCTATTGGAAACACCACCAAAACCAGAAGAGCTTTTATTCTTGAGAGAATGTATGACCCTCTTAATTTCAGAAGTAGAAGTTGGTGGTACATTCATATTACTTAATTTTCTAAGAGTTACTTCAACATATTGCTGAGATCTTTCTCTTGAACTGTTGGTCCCTATGCTCCCTACTGTGTTTAACAATTGATTATTAACTACATTTGTTAACTGTGACTTGTCATTTATAACACTTCCATTCAATTCAGTAGTAATGTTATCCTCTTGTGTGGTTGGTTATTCTGTCTCTTGCTTCACTATATTCCATATTGCCTTAACTCTCTTGTCAGACTTACTGAGTTCTGATATTATGTGCATGTTTCTTGATTTTTTAATAACCTTTCTTAGTAATTTTGAGTAGTTTTTGTAGTACACAACTACTGCAGGGTCTCTACTTATTCTTGTCAAAAGATACATTTCCGTTTTCCTTTCACAAGATTAATCCCCTCAGTGATCTATGGTTTATTACATTTCCGTTTAATGTCCTTTCTGATTAGCTTACGTGGAAAGCTATTTTCAAATACTGATATGAATTTATAATGGAATAGATTAAATTTTATATTGGCATTTGGTTCTTTATAAATTTCATCCCAGGTTGTTTTTTGTAAGCTACTCTTAAAAAAAATTTCCGTGTAGCCATTAATGATTCTAATTGTCTTCCACTGAGACGTATCCACACTGTAAGGCACTATTTCATTTATCCTGAATAACTGTGCATCATGATCAGAGAGAGCATTTGTTACTGGGTAAACAGTTATTTTCTTGCTTTGTACCTCACCAAAGAAAACATTATCAATTAGGGACCTATTGTCTTTTTCCACCCATGTTGGAAATTTAACTACTGAGAGCAATCTGTAGGATCCAAATAAGGTTTCCAGATAATTTTTCCTATCAGAATCCCTTAGAAAATCTACATTGAAGTCACCACAGACTATTAACTGCTTGCTGATGTCTGACAGACAGCACAGCAGGGAATCCATGTTCCTCATAAATTGTTCTAAATTTCCCAGTGGGGATCTATATAGTGTTACAATTAAAAGTGAACTGTTTTTCAGTATTAATTCACAAGCACACACTTCTATGCACTGATCACAACAAAATCTATTTGAGTCAATCCTTTTGAACTTGTGTTCTGTCTTCATATATGCAACAACTCCTCCTTTTCCCATGTTAGTTCTGCATGATTATGCTGCTAAACTGTAATCTCTTATATGTAACTTATTGCAGCTCAACAACCTTGGGGCTGTGAAGCTCAGGATGCCATCTCGAATGCTGTTCATGGACCACAGTTTGACTTTGCGATATGGATTGGATTGTGGCAAGGGATAGGGAAATTTTTCTGTATTGGCACAGATGGAAGGAGCAAGGATCCTTAATGGAAGATGAAAAGTCGTAAAAATGTATGGGACAAAAGTAGGAAATGGATGGAATATATGGAAAAAGGTGAAACCTGAGGGAGTAGGGCCTATAGTGGTAAAAAAATCACAAAAGGATGAAAGAAATTAAGTAAAGAAAAAAAGATGAAACCTGACAGAGTAGGGTGTATATCAAAAGATGAAAATAAACTAATATTGATGTGAGAAAACAATAAGATCAAAGAGAAAAATAAATAAAAAGATGATAATAGTGTGATAAATGATGGTGGGTGGATTTGTGTGAAGAGAGGGGACAGAAGATGTAAATGAATAAGGAGAGGTCAGTAAGTGCATGCTGGGAAAGGGAAGAGTGAGAGGAGGGGGGGTACAAGGGTCTTTGTCAGATATGAATAGCGATCTTTTGGGATTGGTGGTGGTGGTAAGGAAGATATTTGGGGTGGGGAGGAGGAGGGAAAGCGAGGTGGGTGTGGGGGATGGTGCTGTGCTGCCTGTGCGAGCATGCAGGAACGTGGTGGGATGGTGGGGACAGGATGGGCAGAGTCTGGAGGTTTTCTGGGGGGGGGGGGGGGGGGGGAGTGCGGAGGAGAGAAGTAGGGAAGGGGAAAAGACCAGTAGATGCGCAGTGGGATAGAAGGTGTGTGTAGTGATGGAGTGGGAGTAGGGAACGGGATGAGTTGGTGGAGGATGAGGACGATGAAGGTCGAGGTCAGGGCAATTATAGCAATGAAAATTTTGCTGTAAGGAGACTACCCACCTGCAAAATTCAGAAATGGTGGTATTGGTAGGAAGAGTCCAGGTGGCACAGGTTGTGAAGCAGTCAGTGAAGTGAAGCACATTGTGTTGGGCAGAATATTCAGCAACTGGGTGGTTCAGCTGTCTCATACTCACAATTTGGCAATAGCCATTCATGCAGACAGACGCTTGTTATTTGATGTGCTCATGTAGGAAGTGGCACAGTGGTTGCAGCTTTGTATGTTGATCAGATAGCTGACTTTACAGGCAGCCCTGTCTCTGATGTGTTAGGAGATGCCTGTGACAGGAGTGGGGGAATGATAGTGGAGGGATGTGTGGGACAGGTCTAGCAACCAGGTCTAGTGCACTGTAGGAGGGGTGGGGAGTATAGTGGGAAAGATATTAATCATTTCATAGCACAATGAGAGGTGGTCAAAACCCTTGTGGAGAAAATGATTCGGTTTCTACAGTCATAGTTGGTATTGAGTCACGAGAGGAGTTCTCCTGTATAGCCACACAATGTGTGTATTGGTGGTGGTAGGTGACTGCACAGACAATTCATGGTTGATCTGTTTCTAGACAGAGTTGGGAGGGTAATTTCATGCTGTGTAGGCCTCAGTGAGATGCTTGGCATATTTGGAGAGGGATTGCTTATACCACAGATGTGGTGATCTTAGGCATGTTGGCTGAATGGAATGGATTTATTCATATGGCATGGGTAGCAACTGTCAAAGTGGAGGTATTGTTGGTGGTTGACTGATTTGTGATGGATTGAGGTTGCCATCCTTGAGATGTAAGCGAACATTGAGGGAGGCAGCTTGTTGTGATGAGAAGGAACAGGTGAAGTGAATGGGGGAGAAGGTGTTGAGGTTCTGGAGGAATGTGGATAGGATGTCCTTGGTCCAGACCACGAATATGACATTAATGAATCTAAAGCAGTTAAGGTGTTTTGGGTAGGTAGGAATGATTTCCCTTTATGGACCCTGAATAGGTTTACATAGGATGGTGCCATTCAGGTGCTCATTGCTGTACTATGAAAAGTATTTCAGTAAACTCAGTAGTTTTGAGATATCATGTGGTAAGTCACAAAAAAAGGTCTCGTGACATCTATACCATATGAGAATTTCTGTTTTTTATGTGACTTTCGTAAGAGACAGAAGCTTTAGAGCAATTTTCTATTGACTTAATGAGTGGAGTGTTGTGATGTCTACCTGATGACAGTACAGTCACAATAACTTTGGTCCTTGAATGTCAGATGCCAACTATTTAAATGAGACTATAATACCACAAGCATATTGTATTGGTACTCTTACAGGGGATGTTGTTAGCATAAACAAGCAGGCAACCCCTAGTACATGACCTACTACTCACAGAACAGATAGCACACTTGAATTTATATTGCATTCATGGTGCAAAGCAATTTAGATTCAAGGCAAACTCATCTGACTTCGACAGATTCCTCTGCACCCAGAATGGTGCCAAATTACATTGTGCAGTGAACCTCATGGTGTGAGACCTGTATGATGAGAGATGAAGCTGGCTGTGATACGTCAGGCTATATATGCCAGTCCATCTTCCAGGGTGTAGCTCCAGTGGGTATGGTGACAGGTATCTGGTAGTGGACCATCATGGAAAAACAATGCTAGCTGAACTAGTGCTTTATTTAATTAAAAATACAGCAGTGTAGACACATCTGGAAAGACACCAATGGCCTCCGCAACATAGGCAGCCATGGCCAGTGAAGCGTGATGCTTTCAGCAGTACCCCACTAGAAGGATGGAACGCTGCATTTCCCTCAGGCTGCGTGGCACCTGGCCAGATGGTACTACCAGCAGTAGCACTGACATTGACTCGGGAGTGGTGCTGTGCAGCAAGTGGCAGATGGACAGCGCATGGCCTGAAGCAGCTGGCCTGGAGCCATTGGTCAGCATAATGAGTACTGGGCCAAGCAGGATCAAACTGTGACCTTCAGCACTGACGATGATGTTGGTGTGTGCCTGCACTATGTGATGGTGGACAGCAGCAGAATATGTCAGCACTGCTAGAAGTGTTTTTGCACTTGGGCAGTGTCGGCTAGCTAGATGAACAGACTCGAACCGATGGCTCAACAAGAAGGTGGCCATTAGTAGATGGTAGACATCCAGTGAGTGGCCCAACAGTGTGAAGCCTCCAAATGAGCAGCATTTGGACTCAGCTCAGACAGCAGGCCTACAGCTGTTGACGACAGAGTCTGATGGTGACGGTTTACTTAGTCATCTTGGACAACAGATGGGTATAGACCTCTCCTCATGACTAGTGGCTGATTATGACTGCATAACTGAGAATGTCTATCTGAATTTTGGCAGTATATGTACATCTAGTATTTCTGGAATGGCAGTGGTCCTGGGAACTGGGTCTTAATAGATGTGAGATGCCGGGCATAATCACTGGACAATCATGGCATCACCTGGCCTAGCTTTCCCATCATATTGGCGCCTCCAGAGGCCCTATAATGTGTAGCAACATCTCCTTTCAGAGGTGTTTGGTGGTCTCGTCCATAATGTCAGCTTAATGAATGCATGTTCTTGCATACTGAAAGCATATTCTTGCGTCAAGACGCCTAGTTGCTGGGGTATCTTGCTACACCCTCCTTATGACGCGTTTTTATGAGTCGATCACAAGAGCTACCGTGGCGCAACAGTGTGTATAGTGTGCCAGCTTGACTTGGGTAATACGCCATTTAAAATTTGATTGTTAAAGTTAGAAATTGTCTGGCAGGCTAAGCATTAACTTAAGTGACTGTGGCGTAGTGATTAAGGAGTTCTAAGAGTAAAGGTTTTGCAATAATCAGGGCCATTGTAAGTTGCCCTATGTAAGGATATAAATTCTCATTCAACACAAGGGAGGGTAGTCAGTACCTTAGGGAAAGAAATTTTAATTCTGCAATGGAATGTGATTTGATATTCCTCGAAGTCGGGACCTTTGCCTTTTGCAGGGAAATGCTCTTCCGACTGAGCTACTCATGCACGACTCACGGCCCGTCCTTGCAGCTCTACTTCCACCTGTACCTCGTCTCCTACATACTAGACTTCATCAAATTCTCGTATGAAATTTGCTGGACTAGCACTGCTGGTAGAAAGAATATTCCAGAGTCTCGGTTCAAATGGCTCTGAGCACTATGGGACTTAACAGCTGTGGTCATCAGTCCCCTAGAACTTAGAACTACTTATCCCTAACTAACCTAAGAACATCACACACATCCATGCCCGAGGCAGGATTCGAACCTGCGACCGTAGCGGTAACGCGGTTCCAGACTGAAGCGCCTAGAACCGCACGGCCACACCGGCCGGCCCAGAGTCTCGGTCTGGTACACAGTTTTTATCCGCCAAGAAGTCTGATATCAATGCACACTTCTGCTGAAGCTTTCTTCCAGCAATGAGGATCAGCCTCCGGCGACGTGGACACACACGATCGAAACGATACTTCCAGTACGACACCTCCCACTACCCCGTTACGAATTTATTACCCCTTTAACAATCTCACCGGTACGACGTTCGACAATCGATTCTTTGCCTACCTTCAACCTATATGAGCGAAATACGATTATTTCTGAGCAAGGGACAGTGGATCCTTACTATACTGGGAACTATACTGATACTATACTGGGAACTATAACTTGGCATACGGATTCCCTAATTCTGATTGGTAGGAGTAGGCAACAGTAGGGAGACTTCGTTAGCCGGTGTTAACTGCATTGTCGTCTGCTTTGTGTTGTCCCTGTGTTTTGATGCGCTAATTTCATTGAAATTTCTTCGAAAATGAGTGGTCATGCGATTGCTGTCCCATGATCGGGATTGCCTTTCACTCCAGTTTAGAAAATTAAGCGAGTTATCAGAAGCTTGTGGCAGCTCGAAACCCAAGTTTGTGTTGCCTGCACTGCATACTTACAGTACAAAGAAGTAACGCCTGTTCTCCTTGCACCCCATCTCTCCCCGCAACAAACCCTATCTGCTCTCTCCGCTCGGCACACTCTGCACCCCTCCCTAGCCAGATACCCAGCTATACACTCTAAGACAAAGAAAACGAGGCACCATGAAGGAATTATCTGAATGGGACGGAAATCGATAGATGTCATGTACATTTAGAGAGAAAGAAATTATTACAATTTCAGAAAAAAAACCAAGATTTGTTCAAGAGAAAAAGTTTCACAAATCAAGCAAGCCAACAACGCGTTGGTCCACGTCTGACCCTTATGCAACCAGTTATTCGACGTGGTATTCATTGATAGCGCTTTTGGATGTCTTCCTGGTGGACATCGTGCCAAATTCTGTCCAACTGGCGCTCTAGATCGTCAATATCCCGAGCTGGTTGGAGGGCCCTACCCATAATGCTTCACACATTGTCGATTGAGAAGAGATCCGCCGATCTCGATGGCTAAGGATGACTTGCCATGAAAGGCGACAAAACGCTGGGTAAAATATCGGTGATGTACCGCTGCGCTGTAAAAGTGCTGTGTATGACAACCAAAGGGGTCCTCCCTTGAAAAGAAGTGGTACCCCATGGTATCCCACTGCTGCCTGGAGCGTTTCCAGACTCGTCTATGCTGCTCATTGAGGCCCAATTCGAAGTGAAACTCTTCACTAAAGACAATTCTACTCCAGTCAATGAAATTCCAGGTCGAAGACATGTCTGGAGAGGCCCCATACAGCGGTGGGATGCTGTTGCTCACCATGCGACCCCACAATCACACGTGGTGGTCTGGAGTGCCATTTGTTTTCATAACAGGACTGCTTTAGTTGTCACCCACGGCATCCTTACAGCGCAGCGGTACGTCGACAATATTCTACGCCCCGTTTTGTTGCCCTTCGTGGCAAACCATTCTGAGCTCTCATTTCAGCAAGATAAAACCCGCCCTCACACGGCGAGAGATTCTGCTGCTTGTCTTCGTGTTTGCCAAAGGTCCAGCAAGGTCGTCGAATCTCTCCCCAATTGACGAAGTTTGGAGCATTATGGGTAGAGTCCTCCAACCATATCGGGATTTTGACAATCTAACGCGACAATTGGAGAGAATTTGGCATGATGTCTCTCCGAAGCACATCCGACAACCCTCTCAATCAATAAAAAGACAAATAACTCCTTGCATAAAGGCCACAGGTGGACCAACGGGTTACTGACTTGTTCAGTTTGTGAAGCTCTTTCTGTTGAATAAATCATCCATTTTTTCTGAAATTGTAACCATTTGTTTGTCTGTACATGTACAACGTATCCACCTATTTCCGTCCCATTCGGAGAATTCCTTCGTGATGCGTCTTTTTTTTTTTTTCTTAAAATGTAGTTCGCACGTAGTGCACGCGTCAATAGAGAAGATTTCATCTACGGTTATTAAACCACAGAACATTTCTAAATTACAGGATATATTGCAGCTTCCTACTGAAAACACAGGTGCATGCACTGCAAGTAACAGATTTTGGAAAGTGCAGTTCTAAGTTTTAGCCCTAGCACCTCACTGCCGCCAGATTATTTGCTACACTACTGAGTCTTGTTATTTTGCATACATCTTTCGCTTTTAGAAAAATTCTTGTACCTCAACATTATTTCATATCAGTTTCGTTACATTATCTCTGGTGATGGAATGTTTCGTCAGTCAAGTATTTTATAGCTCAGTTTTTCTGTGGTGGGTAGTGTGCTGTTATGTAAACAGTTAAAAGAATTTTGTGAATATGAATCAACACAGAATAAATTCTGTCATACTAAACGATACTTTACTATAGAGGAGAGTTAAGTTGCTAAAGACTTTCTTATCAAGAAACATCAACAATTATATAAATATATTCTTTGCCTGCTTGCTATATTTTCAGTGACGGTCTTCTTGTAAAGAAGCTGTGCAACTTAGAACATTTTCGCAGATGCATTTATTAAAAAAGAACAATCAATCTGGTGTGTAGGCATCACTGCTCGCCGAAATAGTGCATTTATATTGTCACTAAACTAGACAGAATGGCATCATCGTACGTATTTGTTCTGTTTCTATCCTACGAACTTGCACTTGTAAGGACAGCCTCTCGAGACAGAAACAGGGAAGCGTATCAGTGTTTGGTGTGCCAGTATACGATTGACGAAATAAATGAGGAAATTAAAAAAGTGGACCCCCGGAAGACTTTAGAAGTGGGCGGTTACTGCTCAAACTTAGAAAACGAAGAGAAGAAAATTCCATATGCACGCTCTGAAGTAGGCCTCGTCGAGATATTTGAGAGAGTGTGTGGTGCGTTTGAGAACTACTGCAGGGCCAAGTACAAAGACACGGGAAGCCCAACTATTTTAAAATACTTTACCAGTGAAAGGGACTCACTCAACCCAGAGATGGCTAAAGTAGATGTAGTCACGGATTCTGACCTGAATGAAAGTTTACGCTATTACTGTGAACAAATCATCGAAGAACATCAGGATGAACTTTTGAGATATTTTGGGAGAGATGATCCTGACATAAAAGAAAAAATTTGCATGCAAAAGGTATGTCGCCAACGGATAACTCCCGGAAACTACGGTGAGCCATTGAAGAGCGCGGGAAACGAAAAGTCTTTCGTTCCTGGCGAAGACTTCGTTGATTTCGAATTGTAAGTGACGATTGTCTCTGTTTAATACCGTTTTCATTAAAAATCTTTGTGTTCAACCGTTCACTAAAAAGAAACCTATTTTACTCCTAAAATTTGGGCTGTTGTAGCGGTGGGTGTGTTCCTTTCCATTTTTTTAAAAAAAAGTTATCAGTTGAAAATTGTTGCTTTTACATGTGCCAGTGCTAAATGTCCGTGTTAAGAAAGCTATTCAGCCCCTAGCACTAATTATTTCGATTAAAAACTCATCACCTGATGTGACGAGCTTGAAACATTTCGTCATGCACGACCCCAAATAAATGGTAAGTAGACAATGCACAGAATGTTGAAAATAAAACTAGTGTTCAAATGAATACCGTATGTTTTCAGCTTTGGTAATCGCTGTTGTTTTGTAAATATAAATATTGTGTAGGTGCTATCAAGATTTTAGACAATGAACATTTACTGACACGTGCAAAATGTGGAGTTGTGTTTCTGTGACGGTAATTTCGTACGAGATTCTATAGCATACACAACGGACGGTTTTACTGTAATAGAAGTTTCAAATTCATGCAAGTGTGCCCGTATTTGCAGACTGGTAGCAATGCAGCTATAACTGTTATGCTACGATTCCTTTAATATTTACTGTACTATTCTCTTATAGTTGATCTGGAAAACTGTGCAGGAGCGCTGGTTGCCAATTAGCTTTTAGACGGTAAAAAGAAGTTATTTGTCAATGACAGCATATGGCAGATTCAGATATTTTTAAACGTATACAGGCACGTTGCACGCGGACAATATATGTAGCTTTTTCAGTGAATTAATGAACCCTAATGCAGTGACTACTATACAGAAAATACAAACGTTCGCACGTTGTTAGTGAAAGCAGCTTAGAAAATCTGAACAATTTACGAGAAACGGTGCACATCGAAGTCGCGGTCGCACTGCGAACGATAGGTATCGCACGCTCGACTCTCGAAGCTGGAAACACGAATGTTATTTTCTGCTTTGACAACGGAATGTCGCATGAGAGTTGCAGAATGTAGCATTTGAATAAAAATTTAAGTTTTTATGTTTTCACAACTTACGACTGCCTGGAAAATATCTCTCCTATGAGACAATCTTCCTAAAAGATGTGTGGGACTGATGACCTTAGCTGTTTAGTCCCCCTTAAACATCCCAACAACCACCACCACCATCCTAAAAGATGTATCAGAAGTATGTCCTGGGTACGGGGAAAAAGGAGTGGTACCTTCACTAGACACGATATTGTGCATGACGACGATAGACCTTATTAGTAATGTAAGCGATATTATTCATTTCGTTGATAAATCCTGGGAGTCAAAAAGGTGTTTTTAATACGTTCGTCTTTCGCACGTCTCTCTTGTAAACATGTCGAGAGTCGAGCGTTCCATACCAATCGCTTGTAGCGAGACTGTGATTTCGATGTGCACCGTTTCTTGGGGATTACCAATACTTGCTTATAATGAACAGTAGTCAGCAATAATTAACATAACTACTTATTGATTTGGTACTTTTTAAAGTGCTATAGTATTCTTACATACCGTATTTCGTTTGCGTCAGTAATATTATTTTTCTATTATAACAAACCATCACATTCCAACCTAAAGTAGACCTCGGTCTCCGCAACAGATCCCACTGTCACGACAATAAGTTTTACTCTGGCGTAAAGGGCTCTAACACGTTAACTATACGTACTACATACCTTTCACTCAGTAATCGTACATTCATTTGCAAAGGGATATTGTTGCAGCCATTTTCTTCAAAAGACTTCGTAGAATGCCTGTGAGGCCAAGAGCGTCGAAACTAAATGAGGGCTTTGGTCTGCTTAGGAACTATTGTATTTGTAGCATACATTTTGTAAAAAAATGATTAATTTGGGTGTAATGGCTGGCAAAAAAGTAACTACTTATAATTTGTGTACCATCCTAGTAACTGTAATACACTACTTAAAGTCTTAAAGATATTGGTGAGAAAGTTACATTATGAATCAGCATTTAACACACACATCAGGTAGAGTGCCAAGAAATAATAATGGAATAAGAAAATTACCATTTTATATGCCTGGAAACAAAGCTTGTAAATTATAGTATCAGTTACTTTCGTGAACGTAGTACGGGAGACAAGTTTTTACTTACATTGTTGTAGTACCTGTTTCCGTGCCTTTACTTTACAGAAATTCACAATAACTTCGCTGAACTTTTCTTACAGTTCATGAAATGGACTGACTGACTATGTGTTCTTGATTCACAGTAGCGAAGGAAATTTTTTATTGGTTTCAGGTTAGAGAAACTCTCGTATGATTTGACTGAGACATAAACTGTCAAGAAGTGTTGGGTTCTATTTGGTGTACTGCGTAATGATTCACTTAAGTTCTATTTAATTATAAACTGAAAGATTCCTTGGGCTGCCCGTCTGGCAGCGACGTCGACACTCGAATCGGTTGCTCATAGATACCTTTCTATTTCATACAGCACCTGCTCCTTATAAAACTCATAGTGAATTTCGAACAGATTCTCCTGCCGTATAGCCAGAGTGTTTCACATAGAATATTTGCATCTTGCGGACAACTGCTTACCATTCCACAGTTTTTAAGTTTTATGTAACGTTTTAGAAAAATTCTAGAAATTCTGAACACACCCTTTGACAACTGGCATGGTATGATAAAAGGTAAGTATGTACCTGTATCATTGGTACTTTAATATGTACACACACTTTAATGTGTTAGTTGTTTTTTCTCTATGTCTAACAGATTTCCCCCAGTCACATCACATTATCTTCTAGCTGATGTTTTCTGCACTGCTGTGACTGCACCACGTAGTGGACAACGCCTGTCAGTGTAGATTGCCTATTTTGCGCCCACATATCCACACTTCAGTACCTGGCCTGCCGGCCAGGAGAAAATGAATATCAATGCCTTGCTTGTGCCACGCTTGTTTGGAGGTACTAACCAATCTAAAACCATGCTGCTTTTAATACCTAGAATTATTAGTCTGCAAATGAAGTCAATACTGATGTAACGTTGTTCCGTACACCGTCCTCAGTCATCAACACAAATAACTGCACTCATACCCCTAATACCCTGTAATCTGCGTACACTTGGGCACACCTTAATCCGCCAGTGGTTTTAGCAACCTCTTTCTCATGTTTTTTCGTGGTCGGAGGAATGGCACCAGTTATTTTACTGTAGGAGACGCTGTTAAAACAATTTTTCTGTCAACGAGAATGAAGTTACTCCGACTCAATCCTACAGCTTGGGGCGGAGTTGGGCAGCTGCCCTCTTTCCCCTCCTTCTTCCCCACACGGAAAAAATTCGCAAATATCCCATCCTGTCCCGTCAGATAGACACACGTACGAAGGCAGCATAGTTTTGAATAAAAGTACAACTTGTGATAGATGTTTCCTATATAGCAGCTAGTGTACTCAGAGTCGTTTGTCTTGAAATTCCAAAATAATTTCGCCATTTGCTTCTATAACTAAAGTATATTTTGTGGTACCACATTGCGATGCATTGTTTTGTCTTTACGCGACGGGGGAGCAGTGATATCGGTAAGTAATAATCACAATGAACCGTGTCCATCTCAAGTTACTTCCGTAATTACGTATTTGTGGTCTAATTCACGCTGCAGTTTCGCAAATCTCTCGTCGTCTTACTTGTGCGATAAACAATGAAACTTCAAATTTGGTTCAATACAGTTCGTGAGAAGGATAAATTAATTAATATACGATAAAACTTTATTAATATGCTTCACAAAGGATCAGCCAGAGAGCATATACTGTAAGAGAATATTGTTGAGATTTCACCTATAACCATATTCTGAAGCCATTGAAGGTACGTACAGTCAGTCATCTGATAATCTCTCAACTTCGTCCATATCATAATTCAAGAAATTCAGTTCACAGCTGCAAATGTCATAATTTACAATGATGAAGAGTCGATAAACAATTCAGCATCCACGAAGCCATCCAAATGTCTCATTTTCTCTTATTTTACGACATGCAGATCCCGTCAGTGTACGGCAGAAATGTCCGCTACAACTACGTGCATTAATTTCATTATGTCTGGCAGCTTGAATCTCTTATTGTTTGTAACTAAATATCCTTTCATTCGTCTCCAAGCAAGCTCTACACTGTGTAAGTTCAACAACTGGATGGCGATAATCTGACGACAAGGCGACCCATCAATGCCACTTCATCAAGAATGTAGCGGTCTACAACTTCAGCTTCAGATTAAGTAATTCAGCATGTTTAAATAATTGCAGCATGATCGACATTAGGTCCATTTTCAACCAGCCGTTTTATAATGTCCCCTAGGGACGGTTTACTATCGCGCCGGGCCCTCAACATTGGCAAACTGCAAGGGTCCTATTCGGAAATACGTACTCATACTTTTAAAATTTATTTCCATGTGAGTGTAATGTCTAACACAATTTTATTTCATTAATTAAAGTATTAACTACCATTTACCAAGAAAAATGATGGAGTTCACGATGGAGGGCAAGAGGCCAAGAGGAAGGTCGAGAACAAAATGGATCGATACAATAAAGATGAGTTTAAGGAGGAGAAATCCTCTATGGAATCATATTGTGGAAGAAGAATGGTGGAAAGACCGAGTAAAGTTGCGAAGTACCAATGATACCCCAACCTGACCAGATGTTGGATAGAGGGGAAACGAAGATGATGATAATTAAAATATGAACTGATGTTATATACCTCGATTTTTAAGCATTGTCTAAGCAATACTCAAGACATTAAAACTATCCGCCACAGTTAACTTATATTTGCTCGATTTACATAGCGAGGCACAATCATAATATTAAAATATTTGGATCTCAACATACTTAGGCCGTATGTAAATTGAAACTGGGAAGAGGAAGTAACCACTATTATGTATTTTTACCACGGCTCAAATTACCCGTAAACAGTAGTGACAGCTGACTGTCGCTTTAGATGCTGACTTTTTTAGACTGCCTCGAAATTGATTACAGATTGTTACAGTTGACGTTAAAAATTTTCGCGACACAAAGGCTACTCTATGTTACGTGCAGTGGCGGAAACAGGAAACCTAACTGCAGCATTTGGAGGGAAAGAGTAGTCCTTACGTACTTTAATGAAATAAAGCATAACGTATGCAAGAAAACGAAGGGGTCGGCGGAAGAATGTGCTAACCCTCAATTCACTGAGAATTAGTCTAATCACATTTGTTGTGGCTTGAGCTGCACTAAATGCTGGCAAGTAGTTCCTTTTTGAACTGCTAGAAAACATTTGTCGGCTATATGTATTATTTTGTTTTATGGTATTTCCGTTCGCATCTTGGATGAAAACAGTCCGACGCCACAGGGTCGACATGGCAGTGACGTCAAAATCTTGTTATGGAGTAAAGAGGTGGATGTTTGGCGAAGATGTTAATGACAAGTGTTCCCTTTTGTGGTGATTGTGTGCCAGCTCCTGATTATGCGCCAGGAAATTCATTATATTTCGAAGATACCTTAAGCGTAGCTTAACGTTATATTACCACTGGTCTAACCTCAGAAGGTTTAGATATATCATTTGTTAATATTTTGGTGAATTTTCTAATGTTTGCAATATATAAATTTAATGTGAGTATATCAATGTTTCATTTCGTATCAATAGGAAAACCTATAGTAAAAATATTTGAGGATTGTCATTGTTTTGGTCCTAACGTTTAACAGTGTGAGTTAGCACTATTTTTACCTTGTTTTATTTCTTTACAGATGAATGTTTGTATTCATTTTTAGGAAGAAACACAATCTAGATTTACTAAAGAAGAAGTAAGAAGCAGGTGACGATGTCAATGTAGGCCGAGCATCAACTGAATTAAATGTTCAAATGTTCAAATATGTGTGAATTCCTAAGGGACCAAACTGCTTAGGTCATCGGTCCCTAGACTTACACACTACTTAAACTAACTTATGCTAAGAACACACACACACACACACACACACACACACACACACATGCCAGAGGGAGGACTCGAACCTCCGGCGGGAGGGTCAACTGAATTAAAAAATGCTGTTTTTCATTACAAAAACGAGGTAGAGAGGCAGTTCCTATCCCCATCTTTAACAGGTAGCAAGAAAATATAATGGAGCATATTCTATCAAGTAAAAAAATGTTTTCTTGCTAGATACCTCCCTTATTATTTTGAAGTACTTCAAGTGAATAATGAGGAAAATGAAAACCCAAAATTACTTTATTAGTGTTGTGACTATGCTCACATAGTTTCTGAGTGTTTTGCACATACTGAATTGTAGTTTATTTTGTGAGAGGTTTTGACTCTATAGTATTCTGTTTACAAATACAAAAGAAAACGAACACCAAAATTCGGAAACTCTTATACCGTATTAATTAAGTCACTACACAAAACCTGACGTTGTCAGTTCTGAATATTACTGTAATTGTTGTTTTCTTTCTTATGTTCAAACTCTAAGTATACTAATTGCTGAAGTAAGACAGTAAAACTCAATCTTTTAGTATACCAGTCTCTGAAGTGAGATAGTGAAACGGTATTTGCTCTCAAAACATTTTTGTATACTCTCTGATGAAGACAGTGCTAATCTGCAATAGTAAGGACAACAGTACAAGTTAACAATTTCGCAGATCTTTTTAAGAATTTTTTTACCCATCAGCATATAACATTGATAAAAAATAGTGTAACAGTTCGTAGAAAAATTTACAAATAAGTCCATTGTGTATTCCATGATTTTTCGGAATTCATTTTTTGGGAGTGTATATTATCAAATTTAATTCCGATATTTCGGCTGACAGCCTTCTAGACTTTCTCAGGGTGAGTCGCTTGCAGCATTGTCAAAGCAATTTACACTGTGGAGTAAATGCACGTTTATCAGAGATAAGTGTTGCCTCTGAATCACAGGCTCCCAGGTTCGATTCCCGGTTTGGGGATTTTCTCTGCCCGGTGACTGGGTGTCTGTTGTCCTCATCATTTCATCACCATCATCGTCATTCATGACAGTGCCTGTGTTGGACTGTGTAAAAATTGGGACTTCGTATGGTCGCTGATGATCGTGCAGTTGAGCGCCCCACAAACCAAACATCATCATCATCTTCAGAGATAAGTAATGTGCACAGAATAACGTGGCCGATAGATGCATACTTGGCAGGGCAAGCCTAGGGAGAGAGGCAGTGGTGGACATTGCGGGAAGGTGTTGTAGGGGAAATGCCAAGGGGTGGAGAGGTAGTGCCATTGCAAACCGAAGCATACGCTCACACTTGCTAGGTGATCATTCAGAAAGATCTACTGTCACCTCTACTTTGATTAGTATCAAAGAAGAATTTCACCAAAAATGCAACAAAAGCAGCGGTTTGTTTTCCGTGGCTTGCTAATCATTTTTAACTTTCAGAGAAGTGTCATGAGCGGCGAATTTTGAGTTAAAGTTATAATTCTCTTGTTGCCATCTTAAAATTTGTTTCTTTTACCAAAACACAACGGAGTTTACACAATGTCACCTCACTAACATGTTGCGCAGACGCAATTGCCACAGAATTCCGAAACAGTGGTTTATTAATTGAGGAGGTGAGGAAAGGTAAGCTCAATAGCTTATGAAGGACACACGCGGTACAAAACTAAACGTGTAATTTCTTCACTTATGCTCTCCCAAAAACTCCCACATCATTTCTCGTTTCGTTAGCTATCAATGGCCCTTAAAATTACGATCCTTCATCAAAAAAGTCTGTAGTTAGTGGAATAACACGGTGGATAACGAAGTTGTGCCTAATAACCACACAGCAAAATACTCTTTTCTTGTACACTATCATTTGCCAAAATCTCATGATTTATGAAATATGGGGTTTTTATTTGTGTATGAAATATGGGGTATGTTGTGGATATTTTATTCTGGCTTTATCGCTGGCGCACGATCGCAAATGAGTGTGTTACATAAGATCAATTTTCATGAAACTGGTGACAGGTAGAGACCTCCACCTAAGTTTAAAGAAAAATTCAGTGTGTTAGATAAATTTCATATGCAGCACCATATTATGTAACATGCACACAAAATCATAGCAATACACATTTTTCACTGCAAATTTTTTTTTTAAATTTCATGCAGTGTCTTAGTTAAATGCAAATATCACAATAAGTATGATCATTAACGAAATGATGGGCACATCATCATGAAGCTGACATATAAAGCTATAAGTAATGCAAAAAGAGCAGAAATAACATTTACAGTCCTTCTCACAGATATTTGGCATTTTATTTCCGAATATCTGGCGGTTTCCGAGTGCATGGTTAGGCAGGAACCTCAGAGGACAGCTTAAATTGCTTTAAATTGCTGCGAATGAAACAAGGAAGAAAAACACATTCTTCCTTGTCACAAAGTCAGCAGCAATTCCTGCGATTGTCGATATTGTGTGAGGCGTCAAAATGACGTCACATGTACAGAAAGTCTTGTGAAATGAGTTTTGCCCCGCAGTCATGGATAAAACTTTACACGTCTAGGAGTAAAACATGGCAAGTGCAGAGTCAGCGAATCAACAGTGCTAACGAAGTACTTGGTTGATTATTATGGATGGCATATGCAGGAATGCCAGGCAGTGAGGGAAGAACAATAATATTTCCTTCAAGAGCGCAAGAAACATGAGTCCTTTGTGATTTACGGTTCACGGATTTGACCGAACAAGAATTCAAGACTATTGGATTAGCAATTTTTCCGCCGACGCCTTCAAACTTTACGAAACGTGTTAGACAAACGTGTTGTAAAAACACACTGTTCCTGAACTCAAAATTAGTGGAAGTAACATAAAACAGGATCGTCAATACAACACTAAATTAGCTAGATCAAAACTGTTATTTCACATGAATTCGCAATTGCGAATAAGGGCTACCATCAACTGCAGAATGGAATGGCGACAATGAACCTTTGTGCCGGACCGGGACTCGAACACATATCAAAATTTAATTTTTTTAACTGAAAATTTGTGTTGGGATAGGATTCGAACCCGGGTCTCCTGCTTACTGGGCACATGTTGTGACCATTTTTTCTTTTTGAATGAGAGATCTCCCCTCTGACCACTTTTTTTACTGTTTTCTTCCTTTCATGTTTGCCCAAAAGAAATAATTTGGCCGAAAAATTAAATTTGAGAAAAAAAAGGTTTTGTTTGCTTGGTGGCAAAAATGATCGCTTCATTTGTTCCACCTCTTGTATACGGAACGGAACAGTAAATTAAAAGTACACTCCTGGAAATGGAAAAAAGAACACATTGACACCGGTGTGTCAGACCCACCATACTTGCTCCGGACACTGCGAGAGGGCTGTACAAGCAATGATCACACGCACGGCACAGCGGACACACCAGGAACCGCGGTGTTGGCCGTCGAATGGCGCTAGCTGCGCAGCATTTGTGCACCGCCGCCGTCAGTGTCAGCCAGTTTGCCGTGGCATACGGAGCTCCATCGCAGTCTTTAACACTGGTAGCATGCCGCGACAGCGTGGACGTGAACCGTATGTGCAGTTGACGGACTTTGAGCGAGGGCGTATAGTGGGCATGCGGGAGGCCGGGTGGACGTACCGCCGAATTGCTCAACACGTGGGGCGTGAGGTCTCCACAGTACATCGATGTTGTCGCCAGTGGTCGGCGGAAGGTGCACGTGCCCGTCGACCTGGGACCGGACCGCAGCGACGCACGGATGCACGCCAAGACCGTAGGATCCTACGCAGTGCCGTAGGGGACCGCACCGCCACTTCCCAGCCAATTAGGGACACTGTTGCTCCTGGGGTATCGGCGAGGACCATTCGCAACCGTCTCCATGAAGCTGGGCTACGGTCCCGCACACCGTTAGGCCGTCTTCCGCTCACGCCCCAACATCGTGCAGCCCGCCTCCAGTGGTGTCGCGACAGGCGTGAATGGAGGGACGAATGGAGACGTGTCGTCTTCAGCGATGAGAGTCGCTTCTGCCTTGGTGCCAATGATGGTCGTATGCGTGTTTGGCGCCGTGCAGGTGAGCGCCACAATGAGGACTGCATACGACCGAGGCACACAGGGCCAACACCCGGCATCATGGTGTGGGGAGCGATCTCCTACACTGGCCGTACACCACTGGTGATCGTCGAGGGGACACTGAATAGTGCACGGTACATCCAAACCGTCATCGAACCCATCGTTCTACCATTCCTAGACCGGCAAGGGAACTTGCTGTTCCAACAGGACAATGCACGTCCGCATGTATCCCGTGCCACCCAACGTGCTCTAGAAGGTGTAAGTCAACTACCCTGGCCAGCAAGATCTCCGGATCTGTCCCCCATTGAGCATGTTTGGGACTGGATGAAGCGTCGTCTCACGCGGTCTGCACGTCCAGCACGAACGCTGGTCCAACTGAGGCGCCAGGTGGAAATGGCATGGCAAGCCGTTCCACAGGACTACATCCAGCATCTCTACGATCGTCTCCATGGGAGAATAGCAGCCTGCATTGCTGCGAAAGGTGGATATACACTGTACTAGTGCCGACATTGTGCATGCTCTGTTGCCTGTGTCTATGTGCCTGTGGTTCTGTCAGTGTGATCATGTGATGTATCTGACCCCAGGAATGTGTCAATAAAGTTTCCCCTTCCTGGGACAATGAATTCACGGTGTTCTTATTTCAATTTCCAGGAGTGTAAATGCATTGCCTGGGAATAGAACCCGGGCCGGCTACAAAGTTTATTAGTTTATTTACGTTTTTTGTATAACTAAGAAGTACAGTGAGCGGCAGTCTGGAGGAGGCAAGGTGGGCAGGAGTCAAATTCCGAGGCCTGGCCGTGATGTCTCCCTCCTCCTACTACTGAAGAGTACTGTCACATTTCCTTTTAATATAATAAAAAACAAATAGAAGTGAGCCACACGCCAAAAATTATGACGATAAGGCGAACGAAAAAGGGCCATCTTGCCTGCTGGGATCACCTTATCGAAGCGGGCGGCCCCTAAGAGGCGGTCGTCATTTCAAGCGGCATCGCCAGTCGTTAACCGTCGGAGTGTCTGGGACCGCTGCACACAGTCAGAGACTGTTTCTGTTACGGTAGTGGAATCATGGAAAAAAATGTTTAAATGTGTGTGAAATCCTATGGGCCTTAACTGCTAAGGTCATCAGTCCCTAAGCTTACACACTACTTAACCTAAATTATCCTAAGGACAAACACACACACCCATGCCCGAGGGAGGACTCGAACCTCCCCCGGGATCAGCCGCACATTCCATGACTGCGCCGCCCTAGACCGCTCGGTTAATCCCGCGCGGCTCGGTATCATGGAAACATCACGTTTGCAGGCCAACTTCTTCGTTCATTTGGCTATCCGCGGACGACTCACGGCCACACTCAAACTTCCATATGTCATCAACCATGCGTCTACGACCTGAAGTCGTACATCCATTATGTATATCCCTATAGAGGTCAGACGTACTTGAAAGTCGCTTGCCCAGAAGCGACAGATAAATACGATATTGCAGTGACTGTGTTATTCTGATTACGATGCAAAGTTCCTTTGGCATGCACGCATACCGGGCAAGCCACTCTCAAGTACAACGTCTGACATGTACGGGATTATACATATTCGATGTACGAGTTCAGGTCGTAGACGCATTGTTGAAGACATATGGAAGTTTGAGTATGCCCGTGAGTTGAGCACGGATAGCCAAATGGTAAGGCGACCGCTCGCGATAAGTGGGAAATCCGGGTTCGAGTCCCGACAATTTCACTGTTCTCATTCTACTCTATAGCTGATGGTAGTCCTTATTCGCAATTGCGAATTCATTCACGTTTCGTAACGGCTACGGTCGCCATTGTGGCTGTTCCTTTTGGGATGCATGCATGTCCATAGGAACTTCGCATAGTAATTAGAACAACAAACTCAAACTGCGTATCGTATCGTAGAACAAATATTTATCTAAATGAATAACTGGGGCTATCATTAGCCCCACTTCCAGACGTTTGTTCAAATGGCTCTGAGCACTATGGGACTTAACATCTATGGTCATCAGTCCCCTAGAACTGCAGAGAAAATCCCTGACCCCGCCGGGAATCGAACCCGGGAACCCGGGCGCGGGAAGCGAGAACGCTACCGCACGACCACGAGCTGCGGACTCAGACGTTTGTTATGTGCTTGTGAATATTCAGCCGCTCTCTCAAGTGGTTACAATGTATTATGAACTTGGACATTTCTGGATACTAAAATGGATCTGCTTACATTTGTGTTCTTACGTAAATCCCCCTGGTGTTCGCAACATATGGGGTTGTATGTATGGTTGCCAAATGTTGTCTCCCTAATACAATTCTTATGCCTACATATTATTGAGATGACCCTGTCACTGACGACCTACACCTAGGGATTTCCATAAATCGAAGTATCATTTTGTGGTTTTACTTCAGTTTAGCATATCAAACAAGTCATTCATATCGGAATGCTATTAGAACGAGTTACAACGTGGATACTGCAAATTATTTAGTCTCAAAAAACATGTAAAGTGCAAGAAATTGTATGTAGGTTGGAACTTAAATAGTGGCAACACTGCTGTGAAGACACTATGCAGGCCGGCCGGAGTGGCCTTGCGGTTCTAGGCGCTACTGTCTGGAACCGCGGGACCGCTACGGTCGCAGGTTCGAATCCTGCCTCGGGCATGGATGTGTGTGATGTCCTTAGGTTCGTTAGGTTTAAGTAGTTCTAAGTTATAGGGGACTGATGACCACAGCAGTTGAGTCCCATAGTGCTCAGAGCCATTTGAACCCAGACACTATGCAATGGAATCTACTATTGTCGCTGATACCACACGTTGTTGACATATCTACCTTACCTCCGAACAAATGGACTCGCCTGTCCCACGTCACCGGCGTGCGCACAATCAAAGGAAACACAGTCACTTGTGAGCGAGTGGTCTAACGTAACAGGAACAGCAGAGACCACGGCAGACCGTCAGTGCACAGTATTACTGTTCGTTTTTGGAGCATCACCTGCGACCAGCTTTGCAAAAGAAGCGACGACACTTTCTGCGCAACCCACACATCATTTTGCATGACAGTGCATGGGCACATACAGTGGAAGCCGTGGATGCTCTGTTCGGTCAATGGGACTGTACCATCCACCACACTCACCAGAATTAAGTCCTTGTTGAGCCATGTTGGGCACATGTATGCGTTGGTTTAAACCTTGGTTCCTGTTCTGTGTTTGGTTTGCCGCGGTTACTGTGATTATGCTGTTGTTTGCTCTCTCCATCAGAGGCAGCAGCGGTGT
Organism: Schistocerca serialis cubense; assembly: GCF_023864345.2. NCBI lineage: Eukaryota > Metazoa > Arthropoda > Insecta > Orthoptera > Acrididae > Schistocerca > Schistocerca serialis. The sequence goes on along the minus strand of NC_064644.1, from coordinate 427,266,717 downwards.
GTATCGATATTCGCACCTTGTACTATCTTTGGACTGATGCTTATAGTTTCCGGCTGTGCCGTGTGCGAGCAGTCGGTCGGTTGGCGTGGAGCAGCGACGAAATCTCCACAGGGTGTAGTTTGGCCGGGGCCGCTGGCGGTCTCTATGCAGTGTCGGAGTGTGTGGGGCTGTTCCCATTGCTACGAGGTTCGAGTCTCACCAACCCTGGACACGAAAGTTGAGTTTGGATTTAATTTACCAGCAAGTCAAGACTGTTCACATTGTGCTGTTTGGTTCTCGTTGTTGGCTGTTGGGACATTCCCGCAAGCAACAACGTGTGTATTCAAGTTGGCGAAGGTTTAGCCACCGTCCGGTGAAGTCTGACTGTATTTGGTTATTTGCAATTGAAGTGCACCTGCGGAATTTTCTGCCTTGTGGCCGTTAATGTTCCGGTTACCTGCCCTGGCCGTTGACGTAAATTTAGGCAGTGTCCTTTCCTCACCGTGTTGTCGCTGTCCAGCACGGTGTGAAGTTTGACAGCTTAATGTATGCTTGGTTGTGGGCGTCCATACCTTTTACGTTTGCATTGAATTCCCGGTTGTGTACTGGTCGAGTGGAGCGCAAGTTACCTTGTCGGTGGGTCCGTTGACTCTCTGTTGGTTGGGTTGTCATCAGATCGAGAATGGTTGGGCCGACTGCCTGTCTCACCTAAGTAAACGTTAGTATTTCAAGTGCTGGCCGACCCCCGAAACTTCTGAGCGCCGTTAGCTGCACTGCCTTTTCTTATTTTGTGTTGTATGTATTTGTATGCCTCATAGCCGATGGTTTTGAATTAAAGTTGAATTGTTTTTAGTGGCGTTTTAAGTCTTGGGCCTTCCACCGCTTTAAAATTAAAGTTCCTTGCTTTGCAAGTGTTACATTGTTTGGGGTTCAGCCTGATTAAAATGTTGTTTAAAGATAAAGCCTTGGACCTTCTGCCCACTAAAAATTATTTTAGTTGTGTTCTGAGTTTTAAAATTAAAGTTCCTTGCTTGTCAAGTGTTAGATTGTTTGGGGCCCTCAGCTTAATTTAAGATAAGGCTTTGTTGTTTAAATTTATTTTACCTTGATTTTTAAGTCACGGGGCGTTCAGCCGTTTTTAAATAAAGGATCTTTGTCTTTCGAGAATCAGACTGTTTGGGGCCTTCTGCCTAATTGAAGATAAGGCCTTCTGCCTTGTGTTTTTTTATTTAATTTTGCCTTGAGTCTTAAATCATCGGCCTTCAGTCGTCTTTAAATTACGGCTGTTGCTTTTCAAGTGTTAGGTTTTTGGGCCTTCAGTCAAACTATAGAACTTACTTAACGTGAGGCTTTCTGCCTTCTAAATATTCTTTTGGCGTCTGAATATTGAGTTAATAGATTTTAGCCGTTTTTTAAACTAAAGTGGTTGTGCCCTTAAGGCATAAGATAGCGTGGCATATTCAGCCGATAACTAAGTTCAAGAAGTTTTACTGTAATGTTTGGTCAAATAAATAAAGTTATATGTGTTCGAGAGTAACTGACAGCTGCTCATATTGCCCCTTTCCACAATTCCAACTACCTGTCCTGTCCTGCGGGTTTAGCAGGGCATCTCACTTGTGACTTTGATTTGATTCCGATGATGAAGGAACCACTTCGTGGCATTCACTTCCGAACTCTTCCAGAGGCAGTAGACCGCTCCATTCGCACCGTCAACAGAACAGGCTCTGCTAACTGTATACTACGCCTTCCACATCGCTGGCAACGGGTTCTACACAACACTGGTGACTACTTTGAAGGACAATAACAGGTACAAACTGAAACTTGGTACTTAGGGAAAGGCAGATTGCGGTGTGGACGCGGCTCAGTTTTCTTTCTTTCTTTCTTTTTTTTTTTAAATCACATTCACTTTATTTGGAACAAATTGCATATAAGGTTGACAATAAGGAACAATTATCAAATTTGTCTGTTAAGACAATATCTAATCAAAATTTCTATAGACAATTTGCATTCAGTGCTGAAGGCCTTATTGACCAGAAATTCAAATTATTTGTCGGCTGAAGGCCCCAATAGTAATAACTCAAAAAACAATTTGACAGCTGAAGATCTAGATAGCAAATTCTTACTGAAATATCATAAGAGACAATTCCTAATTAAAAAATATTATAAGAGACAATTCCTAATTAAAAATTCTCTAGACAAATTGCATTCAAGGCTGAAGGCCTTATTGACAAACATCACAATGTGACTAAATCAAGAGAGAAAAGGGCCTCAGACAGTGCTACAAGGATCGACTTGCGAAAGTCGCTCAACTTCGTAAACAATGAGACAGGCAGCAAACCTTCACTTCACCGGATGGCAACTCAAACTAGTGACAGTTTAAACGCAGACTAACACTCTTGCAAAATCTACCTAACGTCTGGTAACCAGGCAAGGCGGAACTGGCGGACAGTACTGTGTCTTGGGAATCCGGTGTTTAGCACATCCAGAAGCAAAAGGAACCACTGCGACCAAAGCAGTCCAAAAGAAACAACATATCCGGACCACAACCAAGGAGGCTGTGGAACTACAAGCCTTATTGGATTCTACCTACACGTAATTTCGAAACTGGCACGACGCATGTTTGACTTTATTCATACTTCGCCCCCTCCCCCTGCCCGTTATTAGATGAACACAAAGTTGTCTGTTACCGTCTAGCCTTGAGAAACAGAAGACCTTCATCCTGAGTGGCACGTTCAAAAAGCGCTGGGTGGACAACCAAATAGAACTCAACAAATTTACTGTGAGTGTTTTCTTATCCACCAAACCAGAGTGCACACAGTACTTCAATAGGTTATTGAAGCAGTTGTACTGCAGCAATGATCTGTTCGCTGGGGTGTTAGCCGTTGTGCAGATGATGTACGTGGCATACCTGCAATTCTCTGCCTAGACAGTGGACGCAATATGCCGTCCTCAAACTCTTAGGGGTGATATTACCTCAGTGCAAGACAGAAAACGAGTCAAGATTTCTGTTCGTTCACTAGTTAAGAACAGAAATATTCCCCCATAAAGAAGCATTTCAGTGTGTGCCAGACTCCACAGAAAGCTAAGGAACATCACTCGAGTAAACAGAATACCAGCCCTGTCATGGAGTGTCGACTTCATTAGATTAGATTAGATTTACTTTCATTCCAATTGATCCGTAGTGAGGAGGTCCTCCAGGATGTAGAACATGTCAGTAAAACAACAATACATGACAAATATTTACAACTGAAACAAATAAGCTAACGTACCATTCCACAGGTCCCAAGTGGAATGATCGTCATTTTTTAATGAACACTATATGAAAGAGTCATTTTACAAATGCTAATGCACTGAATTTAAAATAAAAAGTTTTATTTTTTTATTTATAAGCTAATAAACGTGTAATACAACTACTATAATACTTATTTACAATGAACATATTACTGCACAGAAATGGTGCAGAAGTTTAGAATCTACTTAAATACACACACACAACCACACACACACACACACACACACGCACACACACACACACACGCACACACACACACACACACACACACACACACACACACACACACACACACACACACATATATATATATATAATGAACACATTCTGCACTGAAATTGTGCAGAATGGTTTTACTGAGAAATTCATCAATGGAGTAGAAGGAGTTGGCCACCAATAAATCCTTTAGGCTTCTCTTAAACTGAATTTCATTGGTTGTTAAGCTTTTTATGGCTGCTGGCAAGTTATTGAAAATGTGTGTTCCTGAATAATATGCACCTTTCTGTACAACACTAAGTGACTTTAAATCCTTGTGAAGATTATTCTTATTTCTAGTATTGATTCCATGAATTGAGCTGCTGGTTTGAAAAAGTGATATATTTTTAATGACAAATTTCATTAAGGAATAAATATATTGGGAAGCAATAGTTAGTAACCTTAGTTCTCGAAACAGGCTTCTGCAGGATGTTCTTGAGTTCACCCACATATAACTCTTACTGCACGTTTTTGTGCCCGGAAAAGAATGAAAGTAAGCATAATATGCCAGCTTTTACATTTTTATATTCCCTATGTCTGACACAATTCGCATTGCAAATAGAGATTTGTTAAGACGCTTCAACAGTTCTGTGGTGTGCTCCTCCTACCTGTGTTGAAAGCAACAATTCTCAAAATCTAACCATCAGATTCCCCACTGTAACTCTCGTCATCTAAGTCTGTAGCTCAGTCCCTGGAGGGAAGTGTCTTCGATGGCAGCCAGCAGGGAAGTGTTCTCGATAGATCCCCAGAAATAAGTCCTTGATCACGTCATACTATGCTTCCTTCTGGACCTGTAGTGTCTATATCTGTCCTCAGGCGACAAATCCCAGCAACTTAAAAAAAAATCACCGAAGCTCCTAATCCTTTCAGAATATTTTCTGGAAGGTTCCCATTCCTGTCCTACATCCTTAGCACTCCACCAATCAGCAACGCATCTCCGCTTTGGCGGGAAGTGTGCCCCATTTCGCCCGTGAGAAGATTCCTTGGACGTCAAGTTGACGACCTTCATTTGTGATCCCGATCATTCCTTTGCACTGAAAGGATTTCCTTTCGCCTTCATCTACCCCGACACTGTTCTCTAGGGATGTTATTCTGAATTTTTTTCTGTCCCGGGGCCAAAAAGCTCTGTCCGCGCTACGGGCTTTCTGCCGCTTCCAGCATCGTAAACCGCTGCCGCCACACTCTGCACTCTCACAGGGCAGTAAATGTCCGCCCCTGCAGAACATGAGAAGTCTCTTCCCAGCCCCTCTTTAGCCGATAGCGACCCCTGAGGAATGTATGGCTCACTCCGCCTTTTCTGTCAGTGCTTAGCCACAATTAACTCCCAGACATGCAGTACTAAAGAAATTGTTAGTACTTGGTGCTAGTCAGTCTCAGCCAATGAAATGATTAATAACCCACTTGTGCATCGTAAACAGTGATCCAATATAAATATAAATCTACAAAAATATTAAATGTGTGATAGCAAAATCTTGCCACTTACGCTTGGACCCCATTGAAGTAAACGATTTTTACCTAACCATCGTTGGGCCTTCTTTTTCTGCTTTCTGCCTTTAGAACCCACGCAAAACTACAGTATAGAGCAAGCTTGTTTGCGGCAAGACAGCTACGGTCGCATGTTAGAATCCTGCCTCGGGCATGGATGTGTGTTAGGTTAGTTATGTTTAAGTAGTTCTAACAAGGGAACCTCCCCATCGCACCCCCCTCAGACTTAGTTATAAGTTGGCACAGTGAATAGGCCTTGAAAAACTGAACACATATCAATCGAGAAAACAGGAAGAAATTGTGTGGAACTATGAAAAAAATAAGCTAAATATACAAACTGAGTAGTCCATGCGCAAGATAGGCAATATGAACGATGGTCCAAACTCAGGAGCACCGTGGTCCTGTGGTTAGCGTGAGCAGCTGCGGAACGAGAGGTCCTTGGTTCAAGTCTTCCCTAGAGTGATGATTTAACTTTCTTTATTTTCGCAAAGTTATGACCTGTCCGTTCGTTCATTAACGTCTCTGTTCACTGTAATAAGTTTAGTGTCTGTGTTTTGCGACCGCACCGCAAAACCGTGCGATTAGTAGACGCAAGGACGTGCCTCTCCAATGGGAACCGAAAGCATTTTATCGCAAGGTCATAGGTCAACCGATTCCCCCACAGGAAAACACGTCTGATATATTCTATTCGACACTGGTGACGGCATGTGCGTCACATGACAGGAATATGTTGTCGAACTACCTAACTTGTACACTTGGCGAATGGGTAAAAAGATTCTTCTACCTTGCCCGATTTAGGTTTTCTTGTGGATGTGATAATCACTCCCAAAAAAGTGATGAAAACATAAGAGTTTGTCACATAAACTGCAACAAATGAATGCAACAGTTTCACAGTAGCACAGTTTTCCCTCTGCTCAGTCAAAACATATTTTTTTAATGGTTATAAATTTTTCCGTGTGTAGACCGTCAAATCCTGCACATGTCCAAGCAAATCTGAACATGTCCTGGAATTTTGGAGAGCGAAGTTGATTATGTGTGAGTGCCTGAACATTGATAATTGTCTGAAAATAAAAAATTAAACTTTTCACTCGAGGGAAGACTTGAACCAAGGACCTCTCGTTCCGTAGCTGCTCGCGCTAGCCACGGGACCACGGCGCTCCTGAGCTCACACTCTCCTTGATGTTGCATATCTTGCGCATGGGCTACTCAGTTTGTATATCTTGCTTATTTTTTTCGTAGTTCCACACAACTTCTACCTGTTTTCTCGATTGATCTGTGTTCAGTTTTTCAAGGCCTATCCACTGTACCAACTAAATCTGAGGGGGGTGCGATGGGGAGCTTCCCTTGTAAGTCTAGGGGACTGATGACCTCTGATGTTAAGTCCCATAGTGCTTAGAACCAGCAAGACGAATATCCATACTGACAGTGGGACGACGTCAGGAGAATCACAGACTGTCAACACAGTGGCTACTGTTGCAGCTCCCCTTGAAACAGCCAGCAACATCTCTGTATAAGTGAGTTGACACCCACTTTTACGTTTCTGAACAGCATCACATAGGTGACGGTGCTCCTGTAAATTAAAACTGAGAACATGATCAGCTGAGTGCCATATCTGGTAGCCATACAGCTGTAGTTATATTTCAATTCTAAATTACCATATCTGAATTATCCGAGGTGCGACAATAAAGTAATGAGACTGATTTTCTTTGCAAGATGTGGTAACCCTGCAGGCTTGCCTAGGCACAATATCTTTGGCCTTGGTCTACAAGCTGCTTCTAGTCCAAGCGGCAGATCGATGCAACTGCTCTGTCGTGAGCTGTGCTGTAATAAGTTACAATGTGTTTGTGTCTCTCGTCACGGAAATGGAACCACATAATATTGCGCAACGATATGCCATTTATTTTTGCGTTAAATTGGGTGAAAACGCGACGACAACTTACAGTAAGCTACAGAAGGATTTTGGATAGGAGGTTATGTAACGAGCTCAACTTTCTCGTTGAAATAAAATGTTTAGTGAAGGCAGAACGAATGTTGAACATGAAGACCGCAGTGGACGATCATCAACCTCACGGACGGATGTCAACTTGGCCAGGGTGCGTGAACTCGTACAATCTGATCGAAGATTATCCGTGAAAATGATTGCAGAAGAACTGAACATCAATGGAGAAACGGTTCGTCTAATAATATCTGAAGATCTTGGTATGAGAAAGATTCGTGCAAAAATGGTCCCCAAAAATCTCACACCACAACAGCAAGAACACGGAAAAATGTGGCAGCGATCTATTAGAGCAAACGGAAATCAATCCAGAACTGTTGAGCCGTGTTATCACTGGTGATGAAAGTTGGTTTTTTCAGTACGATCCAGAGACAAAACGCCAAAGTTCGCAGTGGTGCTCAAAGGGATTACCGAAACCAAAAAAAAAGGTCGCATGTCAAAGTCAAAAGTGAAATGCATGCTTCTTTGATTCCAAGGGAATTGTTCGTAAAGAGTGGGTGCCTCCTAGACAAACAGTTAACCAATATTACTACAAAGAAATTTTAGAAAGACTTCGTAAAGGAGTTCTTCGTGTCCATGCCAACATTGCTGATAATTGGATTCTGCATCACGATAATGCCCCATCCCATACTTCTCTGTCAGAACAACAATCTTTAACCTCAAAACAAATTTCAGTACTACCACAGCCACCTTATTCGCCAGATAAGGTGGACTTTTTTTCTATTTCCAAGAGTCAAAACGGCGGTCAAGGGACACCATTTTCAAACAACACAAGATGTCCAAAAAGCTGTGACGAGGGTCTTCGAGGATATTACAGAAGATGAGTTCCAGAAATGGCAGAAGCGCTTGAAAAAGTGTGTGCAATCAGGAGGGAACTACTTTGAAGGAGACAACACTAAACTTGACTAAAACGGTAAGCAACATTTATTTTCACATCAGTCTCATTACTTTATTGTCGCACCTCGTATTTGACATCTAAATGACACCCCAAATTACCTAGATACCTATTAAGAGTTTAATTTGATCCAGTCATCATATATTTCCGTTGTAACCCTAACTTTTCCTTGTTCCATCCCTCTGGTTTTCTGTTTGGAAGCGTGTTTGTGGTCTGCTGGAGTGTCTACACTGATTAGCCAGAACATTATGACCATCGACCTAATAGCGTTATAAATACGTCCAGGCGATAGCAGCGTCACCTGCGAGGAATGACTGCTAGTCAGACACACGCACGGAGCATGCAGTATCAGTGAGTGTTCTGTTGTGTGTAGAAGGGGGAGGGCGCGCGATCTATCTGAGTTTGACCAAGAGCAGATTGTGATGGCTCGGAGGATCGGCACAAGCATTTTGGAAACTGCGCGACTTTTCGGGTGTTCGAGGAACGCTGTAGTGAATGTTTTCAACATGTGACGACACCATGGTAAAACCACGTCCAGACATCGTGGAGTTGGGCAGCCATCCCTCATTAGAGATGTCAGACATTGTAAGCTGGGCGGGCTGGTAAAACAGGACAGGCGGCGAACTGTGGTGGAACACCCATTAGACTTTAATGATGGGCAGAGTACACACAGTGTACCGAACACTTCTAACGGTGGGCCTCCACAGCTGACCACCCATGAATGTGCAAACGTTAACATCACGACATCGGCATCTACGACTGAAAGGGGCACGTGACATAGTCGCCGACTTGTGAAAATCTTGGGCTATGCTCAACATGTTACACTTTAAAACTCATAATTACCCCCTATATAATTACAGTAAATATAAATGCCACAAAAGTAACTTAAAATACATGATCACTCACCTAAGTAGGGAGATACTGGAACGTATTCCCCCTGACCTTTGTTTTGCTGATGCATTCGTTGATTAGAGGTTCCAGGTTCAGTTCCCTTGCGAGATCGGATGGATGTTCAGTATCTCTGGGTGATATAACCGGTCTTGGTTTATGGTGGCTCTGGTGCAAGTTTTCAGTCCTCGAAGTGGAGAAAACGAATGTTCCGCATTACACTTGGCTATCGTTAAAAGAAGTCGCAATAATTTTACATACTATGGTATCATGTTCTTCAGAGCTACACATTTGTCATCCTCTGCCCTACTCAAGTATTGCACTACACTTTCAAAGATATCTAGTGTAACATTACGCTGTTTTACCGCATGTAACAAAATACGTTTATGAAGACTCAGTCTTACACAGTCGCAACCGTCATCGTAGAAAGAATTAAAGTAACTGCTATCTTATTTGCCTAATAAAAATAGTTCTGTTTTGACAAGGTGTGACATTTATCGTGCGGAAATCTTCTTTTCAAGTAGATTTTTTGATCCACTACTTCAAAAAATAAAATTCGAAACTTTTCTTGAATATCTGATGAATTATGCTTGTCACCACCTCCTAATATTAATTGCAATTTTCTAAGGCGTGAAACAGTGGGGAGACTTAGTTGCAAAGCATCACACTTTTATTTGGGACGTTCCCAAAGAGATAAAAACGTATCTATATTTCTGGCTCCTTCTGTTGAAGAGATGTTGGGTATTTGACAAAATATAGTCCAACATTTACTAGTGCAACTACAGAGACAATGCGTAATATACATCTCTGGTTACATATAGCCACCAAAGTAAAAACAAATAATAAACAACACTATGACTACATAAGGCCCAATAACCTCTTTGACAAGCGGCACTTTGCAGAAAATTTTCCACTATCGCTACAGGATAACCCCCCCCCCCCCCTCCTCCTCCTCTTCAGTGTCAACGCTATCGTCGGTCGAATTGCACGCGACATACCGACCGAACTGCACTTGCTCTGCAGTACTTGCTGTTGTGTCGCTTCTTGCGGCGTCACTGGTGCCATTGGATAACATTGGCTACGTGGTGTCTGCATTCGGGTACGGGATGGGAAGCTGTGCTGACTTGCTGAAATGTCTGTGTTGGCTTGTCCAATTGCCTTGTCTCAACTGAAATCTTCGTCAGGTTATCATCAACGTCCACCTTGAATTGTTTGTCCCCCCTACTGAGCACATTGTAGGGTCCGTCGTAAGACGGCTGTAACTGAGCACGGCATCGTGCCTAACGAAAAGTTGTTTGCATCTTGACATCTTGCGGAATACAAATGAATGATGAGACTGTCGTTCTCTCGGTTCCACGGGGCGCAGTTGCCGTAAGTGCGGTCGCAGTTTCGTAACAAAATCCGATGTCTCGATCACATCACACGCAGTACTGTCGAAAAATGCACCTGGCAGAAGAATCGTTTTTCCATATGTCATCTTGGCTAGTGTGGCTCTCACACCCCCCTATATAGCTGCACGGATGCCCAGTAGAACGATAGGTAGTGACGCGGTCCGACGTTGTGAGTTGTGACAATGTAAGGACGCCATTAACTCCCGATGCAGTAGTTCCACAAGTTCATTTACCGCTGGGTAATACGCTGTGGTTCTAATCCTCTTTGCTCCTAGCAGCGAAGCGAGGGCCTTGAACAGACGTGAGTCGATTTGTCTACCTTGATCCGTCGTGATCAACGCCGAAACCGGCGATCCACCCTCGAAAGAAGGTGGTAGCTACAGTCGCTGCTATGATGTCTGCCATGGGAAAACCTTTGGACAACGTGTGAACTGATATATTGCGGTCAAACAGTGAGTAAATCCTTCAGATGTTGGGAGAGGTCCTTATACATCCAAATGTATATGCTCGAAACGTTGACTAAGTGGCAATAATGTGCCGAACGGTGCATGAACATGTCACGTAATTTTATTGCGCTGTCATGTTGTGCATTGATGTACATAAGCCTTGCAGTCTCCATTCAAACTCGCTCACATAAAAGTTCGTTTGACTAGCTTGGTGGTTCCGTGGACTCCTGGGTGTGACAGCTGATCCGGTGAAGCAATGGTTTGCTGGAGGAAATCCTTTGTCAGAAAAGGATGCCCTTTTGATACTGACACATCACAGTATTTACATGCGTTTGATGCTGGCGGCGCAAGACGCCGGAACTGTAGACCAGCGGGTTCTGCCAAAATTTCTCGCGACTCTGTACAAGCTGTTGTGTTACTGTGGGGGTTTCATAGCCCACAAAGCTTGTGATCTTTTGAATGTGCGATAGACTGACTTCTGCTTAAGACATTATTACTACTCGGGGCACATATTGGTTGAAATCACCGATGATAGCTGTTAATCAGTTGAAAACGATTTGCAAAAGTGAATAAATAAAACATGATTTTGCGACTGGTTGCTGCATATTTGGTAATTTTATGGTTTACGGTCGCTGCACGACTTGGGAACCACATGGAGCCCACCATTCATAAGAGTAATAACAGATAAAATAAAATGTTTATGAACCCAAAAAAGACAAGCCAAAGCTTATGTAAACGTAATCAACAATATAACATAGAAATCAGCTTAAGTTTTGAAGGAACTCCTCGTCAGAATAGAAGGAGTGACCCGTGAGGAAACTCTTCAGTTTCGATTTGAAAGCACGTGGATTACAGCTAAGATCTTTGAATTCTTATGGTGGTTATTGAAAATGGATGAAGCAGTATGCTGTACACCTTTCTGCACAAGAGTCAAGGAAGTGCGGTCCGAATGCAGCTTGGATTTCTCCATAATATTAACTGAGTTAAAGCTGATAATTCTTGGGAATAAGCTGAAGCTGTTAACAAGAAACTACAGTAAAGAATATATGTATACTGAGGGACGAATGTCCAATACCTAGACTAATGAACAGGGGTCGACAAGAGGTTCGCGAAATTACATCACTTATTGCCCGAACCGTCTGTTTCTGAGCAAAGAATATCCTTTGCGAATGGCAAGAGTTACCCGACAATACAAAAGTAGACTACTTTTCGCGTCGAACTACTTTTCGTGTCGAACTATCACATACTTCAGATACCGTTCGAATAATGAAAACGGTAGCATTACGTCTTTTAACAACATCCTGAATTTAGGCTTTCCACGACAGTTTATTCTCTATCTGAACACCTAGAAATTTGAACTGCTCAGTATGAGTAATCATATGCCCATTCTGTGAAATTAAAACGTCCGGTTTTGTTGAATTGTGTGTTAGAAACTGTAAAAACTATGTCTTACTACGATTTAGCGTTATATTTTCTACAAGCAATGAACTTATGTCATGAACTGCACTATTTGAAACAGTACCATCAGCAAAAAGAAATATTTTAGAATCACCTGTAATACTGGTGGGCGTGTCATTAATGTAAGTAAGTAACAGGAGAGGCCCCTGCACTGATCCCTAGGGCACCCCCATTTGACTATGCCCCACCCAGACACCACATCATAGCCATTCTCAACACTGTGGATAAGATAACGTTTTGCTGTCTGTTGTTAAAGTAAGAAGTGAACCAACTGTGAGATACTCCCGGTATTCCATAATGGTCCAACTTCTGGAGCAATATTTTGTGTTCAACACAATCAAACGTCTTAATTAAATAAAAAAAAGATGCCTAGCGTTCGAAACCTTTTGTTTAATCCATCCAGTACCTCACAGAGAAAAGAATGTAGCATTTTCAGTTGTTAAACCACTTCTAAAACCGAACTTTACATTTGATAGCAAATTATGTGTGAATAAAGTGATCAATTATCCTTACATACACTGCTTTTTCAATGACTTTAGCAAACACTGATGGCATAGAAACAGGTCTAAAATTGCCTACATTCTTAAAGGAAAAATTACAAATATGTTTAAGTGCAGGGCAATACGTAACTCATGTATTTTTATCGGTTGTGGGTAATTCAAGATCGCCTTGATCCTCTCTTGTGGAGTCCTTGGTCCATGGGTGTTGATGGTATGGCTCAGGAACTGTACCTCTGGTGGTCCAAAAACACACTTCACTGGTTTTATGAGCAAATCGTGTGCACGAAGATGGTCGAAAGGCTGGCGTAAATGTTCTAGGTGCTCTGTCTCTGATCTGGATACCACTAACATATTGTCGTTAAAGATGAAACAGAAATCAAGATCATGAGTCACTTAGTCCCTAAACCTTCGAAAAGTCTGAGCAACGCTACATAGTCCAAATGGCATTCTGGTAAATTCAAAAAGTCCAAATGGAGAACACGCTGCCGTTTTGGGGATGTCCTCTGGCGCGACTGGTATTTGATAATAAGCCTGAACTATATCTGTAGTAGAGAAGATGCATTTACCGTGTATGTGAAATCCTCGATATGGGTCGCCGGGTATCGATCAGGAATGGTCCATTTGTTGAGCTGACGATAATCACCACAGGGGCGCCATCCATTAGTTTTCTTCAGCACGACGTGGAGGGGAGAAGACCAGCTGCCACTAGATGGTCGGCAGATTCCCTGCGCCAGCATGGAAGGAAACTCCTGTTTTTGTGCTTTAAACTTACCTGGTTTCAAACACGGTGGTTGTGCGTGGATCGGTGGACCAGGAGTTGTTAACATGTATTGTACTGGTGCAAGCGAGAGCGACTGCCACGTAATCTCTGGAGCCGGCCGATCGCTACAGGTTCGAATCCTGTCTCGCGCATGGATGTGTGTGATGTCCTGAGATTGGTTAGGTTTAAGTAGTTCTAAGTTCTAGGTGACTGATGACGTCAGATGTTAAGTCCCATAGTGCTCAGAGCCATTTGAACCATTTTAATCTCTGGATACTGCTGAAAGAGTGCGTTATATGGTTACTGTATGTATTCCGGCACAGTCACTCTGGTGAAATCGATCCTCGCTGACGTTCCAGAAGATGGTGGTGTCTGAGGTCTTAAAGTAATCCGAAGTATGACAGGAAGTCTGCTCCTAATATCGGATGCGGTACATCGGAGACTATGAATTGTCGAATCGATGTCGAGGAGCAGAGCCGCGACCTGTGCTGTAAGATGTGCCAGTTGTGCCCGTAGCGATGCAAATGTTGCTGTAGCAGGACTCTCTGGTTGTGGTGCGACAGCTGCTACATTTGCATTATACGGTTCACCGTCTGCGTGAGCGCGTCTAAATCTCCCACACACACCATAAGTACACTACTGGCCATTAAATTTGCTACACCAAGAAGAAATGCAGATGATAAACGGTTATTCACTGGACAAATATATTATACTAGAACTGACATGTGATTACATTTTCACGCAATTTGGGTGCATAGATCCTGAGAAATCAGTACCCAGGACAACCACCTCTGGCCGTAATAACGGCCGTGATACGCCTGGGCATTGAGTCAGACAGACCTTGGATGACGTGTTCAGGTACAGCTGCCCATGCAGCTTCAACACGATATCACAGTTCATCAAGAGTAGTGACTGGCGTATTGTGACGAGCCAGTTGCTCGGCCACCATTGACCAGACGTTTTCAGTTGGTGAGAGATCTGGAGAATGTGCTGGCCAGGGCAGCAGTTGAACATTTTCAGTATCCAGAAAGGCCTGTACAAGACCTGCAACATGCGGTCGTGCATTATCCTACTGAAATGTAAGGTTTCACAGGGATCGAATGAAGGGTAGAGCCACGGGTCGTAACTCATCTGAAATGTAACGTCCACTGTTAAAAGTGCCGTCAATGCGAGCAAGAGGAGACCGAGACGTGTAACCAATGGCACTCCATACCATCACGCCGGGTGATACGCCAGTGTGGCGATGACGAATACACGCTTCCAATGTGCGTTCACCGCGATGACACCAAACACGGATGCGACCATCATGATGCTGTGAACAGAACCTGGATTCATCCGAAAAAATGACGTTTTGCCATTCGTGCACCCAGGTTCGTCGTCGAGTACACCATCGCTGGCGCTCCTGTCTGTGATGTAGCGTCAAGGGTAACGGCAGCCATGGTCTCCGAGCTGATAGTCCATGCTGCTGCAAGCGTTTTCGAACTGTTCGTGCAGATGTTTGTTGTCTTGCAAACGTCCCCATCTGTTGACTCAGGTATCGAGACGTGGCTGCACAATCCATTACAGCCATGCGGGTAAGATACCTGTCATCTCGACTGCTAGTGATACGAGGCCGTTGGGATCCTGTACGGCGTTCCGTATTACCCTCCTGAACCCACCGATTCCATATTCTGCTAACAGTCATTGGATCTCGACCAACACGAGCAGCAATGTCGCGTACCGATAAACCACAATCGCGATAGGCTACAATGCGACCTTTATCAAAGTCGGAAACATGATGGTACGCATTTCTCCTCCTTACACGAGGCATCACAACAACGTTTCACCAAGCAACGCCGGTCAACTGCTGTTTGTGTATAAGAAATCGGTTGGAAACTTTCCTCATGTCAGCACGTTGTAGGTGTCGCCACCGGCGCCAACCTTGTGTGATTGCTCTGAAAAGGTAATCATTTGCATATCAAAGCATTTTCTTCCTGTCGGTTAAATTTCGGGTCAGTAGCACGTCATCCTCGTGGAGTAGCAGTTTTAATGGACAGTAGTGTATCTTTTGTACGTCCATATGCTCCCCAGTGTCTGACTGTGATAGGCATTCGATTAGTGTGCTTTTAATTGTTGCATACCTTTCTGTGGGTGGAGGTGCGGGTAGAATATCCTGTACTTCGCTGGCGATCTTTTAATTTAGTGCTGCAACGGCGTAGAGGTAACATGCGGCAGCACAAACGTGGCTCTCCAATTAAGCAAACCAAAGCACTGGACTTTGTTGCCAAAGGGGAGGAGTCCATATATGCGGCTGACTGCAGGGATCACTGACATCTCGCTTGTGGTTGCTGGTTCTGACGTGAGTATAGTCTATGCTTTTTTATAAGTAAGCGGCGCGGTTGGCGCGGACGTTGCACGTGTACATCGCGTCACAGAAGGTGACATGAGGATATTATGGGCAGACTGTTCATATGTGTAGCCTGTAGAGAACTTGAACCTGAGGGGCCATAGTGGAGGCCATGGAGAACAGAACGGGGGGAGAGATGGATTGGGAACCATAAAATGTTATGTCCAGCGAGCTGGCTGTACGAGTGATTTGGGGAAGCAGCGCTCTGTGAATTGTAGCTGCATTGGGCCACGGCACTCCACTCTTCCCACTTACGGTCAGAGCAGGAGGGTGGCAGCTCGCAAAACATTTTATGTGGGACAGACAACAGACCATCGCGAAAGAGGCCAGTTAGTGTGAAGTGGGTGGAGGAAGCCATTTAAGAGAGACTGCTGTAATTTGAACTTTTGTGCAAACTGTGGAACAGTTATAAAACTTCAAGCATTCTCATGTTAGAAGCTCATACGATATGAACAGGGTGGCCGCTGCACGTGTTTAATGCAGGCAAGACTGTAACTCCTCTGACACCAGAAAACTGCCAGGTTCTTTTAGCGAACCGCAAAAACAAATATTTTACACGCATAACTGTCTGGGAAGCTTAATAGCCTTCTTTCAGAAATTGGAAATGGTTGGCCTGGAAAGATTTGATCTAGGTAGATGTTTCTTGACGAAACTGGCCATGAGAATGAAGCCTCTCTAGTCTAAAATCTTCTTTCTTCAGGCGAGAGAGATTTTGAGGCGCTGATTGATCCCTCTCAGGACGTGCAGAGCAGAAAGCCTGCTATCCCAGCGTTGGAACCGCGGTGCTCTGTTTCGATTGGCTACCAGGCCAGCAGAAAAGAGGGAAGGTTCAATGAGTAGAGGATAGTTCGATTGGTTTATACAACGTGGAGGCAGGTTTTTCTGCTAATTCAGCTCCCGTACCAAGGCTTGGTGGAAAGCGAGTCTGATTCTTTGCCCTCTTCATCTTCTGGTCCTCCCCTGGTGGAGAACTTCAGGTCTTTCCCTAGTGCGTGAGACGTGTGGTCTGGAATTTGTGGTGGACTAAGAGCCAGTGGCAGTTTCAGACTCTACCAACTGTGGAACTGTATATCATCTCGGACATATCGTGTGTCACAAGAGTGAACTTATTCATCCTGAGCCAGTCTTCTGAAGATTGACAAATCGAGCATGGGCAATCGTGCCTGTGACTCAAATTGCTTTGACCAGTCCAGCGAACGGGTGCACCTCACACTGAAATCTCCCAGGATTTCAGGGCTCTGCCGGCCGGGGTGGCCGAGCGGTTCTAGGCGCTACAGTCTGGAACTGCGCGAGCGCTACGATGGCAGGTTCGAGTCCTACCTCGGGCATGGATGTGTGTGATGTCCTTAGGTTCGTTAGGTTTAAGTAGTTCTAAGTTCTAGTGCTCAGAGCCATTTGAACCATTTTTTTTCAGGGCTCTGATAAGGAAGTTTCTCGCGTTCTAATAATGAGAACGCAGTCCGCATAGTTTGCAAGTTTTCGTGGATGCGTCAGAACATTACATTTGCCCCAGTGCGCTGCTCATCGCTCACAGCGATCCGTTTTCTGCTGCCGCCTGAATCAAAGTGAAAGGGTGAAGTACTGCTGCACCGGCGTAAGGTGGTTAAGTGATATTCACAGCTCCCTGTTGTCTGTGAACCGTGGTTTGTAGTGCACTTGGTCGTAGTCTAGTCCATTTGAATAGAACAGGGCCTCACGGTGGATTCATCTAAACAAAGTCAGATTGCGTTGTAAGAGGGATTAATTCAGAGGAGAATTTATATACTTTCCACCTCAATAAATACTTTGCCAATCAAACACCATCCAGAATGAGATTTTCACTCTGCAGCGGAGTGTGCGCTGATATGAAACTTCCTGGCAGATTAAAACTGTGTGCCCGACCGAGACTCGAACTCGGGACCTTTGCCTTTCGCGGGCAAGTGCTCTACCAGAGGTAAAGCTGTGAGTACCGGGCGTGAGTCGTGCTTGGGTAGCTCAGATGGTAGAGCACTTGCCCGCGAAAGGCAAAGGTCCCGAGCTCGAGTCTCGGTCGGGCACACAGTTTTAATCTTCCAGGAAGTTTCATATCAGCGCACACTCCGCTGCAGAGTGAAAATATCATTCTGGAAACATCCCCTCGGCTGTGGCTAAGCCATGTCTCCGCAGTATCCTTTCTTTCAGGAGTGCTAGTTCTGCAAGGTTCGCAGGAGAGCTTCTGTAAAGTTTGGAAGGTAGGAGACGAGGTACTGGCAGAAGTAAAGCTGTGAGTACCGGGCGTGAGTCGTGCTTGGGTAGCTCAGATGGTAGAGCACTTGCCCGTGAAAGGCAAAGGTCCCGAGTTCGAGTCTCGGTCGGGCACACAGTCTTAATCTGCCAGGAAGTTTCAAACACCATCCCTTTGTCATTTTTTTGTTAGATTTATCAGCTCATTGCAAGAAAAAGACGATTAATAAAAGTTTGTCATTATTTCTATAAACTTAAATACGGCTGTCTTCTCATTCATACTGCCTCAACTATCCACCATTTTTATTTTTTTGTGGTAATACATGGGTACACCAGCAATTCAAGGTACAATCTTTTTAAATTAATTAATTTGATTATTAATCTTAGTTCTAAAGATGATTGCAGACATAGGCAACCAAAGTGCCATGAGTAAATTCACTATTTTCATATATAAAAGGGTGTTCATATATTAAGGGTATAGCTGTCGATGTGAAGATTGTTGAGAAGCTAATACTTTTCTTTAAAAAAAAAAGATAATAGCATTTAGCATCACTTGGCCATATATTTATGATAAAGCAAGCGACTTCTTGCACAGAGACAATGCCTAAAATATAACTCTGGTTACACATAGCGACCAAAAGTAAAAACACAGAATAAACGACATTTTGACTACATAACGTCTCATAAGCTTCTTTGGTAAGCGGAACTTCGCAGCAAAATAATTTCTACCGTTGCTACAGACAAAACGGTATCTACAGTATTACGAGCAAGGCGAAAATTCAATGAAACTTTCTGAACTACTACATTAAGTTTTTCTGTTCTTTGGAATACAAAAACTAGCATCTTGATAT
Organism: Schistocerca serialis cubense; assembly: GCF_023864345.2. NCBI lineage: Eukaryota > Metazoa > Arthropoda > Insecta > Orthoptera > Acrididae > Schistocerca > Schistocerca serialis. Next base: position 427,247,933 of record NC_064644.1, on the reverse strand, counting down.
AAAACAGTTTCTAATTGTCGGAGACATTTTAGAAATCCTTTTGCTTTTGCACCAGCATCATTTCTTTCGTCTTGCGTATCATCAAGAAACTGCAAAAGAACCTATTAATTACTATGTACGAACAACAGAAACACAACACGCATTCACCATCTCGTTGGACAGAACGGTCTTAAACCTTGACCTCATTCAATGTCATGAGAATCTGAAAGCAACTGTTTAAGATTTCCGAATTTTCCTAGCCTCTTGGGTGAACCACGAATAAATGAGTACTTTAAACATAGCTGCGCTACAGCAACGGTTCCACGTAAATCAGACTAAGAGCAGCCGACCAGTTGCAAAGGATAAAGTAATCTTTACCTAGGTTTCAATAGATATAAATCTATCTTCTTCAGAAGACGGCCTGACGACAATGAACATCGTAATATATATTAAGGTATGAAACATGAGTCAAGCTTTTTTTTTTTTTTTTTCCTTTATTGTAATTTTCAGCACCTCATACAAGGCGGGCTGGCAGCAGCTTAATACGCCGCTCTTCAGCCGTATGGGGTACAATAATATGAGATAGGTGACACAGAAAATACAAAAAATGGCGGGCAAAGAAAGTAGTTACAAAAAAACAAAAAAAACAAGAAGCCGTTCACGTTGGACGAAAAAACACTAACACTTGTTGACACGGCGCACAAAACACGGAGAGCTGCGACGGCACATGTGAACAGTGGAGTTGTAACTGCACGAAACACAAAACGAAGCACACACACTAGACACTGACGGCGATGATCTCCGGCGCGCGAATGTTCACCATGCGTGTGCGAGTCCGGGGACCTGCCAAGAGAGGAGGAGGAGGAAGGGGAGTGGGAGAGGGAGAGGAGAGAGCGGAGATGCCACGGGCAGGGGAGAAAGGGGGGAGGGAGGAAGGGGGAGGGGAAGCCCGGGGGGGAAGAGTGGTGGAGGGAGGGGACGGGGGAAAAGGAAAGAGAAGGGGAGGGAAGGGAAGAGAAGGGAGGGAGGGAGGGTGCCTAAAGGAAAGGACACCGGAAGTGGGTGGTGGGGCAGGGTCAAAGTTGATAGGAGGGGTAGATGGAGGGGAGGAGGACATCATCAGGGAGGGGGAGCTGGCGGAAGCCACCTTGGGAGAGAGTAAGGAGGGTGGAGAGATGGAGACCGGGCGGGACGTGGGAATACAGGCGCGGCAGCGGGCGGGGATGGGAGAGGATTGGGGAAACGAGCGGGTGAGGAGGATCGAGTTTACGGGAGGTGTACAGGATCCGTATCCTTTCAAGGAAAAGGAGGAGGTGGGGGAAGGGGATTAAATCATACAGGATCCGCGTGGGGGAGGGGAGACGGATGCGATAGGCGAGGCGGAGAGCATGGCGTTCAAGGATTTGGAGGGATTTATAAAAGGTAGGGGGGTGGAGATCCAGGCTGGATGGGCATAACAAAGGATAGGGCGGATGAGGGATTTATAGGTGTGGAGGATTGTGTAAGGGTCCAGACCCCACGTACGGCCGGAAACGAGCTTGAGGAGACGGAGTCGGGAACGTGCCTTGGCTTGGATTGTATGGAGATGGGGAGTCCAGGAGAGGCGACGGTCGAGGGTGACGCCAAGGTACGTAAGGGTGGGAGTGAGGGCGATGGGACGGCCATAGACGGTGAGATAGAAATCAAGGAGGCGGAAGGAAGGGGTGGTTTTGCCTACAATGATCGCCTGGGTTTTCGAAGGATTGACCTTGAGCAACCACTGGTTACACCAAGCGGTGAATCGGTCAAGATGGGATTGGAGAAGGCGTTGGGAGCGTTGCAGGGTGGGGGCAAGGGCGAGGAAGGCGGTGTCATCGGCAAACTGGAGGAGGTGGACGGGGGGCGACGGCGGCGGCATGTCCGCCGTGTACAAAAGGTACAGAAGGGGGGAGAGGACGGAGCCTTGGGGCACACCGGCGGAGGGGAAAAAGGTGTAGGAATCTGTGTTATGGATGGTGACATAGGAAGGACGGCGGGAGAGAAAGGAACCGATCAGACGGACGTAGTTAATGGGAAGGGCAAAGGTTTGGAGCTTGAAGAGGAGACCGGAATGCCAGACGCGGTCATAAGCGCGTTCGAGGTCAAGGGAGAGGAAGATTGCGGAGCGACGGGAATTAAGCTGTTCGGAAAGGAGATGAGTGAGGTGAAGGAGAAGATCGTCGGAAGAGAAGGATGGCCGAAAGCCACACTGGGTGACGGGAAGGAGGCGGTGCTGGCGGAGATGCTGGTGGATGCGGCGGGTGAGGATAGATTCCAGGACCTTGCTGAAGACCGAGGTAAGGCTGATGGGACGGTAGGAGGAGACGGCGGACGGCGGTTTGCCAGGTTTAAGGAACATGAGGATACGGGAGGTTTTCCACAGGTCGGGGTAGTAACCGGTGGACAGGACTACATTGTAGAGCCTGGCCAGGGTGGAGAGGAAAGAGACAGGAGCTTCACGAAGGTGATGGTAGGTGGCACGATCGTGACCAGGAGCGGTGTTGCGTTTTGTGCGGAGTGTATCAATGAGATCCTGTGTAGTGATAGGGGCATTGAGTTCCGTGTGTGTAATGTTGTCCAAGTACTGGAAACCAGGAGCGAGGGGAGGGACAGAGGGGTCAGTTCGATCGCGGATATCCGGGAAGAGGGAGTAATCGAACTGGGGATCGTCGGGGATGGAGAAAACATCGGAGAGGTAGGAGGCAAAGTGATTGGCCTTACTAAGGGTGTCAGGGAAGGGGTGATCATCGTGGAGAAGAGGATAGTAGGGGGAGGGTTTAGTTCCGGTAAGGCGACGGAAGGCCGACCAGAACTTGGACGAGTTGATTAGTAGGGTGGCATTTAAACGGGTGCATGTCTGTCGCCAGTCCCGGCGTTTCTTAGCCGCATGAGTCAAGAATGAAGTTTAACATATATTAGGAAAATATTGTATTACAAGATGTGAGAAAGATTCTTGGTACTTACAGTATTATAACAACATGAAGTGATATGTCCTTATCGTTTAGGCAAACATCTGCATAGTTACATTAATCATATAAAATATAGCCCTGAAAACAGGGTTTGTCAGACAAATAAAATAGGTACATAGAAGTTGCAGAGCGCCTAAGCGACTGAGTAAAATCGGCCAGCGTAGTAGCACAGCGGCCAGGGCAGGTGGCGCTCATGTCGCGAACTATGTGCCGATAGGCGTACTGAAGTAACATTTGAAACATCAATATTAAATGCGTTCTTAAATAGACTGATAATAAATAAAATGGCAAGCATTTAACTCCTGTTATGACATTGTGGGAGGTATAGGAACAATAACGTAGATACATACATAAAAAAGACAGGTGGCGCTTCCGCCGTGAGTTACATGCAGTGGTCTATATAGCCAAAATATAAAAGTTATATTACCATATTAGTGAAGCCCATAGAACGTATATAAGTCAAAACATCCAGAACAATCAGTTGGACCCCTCCACAATCCTCCACACCTATAAATCCCTCATCCGCCCTATCCTTTGTTATGCCCATCCAGCCTGGATCTCCGCCCCCCCTTACCTTCTATAAATCCCTCCAAATCCTTGAACGCCATGCTCTCCGCCTTGCCTATCGCATCCGTCTCCCCTCCCCCACGCGGATCCTGTATGATCTCATCCCCTTCCCCCACCTCCTCCTTTTCCTTGAAAGGATACGTATCCTGTACACCTCACGTAAACTTGATCCTCCTCACCCGCTCATTTCCCCGATCCTCTCCCACCCCCGCCCACTGCCGCACCTGTATTCCCACGTCCCACCCGGTCTCCATCTCTCCACCCTCCATACCTTCTCCCAAGGTGGCTTCCGCCAGCTCCCTCTCCCTGATGATGTCCTCGTCCCCTCCATCTACCCCTCCTATCAACTTTGACCCTGCCCCGCCCCCCACTTCCCGTGTCCTTTCCTTTCGGCACCCTCCCTCCCTTCTCTTCTCTTCCCTTCTTTTTCCATCTCCCTGTCCCCTCCCTTCCCCCTCTTCCCCCGGGCTTCCTCTCCCCCTTCCTCCCTCCCCCCTATCTCCCCTGCCCGTGGCATCTCTGCTCTCCCCTCTCGCTCTCCCACTCCCCTTCCTCCTCCTCCTCTCTTGGCAGGTCCCCGGACTCGCACACGTATAGTGAACATTCGCGCGCCGGAGATCGTCGCCTTTTGTGTCTCGTGTGTGTGACGTCGTATAGTGTTTTTGGTGTCCGCCGTCCCACTCCTACGTTCACTTGTGCCGTCGGACTCATCGGTGTTTTGTGCGCCGTGCCAACGTGTTTTCAGTGTTGTTATCGTCACATGTGAACGACTCCGTGTTTTTTATGTCTCTGTGACCTCTCTCTTTTGCCCGTCACTTTGTTCATTGTCATTCACCATGTTTTATACTCTTGTAAAACGCTATGGCTGAAGAGCGGCGTAGTGTGCCGCTGCCAGCCTACCTGAGTTGTACAGGTTTTAAAATAACAATAAAGTAAAAAAAAAAAAAAAAGCCCATAGAACGTATATAAGTCAAAACATCCAGAACAATCAGTAATGGCTTTTAAGAAAATTACGAGACCTGGTCTACAATCCAGTTACTACATAATATAGAATAAGAGAAAATTACATGAGGGCCGCTGTAGTGGCAGCCATACATCGTGAGAAGAACACATTATATAAACGGTAGTAAACTGAAAGATTTGAAAGTGCATTATAGCTTCCTGAGGAAATAGACTACTGAGGTTACTAGCATTAATGTTATATATTAAACAGTACGGGTTTAAAGCCTTCGAAAAATTGTTTACAGGCAAGGTTTAACTGATCATTCAGTATATTGCCGTCTTTGAGCTCTAGATGTTTAAAAATAAATAGCTCTTCCCACAGATCTAGTCTCCGTCCTTTGACCTGTCTATGTAGGATAACCGTGTCTTCTAACTGTTTAGGCGTATGGCCGGTTATCAAGAGGTGTTCAGCAAAGGTAGAGTTGCGAATATTCGTTCCTTTTTTACCTAAAAGATGTTCTTTATATCGTGTTTTCACAGCTCTGCCGGTTTGACCAATATAATAAGAGGGGCAGTTATTACAGGTTAGCTTGTAAATACCTGAATTAGAAAACCAATCGCTGGCAATCTCTACTGACTGTACAAGATTTCTTTTTAAACTGTTATCTGTAGAAAAGGAGACGTTACAGTTATATTTTTTATTTAGAAGACGTTTAATCCTATACGATAAGTTACCCAGGAAAGGGATGGAAATAAATTTATTAGTTTCTGTGGTATCCGTGGGGAGAATATTTCTCAAAGTCGAACATTTTTGGGAGATTTTCTTATTGAACAGGTAATCGATCATATTCTGGTTATACCCATTATTAACCGCAATCGCTTTGATGACATTCAATTCCTTTTTTTGATCAGCAGGTGATAAAGGAGTGGTTACCATTCGGTGAATGGCGGAATGAAAAAATGCCAATTTATGAGCTTTTGGATGGGTTGAGTCAGCAGGAATGACATTATCTGAATGTGTTTCCTTGCGGAAGATATTAAAATGGAAGGAATTGTCTTCTATAGAATTTGTTAAATCGAGAAAATTAAGTTCACGTTTATCATTTTGAAGTTCTTTTGTGAAGGAAATTTTTTCATGTAAACCGTTGAAAGTGTTAAAGAGATGCTCTAACTCATGATCAGTGCCATCAAAAGCAATGAAAATGTCATCAACATACCGTGCATAATAGCGGATTTTGTGGTGTAATTCTGAACTTGAATTGAAGAACTTGTTTCCAGGGCGTTAATGAAAACCTCTGCTAGAATACCGGCGAGGGGGCTACCCATTGCTAGACCATCTGGCTGTACATACATTTTCCCGTTAAATGTGAAGTAATTGTATTTTAAAATGACCTTAAGCAAACCAATGAGTTCGGCAATCTGAGTTTCACTTAATTTTTTATGTTTAAGAAGATTCTCTTTTACAAGGTCTATGGTTTCATCAACCGGAACATTTGTGTAAAGGCTGACGATGTCAAAGGACACCAGTCTAGTGTCAGGTGTACAACTTATAGATTGAATATTGTTAATTAATTCCTTACTGTTTTTTACAGAAAAATTATTTTCAAATGTGAAAGCATCTTTAATTTTAAAATGGAGGCGCCTAGCAAGTGTGTGATGTGGACTGCCTATACCATTCACTATAGGGCGGATCGGGTGATTTTGTTTACGCAGTTTAAACTGACTTCTGAGCACTGGTGGTTTAGGGTTCATATTTATAAGCCCTTTCTTTTGGAACTTATTGAACAAGCTGACGGAATTCGTTAAAGTACGCCGGATTTCATTTTGCAGTTCAGTAGTAGGATCTACAGTAACCTCAGTGATGTCGTTTTCCTCAAAAAACTTTACAGTCTTCTCTATATATTCATTTTTATAAGCCACGACCACGGTGTTCCCGAAAATGACTTGTTGTGTAAAGGCCTTAAATATAACTTGCCTGCTAAACTCGATAAATATCCAGTTATTTGTAATCTCATCGTAGATCTAAAAATCGGTTTAGAATCTCTGAAATTAGAGAAAACGGAGCAAGTCAAATGTGCCTACGAATGTAACAACATAATAGAAAAAGAAATTAAATTATCTCCTAATAAGCAATCGGGTGAATATAGTATAATAAAAAGCATTAATCATAAACTTAGAGAGCACGACGCCTTAGTCACTAAGAGTGACAAAGGGAACACTGTGGTCGTGGCTTATAAAAATGAATATATAGAGAAGACTGTAAAGTTTTTTGAGGAAAACGACATCACTGAGGTTACTGTAGATCCTACTACTGAACTGCAAAATGAAATCCGGCGTACTTTAACGAATTCCGTCAGCTAGTTCAATAAGTTCCAAAAGAAAGGGCTTATAAATATGAACCCTAAACCACCAGTGCTCAGAAGTCAGTTTAAACTGCGTAAACAAAATCACCCGATCCGCCCTATAGTGAATGGTATAGGCAGTCCACATCACACACTTGCTAGGCGCCTCCATTTTAAAATTAAAGATGCTTTCACATTTGAAAATAATTTTTCTGTAAAAAACAGTAAGGAATTAATTAATAATATTCAATCTATAAGTTGTACACCTGACACTAGACTGGTGTCCTTTGACATCGTCAGCCTTTACACAAATGTTCCGGTTGATGAAACCATAGACCTTGTAAAAGAGAATCTTCTTAAACATAAAAAATTAAGTGAAACTCAGATTGCCGAACTCATTGGTTTGCTTAAGGTCATTTTAAAATACAATTACTTCACATTTAACGGGAAAATGTATGTACAGCCAGATGGTCTAGCAATGGGTAGCCCCCTCGCCGGTATTCTAGCAGAGGTTTTCATTAACGCCCTGGAAACAACGTTCTTCAATTCAAGTTCAGAATTACGCCACAAAATCCGCTATTATGCACGGTATGTTGATGACATTTTCATTGCTTTTGATGGCACTGATCATGAGTTAGAGCATCTCTTTAACACTTTCAACGGTTTACATGAAAAAATTTCCTTCACAAAAGAACTTCAAAATGATAAACGTGAACTTAATTTTCTCGATTTAACAAATTCTATAGAAGACAATTCCTTCCATTTTAATATCTTCCGCAAGGAAACACATTCAGATAATGTCATTCCTGCTGACTCAACCCATCCAAAAGCTCATAAATTGGCATTTTTTCATTCCGCCATTCACCGAATGGTAACCACTCCTTTATCACCTGCTGATCAAAAAAAGGAATTGAATGTCATCAAAGCGATTGCGGTTAATAATGGGTATAACCAGAATATGATCGATTACCTGTTCAATAAGAAAATCTCCCAAAAATGTTCGACTTTGAGAAATATTCTCCCCACGGATACCACAGAAACTAATAAATTTATTTCCATCCCTTTCCTGGGTAACTTATCGTATAGGATTAAACGTCTTCTAAATAAAAAATATAACTGTAACGTCTCCTTTTCTACAGATAACAGTTTAAAAAGAAATCTTGTACAGTCAGTAGAGATTGCCAGCGATTGGTTTTCTAATTCAGGTATTTACAAGCTAACCTGTAATAACTGCCCCTCTTATTATATTGGTCAAACCGGCAGAGCTGTGAAAACACGATATAAAGAACATCTTTTAGGTAAAAAAGGAACGAATATTCGCAACTCTACCTTTGCTGAACACCTCTTGATAACCGGCCATACGCCTAAACAGTTAGAAGACACGGTTATCCTACATAGACAGGTCAAAGGACGGAGACTAGATCTGTGGGAAGAGCTATTTATTTTTAAACATCTAGAGCTCAAAGACGGCAATATACTGAATGATCAGTTAAACCTTGCCTGTAAACAATTTTTCGAAGGCTTTAAACCCGTACTGTTTAATATATAACATTAATGCTAGTAACCTCAGTAGTCTATTTCCTCAGGAAGCTATAATGCACTTTCAAATCTTTCAGTTTACTACCGTTTATATAATGTGTTCTTCTCACGATGTATGGCTGCCACTACAGCGGCCCTCATGTAATTTTCTCTTATTCTATATTATGTAGTAACTGGATTGTAGACCAGGTCTCGTAATTTTCTTAAAAGCCATTACTGATTGTTCTGGATGTTTTGACTTATATACGTTCTATGGGCTTTTTTTTTTTTTTTTACTTTATTGTTATTTTAAAACCTGTACAACTCAGGTAGGCTGGCAGCGGCACACTACGCCGCTCTTCAGCCATAGCGTTTTACAAGAGTATAAAACATGGTGAATGACAATGAACAAAGTGACGGGCAAAAGAGAGAGGTCACAGAGACATAGAAAACACGGAGTCGTTCACATGTGACGATAACAACACTGAAAACACGTTGGCACGGCGCACAAAACACCGATGAGTCCGACGGCACAAGTGAACGTAGGAGTGGGACGGCGGACACCAAAAACACTATACGACGTCACACACACGAGACACAAAAGGCGACGATCTCCGGCGCGCGAATGTTCACTATACGTGTGCGAGTCCGGGGACCTGCCAAGAGAGGAGGAGGAGGAAGGGGAGTGGGAGAGCGAGAGGGGAGAGCAGAGATGCCACGGGCAGGGGAGATAGGGGGGAGGGAGGAAGGGGGAGAGGAAGCCCGGGGGAAGAGGGGGAAGGGAGGGGACAGGGAGATGGAAAAAGAAGGGAAGAGAAGAGAAGGGAGGGAGGGTGCCGAAAGGAAAGGACACGGGAAGTGGGGGGCGGGGCAGGGTCAAAGTTGATAGGAGGGGTAGATGGAGGGGACGAGGACATCATCAGGGAGAGGGAGCTGGCGGAAGCCACCTTGGGAGAAGGTATGGAGGGTGGAGAGATGGAGACCGGGTGGGACGTGGGAATACAGGCGCGGCAGTGGGCGGGGGTGGGAGAGGATCGGGGAAATGAGCGGGTGAGGAGGATCAAGTTTACGTGAGGTGTACAGGATACGTATCCTTTCAAGGAAAAGGAGGAGGTGGGGGAAGGGGATGAGATCATACAGGATCCGCGTGGGGGAGGGGAGACGGATGCGATAGGCAAGGCGGAGAGCATGGCGTTCAAGGATTTGGAGGGATTTATAGAAGGTAAGGGGGGGCGGAGATCCAGGCTGGATGGGCATAACAAAGGATAGGGCGGATGAGGGATTTATAGGTGTGGAGGATTGTGGAGGGGTCCAACTGATTGTTCTGGATGTTTTGACTTATATACGTTCTATGGGCTTCACTAATATGGTAATATAACTTTTATATTTTGGCTATATAGACCACTGCATGTAACTCACGGCGGAAGCGCCACCTGTCTTTTTTATGTATGTATCTACGTTATTGTTCCTATACCTCCCACAATGTCATAACAGGAGTTAAATGCTTGCCATTTTATTTATTATCAGTCTATTTAAGAACGCATTTAATATTGATGTTTCAAATGTTACTTCAGTACGCCTATCGGCACATAGTTCGCGACATGAGCGCCACCTGCCCTGGCCGCTGTGCTACTACGCTGGCCGATTTTACTCAGTCGCTTAGGCGCTCTGCAACTTCTATGTACCTATTTTATTTGTCTGACAAACCCTGTTTTCAGGGCTATATTTTATATGATTAATGTAACTATGCAGATGTTTGCCTAAACGATAAGGACATATCACTTCATGTTGTTATAATACTGTAAGTACCAAGAATCTTTCTCACATCTTGTAATACAATATTTTCCTAATATATGTTAAACTTCATTCTTGACTCATGTTTCATACCATAATATATATTATGATGTTCATTGTCCTCAGGCCGTCTTCTGAAGAAGATAGATTTATATCTATTGAAACCTAGGTAGTGATTACCTTATCCTTTGCAACTGGTCGGCTGCTCTTAGTCTGATTTACGAATAAATGAATTCAAATGTTTGAGAATTGACAGAATATCTCTTAATATTGGAAAGTTATTAAATGAGTCTTGAACAACTAAATTTAGGGAATGAGCCAAGCAGTAAATGTAAACAGCTCTGGGTTCAGCTTCTTTTATCCATGAATGTAATCCCTGCAGACAACCGTTAACGTTTGTTGTGCCGTCATAGCATTGCCTACGATAGTTGTTCACAGAAAGTGTAATATTCTTCACAGATTTATACAGGGTCTCCGAATCAGTTAATGGGAGCTCATAAAAACAACAAAACAACTCATGAACTCTGATTAAGCCATAGTTTCAGTTCGGGTACATTCTCGGAACGCAATTTCGGAAGACTGACAAAATTAGACATGACCACGTAACGCCAATCCTTGGCAAACCAAGAACAATACTGAAGTAAAAATTTAATTAAACAAACAGTAACGGCATGCTTTTAGAATGGCTAACTGATGACAGAATATTGACTAATTTTTTCACGGAACTATTTGTACTAATTGAAACATATTCAAATTACGTTATGAGATTTGTATTATTTTAGAGCAACGGACCAGTTCTTAAAGCCGTACTTAAGGAATGCATTATATGAATCCTTGTTCGCAGTAACAGTTTTTGGAGGCAGTCTCTCGTTTTCATACATCGACCTACACAAAAACAGTAAACTCTGTCCTCTTTTTCATCATACTGAATCCATGTATTTGTTCTTACCCAGTGTTTTTGAAAAGTCCTGCTTCTGCAGCTGCCATTTTCAGTACTGGTATCATTTTTCGTGGAATTACCAGAAACAGTAACAGAATTTAATTGTCAAAAGCTGCCGAAAATGGATCCCTTTTACTGCTACAGGCTGTCGATTTGACATCACCGTCACCATCACGATTATCAATCGAAGTCCTTTTGTATTTCGATGTATACTTATCCATTTTAACGATTTTGACACCCAAGACACCAAGTCATAATATAATTAGAAGCGCACGTGACACAGGTCAGACAGAACACAAACTAACATCTAGCGGGCGATACGTTCTGATTTCCGACTTCATCGTAGTTCGTTCAGTTACTGAAGGCTGTAAATTCAAATTCAGTATAAGTTATACTATATCCAACAAGATTTCATGAGAAAAATCTCTCGCTGCTGTTGTGTTTCGTGATTGTTGCCATTTATAGCACAAACAACTTTGCCAAGTTGTTGTAAGTACTGTATATTTTCTCAATTTCTAAACACATAAAAACAGGAAAAACACAAATACACAAGAGTAGACAAACACATAGCAGAATAACACAAGAGTAAAGGACAGGGTTTGTTTTCAGTGTAACATTTGGTACTGCAGTCCAACCAAAACTTCAGTCCGTAGATATTTCATCTTATTTCAACATTTGTTTCCACCAAAAAAAATCCTATCCAAACATGCTTTCTGTATTTATATGTTATCTTATGTATTACCTCATTATTTATTTTCCATTATCTTACCTCATCATTTATTTCCAAGAAAATCATACCTAAACCTGTTGTCCCTAAACCCTACTTTTTTGTTCATATCCTCTTTCAAAACACTTTTTTGGCCAAACCATTTTCTTATAGCTTCTCAATGCATTTCTTCCAATTCATCACAACTCGTTCTCTTATATAGCCTACCCCATCTTAAGCTAACTTAAATCTACTGAGCTCAGATGCATAAACTAAGGGACGAGGCAATGCAGCAGCACACCATATAAAACGTCCCCTTAGAAAAATTATACATGACTGTGCTTAAACTGACACACAATATTTTTTAGCGCAACGCAATCTGACTTTCAATAATCCCTACAAGATAATGGCCCTGACTAAATTAACCTATACGTTTCACAAATCACTTACCTCACAAAATCTTCGTTACTGGAACTACTGCAATACAGCGAGCGCCACTACTGCCAGCTAAATAAAAGATTCAAACTACTGAAGGCACTAACTACTGATAGGCATAGTTAGCAAATGAAAGATTTTGATAGAGAACAAACAATGTATTTACCTTAATAGTGTTCAAAAGTCATAATATATATATCAGTCCATGATATCCAATATTACAAATTTACTCTTTCTGATGGACAAACGTCCAGATCGTCCGCTCTCAAAATTCCGCCATCTCTCTCCCCACATCCACCACTGCTGGTGGCTCACCTCCAACTGCGCAACACTACGCGCTGTTAACAGCCAACTGCCCAACACTACAATAGCAAACAACAATGCAAACCAGCCACAGACTGCACACAGCACAGCCAGTGATTTTCATATAGAGCGCTACATGGCGTTATCAACATAAAAACCTAAACAGCCTACTTACATAGCCCCCATCCTCCCCACAAAAAATTTTACAAATTATTTTGGGCAGTGGCCAATACAGACTTGAAATTTTTTTTCATAATTACAATAACAAAGAAATCAAATGCACACATTTATTGATACAATGTTGGTCAAAAGCTAAAATTTCCTCACAGTCCATAAAGACAGTCCTGATCATTCATCACAGTAAAACTGCAGTGTTTTCTTTTTTTTTTTCTCAAAGTCTGAGCAATAAAAGATAATGCACACGGAAGTAGTGGATTTCCATGCAGTCTTGAAGAAGTAGTGTTGTCCTTCCAACGGAAAGACAGTGCTGTCACTCCCCACATCCACCACTGCTGGCGGCTCACCTCCAACTGCGCAAAGCTACGCGCTGTACACATCCAGCTGCCCAACACTACAATGGCAGACAACAATGCAAACTAGCCACAGACTGCACACAGTACAGCCAGTGATTTTCATACAGAGCGCTACGTGGCGTTACCAATAAGAAAACCTAAACGTAAGGACAGCTTAGCCAGCTTTTGTGTACAGCAAATGAAAATTCTTCTGGGTCAATGATACACCGGCGAGAGATAATCCGCCGCGTTTATTAAGGTGGCACGGGTAGAGAATGCATACTGTCTGTGCACCGGCTTCCCGTCTGCTCTAGGGATTGTACGAGAGTAGTGAGCAGCCTCACTGCGCTGGGAATCGTTGAAGATGTAACATCTAGTTTAGGTCCTTAGTTTTATAATTTTGTGAATGTGTAAGATTCGGATTAATTGAGTCCTTCAGATAATTTCGCGATTTTTGGAATTAATATCAGTTTTTGTGCCCTATAACTTTGGGATTTTGCGATATGAGGACACGTGGATCCACGAGTATGACAAGATTTCTAAATAAATGGAGCAAGTCATTATCAGCAGTGCGTATTATTTTAACATTCGTTAGTCATATTAAGAAAAAGGCCAGTGTGTTCTGTACGGATTTGAGTGAGTTTTCTTTGTTTTTTTGTGCATGGTTGGTAAACATTACCACGTGTTTCATTCGTGAGCTTGTCCTTTACAATTCCATGCCAGCAATTGAACCAGTTTCCTTGCTTAAGTAAATTCTCGAGCTTTATTGCTCGATTTCGTGATTTTTCTTGTCATGAATTTTTGTTATATTTTATTGATTTTTCTTTGTAGTGGGTATGGTTGTTAGTGATCTTCGGTGGCTCCTACCTTTTGGAAGAATTGTTCTCATTCATTGTTATTAATTCCAATCTCGCGTAATTATTTTTATAAATTTGATAATAATTTTCTGTTAAAGTATTTGACCATCGAGGCTAATCTCTCTCTAACCTAACTTCGATCTTGTTTCACTTGTTAATTTATTGAACCATCTTTCCCACGGCACTACCGATTTCAAATGGATCGTGTTATTCATGTAAGTATTTCAGACCGTTTTATCAGTAATATTCAGTACCATGGTAGGTTAAGATTTTTCTGTTAATTGTACGTTTGTTCATGCAATTCCCTTTTAAAGATTTGATCATGAAACATAGTATACTAAAAGACATCCCTTATGTTTATCCAATTCCCTATCGATGCCCTTCCAGGACAGCTTAGCTGACAGGTGTACGATTTTTAGTTTATTTAAGAGTATTTCCAAACTGATTCTCCCACAGAATTACTCAAGAATTATGAAGGTATACCAAAATTTCATGAATTTGTCTTCAGTTGTGTCCATCCACTAACAGTTTTTCTTTCCAAGCAAATGTTTAGGGTAATTAAGTGGTAGGTCAATTCAGGTGGCGATCTTCTGTAATAAAGTCCTAATTTAAATTTACATTGTAATGTACCAGGCTACGTAATAGAATAATTTTCAATCAGCCAACCTAACTATATAGTTACAGCTACGTTACAACTGTACAGAGGAGTGACACGACGTCGTCTTTTCAGACGAGTCTTGGTACTGCGTAAAGTATCACAATGAACCTGTCCATGTGCGGAGGTTCCAAGTACGAATTAACGTTGTCAGATTGTGTTCAACATCGTCGTAGGGACCGAATAACAGTGTCACGGCATGTGGTGCCACCAGGTACGCTAGATAATCATCTCTTCTTCACTTACACGGTAAATGGACAGCAGGCGTAACATTTATCACATGTGAAGGTCGGTGGCTGTGCCCTATATTCAAGGTCTCCGTAATGCTAGCGTTCTACAAGATCGTGCTGTCCCGACCTTCCTCGATTCGGAAGGTGTTAGACTGTCGGCCACGCCAGCACATTTTCTAGATCTTTTACCCACCGGGTTGACGATGGAGTAGCACGCTACCACTTGCCAGAGACTATGATTGATTAAAGTGGTATGTAGTTGATACAGTATGGAATGATTTTCCCGTATCTCTCATCCAAGCTAAGTGCGACTTGCTGCTCAACCTGGGGTAGAGCCATGGTTTTGTAGTGCATATGACAGTATCGACGAGTCTCTGTCCTAATAAATAGATCCACAGTGGCAATGCGACGCGGCTTCGTAGAACGCCAGCTTCATTAAAAGTTGGACAAGGTGACTGTCTCTCTCTCTCTCTATTATTTTCAACTATGCCTCAGAAAATTGTAATACAGGAGTAGCGAAAACAGAAATTATCGAACCACCCAAATTACGAAGAACCGATAACAGGATAGAAAGTTTAGCATTAACATACGATATGGTCTGGGCATTCGAACAGTACAATAACAAATAAAAATTCTTAATGAAACAGCAGAAAGTGTTGGGCTCCAAATATCGTATGGAAAAACAAAATACGTGTCGAGCAACAACTTGGCACCTACAGTTCTAAAAATGAAATACGTTAAAATCGAGACTGTTTCCCAGTTCAAATATTCAGATGAATCTACTCAGGAAACTGGCCTGGAAAAGATCGGTTACGTAATTTGGGGTCACAGATTTTCAGGGAAAATATCAAGATAATTCTTCCAAAGTGAATCTTGAGGTTCCTCGGTCTAACTTCTTGAATTTTTCGTAGCGTGTCGACTACAATGTAAATATAAAGACGGTCGTTTTTAACGCTTAGGAATGATACTCTAGGGTAACTCCCCATCGCACGCCCTCAGATTTAGTGGTGCCTGTGTATAGCCTGTCAAAAACGGAAAACAGATCAAGCATGAAAACAGGAAGAAGGTGTACTGAAATGTGAAAAAAGAAGCAAAATAGGCACAATGAACCGTGTAAGCTCAAGATGTGCTACATCGAGCAAGATTGTCTGGCTGTGGAGTGGTGGTTAGGTGGTCATGCTGTTGACCTGCGAAGGGGAAGATCGGTGTTTAGATTTCCCCCGTGACCCATACAAGTAAATATATGGTTCAAATGGCTCTGAGCACTATGGGACTTAACATCTATGGTCATCAGTCCCCTAGAACTTAGAACTGCTTAAACCTAACTAACCTAAGGACATCACACAACACCCAGTCATCACGAGGCAGAGAAAATCCCTGACCCCGCCGGGAATCGAAACCGGGAACCCGGGCGCGGGAAGCGAGAACGCTACCGCAAAGTATATAATTTTGTGGATATATATATATATTTTTTTTCACAAAATTATGAATTGCTCGTCCGATCATTGACATGTCTGTTCGCTATATTCAACCTGGTGCCCTTGTCATCGTGTAACATCCGTTTGCAACAGCGTGGTATAAGAAAGGGACCTCCAGACGTACACACATTCTATTTGTGCAACAGAAGTACCACATGTTATGACTCTTGTGTTTCGTTTTGAATGCTTTGACTTTTGAATTTGTTTGTTATAACATTGTTCACGCTCGTTTATTTGTCGTTTTCACTTCTGTGAAAGGTCTATACGCCTGCTCTCACTATTCATCGTACTTACTTGGCGACGATACTATGTTCTTAACACATGACTAAAACTCTATAACCAATGTACACCTGTAGTATGACAATTGCCAAGACTACAGGAGAACAGATATGTAAATGACCGGATGGGGAGTTCATAATTTTCTGAAAAAAAGGGAGGCACGAGATAAATTTCAACACGGATCTTCCGCTTTGCAGTCCAACACCATGACCACACAACCACAAGGCCGCGGTTCTTGCAATTTACTCGGTGTTGCACACCTTGAGCTTGCACCGTTCACTGTGTCTATTTTGCTTCTTTTTTCACAGTTCAGTGCACCTTCTTCCTGTTTTCATGCTTGATCTGTGTTCAGTTTTTCACGGGCTATCCACTGGGCCATTTTTCCACTAAACCTGATGGGGGTCCGATGGGGAGTTTTTCTTGTCAGTCATTTTTGATTCAGATTTGAAATCGAAACATTTTCAGAATGTCACGTCCAACAAATATGCCTTTCGCTTCGACACAACACCACCCAATTCGAAGCAGGTGAAAATCCCTGACTCCGCTGGGAATCGAATCCGGGACCCCATGCTCGGGAAGCGAGAAAGCTACCGCGATACCACGAGCTGCGGACAATACATGTATAAACTACTGAAAATCAAATTTTCGTAGTCTCTGGACGCTGTTAGAAATGCAACCTGCAACTGATCTGTGCACCATGAACCATGAAGGGATTAGCCGTTTAGTAATATATCTATATACAGGGCTATTACAAATGATTGAAGCGATTTCATAAATTCACTGTAGCTCCATTCATTGACATATGGTCACGACACACTACAGATACGTAGAAAAACTCATAAGGTTTTGTTCGGCTGAAGCTGCACTTCCGGTTTCTGCCGCCAGAGTGCTCGAGAGCGTAGTGAGACAAAATGGCGACAGGAGCCGAGAAGGCGTATGTCGTGCTTGAAATGCACTCTCATCAGTCAGTCATAACAGTGCAACGACACTTCAGGACGAAGTTCAACAAAGATCCACCAACTGCTAACTCCATTCGGCGATGGTATGCGCAGTTTAAAGCTTCTGGATGCCTCTGTAAGGGGAAATCAACGGGTCGGCCTGCAGTGAGCGAAGAAACGGTTGAACGCGTGCGGGCAAGTTTCACGCGTAGCCCGCGGAAGTCGACGAATAAAGCAAGCAGGGAGCTAAACGTACCACAGCCGACGGTTTGGAAAATCTTACGGGAAAGGCTAAAGCAGAAGCCTTACCGTTTACAATTGCTACATGCCCTGACACCCGATGACAAAGTCAAACGCTTTGAATTTTCGGCGCGGTTGCAACAGCTCATGGAAGAGGATGCGTTCAGTGCGAAACTTGTTTTCAGTGATGAAGCAACATTTTTTCTTAATGGTGAAGTGAACAGACACAATGTGCGAATCTGGGCGGTAGAGAATCCTCACGCATTCGTGCAGCAAATTCGCAATTCACCAAAAGTTAATGTGTTTTGTGCAATCTCACGGTTTAAAGTTTACGGCCCCTTTTTCTTCTGCGAAAAAAACGTTACAGGACACGTGTATCTGGACATGCTGGAAAATTGGCTCATGCCACAACTGGAGACCGACAGCGCCGACTTCATCTTTCAACAGGATGGTGCTCCACCGCACTTCCATCATGATGTTCGGCATTTCTTAAACAGGAGATTGGAAAACCGATGGATCGGTCGTGGTGGAGATCACGATCAGCAATTCATGTCATGGCCTCCACGCTCTCCCAACTTAACCCCATGCGATATCTTTCTGTGGGGTTATGTGAAAGATTCAGTGTTTAAACCTCCTCTACCAAGAAACGTGCCAGAACTGCGAGCTCGCATCAACGGTGCTTTCGAACTCATTGATGGGGACATGCTGCGCCGAGTGTGGGAGGAACTTGATTATCGGCTTGATGTCTCCCGAATCACTAAAGGGGCACATATTGAACATTTGTGAATGCCTAAAAAAACTTTTTGAGTTTTTGTATGTGTGTGCAAAGCATTGTGAAAATATCTCAAATAATAAAGTTATTGTAGAGCTGTGAAATCGCTTCAATCATTTGTAATAACCCTGACAAAAGTCCTGGGATAGCTGTATGCTATTACACAGATGGCAATAGTATCGCGTTCACTAGGTATAACAGGGCAGTGCATTCACGGAGCTGTCATTTATTTTCAGGTGATTCATGTGAACAGGATTCTGAGGTGATTATGCCCACACGACGGGAATTAGCAGACTTTGAACGCGGAATGGTTCTTGGAGTTTGTCACATGGGACATTTGTTTCGTAAATCGTTAGGAAATTCAATATTCCCTGTAAACAGTGTGAAGCGTGTGCCAAGAATACCACAGGTTTCAGGTATTATCTCTCACCACGGACAACGCAATGGCCAACGGACTTAACTACCGAGAGCAGCGGCGTTTGCATGGAGTTGTCAGTGCTAACAGACAAGCAACACTGCGTGTTACAGCAGCAGAAATCAGTGGGACAAACGGCGAACGTATCCGTTAGCACAGGGCGGCGAAATTTGGCGGTAATGGGCTATGACAAAGGGACCACCGACACTAGAGCCTTTGCTAACAGCACGACATTGCCTGCAGCGCCTCTCCTGGGCTCGTAACCATATTTGTTGAACCCTAGTCGCCGGCCGCTGTGGTCGAGCGGTTCTAGGCGCTTCAGTCAGGAACCGCGCTGCTGCTGAGGTCGCAGGTTCGAAACCTGCCCCGGCATAGATGTGTGCGGTGCCCTTAGGTTAGTTAGGTTTAAGTAGTTCTAAGTCTAGGACTCAGATGTTAAGTCCCATAGTGCTTACAGCCTTTTGAACCATTTGGTCAGTTGATAAGAGCTAATGGCAGGGTTCTAGTGTGGATCGGATCCCATGGACCCAAGTTGTCGACAAGAGACTGTGCAAGCTGGTGATGGCCCCACAATGGTGTGCGGTATCCTCTGGTCCAACTAATCATTGACTGGAAATGGTTACGGTCGACTATTTGGAGACCAGTTGCAGCCATTAAATGATGGAATTTTTATGGATGACAATGTGCCATGTCACCGGGCTACAAATGTTCGCGAGTGGCTTGAAGAATATTCTGGAGAATTCTAGCGAATGATTTACCCACCCAGATCGCCCGACATTTATGGGACGTTATCGAGAGGTCAGTTTGTGTACAAAATCCTGGACCGGCAACACTTTCTCATTTGTGGATGGCTATAGTGGCAGCATGGCTCAATATTTCTGTAGGGGACTTCGAACGACTTGTTGATTTCATGACACGTTGAGCTACTCCAGGCAAAATGAGCTTCGACACGATATTAGGAGGTATCCAATAACTTTTGTCGCCTCAGTGTATATTCAAATTGCGTGGTTCATCTCATGTCAAGTAGGGAGCATTGGTGGTGTATTCGTTGACAGAGAAAAGACTTTCGAACGAGAATGGCGTGTTGTTGTGTATATAATTTGGAATCCATAGATGGTACTCATCCAGGGGACCTAGTTGTTAGCACGCTGGACTCACATTTAGGAAGGCGACAGTTCACGTCCGTTTCCGATCATCCTCATTTAAGTTTTCCATGATTTTCCTAAATCGCTTCAGGCAAATGCGGGGACTGTTCCTTCGAAAGGTCGCGGTCTATTTCCTTCCATATGGTTGCAACTATCAGAACTTGTGCTCCGTTTCTAACGACTTTGATGTCGACGGGATGTTAACCGCTGAACCTCCTTTTTTCAGATGTTGCCTAGGACATACTGTAACCTGGCCATTTTTCGCTGAGCTGTCCATTAACTTATTTTAGATGTTGATATTCAAATTTCCTTGGCCGGCCGGAGTGGCCGTGCGGTTCTAGGTGCTACAGTCTGGAACCGAGCGACCGCTACGGTCGCAGGTTCGAATCCTGCCTCGGGCATGGATGTGTATGATGTCCTTAGGTTAGTAAGGTTAAAGTAGTTCTACGTTCTAGGTTACTGATGACCTCATAAGTTAAGTCGCATAGTGCTCAGAGCCATTTGAACCATTTGAACGAAATTCCCTTGATCAAGTAGTCGTTCACTATACTGCTCTGCAGTTGCAGATCTAGATTAGCCTTGCCAGGGGTTGTTTTTCGCTTTACTTCTTTCCTTCTTTTGTAATTAGTGCCAGCCGAAGTGGCCGTGCGGTTAAAGGCGCTGCAGTCTGGAACCGCGAGACCGCTACGGTCGCAGGTTCGAATCCTGCCTCGGGCATGGCTGTTTGTGATGTACTTAGGTTAGTTAGGTTTAACTAGTTCTAAGTTCTAGGGGACTAATGACCTCAGCAGTTGAGTCCCATAGTGCTCAGAGCCATTTGAACCATTTTTTTGTAATTAGTGGTGATTACGAAGACTGGAAAGCTCACAAGATGGATGCGCGAGATCAGAGTCTCTATTAAGAGGAATTTGCAGGTATAAAACAGTAGCACTTTCGGCAATGGCCCGTCCGCAGGAAACTAGCTTGGTGTTCTCATCCTCCTGCACGCTCCGCAGAACGGATGGGGAGAACACATTCATCCATCACAGAAAACATCGAATTCTTCTGCGAAGCCCTTTTAGCCAGATAAAAATCTCTAGGCAGGTGTGATTCTTTCTGTGCGTGTGAAAGTTAGTTACGACGCCTCGGAATAACGTCCAGTTTAATCTTCAGAATACAGCATCCTGATTGGCTCCAGCTATCATTCTCGGTAGTGCCCACGCATTTGCTCATTGGGCGGCGATTAACAATTATGGCAACAAGACAGCCGAGTTTCGAGTGGCTCGTGGGCAACACAGTTCTTGTCAGGTTGTTGTACAATAAATACCTCGCTGTAGGCTTTGGTCAGGGGGGATGAATGACGAGGCGAGCCTTGCTACCGCTGGGAAGATGTCTGTACCGAGGAAGGAGTTCAGAAACCAATTAAACTCGCTACCCTCTACTGGCGAGTCCGAGATCTTAATGTCATGTTCAAATGGCTCTGAGCACTATGGGACTCAACTGCTGAGGTCATTAGTCCCCTAGAACTTAGAACTAGTTAAACCTAACTAACCTAAGGACATCACAAACATCCATGCCCGAGGCAGGATTCGAACCTGCGACCGTAGCGGTCTTGCGGTTCCAGACTGCAGCGCCTTTAACCGCACGGCCACTTCGGCCGGCTTAATGTCATGTATCCAGCTTGTTCATTCATATCTTTCCGTGTACTTTCTACACTTCATTAACAACTTAAGCACTCGCTGGCTATGTCCACGAGCTATTTACGCAACTGTGTTTTATCTTCTCCATCCTCCTGTGCCAACGTTATACTTTGACTTTTATTTCGTTATCCGATTACTAATGGTTCTTTTTAAGACGTCAGTGGGTAACTTTAACGTTCAGAGTCAATAAATCTATTTGTTTAAGTATCCATTGTATCTATTCATAGCTAGAAGACCCTTCCTCCCATTGATATAACTATGTGATTTCTGTGGTACCCATTTGTTTCATGCTTAATTGAGTCACCCCTATTAATATTTATTTAAATAAGACATTTCCATTGTGTGACAGTATCCTTGTTTTTAGTTAATGTGCATGATTATTTGTGAGCTGGCGCGTTTCTGGCGCTAGTTTCCATCGATCGTCATTTTGATCTTTGAGTCGACTTCGATGCTTATTTGTCTTCGGCTCGTCTTTAGCGGCGTGCATTTAACGGCAGCGCGTGCGCTCTGCTTGGGAAGTGTGTCGGGATCGGCGGTGAGCGAGAGTCACGTGACACAGTGTACGTAGGCAGGACGGCAAGAGAACGAGTCGCCAACGAAGGAGCGGGACCAGCGGCTACGGCGTGTTGAATCGTGATGCCAGACCCACCGCCGATGGTGATTTGGTTTTCCTAGTGGTCGGAAGGACAAGCTCCTTCACCCAACGAGGTGGCGCAGTGGCTAGCACACTGGACTCGCATTCGGGAGGACGACGGTTCAATCCCGTGTCCGGCCATCCTGATTTAGGTTTTCCGTGATTTCCCTAAATCACTCCAGGCAAATGCCGGGATGGTTCTATCGAAAGGGCACGGCCGACTTCCTTTCCTAATCCGATGAGACCGATGACCTCGCTGTCTGGTCTCCTCCCCCAAAAAAACAACCCAACCAACCCAACAAGCTTCTTCGAGTCTGTTATTAGCTACGCCGGCCAATTGAATTGGAGTCGCCGAGTTGCTTCGGTGGGTTGCGTGCGGCTTAATTGAATACGCCAGTGTACTACAAATCCTTTGGAATTGTTTTAGTTGTTTATCACTTACCTCGGTGTCGTGACTAGCTATTTTGACGGCTGCGTCCAACCAACCGACATGAAACGTGGTTAAAGACGTAGCTAGAAGTGCAACGAGTGTTGAGAAAGTCCGGCTCTGGCGTTTCAAGACACACCGAGATACGTCCTCTATTCTACCTTGCAGTTCATTTGGCAGTTTGGCGTGTAAATGTGCGCCGAGATAATTCTTGTCATCTTAACTTTAGGGCATGATTTTTAGCGAACTTATTAATCAAAGTTTGAGGGCTGGCACTGGCCAAGTAACTCAGAGAGGCAATTTGTTTCTTTTCACTTGCGTTGATCACCTGTTCTCTAGATAAGATTGTGTAGTTTATGTCTCAGAATATTGTCTGCCGTTGATGTGTGTTGTGTTGCAGATAAGTGGCAGCGGTCGACGCGAGCATACTGGGAGCAGAGCAGCACGGGGGCAGAGAGATATTTAAGGCCCTGTCCTTTCCTTTACATCTTGTGTTATATTGTCACTGTTGCGTGATTCCATCTTTCCTGTGGAGAATTATGGCATCTGAAGTTGAGTTGCAGTGCAAAGTTGAGTACATTTCTATGTCATTTCCTGTCTCGTGGATCTCTCGTATTGATTTGAATCCTTGGTCTGCTCGCGTCTATCGCTAATTCACACGCAATATTGAAGCAACCTCGTATAAGGGGTATTGTCATATGGCCATGTTCTAGTTGTAATCATTCTAAGAATATTGTTGATTGGTTTGGTCATAATTAAAGGACCTTCTTAATTGTTTTAGTCATTTGTATATAGTTTTGTTTAGGGAAGTTGACTAGCCAAACGTTAAAAGATCTGTGTCCTTACTCTTAATCTGTTCCTCAGCTGATTAGAAGTAATGAGAGCTCTAATGGGAATTCTATGGACATTTGTACTATTTAAGTAAAGCTTTACCTGAGTATATTTACCTAGATATATTCAAATTTCAAGTTTTATGGGTCTTGTTCTGGTTAAAGAGATTTATTTATTATTTGTCCAAGTAATCTGGCCTTGTAAGGCAGTTTCCTGTATTATTGCGATTGTGATTTTATAATGCTTTTGACTGTAATAAAATATGTATTAACTACAACGGATTAATATCGTGATTTTGGTGTGTCACTACCATTACACATTTCAATTTGGGGTGGTTCCTTATACTGTTGCGCACCTGAATTTGGTTTTGTGCATCCCAGGAGTATGCTCCGATCACAACCGACACTACACGATGTGCTAAAAATAAATTTCGTTCCTTGGGGGATGAGGGGTGGGGGAAGGAGTGGTCTTAATCAGGAATGGCAATCACTGCAGCGGTGTAAAACTTGTGCTGACTAGGCGCCGTATGGTTCGGTTCTGGGACCTGTGCTGTATTCTATCTACACCAACGACATACCTAACCAGTCGGGAGGGGGAATCGCTCTTTACGCCGAAACCACTGTGCTATTCAAGCGCTACCACAACATGCACCTCTAGAGACACCCAGTGGTGTACTATCTGGAAGGTGAAAACCAATCTTAACAAGAACCAACCAATTCTTCTCACCACAGGCGGCCGTTGTGACCGAGCGATTCTAGGCGCTTCCATCCGGAACCACGCGGCTTCTCAGATCACAGGTTCGAATCCTGCCTCAGGCATGGATGTGTGTGATGTCCTTAGGTTCGTTAGGTTTAAGTAGTTCGAAGTCTAGGGGACTGATGACCTCAGATGTTAAGTCCCATAGTGCTTAGAGCCATTTGGACCATTTTCTTCTCACCACTGAGCTTAAGCCCGTAACCACCAACTCACAGCTGGTGACACAGACTTGACTTGGTGTGACTCAGTCAAATACTTCGCTCTTACCTCGGACAACAAATTGAACTGGAGATTGCACGTAATCAGTGTGACCAATAATGGTTGTGACTGATCTTACCAAATGTACACAAAGTTTAATTTGGTAAACTACCGCAACTGGGGATCGAAGATGAGATTGCGAAATCCGCTTCAGTTGTAAATGATATTTCATTAGCACAACTAGCTCCATCATCGGATACTACACATCATATGGTTCTTCAAATCATGAGCGTGCGACAAGCGAGCCAGTTAATCGCAATACATTAAACTCGGGCATTAACGATATTAGGATGCTTCGGAGCTGTCAGACAAGCGCGTGACTCTAGAATACCAACTGTTGCCGTTTTTCAAGAGTGTCGCATAATCATACAACGCGAAGCTGACTATTTGGTGTGCCATGATACTTCTGACCATCTTATATGGTTCGGAAGTGTGTTCAATCGCCGCCGAGGTACACTTGAAACCATTGCAGACTCTTCAAAACAAATGTTTCAGCTTTATAAACGACGCTCCTCCGTATACTACACTCCAGATAAGGCTATGACATCATTGAGAGGAAGTTTATCAAAGTATATATGAAAACTACAGCTTGGCTCCATAATATCATCAATTCCTTAGGCCACGAACTCCAAAACCCGTATTATAAACTATCAAACATGGCTTCCACACGATACTTTAGGCATTAACACACATTTACATATCACACAAACAGTGTTACTCTACCCAATCATATCCTCTTTGTTGTGGATTGGCAAGAGAGCCAACCCACTATGAGAGGAAGCCGAAACGCACGCGTTTTAGTTCACGCAGGCTGGCGTGAGATCTGGAACAGGCCAAGGAAATGAGACTAGCAAAAAAGGACGTAGCTGTTGGAATACTTAACTTTAATCCATAATTGGTGAACATCGCTCTTGACGGTACATGTTTTACAGCATCAATAGTAACTGGTAATGGCGCCTTGCTAGGTCGTAGCAAATGACGTAGCTGAAGGCTATGCTAACTATCGTCTCGGCAAATGAGAGCGTATTTTGTCAGTGAACCATCGCTAGCAAAGTCGGCTGTACAACTGGGGCGATTGCTAGGAAGTCTCTCTAGACCTGCCGTGTGGCGGCGCTCGGTCTGCAATCACTGATAGTGGCGACACGCGGGTCCGACGTATACTAACGGACCGCGGCCGATTTAAAGGCTACCACCTAGCAAGTGTGATGTCTGGCGGTGACACCACACTCTTATTTTCTGTTCAGCCATAGTAAAGTCTGAAGTCGAACGGACATAAAGTCCTCTGCCAAAAAAAGTGAAACAGTCAGAAGAATGGTCGATTCGTATGCAAATGATTCGAGCTGGAGTTCTCTGTGACTGGCAGAATGGCGACCATAGTGCAGTACTTGTGTGAGTGTCCGGTCGTGTTACCAGACCTGGCAGGGGATATAAGGATCGTAGACAGATCCAGCTATTGAGTGATCACTATGAAGAACACACAAAGCCACGTACTCGTGTGAGATAGAGTTACCGGCACCTAACAGAATTTGAAAGGGGCGTCATTGTACGTTTCCATCTGACCAGCTGGTAAAATTATGCAATGTACAGATTTATGGGGCAATGTGACTGCTGTCCAATGTGAAGGTGAGGGCAGGCATATTCATCAAGGTTCCGGTCGATCATATCTGACACCACAAGGGAGGACAGCCATATTGTGCAACAAGCACAATGTGACTCCTTCACATCAACGCCTGCCACCCGAGAACAAGAAATGGGCTCTCTGAAACATGTGTCATTCCGCACAATTGGTCGGAGACTAGCAGCATCCGGACTCGAGATTTACCATCCCATGCGTAGGCTGCCGTTAACACCACAGCACAAAAGGCTGCGTTTGGAATGGTGCCGCGATCAGGAAGGATGGACGGTGACTTATGACGTTGTATTATGTTCACTGATGAGCTAGAATTCTGCAGTACCCTGGATAAAAACCGTCAGTATATCGGAGACCTGGGGAAAGGTGTCATTCTTCCAGTATTTTGGAAAGGCACAGCGGTGTTATACCTTGTACAATGGTCATGACTGGTAGTGATTGAGGGAGCTCTGACAGCACAACGGTACATTACGGACATCCTGCATCATCAGGTGTTACATAACATGCGAAACAATCGTGGTGCCATTTTTCAGAAGGACAAAGCAGGTTGTCATAGGACAGACATCTCTATGAGCAACCTTTGTGATGTTCAGGTACCTACCTCCCAGAACCCTCCTGTGGCGAAGAGATCCCAAAAATCTGTCCCTAATAGACAATGTATGGGGCCAGATCGGACGTCAGCTCCATCTCAATGTCGGTATTGAGGATGTCAAGGACCAGTTACAACAGTTGTGGGCCAGATTGCTTAACGAGAGGATACGAGGCTTTACGACAGCCTTCGCAACAGAATCAGTGTACGCATTCAGAGTACTGGGAAGGACAACATCATTTTGAAAATTGAGCTCAGACTGCCAAAATCTTTGTAAATCTGATTCGATTTTGTAATCAAACACCGAGATACAAGGGACGTCCAACAAGTAATGCAACAAACTTTTTCTCTCGGCCAACTCCGGTTGAACAAATGTCGATTTTGTTGTGCGACATCGAGGAATATTACCGCTTCAGCCTTATAGTTTGATGAAGTTCCGATTAGTGGCGGCGCTATACAAATCGGCGTCTGTAGCGCAGGTGCGTTCCAAGGAGACAGCTGTTATTGTTTCTTTTGGCTGAAAACCAGAGCATCGCAGATATTCTCAGGCACTTGCGGAATATCTACGGAGACCTTGAATTGAACAAAGGCACGGTGAGTCGTTGGGCGAGGCGCCTGTCATAATCACAACAAGGTCATGCAAACCTGTCCCATCTCCCACGTTCCGGCTGGCCGCACACAGTTGTGACTCCTGCAATGTTGGAACGTGTGGACACTGTTATTCGAGGCCACCGACGGATCACAATCAAACACAACGTTGCTCAGCTGGATGTCTCAGTTGGTAGTGCTGACACACTAGTCCACAAGGTATGTGCCCGCTGGGTTCAAATGTGTGTGAAATCTTATGGGACTTAACTGCTAAGGTCATCAGTCCCTAAGCTTACACACTACCTAACCTAAATTATCCTAAGGACAAACACACCCATGTCCGAGGGAGGACTCGAACCTCCGCCGGGACCAGCCGCACACTCCATGACTGCAGCGCCTGAGACTGCTCGGCTAATCCCGCGCGGCTACCCGCTGGGTTCCTCACTGCCTAACAGGAGGCCTAAAGAGCAGCGAAGGACAGTCTGTGCGAAATTTCTTGCTCTTTACGACGTTGATCGTGACAATGTTTTGTCGAACATCATCACAGACGATGAAAAATTGGTTCATCATTTCGAATCAGAAACAAAACAGCAGACCATAGAGTGCCACCACACCATCTCTCCTCGGAAGAAAAAGTTAACAGCGCACCTTCAGCTGGTAAAGTTATTACGACGGTCTTCTGAGACTCTGTAGGGGTTATTCTGTTTGATATCCACCCTCATGGTGGAACTCTGAAGTGTATTGTCGTGCCAACAGAAAGTTGAAGAAACGACTTCAGTGTGTCCATCACTACAGAAACACAAACGAACTTCTCCTCCTCCATGACAACGCAAGGCCTCACACAAATTTGCGCACCTGAAGGCATCTAACAAAATTGCACTGTTCTTTCTAATTCACCCTGCAGCCCAGATGTCGCGCCTTCCGGTTTCCATCTGTTTGGCCCAAGGAAGGATTCACTCAACGGGAAACGGTACGTGGATGATGGGGAGGTTCTACATCTACATCTAGATATATACTCCGCTAGCCACCAAGCGGTGTGTGGCGGAGGGCACTATTCGCGACAAAGTCATATTTCCCCCTGTCTGTACCACTTGCGGATCGCGCGAGGGAAAACCGACTGCCTGAACGCCTCAGTACGAGCTCAAATGGTTCAAATGGCTCTGAGCACTATGGGACTTAACATTTGAGGTCATAAGTCCCCTAGAACTTAGAACTACTTAAACCTAACTAACCTAAGGACATCACACACATCCATGCCCGAGCCAGGATTCGAACCTACGACCGTAGCAGTCGCGCGGTGCCGGACTGCGCGCCTAGAACCGCGAGACCACCGCGGCCGGCTGTTACGCTTGTTTCTGTTGAAGTCACCCCGTTCAGGACGACATACTGCTCTCTGTCGTTAGAAAACGTCCTATCCAACCGCATATGTCATCGGATGGACCGTAAGCGCGCACTTTTTGGAGCAAGCGACAGTGCGGAACTGAGTCGAACGCCTTTCGAAAGTCGAGGAATATGGCATCAAACTGGGAGCCGGTATCTAGAGCCTGTTGTATATCATGCACAAAGAGGGCCAGCTGTGGCTCGCATGACAGCTGTTTCCTAAAACCGTGCTGGTTTCTGCCGATGTGCTTGTCAGAGTCAAATGGCTCTGAGCACTATAGGACTTAACTTCTGAGGTCATCAGTCCCCTAGAACTTAGAACTACTTAAATCTAACTAACCTAAGGACAGCAAACACATCCATGCCCGAGGCAGGACTCGAACCGTTCATATTTCTTTGGAAAGTTAACCACTGATTCTGCTGTGTTGTGCCTTCACAAACGCTGAGTCTGAGATATTATTAACGCGAGTGGTAGCGAGCGAACAGCTATTGGTAGTAGTCGGCCACAGTCTGCAATTGAGAGAAGCCGCGCGACATGAGAGGTCGCAGCCTGCCGTGACCTAACTAACCTACATCCATGTCCGAGGCAGGATTCGAACCTACGACCGTAGCGGTAGCGCGGTTCCAGACTGTAGCGCCTAGAACAGCTCGGCCACCACGGCCGGCCTTGTCAGAGTCTAGAAAGGTCATTATGTCTGAACACAAAATATGTTCCATGATTCTACAAAACATCAATGTCAGCGAAATTTGCCGGTAATTATGTGCATCCGATTTTCTACCCTTTTTATAGATTGCTATATCGATGAAGCAAGACCCTGGCTCCAACGTCGACCAGTACAGCAGTATCACGCGGGCATAACGCGGGCATACAGGATCTCCAAATAAGGTGTCGTAAGGCCGTCGCATTGAATGGGTGTTATAAATGGGGTTTTGTAGCCAAAAGCGTGGGGAGTAATATGGCGTATTAGAACCTAGATAAACCCAATGTGCTTTCAGATAAAGAAATGTGTTGCATTACTTAATGAACACCCCTCGTAGCAATACATAGCCTCATTCACTCTCAACACGTGAACTTTCTTTTCGTTTCCTCCTACCCTTTTGACAATTACACTTGGCCTCGTGTTATGTCGCCAGCGGCTGCTGGTTGTGGCGTTTGCTTTGTGCCGGGTGGAGAGTGGCCTTCGCCAGCTCTCCTTTAGGCTGCAGCGCCGTGCCGTCCCATCCTGCCGCTGCTGGAAGACTTAATCCCGCACTCGGCGCGCCGTCCAATCAGGCGGCGAGCGCTTTACGTGCGCCTTTCGCTGCCTTCGCAGGCAGCCGCGCCGCAACAGCCGGCATCGCTCTGCTCTGGGCACCTGTGGAAGGGCGATCAGCTCTCTCCCAACTATAGTCTAGCGGCTAGCGTTGCTCATTATTCATAAACTGCTCCCGAGAGCGATTCGCGGCGACTACACTGTAACCTCGCAGAACGAAATGTGGCGTATATTTCAGGTCACTCGCCGAAAATTAAACAGGGTGGAACTATAGTTCTTACACGAGAGCAAATGGATAAGCAGGAATTTAAACATATGAAACTGTATGGTTCCAAAGACCTTTCCAGGTCTCAGACATCGAATTTTGGATGGAGGTGGGAGGCATGCAGCCGGCCCCTGTGCCCGAGCGGTTCTTGACGCTTCAGTCTGGAACCGCGCAACTGCTACGGTCGCAGGTTCGAATGCTGCCTCGGGCATGGATGTGTGTGATGTCCTTAGGTTAGTTAGGTTTAAGTAGTTCTAGGGGACGGGTGACAGCAGATGTTAAGTCCCATAGTGCTCAGAACCATTTGAACCATTTCTGGAAAAAAATTTGTCTTCTTGTGAGCAGAGATGAGACTCAGGGGCAGCCAATTACAGACTGTATTGTGGGTGATCAAACGCCTCATCGGAAACACTGCAGGAGCGTCTTCATTGCTCTTGCAGTGTGCGGCCGAGAATTGGCATGAAGAAGGAACTGCTCGACAGTTGTGTTATGTGGGTTGCATGACACAGGCGAAATCTCTAACCAGACTCTCATACTTGGCGGGAGACGCTATTCCCTACGCATCTGTACGTGCTCACTGTTAACTCAAAACTGAAAAGAGCGACGCGACACGATCGACGGGCCTACTAGAGACACTGCCCAACACATCTGTGCAAAGCTTTACCGGATTTTCCCAGTGGTTTCCATTTCGCGACCGATCGGAACTTACTTTCTGGACAACCCTCGTATATAGTATGAGATGGGAGAGGGGGAAAAATCCGTGGCGTTATAGTCTCATTGCCTTAGGATACAACCACATTGGACTCGTAATTCTCCCGATCCTGCGTCGAGTGACCATAGGATTACGTCGAAAGGGGAAAAAGCACCAGTACTAGAGTACAATGTAAGGTCGTACAATGTAAGCGGAAGCCCGGTATGAGAGCACCTCATTAAGGGACGACAAGTTCGATATGTGAACCCGATGGCCCTGCGGAAATCGACAGATTTAGTGTCGGTTGATCTTGTGAGGAAGGAGACCCGGCTATGGAACCAGTGCAACAAACCGGTTTATCTGAACTGATTCAGAATAATTTTGATTTGAATAATGGTTGCTATGCCGGAACAATGAATTTTCATGCTGTATTAATTAGCTCGACTTGCGGAGGATAGATTTGCTTGCCATTTGTAACCTCTATGGCTGACAAACCTATAAATCTGCTAGCTGCTGTAGTGGAGAAACTGAGTTCCGGTGACGCCTTTTAGGCAACGTGTGTCTCTTAATAATACAATTACATAACCTTACTCGACGAGCTGTGAAAATCTTACAGAAAACAATATTAAGAGCGCTGCATAATTATATGTCGTTGTCAGTGAGCAGAAAGCAAGGTTTGTGATTGCGGCACGTTTTCGTGAGTGAAGCTACTGTAAGTACGCGCGTAGGTTAGGGACACGTGTTCGGAATTAAAGACAAACACAAGTATGGACGGCGAATCCATGAAAGCGAAGAGTACTGTAAATGTATTATAAAGATTAAAGACAGACTATAGAATGAGTTACACTTCATGGGCGATTGCAATGTATCAGATATAGTATTTTCAACGTCACTCGTCAGTACCAAGAGGCTGATCTTCATTTTACGAGTGAGAGAAAATTGTTATGTCACTTGAAACCACGGATGTTTGATGTAGTGGCTACAGCGCGACCTGGTGAAATAGAAGTTCCCAATATCTTATGGCGAAGTAACGAGATGGCGTTCTGGTTATTATTAAGATGCTAAGCACGGCACCTAAATCCGAGTCAAGCATGGTCAGTCAGACTCTTCCTCATGTCCCGAACGGATGGTGTGGGAGCGCTCGCAGCATAAAGTTGGTATCTAGCATCTTTCTTTACTAGGCCACCAGTAATACTAATATCCATGGCTTCCTTTACCACGCTGTCCCAAAATGCGCTGCCCCTGCACGGCACTCTCGCCCGTTCAAATAGAGGCACATCGCTTTCTTCAAAACTGTGCTTAGAGACCGTCGCGAATGTACCTGGCGTGCTCCAAGAAGCCCTGCATGAATGCAGCGTTATGTCTGCCTGACGTACCGCACCCACGCAAACATCGAATGCTATACGCATCAGCCGTGTGTAGTCCCTCTGGATTCCTGGCCCAGCCGTAAGATCTATAATCTTCTACGGAGGTCGATAAATGGATTTAACATCTTGTGCCCACTCATTCAGTTTGCCGTCAACATGAAACGAAATGTTAATTTTAACATTCTCAGCGACCGTGTGTTCCACCCTTCTTCGAGCTCATAATCAGTATACTGTGGGAACTTTCTTGTCCCAAGATGACAACAATAATATTTACAGTGCTGCACGAATACGCTCCTAGTTTTATATATCTAAGGGATCTTATCAGCTAAAATTCGATCGGCGGTGTTACGATCTTTATTTGTTTCGTAAGCGATTTCGTGTTCCATACACGCTTCGTCGAGTAGATATATTTTCTTATCACCGCATCCCAATCGATCGTGAAGTTTTGATCCTGGTCTACAGTAGTTAGAGCCAGGAATGTGTAATTCGACTGGCAGTTTGTCGAGAATACCGCCTCCTCCTCTAAAGCTTTTCCCATCATGCATGTTGTGTTACTGAGGTGCTTGTGGTCTGCGCTCCCTGTTATAAAGCAAATCGTCAGCGTCGATCTAGCTGTTTTGTGATGCGGGAAAACCAAGCCATTTAACCAGTGCTTTATTCCCTCGACGCCGTATGACTGTCTCTACGAGTCTGGAACCGCAAGACCGCTACGGTCGCAGGTTCGAATCCTGCCTCGGGCATGGATGTTTGTGATGTCCTTAGGTTAGTTAGGTTTAACTAGTTCTAAGTTCTAGGGGACTAATGACCTCAGCAGTTGAGTCCCATAGTGCTCAGAGCCATTTGAACTGTCTCTACGAGATACATATCTTCTGTAACTCTTGTGTGTAAAAGCATTCTGTAATTTCAGTACCACTGCTGTCCTTTCACAGGTAGTTTCTAGGATTCGTTCTCTGCACTTCGTGAATATCTCGGTTGACCAGTTTGTTTCTCAAACGTTGTCTTGTGTTTTGAAATACGTACTAAATCACCCACATTAAATTTCTGTTTGCTTGGATGTACCATTTTAATAAGATTGTGTACTGTACCTAGTAGTCTATTATCACGAACATCAAATGGTTCAAATGGCTCTGAGCACTATGGGACTCAACATCTGAGGTCACCAGTCCCCTAGAACTTAGAACTACTTAAACCTAACTAACCTAAGGACGTCACACACATCCATGCCCGAGGCAGGATTCGAACCTGCGACCGTAGCAGTCACGCGGCTCCAGACTGAAGCGCCTAGAACCGCACGGCCACACCGGCCGGCTATCACGAACATCGATTGGTCTCATTTTCATTATGCGATGTTTGGTTCGATGATACTCTGCAATTATTTGCGAAAGGATATAGATCCATCTGAGTGAGCCACGAAGATTGAATTGCATCCACATCTGGGCTTTCACTGTTCTGTTCGGACCTTCCACGATACTCGCCATCAGATGGGTGAACGTCACAGCCTTGAAATATTTATTGTAAATCTCACCGCCGTGATCTGTCTGAAGATTGTCCGGACTTCGATTCGTCCCTGTCTGCACCAATCCATCAAACACATACGCGACTTCCTTCCCTTTTGCACTTTCACAGGCAATGCCCAGGCATATTTAGAATAAGTATGAATGACCATTAAAATATATTTGAATCCGTTATTCACACGTGAATATTCTCTCATGACGACAAGATCCGCCTGCCACAGGTCATCCAAAACTTTAATCATAACATATCTTCGAGGGTATGTTTTGCGTGCTGGTTTGTGCAGTTCTCGAACTACAGTCTCCATACTTATTCGATGATATCTCTCTCTCCAAGCTCGTAAATTACTGAGACAATTTTATTCGAATGAGCTGTACTACCAGCGGCAGCTGATGCCATGAGCAGTCGTAGCCGGTCTATTAGCTCATTGGGGTCGTCGTAATATATATACTGCGGGAGTTGATTGCTCATTCTTTTATGCTGAATGTCAATACCATCACCACTGCTATGTTTTTCACCATCCAAAATAGGTCTTATAATGAATTTGTGTTTCAAATTGCTTCGAATTTTTGCACTCTTATACAGATCGGTTAAAAGCAGTATTTCACGATTACTTTCCACATCTTTAGGCGAATAATTTACGATTTTTGTGGGTCTTAGGAAAATAAGGTTCAGTAGACCGGGTGTTCTTTGAAATTGTTTATCGCCGACCTGTATCGTTTTTTCATTTTAACTTATAGGCTGTGTGCCCAACGTGTATGGTTTGTCACCGCTAACACCGAATGTTTTGTCCATCCTAGCGTCGCTGTGCCGGTTAATGAAATCGGCAATAGTGTCATCGTCGTTGTTGCGGAATTTCGCTAGAAGTTCATCGAGAGATTCAGTAACTGGTTTAAAGGTTTCTCGCAGTGTCTGCTCCCGCTTCAAATGTCCTAACCTCAGCAGTCGAAACTTCTCGCGAGCGACCTTCCGTGCCTCGATGACTTCATGCCTAGTATACATCTCGGTGTATACTAATCGGACTTGTGTGCACCGTGATGTTCCCCCTTCTCGGTAACAGCTATTTTTCCTTCAGTTAAGTTGACTGTTTTCTTTTCAATTGCGTTAACCCGTTCGTACACTGTCGCGTTCTCAATGACAGCTATTCCCCCTTCATTTAAACCGTTTACTTTCTTCTCGATTGCATTAACCCGATCATTCAGTGTATTGTTCAGTCTCGGAAGGGTTTGACAATACGTCTCTAGTTCCTTGCGCACACTTCCAACTTTATATTCTAGACTTTGAATTTTCGCATCCACGTACAAGCGAATGTTTAGTCTATGTACACTCATCCTATCAAATTGAGCTCCCGGCATGCGTGCGAATTTATCCATGGTGTTGCGTATACTTATGTACTCACCTCTTTGCATGGCTATAAACCGGGTGATCAAAAAGTCAGTATAAATTTGAAAACTTAATAAACCACGGAATAATGTAGGTAGAGAGGTAAAAGTTGACACACATGCTTGGAATGACATGGAGTTTTATTAGAACAAAAGAAAAAAACAATGTTCACAAAATGTCCGACAGATGGCGCTGGGCAGCAAAACGTCAGTGACTGCGCATGACAATCGTGTATAAAAGGAGCTGTAATGAGAGAGAGAATCAGATGCGCCAACAGTCGCAGCATGTTGACGTTACCTGAAAAGGCGCTTTTAGGGAAGCTATATTATCAGAATGGGGAATGTGCTAGTTCAGCGTTACGATCCTATCACCATAGGAAGGGAATTCGAACGGGTAAAGGTCCGTTGACAAATGCAGCTGTGGCGAGAGTGATTTCGAAATTCGAAGCCACGGATTGTTTAGACGATAGACCCCGTAGTGGCCGACCGAGCACAAGGCGTAATGCTGCTGAGACAGTTCGGGAAGAAATGGAGAATGTAGCGGGTTCGTCTATGCACGGGGAAGTCAGTGCTCGTGCAGTCGCACGTCGCACCGGCATTCCATACACTACTGTTAGGTTGCCACTGAGGCATACCCTCTGATGCTATCCGTACAAAATCTCGGCATCATGAACTGTTACCTGGCGATTTAGTGAAGCGGAGGGCATTTGCCGTGTGGGCGTTTCAAAAGATGGCGGATGATGATGATTGGTTGAGTAACGTGTTGTGGATCGACGAAGCTCATTTCATGCTCGGAGGGTCTGTCAACGCCCACAACTGCAGAATTTGCGCTACCGAAAATCCTAGAACTGTCGTGGAAACTCCATTGCACGACGAGAAAGTCACGGTATGGGTTGGATTTACCACATCTACCGTTATCGGGCCTTTTTTCTTCGAGGAAATGCGTGAGTCTGGTTTTGTAACTGCTACCGTGACGGGTGAGAGGTACGCCGATATGTTACAGAATCGCATCATCCCCAGCCTGGCTGATAAAAACCTGCTGGAACGTACGATGTTTGTGCAGGATGGCACTCCATCCCATATTGCGTGAAAGATCTCTTGCGCGCGTCGTTTGGTGATGATCGTGTGGTCAGCCGCCACTTTCGTCATGCTTGGCCTCCCAGGTCCCCAGACCTCAGTCCGTGCGATTATTGGCCTTGGGGTTACCTGATGTCGCAAGTGTATCGTGATCGACCGACATCTCTAGGGATGCTGAAAGACAACATCCGACGCCAATGCCTCGCCATTACTTCGGACATGCTTTACAGTGCTGTTCACAACATTATTCCTCGACTACAGCTATTGTTGAGGAATGATGGTGGACATATTGAGCATTTCCTGTAAAGAACATCATCTTTGCTTTGTTTTACTTTGTTATGCTAATTGTTGCTATTCTGATCAGATGAAGCGCCATCTGTCAGACATTTTTTGAACATTTGTATTTTTTTGGTTCTAATAAAACCCCATGTCATTCCAAGCATGTGTGTCAATTTGTATCTCTCTATCTACATTATTCCGTGATTTATTCAGTTTTCAAATTTATACTGACTTTTTGATCATCCGGTATATAGGAACTCCTGGAAGTTCCGTCTGTACCTGCCATCACTCAGTTTTCTTGTTTTATCGGTAACGAGAAACCCATACTATGACTGATTCCAGAAATCTCCACATATCTTTACAAAATCATTGAACGACATGTCGGTTCCTACATGAGCCTGGTAAATGTGTTTTAAATTCAGATTGTCCTGTTTGAATGCTATAATTAGGTTTGCATTATCCCTCACTAGCTGTTTTGAGATTCTGGAATATGTCTGACTCTGATAAAATACATCAACAGCCATATGGCGACCGAAACAGAAATATCGCCTAATTTGATCTTCGTTTTCCACAGCAACATCATAAAATATGAACACTGTGTTTGGCTTTAATTTTTCCGGTGGAGGGATATCACTGCTCTCACTGAATGTCGTGTATGTCACACCATCTACAGCCTGTGGAATCTCCTGTAATATTTGGTATTTTGGCTGAAACAGTGTTTTTGAAAATACACATACATGCTCCAAGCGGACTCCATCCGGATGTGCTGGCAGCGACGTGAGAACATTTGGCTTGTCGCAGTTGGATGGACCTACAATTATTGCACGTGTGTTGTCGGGAAGGAGTGCGCCATTATTCTTGTTCCTGTCTTCTTGCGCACCGTCACAGCTCCAGTCGCTTACAACAAAGTCTTGATGCTTTACCCACCCTGCCATGATACCTATGTACGACAGGTACTGGCGCGCAGTGGGTTTTTACAGAAAATAATGAACACTATGCCCTTTCCTTGATACTGATCCTTTCAGGTACTGGCGTGCAATGAACTTTTATGGAGAATTTCGTTAAATGACAGAATTTTCTCCTGTTGCATGTTTCCAGTGAAAATACTGGGGCAATAGCTTTAGTACTTGCAATATAATAAGAGCTGGGAAATAAAAAACACATACATGGTTACATACATTTTTATTCAGTGGTCATACACAGGAGGCACTACATCAACCGGTTCTTTCTTTATTTTAACACCAGTACAGAATATACAAAATATAGTCTTCTTCTAAGCACAGAATTCAGCATGTATTTCTCTCAAACTTCTTGGCAGTACATTAGTTTTTACCCGGACCATACTGACTCACTGTTCGAAGTCGTCTACATGCACACTGTTCATACTTAGATACTCTGAAATATCTCCATACACAGCTTCAACGCAAGGCAACCACCTGTTCAGTCTTTCCAACACAATGAATAGTACCACCTGTAGATAGAAAAAGTTTTGAACGGTGGAGTGCTGAAGATAAATGGTTGTGTTAACTGATTTCACATGGAGTGCAGAGTCATTGTACACTAGATTAGATTAGATTAGATTTACTTTCATTCCAATTGATCCGTAGTGAGGAGGTCCTCCAGGATGTAGAACATGTCAAAAGAACAACAATACATGACAAATACTTACAACTAAAACAAATAAGCTAATGTACCATTCCACGGGTCCCAAGTGGAATGATCGTCATTTTTTAATGAACACTATATGAAAGTGTCATTTTACAAATGCTAATGGACTGAATTTAAAATAAAAAGTTTTTTATTTATTTATAAGGTAATAAACATGTAATACAACTATTATAATACTTATTTACAATGAACACATTACTGCACTGACATGGTGCAGAAGTTAGATTGTACTTACACACACACACACACACACACACACACATACACACACACACAAATTTTCAATTAACACATTACTGCACTGAAATTGTGCAGAAGTTATATTGTACTTATATACAAATCAGTTGGTTTTACCGAGAAATTCATCAATGGAGTAGAAGGAGTTGGCCACCAATAAATCCTTTAGGCTTCTCTTAAACTGAATTTCATTGGTTGTTAAGCTTTTTATGGCTGCTGGCAAGTTATTGAAAATGTGTGTTCCTGAATAATACACACCTTTTTGTACAAGACTAAGTGACTTTAAATCCTTGTGAAGATTATTCTTATTTCTAGTATTGATTCCATGAACTGAGCTGTTGGTTTGAAAAAGTGATATATTTTTAATGACAAATTTCATTAAGGAATAAATATATTGGGAAGCAGTAGTTAGTATCCCTAGTTCTCTAAACAGGCTTCTGCAGGATGTTCTTGAGTTCACACCACATATAATTCTTACTGCACGTTTTTGTGCCCGGAAAACTTTAGCTTGGCTTGATGAATTACCCCAAAAAATAATCCCATATGACATTATGGAATGAAAGTAAGCATAGTACGCCAGCTTTTTCATTTTTATATCCCCTATGTCTGACAAAATTCGCATTGCAAACAGAGATTTATTAAGACGCTTCAGCAGTTCTGTGGTGTGCTCCTCCCAGCTGAATTTATTATCAAGCTGTAATCCCAAGAATTTAACACTGTCCACTTCTTCTATCTTCTTGTCATCGTATGTTAGATATACTCGTGGGACACCCCTTACAAGTTCTGAACTGCATGTAGTGTGTTTTTTCAAAGTTTAGTGACAAAGAATTGGCTAGGAACCAGTGATTAATGTCTACAAATATTTTATTGGCTGATCTTCCTAAGACTACACTTGATTTGCTATTTATTGCAATGTTTGTATCATCGGCAAACAAAACGAACTTGGCATCTGGTAATGTTACTGATGAAAGGTCATTGATATACCCAAGAAAAAGTAAGGGCCCTAAAATGGAACCTTGTGTAATGGATAGAGTTAGAACAGCACAGTAAATGTCCCGAAGAGTACGGCTCCGGTGATAGTCGGCGGTCAACTGCTGCATGATATACGCTTTTGCACAACAGAGTTCATGCCATTGCACCTCCGTAAACCGCACTTTAATACTTCTCGCTGCATTCTCGATCTCTATCTCAGTACGCCACTGTCCGTCTGTGTTTGCTTTTATACCAATATTAAACGTTTCGACCACTAGCAGTTAAATTTTACACTGAAGAGAAGACAAGTGGTGCACAGGGCTTAATTGGTATCTTCTCATCCACTACATCCCCATACTGTCCATCAGTATCACTGGAATATTCTGCGATGGCGCGTATGATGGAGGCCAGTATCGATCTGCGTCATGCTGATTAGGACTCCCAGTGCACTTCAGTGAGTCAGGGGCTGGCTGGGTGTCTTCAACCGACAATAACAGCTGATTGTCCTGCTCCATCAAGCTGACTAGGTGTGCGACAGGATCACAGGATGTTGCCACTGCTGCGGGTCCCGACGGGCTGGGACACGTCGCTGTTGCAGACCCCGAAAGGCTGGAGGACGTCGCATCTGCTGATGAGGAAAGAAGAAAAACCGTTACAAGCGATGATAGAAGCACAAAGTCTCTCACACCTCACTAAACGCAGACATTAAGCAAGGGGTACTTACTCTTCCAAGGCTTCTTCGTATTCCGTTGCTGCTGTGCCTGGACGGCGCTGGACGATCTTGATTGGCGCTTCATTCTGGGTGACTGACCACAACTGAGACTGGAGAGCTGCTGGGCGTGCCTTATATCCCCGTTGTGATTGGATGCTCCGTTCCTATTGACTACTACCAATTCCAAGCGCCTCTAGCGGACCAGGAGGACCAGGGTTCGAGTCCCAGAAAGGGCATCGACATTTTTAATTTCCCGTCAATTAGCGGGTGGGGGGGGGGGGGGGTTGGGATGAAGGCACAGACCTGAGACAAATAAATTTCACCAAAATTCTAAATTCCCACAAAATTCGAAATTCCCGCCAATAGGGTAGGTTGTGGGGAGGGGGGAGCTGGGGCACATGTGCAGCTGAGAAAACACATGACGTCATCCGGGGGCGAGGTTGGGCGTGGTCGGGGTGGGGGTGGTCGTGGGCGGGGTGATTAATTGATCAATTTAATTAATTTGCATATCAATTTGATATCAAAATTGCACCACAAACGGCGTCATACTACTACTCATCTGTCCTATTTTACAGAGCAGAGAAGCCTCCGAACCCCATGTTCTGTGAAGAGTCTTGGAGGTCGAACTGATAGTTTCACTGTCCTACTACCTATCTTCGCAGATGCCAACGACACTAACACCTGAACATTCGATCAGCTTCGCCGTTTTCGAGATACTCGTTCACAGGCTCTGCGTAATAAGAATCTTCCGTTTGTCATCGTTGCTTATCTCAATGAACTTCCCCATTTGCAGCCCATATCTTAGCTAGGGTGACCCTCGTTCTTGTCTGCTCCTCTTACGCACTTTTATTATCGCGTCTCGTGCCTGCAAAGCGACCAGGCGGCATCCAACGTCGTGGGGGCAGTGGTTATAATGTTTTGGCTCATAAGTGTGCTTTGAGTGGTATTTGTAAGAAATTGTCTTACTTTCCTCCACGCCATTCCTCCTTAGCTGCACCCCTCACTCTGTCTTGCTAGCCGAGGTCCTGGTTACAGTCTTGTAAATTCACAATTCGCAATGTAATCGACCTCTGAAAGCCGCTGGACCATGCTGGATATCCTGGTTCTCTATTCTGAGACCCAAAGCACCAACTGCCTTCTTGCATTCGTACATGCAGTTGGCTGCTACATACAGGCGACTTTAGTAGATAACATCGCCACTTATTTGTAAGCAGACGCTCTGTAATAACGTACTCAACTTTCGTGTCAATGGATTTGTATTTTCTCGAGTTATTGCCGTTTTGTGTGGTCTCCTTAATTTATTGCAGAGTACCTTCACATAGATCCACTTTCAACTGATGAAAACACTGTGTTGTGGTTCTGTCAGCAGTGACGATGGCAGAGCGTACAGCAGACAACCTGCAGCCAACGTGGCGGTGCCGCTACTTGCTCAGTGGGGTTAGGTTCCTAGCTCTGGATGTGCCGCCTGCGGCGGATTTATCGGCATAGGTGTAACGAGCGTGATTTGTTCCGGGAGGTGTACAAGTGCGGCTAATGTGCGGGGAATGAATGGTAGGCTAAGGCCCCGCCTAAATTGGCCTGTCTATCTCCATAGGTAGGGCGTAACGTACGCGCGAGATAAGGGCGGCGGTGGCAGCGTTAATTGAAAAAGTGTCGTAAACAACGACCGGCCGCTGCTGGCTGGTGGGTGCTCAGCATGCGGCATCCGAGCTGCGCGTAATTGCTTCTGGCCGGCGCGCGACGCGCGGGGGCGGCTTCTGCTCTGCTATCTAGGCGCTGCCGGGATCGAGCGTTTCTTGCTCGTTTTGCCTTCAGTCGTTGCTGTTCACAACGAAGTAGTAAATAAGGCATCTGGGAAAGAGCAAGCAGATATGTAGAAAATAAAGGTACCATAAGATAGAACCCAATATTACGTGATAGTGCCAAAGTGGGTACTGCGAATGGAGTGAACAACACTGGGGATTCACCGATACAGTAACTAACACACAGAACGACCAAAAGCAGTAGATGTTGTCACCAGACGAAACTAATTTCGTCCGGCCATAACTGTGAGTCTTTTGATTGCTATGGGTGAAGGCTCATCAAACTAGAACACATGAAATATTTGTTCACTTTGTTGCATACATGAATAAAAGACTTACTTAACTTTCAGACAGTTCCTTACTACAGGATTTCATGATAATTTACAACTGTTATTGACTATGAAAGCATAAATTAATATACTAAGTAACAGACTGTTCTCTTGAGGTACTATTTTCGATATTCACAGAAGTACAAACCTGAAACGTTAACAACTCAGACTGTATATTGACCTCAGCGTGAGGCGCTGCTGTGCTGAGGGGAGGAGGCGTGTTCATGAGGAGCGTCTTCCATACATCGTTGCGGACTGCAGCGAACCCGCACTAATGTCTATGGTGTTGACTCCCTTCACCGACTTCGGTGTGGTACCGCAATATCTGGACGATACTGCAGTGTATGTGTGACCAACAACGTGGCAGCTAGGGTTTGTGTTGAATCATACTATTTTTTTCTTTTTTTTCTTTTCTAATACGTAAGCTCGGCCGGTTAGTACCGTTGGGCCTTCATGGCTTGTTTGGGAGGAGTTTAGTTTTTATATGTAAGCTATATGTAAACAAATGTAAACTAAATGGTTTATAGACAGCGATAAAGATAAATTAACGAGGTATTTTGTGGCAAGGTTGAAGTGTTGATACATCTGTATGAAACAAAATAAAAAATATACTCTTCAATTTATTAATTCCTGTATCTTCATCCTTTTTGTTTCTATAACCGGTAGCGTACGGACATATGCTGGGGTCCATCGTACCAGCATTGTTAAAAAAATGTGTATTTCAACCGTATATTAAAAGTGTTGTAAAAAGTTGTTAGGAAAGCAAAATTTATTCGTACATTTAGGACGTCCACTGCTACCTGTTCATTATTTCACTCGCCGCCGAGATTATGCATCAAGAGGTTCGGAGCAGACGAGAAGAATTTACCCGATATCCGGAGGAGCGATCCTGCATCGACACTGTCACAATCAAGACGGAGCGCAGTGGAATCAATGTGAAGCAGTACGTGACGCAAATTATGGTTCAAACGGCTGTGAGCACTATGGGACTTAACATCTGAGGTCATCAGTCCCCTAGAGCTTACAACTACTGAAACCTAACTAACCTAAGGACATCACACACACCCATGCCCGAGGCAGGATTCGAACCTGCGACCGTAGCGGTCGCGTGGTTCCAGACTGAAGCGCCTAGAAACGCTCGGCCACATCGGCCGGCACGCAGATTATGAATACTGACCTTGAATATATTGTTATTGAAGGTTTGTTGATACTGGTATCAGTTAAAGTTCACCCAGGATTGTGAACAGATTCATAAATTATCTTCGAATTTCTTTCAACAATTCTTTGGAATCAATTTTTCCAGTTTTTCAAGCAATTATTATTTCCATTTTACACCATACCCCCACACATAACTATACAAGTAGAACCAGCAAAATGAATGACGTACAAGTCCTGGCCCAGAATACAGTTTTAATCTGCTAAGAAGTTACGAAAGAGAACTTTTAGATGACCTTGTGTTTTCCTCCAAGAACTGGCTGCGGGAGTGGTGTGGCGGATACTTTAAGGGGATGTTTACTATCTTTTGGTTCAAAAAAGTCTGTTGCACTTTTGGATCAATAAAAGTGTTTAGACTACACCCTTGAAATGGTTTTTCCGAATACGGGACGGAAATATTTGTTATTCGCCGTTGAACAAAAAAATGTACCTACCTGAAATCGTCCTTTTTCTAGTACCAGTTTTTTTCTTTCGGAGGACGAAT
Organism: Schistocerca serialis cubense; assembly: GCF_023864345.2. Taxonomy (NCBI): domain Eukaryota; kingdom Metazoa; phylum Arthropoda; class Insecta; order Orthoptera; family Acrididae; genus Schistocerca; species Schistocerca serialis. Next base: position 427,203,882 of record NC_064644.1, on the reverse strand, counting down.
TATTGTACTGCTGCTTGGGAGGAAACACAAAATTCAAATGAAAGTTTGAACGAGTATGTTCGGAAGTTAGCCCCCCAAGCATTATCATTCTGGAGCGAAGACAGTGGAGATTGCGACTTTCCTGGCAGTGAGCAGCTTCAACGAAGGGTAGTCAGCAATTCTGAAGACCATGACAACGATTGACGTCACCCTGGAACTCTATTCAACGCAGTTCGCCAAGCATTCGGGTGACCACTGTATTCAAGCTGCCGAAAACCGATTGTCACCGGCCGTACGAGCGGCTCTGGAGCAGCGCAGGATGGCCCAGATCGAGCAGAACGCCCTCTATGAGATAGAGGGAGGACTAGTTTATGGACCCGGAATAGTAGATTCAACGTAAGTTGCAAAATATTGCATGTATATGTAGTCAAAACTTCAAACGCGTTTTTTTCGAAATGACTTTTTTTATCGCGCAGTATGGTAACTTCAAATCTACTGAACCGATTGGCATGATTCTTTGTTTCCGACGAAGCTAACTAAATTGTCTAGGAGTTGTACCACTTTTATTCCGATCCATCAACTATAAATATTTTTACTTGGCCGACGAAGTCGAAAAATCGATGAAAAAACCCTATCTTTTTTCAACTGGCCGTCATTTTGTTTCGTATGGTCCAAATATCTTAAGCGAGGTACAACTCCTAAAGAATCTTAGATACATCGCTAACGTCAACTCAATTTTGATTTCAGACGAGTCAGCTGACCTGTGACATACCATGCTTGGAGGTCTACATCGAAATTTTGTTTCGTTCCGACGGAACGTCCGCCTTTGCTCTTTTACATTTCCGGTCGAAAAAATTCTAGTTTGTAGAGGAAATATCAGTAAACATTTTGACCGAATTTGACATCGATATCTATAACACATCCCGAGAAAAAAATTCTCAAAGAACATGCTTTTTTCGGGCCAAAGATAGTAAACCTCCCCTTAAGCCCCACTGGTTGGGACCACTGCGATAGCGGGCAATGGCGCTAGCTCAACTGTGACCAAATCTCAGATCTGACGTGTGGGGGTGTGGATTGTTTGGGGATGGTATAGGTTACTTGGATCTTCAATTGCGGAGGTTTAGCATCGCGTCCACAGTAATCAGGCAATCGCGGACTCAATCGCGCAGTCGTAAGATACGTTAGTGTAGGCCATAGACTGTGGCGAATCTTGTATCGTGTGGCTGTGGCGACGTCCCACGATGTCGTCGCGACGCCCAGCGAGCTGCCATTGACGGTTGCGCTCGCTGCGTACTCTTCAGTTGCTGATGACGTCAGCGAAACTCGGTAGCTACTCGACCTGTTAAATTTAGAAACGGCTGCCGAGATCGAGCGAGTGAACAAATTGCTCAGGCCCACTTCGTAGACGCAGCAGCTGCGTCTAACTTAACTCGCCCGCTCGCTACCGTCGGACGCTCGACCGGTGCGTAACTCGCCAATGTTATGGCGACTGCACCGGACGCCGCTGAGGATCTATCGGACTGCACCCCACCATCCGGACGAGTAGAGCGGAGCCAACCGTGACGTCCGTAGCCGACTGGATCCTGTGCGCCATTGCTATCTATCTTCGTCTGGAACTCTCTTTCCGCTGTTAGTGGGCAAGATCCTGGCCACACAGAGTAGTCAGTGTGGTGAATCTTGTTGTTTATTTTGGATGATTACGCTATAGTCCACACGAAGTCGGATGCACCAAGATTCTATTATCAATCCGAGAAGACATCACGCAAAAAAAAGGGGGCTTAACATCTGAGGCTTCAGTCCGCTAGTCACAGGACTACTTAAACCTAACTAACCTAAAGACATCACACACATCCATGCCCGAGGCAGGATTCGAACCTGCGACCGTAGCAGCAGCGCGGTTCCGGACTGAAGCTCCTAGAACCGCTCGGCCACAGCGGCCGGCTCACGCAAAAGAGACCTGAACTAAATCCCCTGATATTCGCCAACTGTGTTAGTTAACAAGCCCTAAAAATATTTGAATTACCTGACTCAGTATCTCAAGGGTAGAGAGATATCGGGTATAGAGTTACCGCAACTACCACTATTGCTATAAAGTGATCAGTATTAAACTTAAATTGCATTACACATAGCAGGTCTCGCTTTTAATGTTTTCTCTGTAATAGGAATATATTAGCTACAGTCATGCACAAGTGAGGTGCATTTAGCGCTATTAGTAGCTGCTGGCGTTTGGGAGGAAATGTGGGGTTGTGGCCGTATTGTTAGCAGTGGCCGCGCGGAGTGGCTGCGCGGTTAGAGGCGCCATGTCACGGATTGCGCTGCCCCTCCCGCCGGAGGTTCGAGTCCTCCCTCGGGCATGGGTGTGCGTGTTGATCTTAGCATAAGTTAGTTTAAGTAGTGTGTAAGTCTAGGGATCGATGACCTAAGGAGTTTGGCCCTTTAGAAATTCACACACATCTGAACATGATTTGTTCGGTGGTCCGTCTTGCCCTCGGTATTATTTCAGAAGTCTCATTGCGGTTCGTGCGGCAGTCTGTTGACCATCTCGCTGGTTTGAATGGCTCTAAGCACTATGAGACTTAACATCTGAGGTCATCAGTCCCCTAGACTTAGAACTACTTAAACCTAACTAACCCAAGGACATCATACACATCCATGCCCGACGCAGGATTCGAACCTGCGACCGTAGCAGCCGCGTGGTTCCGGACTGAAGCGCCTAGAACCGTTCGGCCACAGCGGCCAGCCCATCTCCCTGGGCTTCCACGATTTGCGACGTGCTCGTCACTTACTTTTGAGGTTCACAAATTAGCATTCTACGGATTTTATGCCTTCATTTTAATTTCTTAACCCATATCACATGTCTAGTCGTTCACAGCTGGTTCATAGGTTACATTAGGCTGGAAATGAGTGCTCATTTGTTGTTACATTCATGTTTTTTCGCTTAGGCGCAGTCCACCCAGTGTGATACTGGTTGGCTCAGAGAACCTCTTCGTGCCTCACCCGCACAGGATCTCGCAATCTACTTGATGAATTTGCTGGATTTTTTGCATGACTGGTACGACTTTCTCGTGCAAAATCAAGGCATAACCTGAAATTCACATTTGTATGGGCCGTTTTAATGTTAAATAATTCTATGAAGGATCCCTCTTAGTTTTCCTTGTTTTTTGTAGCGGCTGGAGATAAGATTTACACCTTGAAACCGGATCGTGTGTATGATTTTATTCAAATAAAGAATTTGTTGCATACAACTGGAGAGCATTTACTCATCATAACTTCAGATAATAATAATCCCTCAAATACAGATCTACAAATTACAGAGTCACGAACTTTTGTAATGTAGGACTGATATATTCTTCACTAGGACACGGTTGTTGGACCGTGATTCTCTGTTTAGCTTCAGGCTTTTCAATTTCAGTCAGTAACATATTACATATATTTACTATTAAAAACAGTCTTGATCACAATTTATTTATCCTCCATGCTTAAATGTTTTTAACGCTTCTTAATTGACAATAGCTGTTAAATAAGCTAAGTTTAATGTGTGTTTATTTTTATTTCTTGACAATGTTCTTTTAACTAAGAAATTTTACATCGTTATTCGACTTATAACTCATTGGTTAGTAATGACATCATACAGTCAGAAGTGGGCAGAGACTCCATTATACATAGTAAGACGTGCACTGGTTTCTCCAGTAGTAATTCTCCAGCAGAAGGAGGTTCTTACTCATTGGTAATTCATCGTTTTATAGCTTTATAACTTTATGTATTTTCTTTAATGTGTGTAGCCCTCTAATTAAAGCTTTGTATACGACTTGTGGGTCTCAAGATGACCACAGTAGTGGTCGAAACCGGTCACCGTAATAAATAAATTGTGATCAAGACTGTTTTTAATAGTAAATATTTGTGACACATTGATCACTGTCACTCCCATAATGTATTCAAAAGTAACATATTACATAGGCCATTGCCTGGTGCAATGATCTGGACTCTTTACAATGCAAGACTTCGTATGGAACTGCTTTATAACGATGCCATAAAATATTTTCGGCCATCGGCGGGCGCGGTCGGGCGTTCCTTGACCACTGCTTCATTGTTACCACGCTCTCGGACAGATCACTGCCAGTTGGCGGTTACTGTCGCTCCACCGGTCGCGTCAGTAGCAGCGCGGTCTGAGCAACAACAATCTGTACCTTTTCTAATTCATTTAACACACTGCTAGTTCGTTGGCCCCTAAGCAGTCGTGTTATTCAAAAACCTGGGAAATATATCGCGTACTCATAATTAATCGTGATGGTGGCTATAGGCTGTCAGTCACAGTATGTGGGCCCTACACTCAGCCGACAAAAGTAATAGGATAGTGATATGCATATGTACTGAGGGCGGTACTATCGCGTTTTTTTTTTTTTTTTTTTTTTTTTGGTCATCAGTCTACTGACTGGTTTGATGCGGCCCGCCACGAATTCCTTTCCTGTGCTAACCTCTTCATCTCAGAGTAGCACTTGCAACCTACGTCCTCAATTATTTGCTTGACGTATTCCAATCTCTGTCTTCCTCTACAGTTTTTGCCCTCTACAGCTCCCTCTAGTACCATGGAAGTCATTCCCTCATGTCTTAGCAGATGTCCTATCATCCTGTCCCTTCTCCTTATCAGTGTTTTCCACATATTCCTTTCCTCTCCGATTCTGCGTACAACCTCCTCATTCCTTACCTTATCAGTCCACCTAATTTTCAACATTCGTCTATAGCACCACATCTCAAATGCTTCGATTCTCTTCTGTTCCGGTTTTCTCACAGTCCATGTTTCACTACCACACAATGCTGTACTCCAGACGTACATCCTCAGAAATTTCTTCCTCAAATTAAGGCCGGTATTTGATATTAGTAGACTTCTCTTGGCCAGAAATGCCTTTTTTGCCATAGCGAGTCTGCTTTTGATGTCCTCCTTGCTCCGTCCGTCACTGGTTATTTTACTGCCTAGGTAGCAGAATTCCTTAACTTCATTGACTTCGTGACCATTAATCCTGATGTTAAGTTTCTCGCTGTTCTCATTTCTACTACTTCTCATTACCTTCGTCTTTCCCCGATTTACTCTCAAACCATACTGTGTACTCATTAGACTGTTCATTCCGTTCAGCAGATCATTTAATTCTTCTTCTCTTTCACTCAGGATAGCAATGTCATCAGCGAATCGTATCATTGATATCCTTTCACCTTGTATTTTAATTCGACTCCTGAACCTTTCTTTTATTTCCATCATTGCTTCCTCGATGTACAGATTGAAGAGTAGGGGCGAAAGGCTACAGCCTTGTCTTACACCCTTCTTAATACGAGCACTTCGTTCCTGATCGTCCACTCTTATTATTCCCTCTTGGTTGTTGTACATATTGTATATAGCTCGTCTCTCCCTATAGCTTACTCCTACTTTTTTCAGAATCTCGAACAGCTTGCGATGAAAGTGTCTTGATTTTTCTTTAGCCTTGCTTCCATTATTAGCCGTAACGTCAGAATTGCCTCTCTCGTCCCTTTACTTTTCCTAAAGCCAAACTGATCGTCACCTAGCGCATTCTCAGTTTTCTTTTCCATTCTTCTGTATATTATTCTTGTGAGCAGCTTCGATGCATGAGCTGTTAAGCTGATTGTGCGATAATTCTCGCACTTGTCAGGTCTTGCCGTCTTCGGAATTGTGTGGATGATGCTTTTCCGAAAGTCAGACGGTATGTCGCCAGACTCATATATTCTACACACCAACGTGAATAGTCGTTTTGTTGCCACTTCCCCCAATGATTTTAGAAATTCTGATGGAATGTTATCTATCCCTTCTGCCTTATTTGACCGTAAGTCCTCCAAAGCTCTTTTAAATTCCGATTCTGATACTGGGTCCCCTATCTCTTCTAAATCGACTCCTGTTTCTTCTTCTATCACATCAGACAAATCTTCACCCTCACAGCGGCTTCCTATGTATTCTTTCCATCTATCTGCTCTCTCCTCTGCATTTAACAGTGGAATTCCCGTTGCCCTCTTAATGTCTTAATGTCACCAAAGGTTGTTTTGACTTTCCTGTATGCTGAGTCTGTCCTTCCGACAATCATATCTTTTTCGATGTCTTCACATTTTTCCTGCAGCCATTTCGTCTTAGCTTCCCTGCACTTCCCATTTATTTCATTCCTCAGCGACTTCTATTTCTGTATTCCTGATTTTCCCGGAACGTGTTTGTACTTCCTCCTTTCATCAATCAACTGAAGTATTTCTTCTGTTACCCATGATTTCTTCGCAGCTACCTTCTTTGTACCTATGTTTTCCTTCCCAACTTCTGTGATGGCCCTTTTTAGAGATGTCCATTCCTCTTCAACTGTACTGCCTACTGCGCTATTCCTTATTGCTGTATCTATAGCGTTAGAGAACTTCAAACGTATCTCGTCATTGCTTAGTACTTCCGTATCCCACTTCTTTGCGTATTGATTCTTCCTGACTATAGTCTTGAACTTGAGCCTACTCTTCATCACTACTATATTGTGATCTGAGTCTATATCTGCTCCTGGGTACGCCTTACAATCCAGTATCTGATTTCGGAATCTCTGTCTGACCATGATGTAATCTAATTGAAATCTTCCCGTATCTCCCGGCCTTTTCCAAGTATACCTCCTCCTCGTGATTCTTGAACAGGGTATTCGCTATTACTAGCTGAAACTTGTTACAGAACTGAATTAGTCTTTCTCCTCTTTTATTCCTTGTCCCAAGCCCATATTCTCCTGTAACCTTTTCTTCTACTCCTTCCCCTACAACTGCATTCCAGTCGCCCATGACTATTAGATTTTCGTCCCCCTTTACATACTGCATTACCCTTTCAATATCCTCATACACTTTCTCTATCTGTTCATCTTCAGCTTGCGACTTCGGCACGTCGGTGTTGGTCTGTTGTCGATTCTGATTAGAATAACCCGGTCATTGAACTGTTCACAGTAACACACCCTCTGCCCTACCTTCCTATTCATAACGAATCCTACACCTGTTATACCATTTTCTGCTGCTGTTGATATTACCCGATACTCATCTGACCAGAAATCCTTGTCTTCCTTCCACTTCACTTCACTGACCCCTACTATATCTAGATTGAGCCTTTGCATTTCCCTTTTCAGATTTTCTAGTTTCCCTACCACGTTCAAGCTTCTGACATTCCACGCCCCGACTCGTAGAACGTTATCCTTTCGTTGATTATTCAATCTTTTTCTCAGGGTAACCTCCCCCTTGGCAGTCTCCTCCCGGAGATCCGAATGGGGGACTATTCCGGAATCTTTTGCCAGTGAAGAGATCATCATGACACTTCTTCAATTACAGGCCACATGTCCTGTGGATACATGTTACGTGTCTTTAATGCAGTGGTTTCCATTGCCTTCTGCATCCTCATGTCATTGATCATTGCTGATTCTTCCGCCTTTAGGGGCAATTTCCCACCCCTAGGACAAGAGAGTGCCCTGAACCTCCATCCGCTCCTCCGCCCTCTTTGACAAGGCCGTTGGCAGAAAGAGGCTGACTTCTTATGCCGGAAGTATTCGGCCGCCAGTGCTGATTATTTATCAAAATTTAGGCAGTCTTTTTTTTTTGTTTTTTTTTTTAAATCTCATTTTGTTCGTTTTTGTTCGTTGCATCTTCTCTGGGCGGCCGTCGTAAGTCATCCGTTTAAGATCGTTGTTGATCGATTAGCTCAATTTTTTTATTACAGAGGGCTGCTAACCATCTGACCGAACACGCTGAGCTACCGTGCCGGCTACCCCTAGACCACGGGTCACCTCACTATCGCGTATACAAGGTATAAAAGGGCAGTTCATTGGCGGAGCTGTCTTTCTTACACAGGTGATTCTTGTGGAAAGGTTTCCGACGTGATTATGCCCGCACGATGGGAGTTAACAAAAAATGTTCAAATGTGTGTGAATTCCTATGGGACCAAACTGCTCGGGTCATCTGTCCCTAGACTTACACACCACTTAAACTAACTCACGCTAAACACAACACACACACCCCTATGCCCTGGGAATTAACAGACTTTGAACGCGGAATGGTAGTTGAAGCGAGACGTAAAGGAAATTCCACTGCGGAAATCGTTAGGGAACTCAATGTTCCGAGCCCCGCGGTGTCAAGAGTCTGCCGAGAATACCAAATTTCAGGTATCACCTCTCATCACGGACGATGAAGTGTCCGACGGCCTTCACTTAACGGCCGAGAGCAGCGGTGTTTCCTTAGAGTTGTCTATTCTAACAGGCAAGCAATACTGTGTGAAATAACCGCAGAAATCAATGAGGGACGTACAACGAACGTATCCATTAGGACAGCACGGCGAAACTCCGCGTTAATGGGATGTGGTAGCCGTCGACCGACTCGAGTACCTTTACTAACAGCAGGACATCGCTTGCAGCGCCACTCCTGGGCTCGTGACCATATGGGTTGGATCCTAGACGACTGGAAAACCGTGGCCTGGTCTGATGAGTTCCGATTTCAGTTGGTAAGAGCTGATGGCAAGGTTAAAGTGTCGTGCAGACCCCACGAAGCCATGGAACCGAGTCGTGAACAAGGCACTGTGCAAACTGATGGTAGCTCCATAGTTGTGTGGTCTGTATTTACAAACAATGGACTGTGTTCTGGTTATGTTCGGTTACTTAGAGACCATTTGTAGCTATGTATGGACTTCCTGACACCAAAGAACATGGTTTGTAGAACATTCTGGACAATTCGAGCGAATGGTTTGGCCACCCAGGACGCTCGACATGAATCCGATCGAACATTTCTGGGACACAATCGAGAGGTCAATACGTGCACAAAATCGTGCACTGGTAGCACTTTCCCAGTTATGGATGGATCTAGAAACAGCATGGCTCAATATTTCTGCACGGGATTGCCAAGGATACAGTCTGGAACCGTGCGACCGCTACGCTCACAGGTTCGAATCCTGCCTTGGGTTTGGATGTGTGCGATGTCCTTAGGTTAGTTAGGTTTAAGTAGTTCTAAGTTCTAGGGGTCTGATGACCTCAGAAGTTAGGTCCCACAGTGCTCAGAGCCATTTCAACCATATGAACCATTGCCAAGGAGTTGTTCAGTCCATGGCACGTCGAGTTACTACAGTACGCCGGGCAAAAGGAGGTCCAACACGATATTAGGAGGTATCCTATAACGTTTGTCGCTTGGGTGTACTTAGAATTCCGCAACAGGGGATCTTCGAACACATATTTTTTTTTTTAGACATCCGTCTTTTGACTAATTATGTGTGATCTGCTACGAATCTTCTCTTGTGCCAAACTCTTCATGTCAACGTGGCTCTTCTACTCTACGTCCTCAATTATTTGTAGGACGTATTCCACTTTTTGTTTTCCACTGTACTTTTTACCCCTGCAGCTCCCTCTAGTATTGTTGTTGTGTTGTTGTGGTCTTCAGTTCTGAGACTGGTTTGATGCAGCTCTCGATGCTGCTCTATCCTGTGCAAGCTTCTTCATCTCCCAGTACCTACTGCTGCCTACATCCCTCTGAATCTCTTTAGTGTATTCATCTCTTGGTCTCCCTCTGCGATTTTTACCCTCCACGCTGCCCTCCAATACTAAATTGGTGATCCCTTGATGCCTCAGAATATGCCCTACCAACCGATCCCTTCTTCTAGTCAAGTTGTGCCACAAACTTCTCTTCTCTCCAATTCTGTTCAATACCTCATCATTAGTTATGTGATCTACCCATCTAATCTTCAGCATTCTTCTGTAGCATCACATTTCGAAAGCTTCTATTCTCTCCTTGTCTAAACTATTTATAGTCCACGTTTCACTTCCATACAAGGCTACACTCCATACATATACTTTCAGAAACGACTTCCTGACACTTATATCTATACTAGATGTTAACAAATGTCTCTTCTTCAGAAATGCTTTCCTTGCCATTGCCAGTCTACATTTTATATCCTCTCTACTTCGACCATCATCAGTTATTTTGCTCCTCAAATAGAAATGTTATGGAAGTTATTCTCTGTTGTCTTAACATATGTCTTATCATCCTGCCCCGTCTTGTCGTCAGCATTTCCTATAAATTTCTTGCTTCGCCGATTCTGTGGAGAACCTCGTGATTCCTTTTGTTACAAATCCACTTAATTTCCTTCTACAGCAGAACATCTCAAATTCCTCGATTCTCTTCTTTCCGCTTTTCCCACAATCCATCATTCAGTGCCGTTCAATGCTTCCTCAGATTAAGGCTGATCTTCGATGCTAGTAGACTTCTTTTAGATAACAATGTCCCCTTTCCATGTGCTAATTGGCTTTTTATGTTCTTATTGCTACGTCCGTCATGTGTTATTTTGTTTCCGGTGTAGAAGAATTATTTAACTTAATCTACTTTGTGGTCTCTAATTTTTGTGTTAGTTTATTACTAATCTCATTTCTGCTGCTCCATAGTACTTTCGTATTTCTTCGGTTTACTCTCAGTCCATATTCTGTAGTCATAAGACTGTTCATTCCATTCAACGCATCTTGTTATTCTTCTTTATTTTCGCTGAGAATAGCAATTTCAGTAGCGAATCTTGTCACTGATACCTGTTCATCCTGAATTTCTTTAATTTATTTCACTTCTTCTTCGGAGCATAGGTTGAAAAGTGGGGACGAAAGACTACAGCACTGAATTAAGCTCTTTTTAATGCGAGAATTTCGATCTTGCATCTTCCAGTCTTATTGTTACCTCGGTTATTGTACGTACCGTATTCTTAACTTTCTTTACCTACCGCTTACTCCTATTTTTCTCAGAATTTCTAACATTTTGCACCATTTTACACCGTCTAATTCTTTCACCAGATAAACAGATCCTATGAATGTGTCTTGATTTATCTTAAATCTTGCCTCCATTATCAATCACAACTTCAGAAATGCCTCTCTCGTGCCTTTACCTTTTCTAAAGCCAGATAGACTGTCATCTGACACAGCCTCAGTTTTCTTGTCCATTCTTATTTATGTTATTCTTAACCGCGACATGCATGCATAGTCGTTAAGCTGATGTGATATTTCTCACACTTATCTGTCCTTGCTATCTTTGGGTTTGTTTTGATGATATTTTTCCGAAAGTCTGATGATAATGTATCGAGTCTCATACGTCCTTCACACCAATTTGCTTGCCTCCCACTTTTCCGTACGATTTCAGAAATTCTGAGGGACTTTCTGTCTTATTTGGCCACAAGTTGCCAATTCACCCCCGTCTGTGTTATATCCTAAAGGCTGCTATTCTCAAGTACACGGAAGTGCCAAAGAAACGGGTATAAGCATACGTATTCAAATACAGAGATATGTAAACAGGCAGAATACGGCGCTGCGATCGGCAACGCCTATATGAGACAAGTGTCTGGCGCAGTTGTTAGATCGGTTACTGCTGCTACAACGGCAGATTATCAAGATTTAAGTGAGTTTGAACGTGGTGTTGTCGGGGCACGAGCGATGGGACACAGCATCTCCGAGGTAGCGATGAATTGAGGATTTTCACCTACGACCATTTCACGAGTGTGCTGCATCAGGAATCAGATAAAACATCAAATCTCGGACATCGCTGCGCCCGGATAAAATTCTGCAAGAACGAGACCAACGACGACTAAAGAGACTCCTTCAACGTGACAGAAGTGCATCCCTTCCGAAAATTGCTGCAAATTTCAATGCTGGGCCATCAACAAGTGTCAGCGTGCGAATCATGCAACGAAACATTTACGATATGGGTTACGGAGACGAAGGCCAACTAGTGTACCCTTGATAACTGCACGACACGAAGCTTCACGCCTCGCCTGGGCCCGTCAACGACGACATTGAACTGCTGATGATTGGAGACATGTTGCGAGTCTCGTTTCAAATTATATCGAGCGGATGGACGTGTACAGGTATGGAGACAACCTCATGAATCCATGGACCCTGCATGTCAGCAGGGGACCGTTCAAGCTGGTGGAGGCTCTGTAATAGTGTGGGGCGTGTGCAGTTGGAGTGATGTGGGACCGCTGATATGTCTAGATTCGACTCTGACAGGTGACACGTACGTAAGAATCCTGTCTGATCACCTGCATCCATTCATGTCCATTGTGCATTCCGACGGACTTGAGCAATTCCAGCAGGACAATGCGACACCCCATACGTCAGAATTGCTAAAGATTGGCTCGAGGAACACTCTTGTGAGTTTAAAAACTTCCGCTGGTCACCAGACTCCCCAGACATGAACATTACTGAGCATATCTGGTATGCCTTGCAACGTGCTGTTCAGAAGAGATCTCCACCCCCTCGTACTCTTACGGATTTATGGACAGCCCTGCAGGAATCATGGTGTCAATTGCCGCCGTCACTGCTTCAGACTAGTCGAGTCCATGCCACCTCCTGTTGCAGCAGTTCTGCGCGCTCGCGGTGTCCTACCCCATATTAAGCAGGTTTACCAGTTCCTTTGGCTCTTCCGTGTATAATTCATTGGTACTTATTATGCGCATTATTAGTTGTTTCACTGCATAACAGTCTTGATGATTATGGCTGACAGCTACCTCTTCCTGGTTGTTTTGGCTATTGACAATAGGGTATACTTTATAAAAATAGTAAGATTAGTTACTGAACATAGATAACTGAATTTTATCACTTAGATTAACTAATATAGTGCGCGAAGTACACTCAGCACCAACATACAAGGAAAAGAGCATGAAAATCAAGGAAAGTTAATCAAACCATACACGGAAATGAAGCATTTTGCCCGCTCTCTTAACTGAGGCGCTTTCAGTTACTGATTATTAAATACAAAAGGCACTACCCTGATGGCCAGCACCATCCTCTACACAATTTCAATCATCGAAATTCTCGACATCACGACAGTTATTACGTCTGTTGGAAGACAGTGAAGCGGTCAGGGATTTTCTCTGCCTCGTGATGACTGGGTGTTCTGTGATGTCCTTAGTTAGGTTTAAGTAGTTCTAAGTTCTAGGGGACTGATGACCATAGATGTTAAGTCCCATAGTACTCAGAGCCATTTGAAGACAGTGAAACGTCTACCGGCATGTGTCGGAATTAAGAGACTGGCAGGACAGCGGCCTATCAAGACTCCAAGTTCACCATTCTGCAGTACTGCTGTTAGCGTTTTAGGTATCCCACGACTGTCAGTTGAATATGGAATCAATGGTTTCAGGAGGACCGCACTGAGCACCATGAAGGAATTCAGTGGTCTCAAGCAACTAGTGCCCGAGAGGACAGACATTTTTATCTCTCTGCTGTGCAGAATCGTGCAGCCACGCCATGTAAGTGCGTCGTTCAGTAGGTAACGCAACACTTTTTTTACTAACAAATTTCGGTTGAAAAAAGTTGTGGGACATCGAGGAATATTCCCACTTCAGTCCCTATAGTTTCATGAGATTCAGATAGGTTGCAGCGCTACACTTAGGCTTCAGAATGGTGTCTGTAACAGACATGTGTTCCAAGCAGAACAGTTATTGTGTTTATTTTGGCTGAAACTCTGAGCATCGCACATATTCATAGTCACTTCCAGAATATCTACAGAGACGTGGCAGCGAACAAAAGCACGGCGAGTCGTCGGACTAGGCGTGTGTCACTATCGCAACAAGGTCGCTCAAACCTGTCCGGCCTCCCACGTGCCAGCCGACCATACAGCTGTGACTCCTGCAGTTTTGGAACTTGCGGACACGCATTCGAGGTGGTCGACGGATCGCAATCAAACACCTTGCTGCTCAACTGAACGTCTCTGTTGGTAGTACTGACACACACGTCCACCAGTTAGGGTACTCAAAGATGTGTGCTAGCTTGGTTCCTCGCCGCCGAACAGAAGACCGTAAAAAACATCGAAGGACCAAATGTGCGGAACTGCTTGCGCGTTGCAAGGCAGATCATGAAAATTTTTTGTAGAACTTCGTCACAGGCCATGGAACATGGTTTCATGACTTCGAGTCAGAAACAAAATGGCATTCCATGGTCTGGCACTATACTCCCTCTTCTCCAAAGAGCTGGTACGTGGATCCCTGTTCGTACCACACTTACGCACCATATCTTAGATACCATAAAAGAGGAACGGGATGGAATCATGGTTGGTAGTCACAGTTTATAATTAAGACAGTTTATTGACATTACTTCTTTTAAAGAATTTGACAATTACAAATTGTGGGCGAGCCCCCAGATAAAGCTTTGAAAATACGGTTAGAAACCCAACGTACTCAGTACTCAAATGAACAGTCCCTTAAGAGAAAGTTATTAAACAATGTGCCAGGCATTTACAGAAACCTTGAGCATAGAAATTATCACTTACCTCACATAGCCACTTCATCAAACTTCTTAAAACCAGTTATTACATTAAGATGGCCACACTTAACATTCTTCACTAAAATACCCTTATAAATTTACTATTTCAATCCGTTAAAGAATCGCTTGTTAAAAGGTCAGTTACAAACTTAACGTTGTCGGGCACTAATATCTCTCGCTTTATTTTCCCTTATTAAGAAAACAGAATTACTGACAAACTTCAGAAATTCAAACTTCCGTATAGGATTTCCCTCAAAATACATATAATGAAATCATTTACAATAAAGGGCACTTCAACACTAGTGCCAAGCTAAGATCCAATTACATAGCATACTAGGACCACGTATATAAAAGATTACAGCAGAAACACTGATCTTTAAAAATGAATGTTCACGTGCTCAGACGTGTTAATAAAAGACTGCTAGAAAGAGCTGATCAAGGAACTCAGCAGATGCTATGCAATTTAAAGTTTAGCCAGTTACGAGTCGCTAATAATTAAGGAAACAGGTTCGTATAAGAACAGGTTACATACAATATATATTTATATATCTACCAGCTTAACCCGCCTTGGTGGAAGGAAGATAAATACTTAACTTTGGAAGGCAGTATGTGAACAACTCCCGGTAGTGACCAGGTTCTTAAACACTGCCAGGCCTAGACCTCGGATGATATTTCACTCCCCGCCAAGGCGCTGGCACAGTCAAAGGTTTTTGCGCGAGTCACAAAGACATTCCAATAACTCTGAAACATAGAAACACTCGGCAGAACCTTTGACTCGATGTATGGGTAAGCGCGTAAAGGAACACGTTACACTACTGATAAATTCGCAACTTCGACCTTAAGCATTTTACACATGGACAACTGTAAGAGTGCAGGCTTTGAAAACGCCAATATAAAATCACTTGATTACAAGAAACACAGAGCACTAGTAAAACTTCTGAGAAAACTTTCAAATAACGGCCACCATTTAACTAGGCCAGCTGAACTCTTCCACACCATCTTAAAGTTCGAAAGCCTCACCATAAAAATAAAATTTAAATGCCTCTGAGTGCATCGGTCAAAAAAACACAGTTACGACCACTTACTTCATATCACGCACATAATACGAAGGAGCGGGTTCTACAGCTTCACCGCTTCACTTCAAATTTTGTTCTCAGCGAAGTCACAGAAGTTGTATCTCCAAGCTGCCCATGTCGCCAAAACGCCCGACCAATTTCACACCACAACATATAACGATCATCACGTTCGTTCGGCAGCCATTAACACTCGTCTCCCAGCGAATATCATGAGATCTCCAGGGTTACCCGTCGAAGGCTCACAACCAAAATCCCTTCGCCCGCCAACCTGGAAGGTAAGACACGCGAAAAGCAAGGATAGCTTAGCTCAACCACAATCGATCTCAACGATACATGAACAAAATAACACTGGCGACGGTCTGTTAGCCCTCTGAAGAGATTATTCTGTTTGACGTCCTCGATTATCGTGCAACGATCAAATCAGAAGTGTGTTGAGTTACCCTAGGAAACTGAAGGAACGACTTCAGCGTATTTGTCGCCACAAAAAACAATGCATGACTTCACACAAATCTGCGCACGGGAGAGGAGCTCACAAAACTTCACTGGACTGATCTTCCTCATCCAGCCCTACAGTCCCGGCCTCGGATGTTCCGACTTCCATCTGTCTGGCCGAATGAAGGATGCACTACACGGGAAGCAGTACATGGAGGTTAATGATGTGGCAAGACGTTGTATCCGACGTCGACCAGTAGAGTCGTACCAAGCAGGCGTACAGGCTGTCGCAATGAGATGGTGGAAGGCCGTCGCAATGACGGAGATTATGTTAAAAAATAGGGTTTTGTAGTCAAAATAGTGGGGAATAATATGGTATATTGGAATCCAGAATAAAACCAACTTTGTTTCGTTAAAAAAAAGTGTTGCCTTACTTACTGAACGCTCTTTCTGGGTTGAGTCAGGAAATGGACTTGTTTGCTGCAAGACAAGGATCCACACGGACAGTGCACCGATGTCTGGAGCAACGCGTGGCGTCAGCACGGCGACTGTCGCAGCTTCCTTGACGTGACTGCAAAGGGAAGTGCACCAACAGTGGTGCACCCGATGAAGCCACAGCACACACGAGCGTCATCACGCCGTCTTTCCAGACGAGTCTCGTTGCTCGTTTCTCCACCTTTTTGGTCACCTTCACATTTTCATGCTTACCGTGGCCTGTCCACCAGAAGGGATTTGCAACTATACGCCTACCTTACGAGAATAATAGTCACTCCCGCCAGTTGCTCCTCATGTTTGCTGATGTGTATGGCATGGTGACGAGGCATTTAGCTATAAATAGCCGTCTTTATTCACATATGTGAACATACAGAAAGAAACATTACCCATATGGGTTTACAAATGACATAGACATAACATACACTAGATATGACAGGAAAAATACGTGAACAAAGTGGCGTCTTGTGCCTGTGATAGGCGCCAGGCAGCAGCGCAAAGAAACATAAATTGGACCCTCATCCGACACCAGTCCGGTCCATCGTGCGTGTAGTAGCAGTCATTGTCTCAAATCTCCTGGCAGCCATCACAGTACCAATGAGGACCTGCGTAGACATGGCCGCAAAATGATGGTCTCTGAAGCCCAGCCTGCGCAGATCGCGTGCAGAGGCATGAGATCGTCGCCGAGGTTGTGGTGACGTGCTGGACTGCTGGGTGTAGACCTCTCACTACCTGGTGGACGGCTTCCCTGTTATAGACCGCGACTTTCTCCTGGTGACATTGGTCGACATCCAAGTTAACGCCCACAACTTGGGCATCGACAATGTGGGCTGCATCGCCACGTACTGCCACGATGTCCGGCTTCTTTAGGCCCTCTGATGTTTTGAGGTGAGGCTCGAGATGGACGTCAAAGCCTCGGCGACGAAGGCCTTGCGCAACATAAGTTGCCAAGGCATTATGTCGCTTAATGCGGGCGTCATGGCTCCTAAAGCATAGTTACTCCTGCCAGTTGCTCCCCCTTTTTGGCCACTTTCACATTTTCATGCTTACTGTGGGCTGTCCGCCAGAAGCGATACGCAACTATTCGGCTACCTTACGAGAATCATACTTACTCCTGCCAGTAGCAACTCGAGTTTGCTGATGTGTATGGCCTGGTATCCGAGAATGGAGGGTCCGATTAGTGAGTGTTGTCAGATTGCCTGGCATGATGGTTGTGATGCCGTAGGGTACACAACATAATCACCTCTGGTTCACATAGACGGAAATTTGAACAGTAGCCGTTAAATTTGTGACGTGTTAAGGTCAGTGGCTGTGCCCTATATTCAAGATCTCTGTGATGTAAACTTTAAACAAGATAACGCAAAACCGTATATTGCCAATGCTGTGGCAAGTGTGGCACTAGTTTGCCTAGGATTCCTAGAATGGCATTGCTTCCTGTGGTTTGCCTTTTGCTAGTGTGGCGTGACTCTCTGGTGAAGGAAGTGTTTGTCTGCCGGCATAGAGGGCTGAGAGAGAGAATTGTGGGTGGGGCCATGCTTTCAACAGTGTTGAGCCAGTACGAGCCGAGAGTGGACAAGTTCGTGTGAGCTGCCCACATGGACGATTCTGTGGGCCTGCTGAGCTGAGCAGACTTGAGGTGCTAGAACATGTGGCTTATGAATATTGGTTGTAATGTGTCAGTTATCCCCACATATCAGACACACAGAGTTATATGTTATGTGTATGTAACTAGCTGCGCCAAGCAGCATTATACGCGGTCCAGTCACATTACTTTGACCACCGCCTTTGTTCGACGTCAAAGTGCGATAAACACTCACAGACGGCAGGTGGCAGCATTAATATTGGAGGGTGTATGAAGCTTGTTTGGGGGACATAGAAAACAATGGACTCGCTGCCGTCATGCGGAAATGGAGCGATTTATCTGACGTCTTTTGGTTTCAGGCCAGAGGTGGAAGCATTTCTGAAGTGGTTAAGTTTCTAAACTGTTCATGTGCCACCGGGGTTAAAGTATACTGTGCATGGCAAAAAGGCACTATCCAAAACAAGCGCTGTGGAAACTGTGGTGCACCACGGGCCTTAGATGTCAGGGGCCAACGACAGCTGTGGAAATGTGTACGGGCCAATAGACATGCAACTGTTGAGCAACTGACCTCTCAGATGATCCAAGGGGTTACCAACATTGTCATCTCAACGACCGTTCAGCAAACGTTGCTGCAATGGGTCTAAGCAGCAGGTGCCTGGTTCATCCACCCATGCTCACTGCTGTTCATCAACGACGAAGGCGGAATTTGCACGGCAGTACCGTAACTCGACGTCCACATAGTGGCGACAGGTGGTATTTTGAGATGAATCACGTTTTACCCTCCATCGGACAGAAAGCAAACACCCTGCTACAGTCGTTGGAAGGGTCGCCTCCTCTTCCCTCTCTCTGTCCATTCCCCCTCCCCTATCTCTGCCCATCTCCTCCTCCTATTTGTGCCAATCTTCTTCTTCCTCCTCGCTGTCTGTCCATCTCATCGTTCTCCCTTCTCTGTCTCCATGTTAACACACTCACCGCAATAGGAGGCTGGTGGTTCTTACCCCTACAGTATTTGTTTCCAGATTGTAAATACTATGTGTGCCAAATTCGATGCAGATCGTTCCAGGGGTTTACGATGAGCTTTTCACTTGTGGCTTTGCCTGCATGTCAAATGTATTTCGCTCATATTTAACACATTTCCGTATTAATACACATGAGGATTATTCGGAAAGTAAGGAACGATCGGTCGCGAAATGGAAAATACAGTGAAAATTTGATGAAGCTTTGCACTGATGCGTTGGGCACTGCGTCTAGTACGCCCCTCGATCGCGCCATGTCGCTCTTTTCAGTTTTGAGTTCACAGTGAGAACGTAAAGATGGCTAGAAATTAGCGGCTCCCACAAAGTATGAGGGCCTGGTGAAAGATTTCGCCTGAACCTATGCAATCCACATAACATAACTGTCATGCAGTTCGTTCTACACAACAATTGTCGGCCGCACTCTGCAGGGGCAATGAAGATGCTTCTGCAGCGTTTTCGATGGGAAGTGCTTGATCACCCACAATACAGCCCGTAATTGTCTACCCCTGAGGTTCATCTCTGCTCAAATGAACCGCTGGCTATGAAAATATTTTGACACAGATAACTAGCTGAAGTCCAGAGTAGAAAATTGTCTTGAAGCACTGGCGGATGTCTTATATAACGAGGGTATTGAAAAGTTGGTACAGCGCTACGACAGATATCTAAGTCTGAGCGGCGACTCTGCAGAGAAGTAGCTGGAAGGTGTAGCTAACCAATGCAAATAAAAAAGTTTTGATTTTCACTGTGGTGTCCATTTCGCGACCTATCGTTCCTTGCTTTCCGAATAGCCCTCGTTTTTCACCCATATGCCTTGCGAATTTCACCCTGCAGCTTCATTTTCATGCAGCTCACTGTTTATGACTGAATTATGTGCTGTGCAATGATATAATTTTGCAGATGCATCCAGTGGTATTTGTCAATACCGCCTGCTAAACGTGTTGCGAATAGAGTTATCGGGAAAGAAATAATAAACTAAAAAGTCGTTCATCACGCGGCAGTTTCACACGCGTCCTGTATTTGACGTCATATCTCCTGAACTGAATGTCGTAAAATGATGTAATATTCCGGTACATTCAGTGGTATATGTGAATACTGTCTGAAAAAATCTGTCACAAATAAAGTTAATAGTAAAAAAGTAACAAATTAAAACGTCATGCTTCATGTGGCAGTTTTCTGCATGAAAACTGAAAATGTAGTAACAATAAACTTTTTTCTTTTCATCATTTTGCGGTGGTCGTCAGCGAGAGAAACTTTCTTTAAGTGTTGGAATTATGTGTTAAGTTTCTTGCAACTCTCTCAGTGCTCTCATTCTCAAATAGTGGATGGCTACACTCCTTTTCTATCCCTACAACCACCCCTTTCATAGGTGGATCGGTTTTTAACCTGAAAGTTCTTCTTTCCGGTTAGTAAAGCATGTCTGAACCAAGAGTGGTTGAAATCGATCCAGTGGTTTACTAGGAGATGTGGAACATACATACAAACACACAAACAACCATTTTTATAATTTGTATGTGTTAATGTTTGGGCTTGGTAACACTGCGTTTGTTAATCTGGTGGCTATAGCCTGTTTGTTTGATCAAGTAAAATCTGTATTTTATGATGCTGTTTTTTCATGTTGTCAACGAATGTATAAATAATTGTGCTGGTCACTCAAACTCAATCAATCGATTCCACCGTAAGATCCCAACTGGAGGTATAGTATATTAGATTGCTGCTCTGGCCAATAAGTTCTCCATATCTCTCACCTACTGAAAACATCTGGTCACAGATGAGAGACTGGTTCTCTACCACTTGCCTGACAATTGTGATATGGGAATTCTGGCATAGAGGCGAATCAGCACGGAACGGCGTCACTGTATATCGTGAGTTCCATAACGTGCCCTGGCATTCCAAGTGCCATCTAGTAGCGTCTTGCAAACTGGACAGGCCGCATCGTCAAGTATAGCCTGCTCCCTGTCGGGAATTTTTTTTGGATGTGTGGAACTGTGGACGTAGGAACTGCCGAGCGGCCATTGAGGGGGATACTCCACGTAGCCTGGAGACACCGTAATCAAAGGAAGTATGTCTCGGTCACCCAAGCACTGCAGCGGACAGACGTGTGTATTTTGTAGAGTACTACGGAGTAGCACTTTGCATATTACGGAATAAAGTATTGTACTTAACAACCCATGTTACGTGTCATCACTGTGGAGTTGAAATAAGGGGAGGGCAGTGAATCGTCTTGTACTACACACTCCAAACTTAAATGTACAAATACTGGACCACAGGCCTACAAGAGAACTGCGTACAGTATCCGTCATCCAAGCTCGATCTGACTCAATGCCCAGCTGAGTTAGAACCAATGTTGCTGCTAGAGGTGGCAGTTCTGTGCACTTCCCTAAATCACCTACACGTTTAATGATTCGTTGTTACTACTATATTCCTGATCTTGCAGTTAATGACCAGCAGTGTGTAACAAGTAAGAATTCTTGCTGCGCTCTTTCTGGAATAGGATAAAAGAATTGAGGGTGATTAGAACTGCTTGGTCCAATAGCTGTGTTGTAAGAGGTTTGATGAGGCCACGCAGACTCCGGGGAATTTTTTTTTGTTAAGGTTAAATGTTTGTAACACTATAGTGCTGCAGCTCTCAGTGCATTTCAGACAGTGTCCTCTGAGCTGTTGAACAGAATGATTGTTTTTACAGCAGATAACTTTGTGACCACAGACCAATTTCTTTTCAGTTGGGGCCAGACTGACCCCACCATATCGAGAATAAGATTGTTCTAATGAAGTATTTTCTGCTATCCTAGATTGAAATGACGTTACCTGTTCTTAATCACATGAAAGTAAATGACCTTCAACTCGATGAATCTTTGATAAAGTGGAGAGTGAATTCAACTGCAACGATGACTCAGATCGTGGACGAGTTTATAGAAGCAACCATGACAGTGATTCAGAGGCGAGGAAGAAGAAAATGTAAATGAGGTGTAAAATGAATAAGTGTTAAAAGCAACTAGATCAAAGGACAAGAAAGCAAACGGTTGCTGTGTTACTTGTAGCACACCAATATGCAGTGACTGTGGAAAAGGTGCTTGAAACGACTGTGTATGAAACTCTGTGTCGTTTTATTTACTTCCTGGTTCATCTAGTTTACAGTGTGCCGGCCGCTGTGGCCGAGGGTTCTAGGCGCTTCAGTCTGGAAACGGGCTGCTGTTAGGGTCGCAGGTTCGAATCCTGCCTCGGGCATGGATGTGTGTGCTGTTCTTAGGTTAGATAGGTTTAAGTAGTTCTACGTCTAGGGGACTGATGGCCCCAGATGTTAAGTCCCATAGTGATTAGAGCCGTTTGAACCATTTTTTTTACAGTGTACATTATTTTATTGCTAAGTTTGCTGTTATAGTAATCCATTAATAATTTGAGAATTTCAACAATTTTCTCATTGTGAAACACTCCCATTCTTTGCATAGTGAATTTTTGCTACTTTAAAGTCTTCATTTAACAATAAAATGTTCGTAAGTGTGTTCGCTGTGAAAGCATTAAAAACTATTATGATTAACTTGATTACTTTCTTTCTCCTCATTTTAAAATAAAATGTAGGGCTCCTGATGACCCCACCGTACAAGTACTGTAACGAGACCTCCACAGTACCAGTTACAGGGTATTACAAATTATGACAAATAAAGTTTTCGTATTATCTAGATGGTAAAGAGCGTTCGAAACACCTAAGAAGGTGTTACTGTTTGTAACGATTATGGTCGATGTGGTCGATCTCCCGGAATAGTACAATCTTGATAAGCTGCAGTTTCATTGGACGCCACTTTGTGGGCTTACAAAGTAAACCTAGGAAATTCGCCGAAAAGCCTTCGTAGATTGCAGAGGGGAGTATTAAAGGGGACTTACGGAATCGTTCCTGAGAGGGTGCTTCTCGTAATCTTAGAGATCTACCCGCTGAACCTGTAGATACGAACCAGAGAATCGATGTGCCGGCTCTGCAGACGAAGTACGGAAAACGCCAAGGCATTACCTGGAGAAACACATTGCAGTAGCCTGCAGATAAACAATGACAGAAAAGCCGGAAGAGACGTAAAAAAAAGAAAAATAGGATGCGAGTTTTCTCTGCATATGAACGAACTTGAGATACGTAGTTGATATCGCTTTATTCACAGTTCTCAGTACACGCCGTTAGGTGAGTTACGAAGAGCGACTGAACGTGGCAAGGCTGTACTAGAATGCGACTACGAAGCTGCAGTTCTTCGCTGATGAATAGGCGCTTGTCTCGCATTAAAACAGTGGTGGCGCGCTAGTGTGACAGCTACGCTCCACCACGGCCTCACATATACTGCACCTACAAACACAATCGCTTTACAAACTCTTAACTAACAAAAACGAGAAGCATTCATTAGTAAAGACAACCAACAAAAGTTCAAGTTTAATATCAGTGCCTTCTCCGTCGCAATAGTTACAACGGTAAGCTCACTCGCAGCGCCGTCCGTTTGACATTATAGCGACGAAACGAGTAATCAAACAAGGTTGTATCTTTAAACTGTGCCAAGGAAATTTTTCTCTTAATTACAGTCTGATTTTTATGCGTTCTTCAAGTTGAAATTCACCAAAAAAAGCTACAAAAAGCACGGTTTCTCTAAAATATTACCATGTATATCACTCCCATTTCAACTAAGTCGTAACATTTATACGCTAAATAAAAGTAGGCATGTCCACGATTCAGGCAAAGTATAAATATCGATCTATGTAATGGAGTGTGACTAGAAATGGTTCAAATGGCTCTAAGCAGTCCCCTAGCCTTAGAACTACTTAAACCTAACTAAGGACATCACACACATCCATGCCCGAGGAAGGATTCGAACCTGCGATCGTAGCAGCAGCGCGGTTCCGGGCAGAGGCGCCTAGAACCGCTCGGCCACAGCAGAGTGTGACTAGAATATTGGCTCAAAGTCAGGGGACAACCATTGTGAAACAGATGATAATCAATGTTTTCCCATCATTTCTCCCGCATTCTCTTTCCAGCCTATTATGCGGAGAGCCTCCTCATTTCTTATCTTACCATTGCACTTGAATTTCAACATCCTTACGCAATGTTACATGTCAGACGCTTCCATTCTTTTTTGTTTTGGATTTCTCCACAGTCCGTGATTCACTTCTGCGCGAAGCGGTGCTCCAGACATACGTTCCAAGAAGTATCTTTCTCAAAAGAAGACATGTCTGTGATAATAATAGACTTCCTATTCTGCGTCTTATGTCCTTGATTCGTTTGGCACGTACTACTTCTCTTCCAAAGCAGCAGAATTCCTTTACTTCATTTTAACGTGGTCAACAGCTCTGAAGTTAATTCTCCAATCACATTTATGCTGTTGCCAACGCTTACGATCTTCTTACAAGGGGTATAAAGTTCTAATTCATCACAACAATGTGTTTTTCACAGTTCAAAGTTGGTGACCCATCACACAATTCTCTAAACAGTTTTTCTCCATTTTTACCGGTCTTCTGCATCTCGGAGTAGATGGCCCCATGTTTGGTGTATCTTCTCCTTTATCTAGTCTATCCATCGTCTGGGTCGTCTTCCCTGCAATCTTTTCCATTCAACTTTGCCTTGTATGATCATCTTTTCCAAGTTCTCCTCCTGTCGAACGACTTGAACAAAGATCTGTAGGAGTCACTGGAAACAAATAGAGGACAACGTCTTGTCCACCCCGAGTTCCTGAAGCGATGATTTGTTGGTCCGCTATTCCGTCCTTGATACTCTCAGCAACCTCATATACACTACTGGGCATTAAAATTGCTACACCACGAAGATGACGTGCTACAGACGCGAAATTTAATCGACAGGAAGAAGATGCTGTGATATGCAAATGATTAGCTTTTCACAGCATTCACACAAGGTTGGGGTCGGTAGCGACACCTACAACGTGCTGACATGAGGAAAGTATCCAACCGATTTCTCACACACAAACAACAATTGCTGTTGCGTACCATCACGTTTCAGACTTTGATAAAGGTCGGATTGTAGCCTATCGCGATTTCGGTTTATCGTATCGCGACATTGCTGCTCGCGTTGGTCGAGATCCAATGACTGTTAGCAGAATATCGAATCGGTGGGTTCAGGAGGGTATTACGGAATGCTGAGCTGCATCCCAACGGCCTCGTATCACTAACAGTCGAGGTGACTGGCATCTTATCCGCATGGCTGTGGAGCCACGGCTCGATCCCTGAGTCAACAGATGGGGACGTTTGCAAGACAACAACCATCTGCACGAACAGTTCGACGACGTTTGCAGTAGCATGGACTATCAGCTCGGAGACCATGGCTACGATTACCCTTGACGCTACATCACAGACAGGAGCGCCTGCGATGATGTAGTCAACGACGATCCTGGGTGCACGAATGGCAAAACGTCATTTTTTCGGATGAATCCAGGTTCTGTTTACAGCATCATGATGGTCGCATCCGCGTTTGGCGACATCGCGATGCACGCACATTGGAAGCGTGTATTCGTCATCGCCATACTGGCGTTATCACCCGGTGTGATGGTATGGGGTGCCATTGGTTACACGCGTCGGTCACCTCTTGTTCGCACTGACGGCACTCTGAACAGTGGACGTTACATTTCAGATGTGTTACGACCCGTGGCTCTACCCTTCATTCGATTCCTGCGAAACCCTACATTTCAGCAGGATAATGCACGACCGCATGCTGCAGGTCCCGTACGGGCCTTTCTGGATACAGAAAATGTTCGACTGCTGCCCTGGCCAGCACATTCTCCAGATCTCTCACCAATTGAAAACGTCTGGCCAATGGAGGCCGAGCAACTGGCTCGACACAATACGCCAGTCACTACTCTTGATGAACTGCGGTATGCATGGGCAGCTGTACCTGTAGACGCCATCCAAGCTCTGTTTGACTGAATGCCCCGGCGTATCAAATGGTTCAAATGGCTCTGAGCACTATGGGACTTAACATCTGAGGTCATCAGTCCCCTAGAACTTAGAACTACTTAAACCTAACTAACCTAATGACATCACACACATCCATGCCCGAGGCAGGATTCGAACCTGCAACCGTAACAGTCTCGCGGTTCCGGACTGAAGCGCCTAGAACCGCACGGCCACCGCGGCCGGCCCCGGCGTATCAAGGCCGTTATTATGGTCAGAGGTGGTTATTCTGGGTACTGATTTCTCAGGATCTATGCGGCCAAATTGCGTGAAAATGTAATCACATGTCAGTTCTACTATAATATATTTGTCCAATGAATACCCGTTTGTCATCTGCATTTCTTCTTGGTGTAGCAATTTTAATGGCCAGTAGTGTATGTCGACTTCTCAAAAGCATCAAGTCTTTTGCGGTCCCCTTCAGTTATCGTCCATGTTTCAGCGCCATAAAGGAAAACTGGAAATACCAGAGATTTCAGCGCTCTCAGTTTGGTATGTCTGGTTAAGGTTCGGTCTTTCCAAATCACGGTCAGTTTCGGTGCAGCATACCTACCCACAACAATTCTACGTCGTATTTTCTGCATAGAGCCATTATATTTCTGAACCACTAAGCCCAAGTAGACGAAGTGATAAACTTCTTCATATTCTGAAAGTACATCAGTAGCTGACAATGACTTTTTTGTCAGTTATCATGATCGTGGCCGTTTTCTTATTAACTGACAAGGCAAATTTCTCACTTTCTCTCTTAACTCCCTGAAGTAGCTCTTTCATTTCCAATTGTGATTCTTCGCACAGTGTAGTGCTGTCAGCAGATCTTAAATTACTGGTTCTTCGTTCTCCAGTTCGGATCCCACCAGTCCAATCATGAAGGCTTTTTATCACAACATATTCTCCATAGATGTTAAATAGAAATGGTGATAGAAGGCCCCTGTGTCTAACTCCTTTACACTGTTCAAAAGGAATAGTTTTATCTACTCTGGTTATTGCCATACCATCAGAGTATAGATTTCAGTTTAGGGTAATAAGATGATCAGGTGAGCCCTTTACTGCTAGCACAATCAATTATTCTTTCCACCGAACACAGTCGAAGGCCTTGCTATAGTCTAAGAAAGAAAGAACTAAAGGGACACGCACTTCTCTGTATTTTTCAATTAGCTGCCTGACGATGAGACTCTGCTTTCGTGTTCCTTTATTATGCACAAACCAAGCTTGTACTCGTGGTATTTCTTTATCTAAGTAGGTTCTCAGACGACCACGGATGACATTTAGAAGAATCTTGCTGGTATCTGAAATCAATGAACTGGTTCTGTAGTTCTCACAGCGCTGTGCGTTTCCTTTTTTCTGAAACGGAGTCATTACCGACATGGTACAGTCCTCTATCCATGTTCTATAATTCCATATGCTGTTACATATTTCACACACGATATCCAATCCAAAATGTCCAGATGCTTTCATTATTTCAGCAGTAATAAAATCAGTTCCAGGTTCTTTGTTACTTTTCTGTTTAGCTATAGCTTATCGGACTTTTTCTTTTAAGGCGTTAGGTTTCTTCTCTACTGGAATGTTTGCACGACCAAGTATTCCATATTTATCCGTGTACAGCTTGTTGCATTATGTTATCCACCAGTCAGCGGCCAGTTCTATGTTGGTTAGAGGTATGGATCAACTTCTTCTCCAACCCATATTCTTGGTGAGAAGGATCTTGTTAGTTTCTTTACTTCACTGGACATGAACTTGGTTCCGGGATTTCTCAGTTCTCAATGTTTCATTGAAGTAATTATTTTTGTCTGTTCAGCATCTTCTTTGTATTAACGCGGATAATTTGCGGTTCTGCTGACTTTTCTGTTCTCAGTGACTATCACATCGAAAACATCAAACTGGGACTATGAAACTTGGTGACGGTGTTACTCCTTCTCTACATATTCATCCTTCAATGCCAGACATTTTTTTCCCAACCATAGATGACTCGGCGGAAACCTTAGATGTAGAAGTCTGCATTTCAGCTGTTCAGGAAACATTCTACTTGGAAAAGCACCTTGCTGTCATTCTGGAGGTGCTTGCCACGCCATGGATCCTCCATCAGAGGAAAGAGGAAGATGTCGCTGGGTGACGTGTCAGCAGAAGTTAATTAGTTGCATGCTCCATAGATCTTTTTAACGATTCTGTTATTGAAAAGATCTGAAACGAGTCAGTGTACATGTATGTATACGTGATTTGTGTTAACATTAATAAACACGTTACTGTTTTTAGTTCTGCTCATGTAACGACACTTTTTTTAACTGGCTACCACGTTTTAAGTAGAAATTGGTCAATGGAATAGCAGGAGTTGCCCGAGAGAAATGATTTTAAATTAAATTTAAAACTTGCTTCGCTACCTGTCAGATATTTTATGTTATTGGAGAAGTGACCAAATATTTTTGTTTTTGCCTATTTGCACTCCTTTCTAAGCCACTGACAGCTTTAACAATGGGTAGTAAAGCTCATTTTTCGCTCTAGTGTTATAGGTATTGACATCACTGTTCTTCTCGAACTGTGATGGGTTATTTGTGACGAATTTCACTAGCGAATATATGTATTGTGACGACGGAATTACAATGTCTGCTTCCTTGAAGAGGTACCTACATGACGCCCATGGGTGAACGCCATATTATTCTTACTGTTCGCTTTAGTGCAATAAATACTTTCTTTCTAAATGATGAGTTACCCCAGAAAATTATTCCGCAAGAGATTATTCAATGGAAATATGCAAAATTTGTCAGGAGGTTGATACGCTTGTTTCCAAGATTAGCAATTATAGGATGAACAAAAGAAGCTGAAGTTGTTTCAGAAGCTCAGTTACATGCTTCTACCAGTTCAGGTTTTCGTCATTATGTATACCATTCTGGAGCATTCTGCCCTGTTTACTGACTTAGAGAAATGGTCTGCCACTTCGTTTTTCACGATTCGGACTTGGCTGAATGGCGCCCTCACCGTCCCTCCTTTTACTCGCACACTTTGGCACTTGCTAATTTTCGTCGCTGAGTGTGAAACATAGTGTATAAAAATCTTGCACTTGGGCGCCCCTGGAGCCCCTCTGAGCCTGGCGCCCCAAACGGCTGCTACTAGTTATGATAGATCCTGTATGGAAATCTTAAGTTCTGACGCCTCTGGCCCTCTTATCGGCTTCGCCCGAGCGATGGCTTGTGCCACGTGATCCTAAACTGGTCTTGCATGTTTAACCACACTGGAAGCATCTGCGCCACCCAAAGCCCATGTCACACAGAGTAAGACTCTCTGCAATCTTACTTGCCAACTCGCGCTATGTCTCCCTTGCAGGCTCTCTTGTCCGCTAGCCGGCTGCCCTGCAGGGTGCTGTGCGTGTTTTCCGTCATAGTTCCGGCATTATTTTCCGTGTGAGGCCTAGTAAGCTACCTGCATTGGCCAATCAGGAGTCCCGTCTGGCGTCTTCCGTCACAGCTTACACGGAGGGAACTCCCAGATAACGCGTTACCCCTCGCGACCAAAGGGAACATCGCGCGCCCGACGGCCGATCCGTGATCTTTCTCAAACGACTGTAAAGAAAATAATCGTGAAAAAAATTAGATTCTCACACATCAAACAGCTTCATTCGTCAGATTCGTGATGAACTGCATATAATTTCGTTAAGAGTCATAGTTATTGTGATCTTTCCATATTAGGTGACCTAATGCAAGATATTCTCGAAGTTTCGGTGAAAAATGGAGGTCACTATGAATTTGCATTTGTTGCATTTAGGTCATATACTGCTGTGAATGGAATGTAGCTAACATATTGAATTATTATTTAAATTTGGAAGGATATTGCTGTCTATCAGGAATCTCGAAAAAATTGGTTGTACGTAAAGAGCTTTACCCTGAACTCCCGCGCCAGCGAAAAAGCGAAAATGAAACGTTCATAAAATTCTTCGTACCTCTTAAACGGTTTTAGATAACGAAACAAGATTTTTGGCAAATGATAGTACACAAAGAGGAGAGTATTTCGCCTTGCGATGTCATGTGCTTTAGAATGTGAGTGGGATGAATCTGTTGCGACATTCATGCGGCTACAGATTTTCTTCAATGAAATAATGTAATATTTAAGTGCCATCGACAGCTGGTGAAACGAGAATTGCTGTGGGTTTGGAACAATATATATGAATAAATTATAGTTTATTTTTATAATAAGAATTCGTATCTTCATAAACTATTGAGATATCTTTCCATCAGTTGCTGTTTCATATTGCTGTTACAGCTTCAAGTGCTTTAGAATGTGAGTGGGATGAATATTTATAAAACTCCGCTGTGTTTTGCCAAAAGCAGCAGATTAGAATGAGACAAAAAGGAAACTTAGTATCTCTCAAGATTTTATTCTATATGTAAACCATCTAAGAAATGTGAACACAATTAACAGGACAAAATACGAGTATATCATCTTTTCTTTCGTATCCCTATACAGTATGAAAGATTGTACTTTTTTACCACATTCATCTTCTAGTTCATCAAATATATTAGTAATCTATTTAGGCAGTAGACAGAATTTTCCAATTTTAAATGTTTTCATATTTGTCAGATCGTTGAGACATAGAAATAAAATACTTTGACCAGTTTCAGGCCACATAATTCATTATTAAAACTACACTGAAGTGCAGAATCTATTCAAATTTCAACAAAAGTAGTGATTTATTTTCGCCAGACATCTTATCCCCTTTGTCTTTCTTCGGAGAGATGTCAGTGATAAATTTTGAGCAATACATAAGTTCCCTTGTTGCTTCATTCGAATCTGCTTCTTTCGCCAAAACACAGCTGTGTTTATAAATATTCATCGATTCTAGTGGAGTTGAAATTGCCACAGAATCTTGTAAAAAGCAACTGATGGAATGACATATCATCTCGGATAAAAATAATCTAATTTCTTCATTTATTGTTCCAAACCCATAGCAATTATCGTCTCACCAGCTATCGATGGCCATTAAACATTATATCATTTCATTCAAAAAGCTGTAGTCGCTTTAATACCGAGCAAGAGATGGAGATTTCGCATATTAATTGTATGGTGAAACACTCTCCTCTTATATACTGTTATTTGCCAAAATATAGTTTCGATATTTGAAAATGTTTACGAGAGACGAGGATGTCTGTGAACATATCATTCTGGCTTTTTCGCTGGTGCATGAATTTGCTACAAAGCGTTTTGCATACAACCTATTTCCTCAAGATGGTTGATTGATAGCAATAGCCTTCCAAGTTTAAAGAATAATTTTATACATTGACTACATTTTGTACACAGCAAAATATGCACCAAACACAAATTCATAGCGATCTCTACTTTTCCCTACAAACTTTCCGAAGTTCTTGCAGTAGTTTACTTAATGCGGAAATATAGCAATAAATAAGACTGTTAATGAAATGATAGGCACTTCGTCATGAAGCTGATAAATTAAACTATGAGATGCGCGAGAGTGACATTTTTTTTACCTAATAGTATTTTAACAATCATTTGAGAAAGACAGCAGTACAGCCAGCTTGCGCGCCTTGCCATTCACCGAGTGAAACCTACCATCTAGGTTCATCATGCGAGGTCACCCTCACTTGCTAGCCAACTGCCATGAGCGCCATCTAACGAACTTACGGCGAACCTTGCTCCATGTAAGGTGGGATCTTTCTTGCTGTGCAGTTCCACCAATTCAACATGGGCTGTTGGAGCATTGTTGTTCCCCTTCAAAACGAATTGCTCCACAATACCCCACTTTGACAATGGATTGTGTTATTTTATTTTGGCTTCTCTAGCGGCATGCTGCATTGCTGTGGCATGGGGTTGCGGTATGTACGATGACTGCAGACATGTACTTGTAACCAAATAAAAAAATCAATGACGTAACCTCGATTTTTCGAGGTGATAGTTAAAACTGTATGACCAGTCCTCATAATCAGTATTTTGTGCTCAGTACACCATTGCTTTCAACAGGTTCTATGATCCTTCGTCACTTTCACAGAGCATAGCAATGTAATAATGAAACCTAATAATTTTAGATGACATGGTTGGGGATAAAATGGCAATCTATTGCAAATTATCACTTAGTGATACAGTCAAGATCGCAAATAATCGTTTATTCAAACACGATGAGCAATTTCGGCCTTTTCGCTAGCCATCTTCATTCTGAAGAAGTAAAATAGTGTCAAAATTGGAAAGCCAGAAAATTACATTGAGTGCAAAACAGCGAAACTGTTAAAAGTCAAAGTGCTGTAGCATTTATTTACCCACATGGCCGAAGTCGGCGGTGCACAGAACAGTTGCGTGTGGCCACGCTCGTTTGCTGCTGCTGATGGCTAATCTGCCACGGGTTAAATAGAGTGGAAACCTCGCGATTACTGTGCATGTTAGTCTCAGCCAGTGAGCTTGACTTACACGAAAATAAATACCTGAAAATACACGAAAACTTCAACTGTTTATATTTCTATCTTTCAATAATTCTTGTAATATTACATACGAATATGATCTAACATCTAAAGGAAAGTTTTATAATAGAGTCTCATGCTTTAGTTAGGCACAGTTATCAGTGGATTTATCGACATATATGCATTATGGTATCACAGTTTTAAGCACTGCATTACTACTACTTATTTTCGCTCTGTAATGTCATCATTGTACTGATCGACTTTCTGGCTTCCTTTATGGACATCCAAGGAACGTCTAGGTGCATATCAACACATCGGTGCCAGTACAGCCTCCGGTATCTTACCGCTTCATCTTTGCTGGCACATATCGACAACCACAAGTCATCGTCATAGCAACGACGTCTTCTGGTAAATCTTTGATCACCAGCAGCTATCTTAACGACGACGTCTCCGTGGAAACAGCGTACCTCAAAGTACCAGCCAATACCACCAGGTGGGAGTGGATTACCATATATCTTATCATATGGCTTGTATACTTAAAATCTTTCTTTAGCTTACCTTATTATCATTAACGAGTCGATACACTTATATGAATGGCTACTGCTTGCATCCATACACACACACGCGCACACACACACACACACACATATATATATATATATATATATATATATATATATATATATATATATATATGATCGAAAGTATCCGGACACGTCCAAAAACAAACGTTTTTCATATTAGGTGCATTGTGCTGCCAGGTACTCCATATCAGCGACCTCAATAATCATTAGACATCGTGAGAGAGCAGAATGGGGCGCTCCGGGGAACTCAACGGACGGAATGTGGTCAGGTGATAGCGTATCACTTGTATCATATGTCTGTACGCGAGATTTCCACACTCCTAAACATCCCTAGGACCACTGTTTCCGATGTGATAGTGAAGTGGAAACGTGAAGGAACACGTACCGCACAAAAGCGTACTGCCCGACCTCGTCTGTTGACTAACAGAGACCGCCGACAGTTGAAGAGAGCCGTAATATGCAATAAGCAGACATCTAATCAGACAATCACACAGGAATTCCAAACTGCACCAAGACCCACTGCAAGTACTATGGCAGTTAGGCAGGACGTGAGAAAGATTTCATGGTTGAGCGGCTGTTCGTAAGCCAGACATCACGCCGGTAAATGCCAAACGGCGCCTCGCTTGGTGTAATGAACGTACACTACAGTAGTCACCAGCGCTGTGTAAACCCCCTGGACTTAAGCCCTTGTGACTTTGATCTGATTCCGAAGATGAAGGAACCACTTCGTAGCATTCGCTTCAGAACTCTTCCACAGATTCGACAGGCAGTAGACCGCTCCATTCGCACCATCAACAAAACAGGCTCTGCTAACGGTATACTACGCCTTCTACATCGCTGGCAGCGGGTTCTACAGAACGCTGGTGACTACTTTGAAGGACAGTAACAGGTGCAAACATGTAACTCTTTTGTATCGTTTGTGAATAAATAGTTGCCACTATTTAAGTTCAAACCCTCGTATGTACTAGTGGTTCAAAATGGTTCAAATGGCTCTGAGCACTATGGGACTCAACTGCTGAGGTCATTAGTCCCCTAGAACTTAGAACTAGTTAAACCGAACTAACCTAAGGACATCACAAACATCCATGCCCGAGGCAGGATTCGAACCTGCGACCGTAGCGGTCTTGCGGTTCCAGACTGCAGCGCCTTTAACCGCACGGCCACTTCGGCCGGCCTGTACTAGTGGTCAAAAGTATCCGGACACCTGGCTGTAAATGGCTTACAAGTTCGGCGCCCTCCATCGGTAACGCTGGAATTCAGTATGGTGGTGGCCCACCCTTAGCTTTGATGACAGCTTCCGCTCTCGCAATCATACGTTCAATCAGGTGCTGGAAGGTTTCGTGAGCAATGGCAGCCCATTCTTCACGGAGTGTTGCACTGAGGAGAGGTATCAATGTCGGTCGGTGAGGCCTGGCACGAAGTCGGAGTTCCAAAACATCCCAAAGGTGTTCTATAGGAATCAGGTCAGGACTCTGTGCAGGCTAATCCATTACAGAGGTGTTATTGTCGTGTAACCACTCCGCCACAGACCGTGTATTATGAACGGGTGCTTGATCGTATTGAAAGATGCAGTCACCATCACCGAATTGCTCTTCAACAGTCGGAAGCAAGAAGGTGCTTAAAACATCAATGTAGGCCAGTGCTGTGATAGTGTCACGCAAAACAACAAGGGGTGCAAGCCCTCTCCATGCAAAACATGACCTCACCATAACACTACAGTGGAAAAACGTTGTGTGGAGTGACGAATAACGGTACACACTGTGGCGATCCGATGGCAGGGTATGGGTATGGCGAATGCATGGTGAACGTCATCTGCCAGCTTGTGTAATGCCAACAGTAAAATTCGGAGACGGTAGTGTTATGGTGACTGTGTTTTACACAGTGCTGGTGACTACCTTGAAGGACAGTACCAGGTGGAAAGATGTAACTCTTTTGTATCGGTTGTGAATAAATAGTTGCCACAATTTAAGTTACAATCGTCCACATCCGCTCCTAAACCATTGGACCAATTTCCGGCAAACTTGGTACACATGTACCTTACTGTATCACCTACTTACCAAAGGGCTGGGGGTGAGAAAGAAGGACATCACATGACACGTGACTTTATTAATCCAATATTTGAGATTTAGAGCACTTAGCGACTTGCAACAAACTTAGCACATAATTTCATACAATTACGAAATTTATTCTTTCTGACAACCCCTACAAAATGATGAAATCAAAAATGTTTATCGCTTACTACTTTTCCGCTGCTCATGTCGTAAAAGTACCGCAAGAATCATGACCTTATAATATATTTCTTCTTAACCACTAGATGTATTCGCGACAGAACAGACTGTATGCACATATACCACTGAACATAAGTGCAAAATTATATCATTGTACAACGCAAGTTCCGGTGGTATAACTCATAAACAGTGAGATGTGTGAAGACCTGCCGCGTCGTGCATGACGTTGAAATTTATTACTTAGTTTCTACTCACTTCATTACCAATACATTTCGCACACAGTATCCACATATGCCGTTGAATGTCCCTACAAAATTACGTCATTCTGCAACACATAGTTCAGGAGATATGACGTCATGAACATTACGACGCTCCTTGGTATAGACGTAGACGCACAGCTATAAATAAATAGCTAGGCAACGCAGGGTTTCTCCGCTAGTTTTGTTATATGAATACTTTCATGTCTTCTTTCATATTTCCTCCGATCATTTGAACGTATTTTCGTGTAAGTCATTGCTCACTGGCTGAGCCTGACGCCATAAGCGTAGATGCACGTATTCCGTGTTATTCAACCTGTGGCAGATCAGCCACGAGAAGCAGTAAACGACTATGCCATCACATAACTGTTATGTGCACCGCTGACTTCAGCCATATGGGTAAATGCTACATTTATACGAAGATGGTACCTGTTCTTTCGTATATGTCCCAAAGGACAGATACCATCCGTGACCATGGAGCTCGATAGAATGAAATTACAATGAAATGAATACCCTTAGCTGCATACCGGCGTTGATATAAGTCAAAGGGGACAGTTGGAAATGTGTGCCCTGACCGGGACCCGAACCCGGGATCTTCTGCTTACATGGCAGACTCACATTCACAAATTATTGTCCCGCACTATATTCATAGTCCCGGTCGGAATACACATTTTCAACTGTCCCCTTTGACTTATATCAACGCCTGTATGCAGCTAAGGGTATTCATTTCATTGTAATTTCATTCTATCGAGCTGCATGGTCACCGATGGTATCTGTTCTTTCGGATATGTACGAAAGGACAGATACTATCTTCATATATGTAGTTAAGGCTCACCAGCCATTTAACCGTTTTCTTCCGTGTGGAAGCACAAACAGTGCCCGAACTGCCGGCTGAAGTGGCCGTGCGGTTAAAGGCGCTGCAGTCTGGAACCGCAAGATCGCTACGGTCGCAGGTTCGAATCCTGCCTCGGGCATGGATGTTTGTGATGTCCTTAGGTTAGTTAGGTTTAACTAATTCTAAGTTCTAGGGGACTAATGACCTCAGCAGTTGAGTCCCATAGTGCTCAGAGCCAAGTGCCCGAACTCTTGCGGGAATGGGCAGTGAAGCCGCGAATAATGAGTATAATGGGCAGAGGCACTATGAATATAGTGCGGGACAATAAGCTGCGAATGTGGGTCTCGCGGGAGGCGTGTCAGAGGAAAGTCCATGCAGTCGCACTATCGTCTGTGCCCTCGGTGGCTCAGTGGCTCAGATGGATAGAACGTCTGCCATGTAAGCAGGAGATCCCGGGTTCAAGTCCCGGTCGGGGCACACATTTCCAACTGTCCCCTTTGACTTATATCAACGCCTATATGCAGCCAAGGGTATTCATTTCATTGTAATTAAATGCTACATTATTTTACCATTAGGCAGTTCTACTGTCTTGCGCTCAACGTTGTTTTCTGAATTTCTTATTTTGGCACAATTTTATATCGTTTTAGTGCTATAGATCTGGAGATGGCCAGCATAAAGGCCGAAACCGGTCATCATTTTGAAGGAAATGGTTATTTTCGATGTTGACTGTTTCATCAAGTCATTGAACCTTATCTTTATAGTATTGAAACGTGAATCTTAATCTCACTTCTGAACTTCCCCTTCCCTCCCTCGCTTTTCCACCCATAATTCACATATGTGCTCAATTTGTTTATTGGGCGAGGGAACGAAGATATGTAGATCTGTCGACTGTGTTGATGAGAGGAGTGATGAGACGAGAGGATCTTGAAAAGCGTAATTTAGACCGTAGAAATGTATTTTCGCAGAATGTCTTTTAACGACAGCAAACGCTCTGGCGCCTTAGGCACGGCAACAAAATGTTACAAAAGTAACGTGCTGTGCTTGGACTGTTACTGGAGTTATTTATTTCACATTATCGAATTCGACATGATGACTCAACGTGAAGTGCATCAAAACGTATTCTTTAATGTCCATTCATGTGTACATACTTCAGATATAACTAATTGTTTTGCTGTAGGAAAAGAGCGGGTAGCTCCCCATACTTTTTTCTGGTATTACTCTGTTCTTGATCTCACTGAAGGGACTTTAATTAAATCGTACCCCTTCGTAGTACGTCATACTGAGAAACATGGCTTCTGAAGTTGCGAGGAGGACGAATTAGCGATTTATGGAGGTACATTGTTCTTATCGATGTTTCTTTATCAATTTCTCTGTTTATATAAGGTACGCGTACAATAATAGTTAATATTTTACTATTCTGTTATGCGGATTTTTATGTAGAAATATGCACTAGCTTACAGAGGAACTATTGCGTCAAAAAAGTTAAACAGGTGAATAAACACACACACACACAAACACACACACACACACACACACACACACACACACACACGCACACACACACACACACACACCCACAAACACACACACTTTGCGAACTTCTTATCAAATATTGTCCTGGAATTATTATTTTTTTTCGGAAATTTGTGGTAAGGTCTTATGGGAGCAAACTGCTGAGGTCATCGGTCACTAAGGTTACATACTACTTAATCTCACTTAAACTAAGTTACGCTAAGGGCGACACACACACCCATGCCGGAGGGAGGACTCGAATCTTTACGGGGAAAGGCTCGCGAACCGCCTCAGACCGCTCGGGTACCCCACGCGGCATTCACCTGAAAAACGTGTTTGAGCACACTTCCAAATATTTATAGGGATGGAGTTCTTCAGTTTTTATTTTCTATTAGTATGTTTTTAATCTTCCTTCATACTTCACAAACCTAAATACTTAACAACATATAATTATTCTCCACATTATACACTCCTGCAAATGGAAAAAAGAACACATTGACACCGGTGTGTCAGACCCACCATACTTGCTCCGGACACTGCGAG
This sequence comes from Schistocerca serialis cubense, assembly GCF_023864345.2. NCBI lineage: Eukaryota > Metazoa > Arthropoda > Insecta > Orthoptera > Acrididae > Schistocerca > Schistocerca serialis. Next base: position 427,165,760 of record NC_064644.1, on the reverse strand, counting down.
AGGGCTGTACAAGCAATGATCACACGCACGGCACAGCGGACACACCAGGAACCGCGGTGTTGGCCGTCGAATGGCGCTAGCTGCGCAGCATTTGTGCACCGCCGCCGTCAGTGTCAGCCAGTTTGCCGTGGCATACGGAGCTCCATCGCAGTCTTAACACTGGTAGCATGCCGCGACAGCGTGGACGTGAACCGTATGTGCAGTTGACGGACTTTGAGCGAGGGCGTATATTGGGCATGCGGGAGGCCGGGTGGACGTACCGCCGAATTGCTCAACACGTCGGGCGTGAGGTCTCCACAGTACATCGATGTTGTCGCCAGTGGTCGGCGGAAGGTGCACGTGCCCGTCGACCTGGGACCGGAACGCAGCGACGCACGGATGCACGCCAAGACCGTAGGATCCTTCGCAGTGCCTTAGGGGACCGCACCGCCACTTCCCAGCAAATTAGGGACACTGTTGCTCCTGGGGTATCGGCGAGGACCATTCGCAACCGTCTCCATGAAGCTGGGCTACGGTCCCGCACACCGTTAGGCCGTCTTCCGCTCACGCCCCAACACCGTACAGCCCGCCTCCAGTGGTGTCGCGACAGGCGTGAATGGAGGGACGAATGGAGACGTGTCGTCTTCAGCGATGAGAGTCGCTTCTGCCTTGGTGCCAATGATGGTCGTATGCGTGTTTGGCGCCGTGCAGGTGAGCGCCACAATCAGGACTGCATACGACCGAGGCACACAGGGCCAACACCCGGCATCATGGTGTGGGGAGCGATCTCCTACACTGGCCGTACACCACTGGTGATCGTCGAGGGGACACTGAATAGTGCACGGTACATCCAAACCGTCATCGAACCCATCGTTCTACCATTCCTAGACCGGCAAGGGAACTTGCTGTTCCAACAGGACAATGCACGTCCGCATGTATCCCGTGCCACCCAACGTGCTCTAGAAGGTGTAAGTCAACTACCCTGGCCAGCAAGGTGTCCGGATCTGTCCCCCATTGAGCATGTTTGGGACTGGATGAAGCGTCGTCTCACGCGGTCTGCACATCCAGCACGAACGCTGGTCCAACTGAGGCGCCAGGTGGAAATGGCATGGCAAGCCGTTCCACAGGACTACATCCAGCATCTCTACGATCGTCTCCATGGGAGAATAGCAGCCTGCATTGCTGCGAAAGGTGGATATACACTGTACTAGTGCCGACATTGTGCATGCTCTGTTGCCTGTGTCTATGTGCCTGTGGTTCTGTCAGTGTGATCATGTGATGTATCTGACCCCAGGAATGTGTCAATAACGTTTCCCCTTCCTGGGACAATGAATTCACGGTGTTCTTATTTCAATTTCCAGGAGTGTAGTTACTAATAGAATAGCTTCCTATTGCGACTACTTCAGAATAAGTATAGTGCTTTGAAAATCCGTATAATGCGCAGGAAGTGTCTCTGTCATATACGAATCTTACCTGCTGATGATTACTACTCGAAATGTGCAGGCATTCGACAGATTTCACTGGCAGCATACTCTCACATTGCCGAATTTATCTCCCAAGTGTCTCGTAAATGCATGACACACAGTGATATAAATTATTCCTTGGATGTTAATTATTTATTAGATTGTCTCGAATCTTTTAAGTTTATAAAGCATCTCTTGCCTCTTTCAGGTACTTATATGAAAAGTAACCTTCTGACCTCCAAAAACAAAAAAAACAAAAGAAATGTTTCAAATGACTCTGAACACTACGGGACTTAACTTCTGAGGTCATCAGTCCCCTAGAACTTAGAACTACTTAAACCTAACTAACCTAAGGACATCACACACATCGATGCCCGAGGCAGGATTTGAACCTGCGACCGTCGCGGTCGCGCAGTTCTAGCCTGTAGCGCCTAGAAGAGCTCGCCCACCCCGGGCCGGCTTCTGACCGACGTATCTCGATTTGCGTACATAACAGCAACAGTTGACCTATATTACTGTTACTAACTAATGAATGTTTGAGTACAGGGCAGATATGGATAGTATTAATGTTTCTGTCTTTGTCGAAAAGGTAAACAACACCAAATATCACCACGACGTTGCTATCTCAGTTTGAAGTTGGCAACATAAACCCTCATCACAGTTTTCTGCGCTCTTCGGTTTTCGGTTTGTGTCCATACAACCATCTCAGTACTAGAAATACGATACGACAGTATGCTGGAGGCGACTTTTGAGTAATGACGATATGAATGTAAGGAACACATCTCAACCTGAGCCTGAGCGGAAAAAAATCTCCTACCCAGCCGGGTTTCGAACTCAGGCGCCCCCCTTTTATTTATCTCATTTTGTTCGTTATTGTTCGTTGCGGACGTCTCATGACACCAATTCAAGCTCACCGTGGACCCGTTCACTCAGTTTTTTTATTACAGAGGGCAGCTGACCCTCTGGCCGAAGACGCTGAACTAACGTGCCGGCTTAAAATTTTGGTGGTGGTAAGTTCCCATGGGACGAAACTGCTGAGGTCATCGGTCCCAAGGCTTACACACTACTTAGTCTAACTTACGCTAAGGGCAGTACACACACGCACACTCATGCCCGAGGGAGGACTCGAACCTTCCAGGGAGGAAGGCAACTTCGGTTAGAAATCTGGCGCGCTGACCCCGCAGCTACCGTGGCGGACGTTCTGTGCTTTTCTTACATCGTTTTCCTATGGTAATGAAACGGGGGCGTGCTTCCACATCATCCCTCAATTCGAGCTATCGCTGCGTCTCTAATGACCTCGCCGTCGATCGGCGTTACCCTAATGTCCGTATCATTGGAGCCAGTTACTCACGTAAGAGGGCAGGTGCGAAACGAGCTGGCTACGCCCCGCAGCGGGAGCCGAACGTACGCGGCGGAGGCGATGCCAGCGGGTGAGGGACGCTCAGTTGGTTCCGCTGCGTTCCAGGCAGCCATCTCCAGTGCCAGCTGGAGCCTGTCCAGCGCGACACGCACTCCAGCAACTCCCAGCCGCCGTGCCCAGAATCCGCAGCGCTCGCGCCTGGCATTTGCTGTCCGAGTGTGAGCCGCTGTTAAAGTAATAAGTGGAACCAGCACTCCATGCAAATGTCGTCCATCACGTGACAGCGCTCAGCTCTCCAGCGGTCTGCCAGCACTAGGAACACTTACACTGCCAAAAAGCTTCTCCGTGTAATCGGTGAGCGGGGCCCGCGTCTCCCGACGCTGGTATAAATCCGAGCTGTCTTTCACACATATCCTTACGGTACGGGTATAATTTTCTATCCAGTTTACTTTTCATTCTGTTCGGTTGGATGTCTGCGCCAGTGGCACAATCTAATAGAGTATGAGTTATCATTCACAGAATGTACTGAAAGAATGCCAAAGGAAAAAGTTACATGCAACTCGGAAATTACGGATTTAAAAAAAATTGAAGATATGCAAATACCAAAATACGTGCAAACAAAATATGCCAATATCTATACAGGTTGTTACAAAAAGGTACGGCCAAACTTTCAGGAAACATTCCTCATACACAAATAAAGAAAAGATGTTATGTGGACATGTGTCCGGAAACGCTTAATTTCCATGTTAGAGCTCATTTTAGTTTCTTCCACCTACGTGCAATGGAGCACGTTATCATGATTTCATACGGGATACTCTACCTGTGCTGCTAGAACACGAGCCTTTACAAGTACGACACAACATGTGGTTCATACACGATGGAGCTCCTGCACATTTCAGTCGAAGTGTTCGTACGCTTCTCAACAACAGATTCGGTGACCGATGGATTGGTAGCGGCGGACCAATTCCATGGCCTCCACGCTCTCCTGACCTCACCCCTCTTGACTTTCATTTATGGGGGCATTTGAAAGCTCTTGTCTACGCAACCCCGGTACCAAATGTAGAGACTCTTCGTGCTCGTATTGTGGACGGCTGTGATACAATACGCCATTCTCCAGGGCTGCATCAGCGCATCAGGGATTCCATGTGACGGAGGGTGGATGAATGTATCCTCGCTAACGGAGGACATTTTGAACATTTCCTGTAACAATGTGTTTGAAGTCACGCTGGTACGTTCTGTTGCTGTGTGTTTCCATTCCATGATTAATGTGATTTGAAGAGAAGAAATAAAATGAGCTCTAACATAGAAATTAAGAGTTTCCGGACACATGTCCACATAACATATTTTCCTTCTTTGTGTGTGAGGAATGTTTCCTGAAAGTTTGGCTGTACCTTTTTGTAACACCCTGTATATGTGATGCAACAACACAGTTATCACCAATGAACTTTTTTCCTTTTTTTCACATTTCTAATTATTTTTGATATTGATTGTGACTAATCAAATGTGGTATATTGTATGAAGATTGTGAAATATGTGTAAACTATGTATATGCTCAATATTTTGTGAAATGTGAAAATATGTAATATATGGGAATGCCAGGGACTTTGTTTGTTTGAATGTTAGAAACGATTTATCGTTTAGAAGTATTAGAATTCGCAACAGTAAGAGTTACAGTGAGGTCATGCGATTTCATTATTATCGTGTTGCACACAGCAGCTAATCGTTCATTTATTATTCTGCTAATCAGCACAATAAGTGATGATAAATTTTATGATTTTGAATTCTGACACAGTTAAATTTTCCATCCGCCAACTACAGTACCGGTCAAAAGTATACGATAACGTATCACAACTATGGATTTATGGTTAAAACAGGTATTTCGCCAGCCGAAGTGGCCGAGCGGTTCTAGGTGCTTCAGTCTGGAACCGCACGCCCGCTACGGTCGCAGGTTCGAATCCTGCCTCGGGCATGGATGTGTGTGATGTCCTCAGGTTGGTTAGGTTTAAGTAGTTCTAAATTCTAGAGGACTGATGACCTCAGAAGTTAAGTTCCATAGTGCTCAGAGCCATTTAAAACAGGTATTTCGTTTAGAATATTCTATCATTTCCCTGTTTTTATAACAAAACAAGTGTAAACATGTATAGTTGACTGGCTCTTAGTAACGAGGGCCACTGATAACTATCAGCAACAGTAGTGATATGCCTTTACCTAAGACAATTCAAGTCAAATAGGCCTCATTCCTTCAGCTATCTGTGTAGGAATCAGTTCCCATTAGTTTATACGCTGAAGCGGCAAAAAAACTGGTACATGCGTGCGTATTCAAATACAGAGATACGTAAACAGGCAGAATACGGTGTTGTGGTCGGCAACGCCTATATAAGACAGCGTCCGGTTACTGCTGCTACAAAGACAGGTTATCAAGATTTAAGTGAGTTTGAACGTGGTGTAACAGCAGGCGCACAAGCGATGGGACACAGCATCTCCGAGGTAACGATAAAGTGGGGATTTTCCTGTACGATCATTTCACGAGTGTACCGTGAATATCAAGAATCCGGTAAAACAATAAGTCTCCGACATCACTGCGGCCGGAGAAAGATCCGGCTAGAACGGAACCAACGATTACTGAAGAGAATCGTTCAACGTGACAGAAATGCAACCTTTCCGCAAATTGCTGCAGATTTAAATGCTGAGTCATCAACAACTGTCAGTGTGCGAACCACTCAACCAAACATCATCGATATGGGCTTTCGCAGCGGAAGGCCCATTCGTGTGCCTCTGATGACTGCACGACACAAAGCCTTACGCCTTGCCTGGACTGTTGATGATTGGAAACATGTTGCCTGGTCAGACGAGTCTCGTTTCAAATTGTATTGAGTGGATGGACGTGTACGGATATGGAGACAACCTCACGAATCCATGGACCCTGCACGTCAGCAGCGGACTGTTCAAGCTGGTGGAGGCTGTGTAATGGTGTGGGGCATGTGCAGCTGGAGTGATGTGGGACCCCTGACACGTCTAGATACGACTGTAACAAGCGACGCTACGTTAGCATCCTGTCTGACCACCTGCATCCATTCATGTCCATTGTGCTTTCCGACGTCCTTGGGCAATTACAGCAAGACAATGCGACACCTCACACGTCCAGAATTGCTACAGAGTGGCTCTAGGAACACTAATCTGAGTTTAAAGACTTTCACTGGCCACGAAACTCCCCAGACATGAACATTATTGAGAATATCTGTGATGCCTTTAAACGTGCTGTTCAGAAGAGATCTCCACCCCTCGTACTCTTACGGACTTATGGATAGACCTGCAGAATTCATGGTGTTAGTTCCGTTCAGCACTACTTCAGACATTAGTGGAATCCATGCGACGTCGTCTTGCGGCACTTCTGAGAGCTCGCGGGGTCCCTACACATATTGGGCTGGAGTTCCAGTTTCTTTGTCTCTTCAGTGTAGTACATTGTGTGTGTCAAGTCGTGTGTTTGTATACCTGATCATTACTTCGTAATGGGACGGCAGCAGGAGAGTGGAATTGAAAAAGTTGCTGTAAGTGTAGCTTTGCATCAGAAAGGCTGTTCTAGTAGGTCACTAGCAACAAAAGTGTGCATAGGCGCCGGCCGCGGTGGCCGAGCGGTTCTAGGCGCTTCAGTCCGGAACCGCGCGGCTGCTACGGTCGCAGGTTCGAATCCCGCCTCGGGCATGGATGTGTGTGATGTCCTTAGGTTAGTTAGGTTTAAGTAGTTCTAAGTTCTAGGGGACTGATGACCTCAGATGTTAAGTCCCATAGTGCTCAGAGCCATTTGAACCATTTTGTGCATAGGCCAGTCTACAGTGGCGTATTGACTTCAGTTGTTCAAGAAAACTGGTGATAATGCAAGTTTTGCGCGATCTGGAAGACCCCGAGACACATTATACAGCGAAAATCAGTTCATTTATTTAGAGAGGAAACGTCAACGGACTCGTACTGCAGCTGAAATTCACGAGGAAGTAAGTCTTATGCCAGCAGTTCTGATCGATGCCTTAACAGTGCAACGCCGCCTTCGTGAACCGCTACTGCGCAAACAAAATAAACCGAAAAGATTGCATGTGGGTATAACAACACAAAAACTGGAGCGTGCAGCAATGGCTCCAGGTTTTATTAACGGACGAATTTATATTTGTAGCATTTGAAAGCCATCGTCGAAAATCTGTTCATCGACGTAGTAACGCCAACAGTAAAGCATTATGGAGAGTCGGCCATGGTGCGTGGATGCTTTGCCAGTGATCAAGTCGGAGATCTAGTGAGGATAAATGGAACATTAAAGAAGGAAGGATAATGCAGGACGCTATTCAACAATGCAGTTACATCTGGTGAGAGACTTATTGGTCGGGGATTTGTTATGCAGAAGGCGATAATCCAAAATATGCCTCTGAATTGTGCAGAGCTCATATTGATTAAAAGGAGAAAGTGAGTCTCTTGGTTTAAATCGCATTGAACTCTTATGGGATGAACTTGACAAGGAGGCCACAACATTGAAGTCATCTGATGTAGAAGAGCTGTGAAATAATTTACAGATGTGCTGGACTGCGATATCTGCAAAAACACTACAAAATCTTGTCTGCAGAATGCCAAGGGTTTGTGCAGTAGCTCTGAGGGAAAAGGATGGATACTCTGAATAAGCTAAAATATAATCTATTTTGTGTCGTACTTAATATCAGAGACAGACAATATTTATTTTATTGGTCTATTTTATTTTTAAGAAGTGTTTGTACGTTGAAATAAAGTATTTAGCTTTTAATCGTGGATGATCGAAAACTCTTGACCAATAGTGTACAGTATTTGCTTCCATGAGACTAGTCTGAGTTTAAATGTTTCTTACGCGAACCTAGTTCTAATCCTGATGAGTTCAAACACAAGTTGTCAGTTTATTTTACAGTTTTCTTACTATTTCAGTAAAATACGAATGTTAACTAGCCATACCTCCAGCTAACCATTCTCAGCTGAACAATTTTTACGACTCCTTTAATTAAGTCTTTGGAAAGACACGTTAACGAATTACCATTATTGTGATTAGTTGCAAGCATTCCCATATCGTTTTGGTTAGAGTAATTTCTAATTCGTATGTTATCGAGTCAGTGGATGCACATAATCATGGTCAATTTAATTAAGCGGAATGAAGTGAGTGGGTTACATATCGAGTCTAACGATGAATGTACTTACTCGTATGTGAAACAATTGAAGCAAAAAGAAAGTTAGTGTAGAAAGCTACAAGAAATGGAAACACCATAGAGACAGAACCAAATATCTACAAGAAATGCATCTTCGAACCTCAACATCAAACATTAGAACATATTCATTTGACCAGAATGGCTACATGCTTCAGAATTAAGCATTTGGTAGGGGACTGAGGGATCTCAGGAAATGTCTTCAAGCTATGGAGCATCCACGAATACATTGATGCAAGAGGCTAGATAAATAAATCAGAATATGGACATTAGAAAAGCAACTGCCTCTACTAATTTTTGGTTAGGGACAATAAAAATAGCAAAAACTAACAGCGTCTGAAGATAGATTTATGAAGTTAAAACAGAATTTAAATAATACCATATGGGTTACAAACTGCGTATCAGAACTGCGTGGAAAAGCCAAAACCAAACAGAATTAAAATCAGTTCATATATTTTACTGTAGAGGAATGGAGCAGGGAGGAAATTTAGGTGCGTTGAAAGCAAGAAAATTAGAACAACGTTACTTATAATGAATTAATTTCCTATTAGTTTTAAAAATAAACACAAGACATTCCATATAAATCATTCAAGTCCCTCCACCAGCATGCATACATTTTGAAGAGAAGGTAGAAGAATTTTACACAGAGTTAACGGAAGTGATGAATAACGGAAAATCCCATTACTGTTTCACCTTTTCAGTGGTGCTGCCAATAGCAGAGAAAGTATGCAGTGGTTGTAAGATGTTTATTTGTCTCCAAGCACTGCTAAATTTTCTGTGTGTGTTATCTCTGCCTTCATATTGAAACGTCCCCTTAGAAAAATTAGTGAATTACTGTCCTGATAAACCTCTTACGTTATATGATCTTCAAACAGCTGAGCAGAACTGAACGTACTCAGACATTTCTCTCTTTACTTATTCTGATCAACACTAAACTGACACACAATATTTTTAGTGCAACGCAATCTGACTTTCAATAATCTCTACAAAAGAACGACCCTGACTAACAATAACCTATACCTTTCATGAATCACTTACCACACTAAAATCTTCGTTACTCAAACTACTGCAATACAGCGTGCGCCAATACTGCCAGCTGAATAAATGATTCTAACTACTGAAGGCACTAACTACTGATAGGCATAGTTAGCAAATGAAATATTCTGACAGAGAACAAACAATGTATTTACCTTAATAATATTCGAAAGTCATCATATAAATATATCAGTTCATGATATCCAGTATTACAAATTTACTCTTTCTGGTGGAAACACGTCCAGATAGTCCGCTCTCAAAATTCTGCTCTCTCTCTCTCTCCCCACTTCCACTACTGCTGGCGGCTCACCTCCAACTGCGCAACGCTACGCGCTGTTCATATCCAACTGCCCAACACTACAATAGCGAATATTACAACAATGCCAACCAGCCACAGACTGCACACAACACAGCCAGTGATTTTCACAGAGAGCGTTACGTGGCGTTATCAATATAAAAACCTAAACAGCCTACTTACAATACAAACACAAAGCGCGGTAAATAGAGCCAGCGCTGCGGGAAGGAATAGCGCTGCACTCCACCCCTCACCCCCCCCCCCCCGCACCCCCGCCCCCGCCCCTGCGACAGTCATAATGCGATGACAAAGGGCATGCCCCCTGCAGTTCCCGACAGCGCCACCCCGCGCGAAGGGTCAGCTTATTGTGGTCAAACTTTAATGCAGAATTATTTTAAAAAAATTTCTAATATTTTGGTGCTCCTGCATCAATAACGTGATAGCTGCAATTAAACATAAAACTGTTGAAAGAAAGCTGAAGTGCTGCACAAGTTTCAGATTTTCAACAGAAAAATCGCTATGCTTTCATATATACTCTTAGAGGTACTTTTACAACAATCCATCAGTTGCCATAGTGGTAACGCTGGTTCCTGTCAGCTCACCAAAGCTAAGCGCTGTCAAGTGGGTGGGTGACTGTCCGGGTCTGCCGGGTGTTGCTGGCAAGTGGCCTACACTCGGCCCTTGTGAAGCCAATTAAGGAGCTACTTGACTGAGAAGTAGCTGCTCTGATCACGATATCTGACAAGGGCCATGAGAGTGGTGTGCTGACCACATGTCCCTCCATATCTGCATCCAATGAAGCCTGTTGGCTGATGATGACACGACAACCTGTCAGTACTGTTGAGCCTTCCAAGACCTGTTCGGTCGGAGTTTAGTTTTGGTTTCTGAGCCTCGTTTCTATTTTTTAACTTTTGTAATATTTTTACAGCAGTTTCTCTGTTACTACAACTGACTGCTTGACCTTAATCACTTAATGTCCTGAAGTACTTTAGCGAAAATTGAAAGGCAGCAGATGGACAGCATCTGCGCCAACTCTATAAAGCCTTCATGTATCACACAATGATTATGCGTGTTAAAGGTATGGATCAGGAAAATCTCTACATGAACACTATCCATTATCAGAGAATTATAGTCCACGAAGAGTCGTCGTAATTTTTTAACGATCATGAAGCTCTGTATTTTGATCAGCTGGCTGAAGAAAAATGTCTGAACAGCAACAGAAGAGAGATGAAACAGTTGTATAATGAACGTGTAAGTGCTGTACCATAGGTGCCTGAAGGTTTTTGACTCATTTGTATGATTCCATTGTTATTTGTCACGTGCACATAGTAATCCAGTCGAGAATGGGTAAAACCCACTGGAGACAACAATTTCATTACATGGATGAAACGCACTCGAGGTAATAATTTAATTACGTGAGTACTCCGAGGGTGTTCATATATGTTGGCAAAAATACTTGTTCAAAACCGGTGGTAGGCAGAAAACATCTTCCGAGATTGTCCTAAATGTTTTCTCCGAAAATTATTTCGAGCAGTTAGTCCACGAACCCACGCGAATTGTAAATGGTTGCGAAAACACACTTGACCTCTTAACCACAAACAATCCAGAGCTGATAGAGAGCATCATGACTGATACAGGGATTAGTGCTCACGACGTCGTTGTAGCTAGGCTCAATACCGTTTCTTCCAAATCCACCAGAAACAAACGCAAAATAATTTTATTTAAAAAAGCGGATAAAGTGTCACTAGAAGCCTTCCTAAGAGGAAATCTCCATTCCTTCCGAACTATGCAAATGTAGACGAGATGTGGCTCAAATTCAAAGATATAATAGCAACAGCAATTGAGAGATTCATACCTCATAAATTGGTAAGAGATGGAACTGATCCCCCGTGGTACACAAACCAGGTCCGAACGCTGTTGCAGAGGCAACGGAGAAAGCATGTGAACTTCAGAAGAACGCGAAATCTCGAAGATTGGGTAAAATTTACAGACGCGCGAAATTTGGCACGGACTTCAATGCGAGATGCCTTTAATAGGTTCCACAACGAAACATTGTCTCGAAATTTGGTAGAAAATCCGAAGAAATTCTGGTCGTATGTAAAGTACACAAGCGGCAAGACGCAGTCAATACCTTCGCTGCGCAGTGCCGATGGTACTGTTACCGACGACTGTGCCGCGAAAGCGGAGTTACTGAATGCAGTTTTCCTAAATTCCTTCACCAGGCAAGACGAATGGAATATTCCAGAATTTGAAACACGAACAGCTGCTAGCATCAGTTTCTTAGAAGTAGATACCTTAGGGGTTGCGAAGCAACTCAAATCGCATGATACGGGCAAGTCTTCAGGTCCAGATTGTATACCGATTAGGTTCCTTTCAGATTACGCTGATACAATAGCTCCCTACTTAGCAATCATATACAACCGCTCGCTCACCGATAGATCTGTACCCACAGATTGGAAAATTGCGCAGGTCGCACCAGTGTTTAAGAAGGGTAGTAGGAGTAATCCATCGAACTACAGACCTGTATCATTGACGTCGGTTTGCAGTAGGGTTTTGGAGCATATACTGTATTCAAACATTATGAATCACCTCGAAGGGAACGATCTATTGATACGTAATCAGCATGGTTTCAGAAAACATCGTTCTTGTGAAACGCAGCTAGCTCTTTATTCGCACGAAGTAATAGCCGCTATCGGCAGGGGATCTCAAGTTGATTCCGTATTTCTAGATTTCCTGAAAGCTTTTGACACCGTTCCTCACAAGCGACTTCTAATCAAGCTACGGGCCTATGGGGTATCGTCTCAGTTGTGCGACTGGATTCGTAATTTCCTGTCAGGAAGGTCGCAGTTCGTAGTAATAGACGGCAAATCATCGAGTAAAACTGAAGTGATATTAGGTGTTCCCCAGGGAAGCGTACTGGGACCTCTGCTGTTCCTGATCTATATAAATGACCTGGGTGACAATCTAAGCAGTTCTCTTAGGTTGTTCGCAGATGATGCTGTAATTTACCGTCTAGTAAGGTCATCCGAAGACCAGTATCAGTTGCAAAGCGACTTAGAAAAGATTGCTGTATGGTGTGGCAGGTGGCAGTTGACGCTAAATAACGAGAAGTGTGAGATGATCCACATGAGTTCCAAAAGAAATCCGTTGGAATTCGATTACTCGATAAATAGTACGATTCTCAAGGCTGTCAATTCAACTAAGTACCTGGGTGTAAAAATTACGAACAACTTCAGTTGGAAAGACCACATAGATAATATTGTGGGGAAGGCGAGCCAAAGGTTGCGTTTCATTGGCAGGACACTTAGAAGATGCAACAAGTCCACTAAAGAGACAGCTTACACTACACTCGTTCATCCTCTGTTAGAATATTGCTGCATGGTGTGGGATCCTTACTAGGTGGGATTGACGGAGGACATCGAAAGGGTGCAAAAAAGGGCAGCTCGTTTTGTATTATCACGTAATAGGGGAGAGAGTATGGCAGATATGATACGCGAATTGGGATGGAAGTCATTAAAGCAAAGACGTTTTTCGTCGCGGCTAGACCTATTTACGAAATTTCAGTCACCAACTTTCTCTTCCGAATGCGAAAATATTTTGTTGAGCCCAACCTACATAGGTAGGAATGATCATCAAAATAAAATAAGAGAAATCAGAATTCGAACAGAAAGGTTTAGGTGTTCGTTTTTCCCGCGCGCTGTTCGGGAGTGGAATGGCAGGGAGGTAGTATGATTGTGGTTTGATGAACTCTCTGCCAAGCACTTAAATGTGGATTGCAGAGTAGTCATGTAGATGTAGATGTAGATGTAGATGTAGAAGTAACGTAAAACTTTTTTTTCTGAAAGTCGGGTGATATCAATCAAGGTTCCAATGCATCATACTATTCCCCACTATTTTGTCTACAAAACCTTATCTTTTAACCTAATCTCAATTCACTGCGGCGGCCTAACACCACCTTACTGGGAGGGCTTATATGTCCGCATGGTACCACTCCAATAGCCGACGTCGGAGCCACCATCTTGCTGCAACCATAACCTCCACATCATCCACGTACCGCTCCCTGCAGACTGAATCCTTCACCAGTCCAATGATGTTTCGTGAGCTTCTGTCGGGTGCGTAGACTAGTGTGATGCCTTACGGTTGATTGTGATCAGTCGATCACCTCGAATGAGTGCGTCCACACGTTACAACATTGCAGGATTTACGGCTGTCTCCCACCGGCCGGAACACGGAAAATCGAGCAGGTTTGCGCAACTTTGTTGCGAGATGACTCACGCCCAGACCAACGACTGACGATGCTTTCATTCACTGCCAGGTCTCCGTAGACATTTTACAAGCGTCCGTGAATAACTGCCATATTATTGTTTTCTGCTAAAAGAAACTCAATGACAGCTCTCTGATTGGAATGCACCTCCGTTATATTTTGTGGGCTATGTATAACGCCGCCAACTATCACAACTTCATGAAACTATATGAACTGAAGCAGAAATATTCCACGATATTCCACAACAAACTCTGCATTTTTTCGACCGAAATTGGCCGTAAAAAGAAAATGTGTTGCATAACTAATTGGACGTCCATCGTAGAAACAACCTGTTGAAGTTTGTCATTGGAAGGCACTTCCGTCCCATATGAGCGTCGCTATGCATCATACTAAACTGCGAGAGTCATTTCGAAAGTAATGCTTCTTATGTCTTTGTACGTCTGAAGCAGATTATGTTGGGGAATATTAATTTTTTAATCTTCTATATTATGTCTTGTTGATTTAGTTGTCACGTCTGATAATAAGGCGTGTATAAAACAGAGATGTGTCACTGGAAGGATCTCATCTGAACGAAGTGCTCCCATTGAAATCCATCGACGCTTTCTAAAGTGGTACGGGGACGGTACAGTGGAAATCAGTAATGTGAATCGGTGGAAACTACGTTTAAGTAGCGGTTAAATGGATGCGCACGACAAGCCATATCCAGTGGACATTGTTAAGTTGCGATTCCTCTCGATCAATTCATCCATGATCAACAGCGGTTTACGAGCATGAAATTATGCCCACAACTGATTGCCGCTTATAGTTACTTAGATGAGATGTAACACACCGTTGGGTGGCTTGCGGAATATAAATGTAGAAATGTAGATGTAGAACCTTGGTTGTCGCAAACTGTGAGCGACATGTGTCCCATAGACGCTTACATGAAACGAAAACCATCTTCGAATGGAAATTTGTCGTGACCTGCTGGAGCAACATGAGCTTTAAGATGATAAGCTTTTGAACACCACGTAACTGTCCGGTTAAGTAAGTTTTTTTATTGACCGCTGAAATATTAATTTCCAATGTAAAGCTAAGACAATGGATATCAAACTGTTGCTGAATGATGGGAGAAAGGTGATAACTAAGAAAAAAATTCTTTCATTAATGGCTGTGTCGTGGTACAATGGTCTACTCGTAAGAGGCACGGCATCCACAGCGGACGGCTGTCTGCAAAAATATGAAACTGCAGTAATCAGTATACATTCTGGAATGGCCAATATGTAATTGCACCGAGGCTGGTGCAGTTATCATTTACACTTGTCAAAGACTGTTATGAAATTATTTCTACTAACTGTGCTTTAATGTTATTTGAAGAATATAAATAGTTGCCAGAATGAAATTTTCATTCTGCAGCAGAGTGTGCTCTGATATGAAACTTCCTTGCAGAATAAAACTGTATGCCAGACAGAGACTCGAACTCTTTTGCCTTTCGCGGGGCAAGTGCTAAGTGCTCTATCATCTGAGTTACCCAGGGACGACTCACGACCCCCCCCCCCCCCCCCCCCCTCTCACAGCTTTCCTTCGCCAGTATCTCGTCTCCTACCTTCCAAACTTCACAGAAGCTAGGAAGTTTATCAGCGCACTCACTCTCAGCTGCAGAGTGAAAATTTCATTCTGGAAACATCCCCCGAACTGTGCTAAAGCCATGTCTCCGCAATATCTTTTCTTCCAGGAGTGCTACTTCTGCCAGTTACGCAGGAGAACTTCTGTGATGTTTGGAAGGTAGGAGACGAGGTACTGGCGGAAGTAAAGTTGTGAGGAGGGATCCTGCTTGGGTAGCTCACATGGTAGATCACTTGCCTGCGAAGTGCAAAGGTCTCGGGAGCGATTCCCGGTCCGGCATACAGTTTTAATCTGCCAGGAAGTTTTAATGTAAATAGTGTTTTTAATTAACTGAACAATAGTTTAATTTACAGTGTGAAATTAGACGGGAGTGTGTCGATTTATTTTTGTAGGTTGACGTTATCTGCAGTTTTTAAAACGCTGCTTCAAGGTGAGACAAATAGTGGAAAGTCGGAAAAGAGTAAGCGTTAGTATTTAGCCGCTCATATCTAGTAGATGAGAAGGTAAAACTAAATTTTTCCTGTAACAAATTATTGGTGGTTTATTTGGGAATCACATATATCAGTTACAGCTGCCTAACTTTTAACACAAACCTTTGAGTGTCAACATATGTATTCTGAGTCGCATCGTCTGGTTAGAGTACTCGAAATGTAGTCTAAGAGTACGCACGAACATAAAGCACAAGAAAATTCACCATGTCCTTCATAACCGGTGCATTCTTCATGCCGCCATTAGGAACAATTATGACACTTAAACCAGTATTCCGTGACAGGCTCCTTGTAGACTTAATCACACCCTGGGCAATTCAAAACATCAGACCCCTCCTTGAATCTGGATGTGGTTGAAGATCATTGAGCGGTTAAGTTCAGATTAATCCTAGAGATTCTCCGTTGTTGGTACTGGTATTTTGTCTCTTCTTAGTTTTGTCTGGTTTGGCTTGTTTTTCTAACAATGGATTTAGTACGGAGACCCAGACAAAATCTCACTTTTTTTCCTATTCTGTTCTTTGTTGTCGGTCGATAATATTTTGGCAGTGGATGAATACTGAATAGGCTTACACCGGTTCCTACATCAACTCTCTGAACTTCATTTGTGTCACTTTCTTGTTTTTTTTTTTTTCCTGGTGACCGGCGGGGTCATGGATTTTCTCTGTCTCGTGATGACTGGGTGTTGTGTGATGTCCTTAGGTTAGTTAGGTTTAAGTAGTTCTAAGTTCTAGGGGACTGATGACCATAGATTAAGTCCCATAGTGCTCAGAGCCATTTTTTTTCCTGGTGACTGTACAGACAAATCATGTGTCACTGAGGAGCAGGATTTGTCCGTGGGCTCTTATTAAATTCCTCTGCCTTCTTCATTTGTTCGTAATTCGGCTCTCTCAGTGATTTCGGGTGAAGCCACGTATTCTGCTATTGTGAAGACACCCGTATTGAACGGGAACACTCCCACTGACTTGAAGGATTTCTCAGTTGTTTGGATTATGGCTACTCTAGAATATGCAACAGGAAACAAAGCACTCACATCAGTCTGTCTCATGGGTCTTCCTGGATTAGTAACCGATAGAAACGAAGAGGGAGGGAGGAGGTATTGACAGTATTAGCGTAGTCTTTTCCGCTATCTTACAGCGTGCTCTTAACAGATGCGCCACGCAGTTAAAAAAATATCACAAATGTCAGTCAGTGCTTGGTTCCTTTGTCGCGCCGTGGTTTCTTCCTCACAGAACGGTGATTCTTTAGGCAATTATTTTCTAATGCATACCTAGATAGTGCCTATTGCTTAGCGGTACACAACTTAAATATTGTAGAATTTGAAACGAAAACTTATATTTACCTGCTACAACCAATAAATCTGCCGGAGCTGTTCAAAATTATATGTTATGGAGTCGCTATAGAATCAACAAAAGAATGCAGTTTTTCGTTGTCTGTCAGCGCTGCGATTGTAATTAATGCCACCGTGCTCTAGCCAGACACGTGCTGTTACCCTATTTACTCTTTGTTTTAATACACTACTGGCCATTAAAATTGCTACACCACGACGATGACGTAGTGCAGACGCAAAATTTAACCGAGAGGAAGAAGATGCTGTGATATGCAAATGATTAGCTTTTCAGAGCATTCACACAAGGTTGGCGCCGGTGGCGACACCTACAACGTGCTGTCGTGAGGAAAGTTTCCAACCGATTTCTCATACACAAACAGCAGTTGACCGGCGTAGCCTGGTGAGACGTTGTTGTGATGCTTCTTGTAAGGAGGAGAAATGCGTACCATCACGTTTCCGGATTGTAGCCTATCGCGATTGCGGTTTATCGTATCGCGAAATTGCTGCTCGCGTTGGTCGAGATCCAATGACTGTTAGAAGAATATGGAATCGGTGGGTTCCGGAGGGTAATACGGAACGCCGTCCTGGATCCCAACGGCCTAATATCACTGGCAGTCGAGATGACAGGCATCTTATCCGCATGGCTGTAACGGATCGTGCAGCCACGTCTCGATCCCTGAGTCAAGAGATGGGGACGTTTGCAAGACAACAACCATCTGCACGAACAGTTCGACGACGTTTGCAGCAGCATGGACTATCAGCTCGGAGACCATGGCTGCGGTTACCCTTGACGCTGCATCACAGACGGGAGCGCCTTGCGATGGTGTATTCAACGACAAACCTGTTTGCACGAATGGCAAAACGTCATTTTTTCGGATGAATCCAGGTTCTTTTTACAGCATCATGAGGGTCGCATTCGTGTTTGGCGACATCGCGGTGAACGCACATTGGAAGCGTGTATTCGTCATCGCCATACTGGCGTACCACCCGGCGTGACGGTATGGGGTGCCATTGGTTACACGTCTCGGTCACCACTTGTTCGCATTGACGGCACTTTGAACAGTGGACGTTACATTCCAGATGTGTTACGACCCGTAGCTCTACCCTTCATTCGATCCCTGCGAAACCCTACATTTTAGCAGGATAATGCACGACCGTATGTTGCAGGTCCTGTACGGGCCTTTCTGGAAAAACAAAATGTTCGACTGCTGCCCTGGTCAGTACATTCTCCAGATCTCTCACCAACTGAAAACGTCTGGTCAATGGTGGTCGAGCAACTGGCTCATCACAATACGCCAGTCACTACTCTTGATGAACTGTGGAATCGTGTTGAAGCTGCATGGGCAGCTGTACCTGTACACGCCATCCAAGCTCTGTTTGACTCAATGCCCAGGCATATGAAGGCCGTTATTATGGCCAGAGGTGGTTGTCCTGGGTACTGATTTCTCAGGATCTATGCACCCAAATTGCGTGAAAATGTAATCACATGTTAGTTCTAGTATAATATATTTGTCGAATGAATACCCGTTTATCATCTGCATTTCTTCTTGGTGTAGCAATTTTAATGGCCAGTAGTGTATTTGATGTTATTTGAGTTTGATTGGCACCTGTAGCGGTGGAAGCTTTTGTAATGCAGGCAGATGCTGACTCTAGGCTCCCCGTTATTAGTAATAGTAACCTCAATCTTGCAGGGGATTCTTATTTTTGGTCCTGTTCATCAGAGACAAATGTAAACGTAATCATCACTCACGGATTAGGCCTTAGATCTGTTCAACTGGCCGACTGCTACCTAGTAGGTAGTTGAGGAGCGATCTGTGATGGTGAGACATAGGGTCAGTGTGTCGCCAATCCCTACAGCCCTTACTGCCAGCAGATGGATCCTGATGATGCTGCTGCTTCGTTATTCTAGTAGCTACTCATTTAGCCTCACAAGGGTTGAATGAACCATTAACAGACCCTCTAAGTCAGAAAAGACTCGAAAAGATTCCGGAAACAGAACTTGGGTCCTTCCACATCAAAGGCAGCGATTTTCCGTTCAATTTGTTTCTTTCTCTCTCTTTTTCAGGGTGGTCGGTTTTGTGCGGACGTCACATGACGCCTGTACGACGTCTATTGCTGAGAAGGTTACTTAGTTTTCTTTTATTTTAGAGGGTGACCAGTATACTAATCTACCATGCTGGCTTCTTTTCCTTGAAAGGCACTGTCCTTGCAAAAATTGACACTAGCTGACATTTCTTAAGGAACGACTGACACTTTTTAAGGAAGAACTGCCATTTGCTGCACAACAATGGAGAAATGTACAGAACGCCCTACGAACGATAGTAAAAAGAAAAATAGAGGGGTGGTACATATTAATTCCAGGGAAGCCTATGCACGAACGCTTTGTTGACATTCGACGCTTTAGACAGTACGCTGTTTGACGGAGATTGTTGTGAAACCAATAAATATGATTTTCCGTGTGGTATGGTAAGATACGAGTTGAGTGCTTACGATCGTGGACAAGCAGTTGGACGGCTCGAAGCCGGTCAAAATTGTCACTGCAGTGGCCACAGTGATGGGTGTGTCCAAGAGTGTCATCTCGACATTAAAAAGGCCACTGAAGGTAGAAATGCTATGCGAAAGAAGTCATGTGTTCGTAGACGAACCACCGCACCGTAAGAAGGTCGATACGTAGGCCTAGTTGCGAAGACGAACCGACATCTCCCTCCTAGGCAGATGGCTGCAGATCTTGCAACCGCTACCTGTATACGTGCCTCTGCCAGACCATTTCGTGGTGATTAAATCAGTCTCGTTTGTATTCTCGGAAGCCTTTTAAATCCATCCCACTTCTACCGTGCCACCGTTGAGAAAGAGTTCTTTGGTGGAGGAAGCATGTTGGTTGGGATCAGCGGCAGTGGTCCAGAATGAAGTTCTCCGATGAATCCCGCTTCACTGTAGCAAGTGATTCTGTCCACAATTTAATGTGAAGACAGAGGTGAGTAGTCACCACAGAACGTGCGTGAACATCATCAGTATGGCCTAAGCGTAATGGTGTGGACAGGCATTATGTACAACGGCCGAACGCCGCTGCATGTATCTTCTCGAGGTACCAGTACAGCGTTATTCTAGGAAGATTATTCTGGATCCTGTCCGTCTGTTTAGTAGTGTGTTAGTTCCCTACTTTCTTCGTAAAACCTTTTTGTAACCAAATCGCGTAATTCTTTAATTTTGACAACCGGTTTCAACAGATGTAACTATCATCTTCTGGTCTTCTCAAGATGAGAAGATTCAGTCCCGATTTTCTGTTTATGGACGACAACATCTGCTCATACAGAGGTGTAAGACACACTGGACAGTGAAGATACGAGTATTGAACGTATGGAATGGCCTGCGTACTCCCCAGAACTTAACGCTATAGAGAATGCCTGGGATGTTCTTGGCAGACGAGTTTCTCAACGAACATACACTCCGCAAACTGTGCAAGAACTGAAAACCGTCTTGAGAGAGAAGTGGTACAATATCCCCTAATGAGCGGTTCTAGGCTACAGTCAGGAACCCCACGACCGCTGAGGTCGCAGGTTCGAATCCTGCCTCGGGCATGGATGTGTGTGATGTCCTTAGTTAGGTTTAAGTAGTTCTAAGTTCTAGGGGACTGATGACCTCAGAACTTAAGTCCCATAGTGCTCAGAGCCATTTGAACCATTTGAACCATATCCCCTAAGGATTCTTTAGCAGTTTGATAGCAAGCATGAATAACAGGTACAACAACATGTCCATTAGTGCCCGAGGAGAGCATAGTCCTTACTGAAAGTCCCATATCGACTTTTACTCTAGCGGTGGGATACGTATGTACTGAGTTTCATGTCGACCATCACTGCCCGTGATTATTCCTGTCCAACGCTGTCTCTGTTCCTTAGCAACTGTCAAGCAGTGTGGGTCACAGATGGGGCCTAGCAACCGGCGTTTGTCTTGATCGGGTATCGCCCGACCACTGGAGCATTATGACCAGAGGTGAGATGCGGAGTCACCACTGTGACTTCGAATCCAAAAGACAGTGGTTCAGGTCCTCACAAGACTAGGCTGAATGCCCGAATTTTCAGCGTCAGGTCAGAGAAGAAGACAAAGTTCCACACAAAACAACAGTTTTATTGACCATGGAACTCATTGACCACCGCGCAGTCCCGATCAACACCTCCAGACCTTCATCTCTCTGAAAGTTGGGTTAAGTGGCCAGCGTTTTCCAGAGTCAGATGCCGTCGCCAAAGCTGTAAAAGAACGGCTAGCCTCGGCATGCAGATGCTTCTTCGTCGTTGGCAAAAGTGCAACGTCGTGGTAACTCTGGAAAATGACAGTGTGCAGTTGAAATCTCGATCTATTTAACTGTTTGATTGTGACTGCCGTATCTGCTGCAGTTTTCATGAAAACAAACCAGATGCATAGTTGAGGCAGAGGCAGGGGTCCAAAGGGTGCGGTCTGCGCTGGATACTAGCTCCTTAGGGATGACAAAATTTGCTAGATTCTGCAGCACGAGTCGAGAAAGAGTAATATTTTCGTCGTTTCATTACTGATATGTATGGGAACAGGCAAACTAGAGAGTTTTTTGACTGGATTTGACCCTTCTACTAGAGTGCATCGACAGGTTTCTGTCGAAAAATCGTGGAACGCGTATCAGATCATTTTCCTGTTTAAGAGTCCAGAAGCTGATTAATATCTGAAAAACGTTAACTTCCCATAACTGTAAAAGCGTAGTTTACAACTAGTACGGGATTTCTGAAGATGCTATCCTTGAATGAATTCTGCACCTGAGAAGATTTCAGCAAGCTGTCAAAATTCCAAAGGAGGAGTATTTCGGTTGGACATTTTTAAGATTCTTACAGTTGGTGGCTGGATATGAATCTTTCCCAACCTTGAAGTTAATGTTTTTCTTAACTTTGTCTGATTTGGTAGCGTCATGTTAGAGGATTTTTTTCAAAATTCAGACTATTTAAGATTTATTTTAGGTCCCCTTTCTGTTAAGCACGACTTTCTAGTTTAACGACTTGGTCGGTCGAAAATAGTGTAAGGAAAAGTATTAATTTTTAAGAGGCAATTTCAAAAGCTTGCGACAGAAAAAGACACTTTTCAAGAAAAACATCTTCAGCTATTTGTACTAATCATTAATAATTAATTAAAATTTGTTACTTAAAAAAAGCGTTTTACTTATCTGTTTCCTTTCATAAAAACTGTTTTTAAAATAATTAACATGAGACTCTATTTACTTAAGAACTTGTAGCAAAAAGTCGACAGAAACTATTCGATGTATTTGTGCGGTTGGTGGGAGGTGAAGGGGGGAGGTGACAAAGCTCCACAACTTGTCCCAAACTGCCTATCTACATCACTGAGCTTTGGAATGGCGCTCGTGTATTACATAATTTTGAAACATTCCTGTTACGTTATTTAGAAACAGCAAGTTTCGTGCACTCATACACAGCATTATTGCCGGCCGCGGTGGTCTAGCGGTTGTAGGAGCTCAGTCCGGAACCGTGCGACTGCTACGGTTGCAGGTTTGAATCCTGCCTCGGGCATGGATGTTTGTGATGTCCTTAGGTTAGTTAGGTTTAAGTAGTTCTAAGTTCTAGGGGACTAATGACCACAGATGTTCCATAGTGCTCAGAGCCATTGAACAGCATTATCTGGAGGTACCAGAAATGAACCGAGTGCTCAGGTGACAGAGTGGCTTTGCATTTCTGATTATACGCTACATCACTGTGAATAATATCGCTTGGCACAACTGAGACTCACCAAGAGGTAAATCGTTCGACACTTACTTTTGCAGGCTGTATGAATACTTACGCGTTGAGATTTTATTGTTCTCTCACAGGGATCAGATAGCCCTCTGGCGAACACTTCGAAAAACAAAGAACAGCCGAGCGGGCCTCGCGAATGCGTTCTGCCCGCCGGTATCTGACAGGGCGCGAGTTTGTATGAGAATAAGGAGTGGGCGACGGGCTGGGGCAGTTGTGCAGGAAGCTATCGCATAAATCCGAATCAGCGTAATTGGCTCGTAATTACAGCCTATTAGCTGCCCCGGGGCTGCTTTGGTTTATCGCTGGCCTCGTCCGCTGTGACGTATTGCGGCGCTCGCGTGGGGCACTAGCCCGCTCCGTGTTGCAGTCTGATAAGCTTTGTAGCCGAGTAACAGTACAAGTTTCCGAACGTTGAACCCTACGAGGCGGTATGTGGGAGACGTCATGGTCCCAGTTTCCCGAGGGACTTATAATCTAAATAAAACAAATATTTGTGAAAATGGCAACGTCAGTAATAAAAAAACTACTTCATTGCTGAAAGTCTCCTCCCTATCTTCGAACTGAATTGCGCACACGAATCATGAGACTTCAAAAAATGCCATAAATATGTGCCCCCTTTTATGCAAAATATTGACCCAAAAACAAACGCTATCCGACAATGGCTTAATGGAAATAGTAGGAGCCGCTTTCATTGCATAATAGGAAAGAGACTAGGGTGTGAAAAAATGTTTGAATGACTGAGATCACGATTATACATGGTACTGGTCCGGCATGGTTGAGAGGCGCTTATATGACGTCCGTTATAGGTAGATCACGTTCAATGAGGATGTGCAACCTCAGACTGTAAGCTTAACGTCCCTCCATTAAAAATGGGTATCCACCAAATTTTTGTTAACATAACCTTGAACATAATTTTATCCACATTTTGCTACTGTGAGCGTGACTATACCCACTAAGAAATATCAGGAAACCTTGCTCAATGTTAAATGAACAAACACATTTCGATAGCCATAGTTGTTTTAGTAATTTGAAAGATTTACTTTAAATTTATTAGTTGCATATATCAACTTCTCGAAACGCAGATCTTTGACGGTATGTGATAAACTTTGATCATGTCAGCATGGTTGAGAACTGACCTCTCTTATTGGCAGATCACGTGCAATGAGGATGTACAACCTGACACTGCAAGCCTAACGTCTATCCTTTCGTAGCCTTATTAATGCTTACTTACCTTACAAGCTGCAAATGCATGGAAAAAATTCGAAATACTCCTGCTGATAGTAGTTGCTTTCACTTTGACTAAAGATTCCGCAGAAGCCGTATCGTCCTTAGTGATTCATCGTCGGGTGTGACTATTGGTTACCGTTGCAGCCTCTGGATCACAGGGTCCTGGGTTCGATTCCCGGCCAGGCTGAGAATTTTCTCTGCCCGGGGACTGGGTGTTTGTGTTGTACTCATCATTTCATCATCATAATTCGTGATAGTTGCTAGATTGGACTGTGTAAAAAAGTTGAACTCTGTAAAAATTGGGACTTTGTACGGGCGCTGATGACTTCGTAGTTGAGCGTCCCACAAACCAAACATCATCATCATCGGACGTGGTATAGAGGGGCATGGGGTCAGCACACCGTCCTCAGAGCCATTGGGACGTTTCGCACTCCGAGCCGCTACCTCACAGTTAGGTAGTTCCTCAGTTGGCATCACGAGGCTAAGTCCACACTGCTCCAGTTTTCTCACCAAGGTAAATTCGTTGGCTACCGGAAATCGAACCCGGATTCACAACGTGAGGATCTGTCGTTTTGGTCACTCGACTTTTTCGGCGGACTGCAATAAGAAGACTATACATTTGACTAAGAGTTTGATATTTCTTATGTAGACTTAAAGTATACCTTCGAAGTTGGAAAATACACTCCTGGAAATGGAAAAAAGAACACATTGACACCGGTGTGTCAGACCCACCATACTTGCTCCGGACACTGCGAGAGGGCTGTACAAGCAATGATCACACGCCCGGCACAGCGGACACACCAAGAACCGCGGTGTTGGCCGTCGAATGGCGCTAGCTGCGCAGCATTTGTGCACCGCCGCCGTCAGTGTCAGCCAGTTTGCCGTGGCATAAGGAGCTCCATCGCAGTCTTTAACACTGGTAGCATGCCGCGACAGCGTGGACGTGAACCGTATGTGCAGTTGACGGACTTTGAACGAGGGCGTATAGTGGGCGTGCGGGAGGCCGGGTGGACGTACCGCCGAATTGCTCAACACGTGGGGTGTGAGGTCTCCACAGTACATCGATGTTGTCGCCAGTGGTCGGCGGAAGGTGCACGTGCCCGTCGACCTGTGACCGGACCGCAGCGACGCACGGATGCACGCCAAGACCGTAGGATCCTACGCAGTGCCGTAGGGGACCGCACCGCCACTTCCCAGCAAATTAGGGACACTGTTGCTCCTGGAGTATCGGCGAGGACCATTCGCAACCGTCTCCATGAAGCTGGGCTACGGTCCCGCACACCGTTAGGCCGTCTTCCGCTCACGCCCCAACATCGTGCAGCCCGCCTCCAGTGGTGTCGCGACAGGCGTGAATGGAGGGACGAATGGAGACGTGTCGTCTTCAGCGATGAGAGTCGCTTCTGCCTTGGTGCCAATGATGGTCGTATGCGTGTTTGGCGCCGTGCAGGTGAGCGCCACAATCAGGACTGCATACGACCGAGGCACACAGGGCCAACACTCGGCATCATGGTGTGGGGAGCGATCTCCTACACTGGCCGTACACCACTGGTGATCGTCGAGGGGACACTGAATAGTGCACGGTACATCCAAACCGTCATCGAACCCATCGTTCTACCATTCCTAGACCGGCAAGGGAACTTGCTGTTCCAACAGGACAATGCACGTCCGCATGTATCCCGTGCCACCCAACGTGCTCTAGAAGGTGTAAGTCAACGACCCTGGCCAGCAAGATCTCCGGATCTGTCCCCCATTGAGCATGTTTGGGACTGGATGAAGCGTCATCTCACGCGGTCTGCACGTCCAGCACGAACGCTGGTCCAACTGAGGCGCCAGGTGGAAATGGCATGGCAAGCCGTTCCACAGGACTACATCCAGCATCTCTACGATCGTCTCCATGGGAGAATAGCAGCCTGCATTGCTGCGAAAGGTGGATATACACTGTACTAGTGCCGACATTGTGCATGCTCTGTTGCCTGTGTCTATGTGCCTGTGGTTCTGTCAGTGTGATCATGTGATGTATCTGACCCCAGGAATGTGTCAATAAAGTTTCCCCTTCCTGGGACAATGAATTCACGGTGTTCTTATTTCAATTTCCAGGAGTGTATTTTGTTTGCTATTAACAACCAGCCCTTGATATGACTGCAGAACTGTATGGTATTTTTGATTACAACAACAGGATTACAACAAAAGAACTATCAAATACTTTCTAAGTTTCTATATGACCTGTCATACTGTTTACAAATTATTGGGAGAAAGCGACTGGGTTTTCTTTTCTCAGCCATCTGATGCTATGCAGTCATTTAATATTTCTTTTTTTGCTGCATTTAAAACAGATCAACTAGGGTTGTAGAAACATTAGTTATTAAATTCTCTTGGTCATTGATAAATGGTTCGCTGTCAATTTGTCACTAAGCCTCCAAAACGCACGTTATATGTAGTCCAGAATTTGTAATAGTTTTCCTCCTAGAATAAAATCTGATGAAAAGCGGATAGG
Source organism: Schistocerca serialis cubense (assembly GCF_023864345.2). Classification (NCBI taxonomy): domain Eukaryota; kingdom Metazoa; phylum Arthropoda; class Insecta; order Orthoptera; family Acrididae; genus Schistocerca; species Schistocerca serialis. Next base: position 427,139,251 of record NC_064644.1, on the reverse strand, counting down.
AGAGGTTAAAAGTCGCAAATTAATGGGATTATAACTCGATAACAAATTCAGTCGGGAAGAACATACCGTAGAACTGATGAAACTTCTAAACAAATTTTAATTTGCAATGCGGACGCTGTCAGACACAGGTGACATAAAACCAGATAAAACTGACGTATTTACCTTACTCAGATTGCATTAGCGCATTAGAAATCATATTTTGGGGTAACTCACCAAGACAAACTAACACTTCCCGAGTGCAAAAGCTTGAAATAAAAATTAATGAGAATTATTTGTGGCGTGAGCCCAAGAGCGACCTGAAGATTCGTGTTCATGGAATGGGAGTGCTAAACACTGGTTCACAGTTTATTTATCCCTTAATGATATTTGTCATAAATAATGCACCCATTTTTCAAATCAAGAGCTGAGTTCACGGCATCAACATTAACAATAACAATTATTTTTCATAAAGAGATTAAATCACTAACTTTGGTCCAGAAACGTGACCATTACTCAGGAACACACATTGTAATTAATTTGCCAGCAACTATAAAAAGTTTAGCTACTGGTAAAGCACAATTTAAAACGAGCGTAAAATATTTATTTGCGGCCAACCGCCACTCCATTGAATTTCTTTCTACAACCAATTGTTGTATATACTATTAATAATAACAAATAGCGCGGGTGTTACGTAAAAGTTACCGTGTACACATTTTCGGAGCAGTAATGCAATTAGTGAATTGTTGCAAACTGCCTTCTATTTGATAACGAGTGGCTAGACTAGCCTAAGAAATAATTTATGATTGTCACAGCCCATAAATTTACATTTCTGTTAAGAGCTTAGTAGTAACATTAAATAAAAGGACTTTCAGACCTTTTTTTTTACACATTATACTTCTTGAAGACCATCCCACGTAGGGTCTATGGGGGGAACTTTAGCATGTCACTTATTTTGTAAATATATATTATGTATTTTTGTTTTTACGACGTTTTCTACCTCCTTGATGATTCCTACATTATGGATCAATGGAGCAAGAAGTATATTTGTCTTTATGTTCTCGGAATAAACCTTCATCCACAGGTTAAGTACATATTAATACACAAATGATTAAAATTAGATAAAATTACGTGATCTCTAACTGTGCGAATTCAGTGTTGTATGCTACAGCCTTGAAGCCTTGTGACCCTGAATCAGGGGCTGGGTACATTCCTATCTTCCTCCACATAGATTTTACACGAGACCACATACCATCAACAGTGGGCTGGAGGAATGTGACGAAGAAGTTGGCAACCACGAATATCCAACACACGCTCAGTAGGTGACTTGTCAGGCAAAGGTGCAGCCCAGGGAAGCAGGGTACGATTAGTTCTTCAAAAAAGGGTTGTGCCTCTTAGCCATCCCTGCCTGAAATCGTCATCGCCATCATAATCATCACTATCATCTTCATCCACCATCTTCATCATGACCCATTTGACATCCACTCCTTAGCCGGCCGGTGTGGTCGAGCGGTTCTAGGCGCTTCAGCCTGGAACCGCGCGACCGCTACGGTCGCAGGTTAGATTCCTGCTTCGGGCATGGATGTGTGTGATGTCCTTAGGTTAGTTAGGTTTAAGTAGTTTCAAGTTCTAGGGGACTGAGGACCTCAGATGTTAAGTCCCATAGTGCTCAGAGCCATTTGAACCATTTGAACATCCACTCCTTTGATAAAGACCTCTTTCCGAGTTTTGCATGCATTACATTCTTCCATTACGTCAAGCAAGCGGTCTAGACACTCAATGACATTGGAAACTTGAGAAGGTCCGTCGAGTCAGCTAACATGGAGATTGCTAATTGGAACTCGGTCGGGAAATAATCGAACAAAGGCAAGATTTGAATAACTACAATCTTTAATTGCTCTCCTGAGACAGAATTGGATAACGACTTGAATGAAAGTACACTACTCTTGACTGCAAAATCTCATGGAGGCAGGTACATGGCTAAGTATGAGTAAAAGCAGAGGCAGAGTGACTACTACAAATCCAGGCCATGGGCCTGACCTACATAGACGTCCCTCTTGGATCGCTGTCTGTACTAAAGCCGGCCGCGGTGGTCTAGCGGTTCTAGGCGCTCAGTCCGGAGCCACGCGACTGCTACGGTCGCAGGTTCGAATCCTGCCTCGGGCATGGATGTGTGTGATGTCCTTAGGTTAGTTAGATTTAAGTAGCTCTAAGTTCTAGGGGACTGATGACCATAGATGTCAAGTCCCATAGCGCTCAGAGCCATTTGAACCATTTTTTGAAAAAGTTGTCACAGCTCTTAACGTATATATTTTACAGCCCTTCTTTACCGGGAATGTTTATCTAGTTTTGATCCATACTGCCATGTCTCAAAATACGAAACATTTTGTGAAAAGCATGTATATCTCGCGAAAAGACCGTGAATATAAAATTATACAGATTCGACCTCACACCGAGTCTTACCAACCCTTCTTCCCAAACACGATGCGTAACACGAAGAGGAAAGGAGGAAGTCACAGCGGTACACGAAGTGCCCTCCGAACACACCATAAGGTTGCTTGCAGAGTGTAGACACAAATATAGATGTAGACAGCGGTAAATACTATAACGCCGCAAAGGAGAATGTGTACCGGTACCACCGACCACCTTAAATGGCGATCGATGCTAACGTCCTACCTCTGCGAGGAATTTTTGAGAAGTTGACCGTGAGATAACCTAATGGACTCAGAACAATCAAACTGGGATTCGAATCCGAAACACTCCAGCAGATTAAAAAAAAATGTTTCAAATGGCTCTGAGCACTATGGAACTGAACATCTGTGGTGATCAGTCCCCGTCTCCATGAAGCTGGGCTACGGTCCCGCACACCGTTAGGCCGTCTTCCGCTCACGCCCCAACATCGTGCAGCCCGCCTCCTCGCCGATACCCCAGGAGCCAAAGTGTCCCTAATTTGCTGGGAAGTGGCGGTGCGGTCCCCTACGGCACTGCGTAGGATCCTACGGTCTTGGCGTGCATCCGTGCGTCGCTGCGGTCCGGTCCCAGGCCGACGGGCACGTGCACCTTCCGCCGACCACTGGCGACAACATCGATGTACTGTGGAGACCTCACGCCCCACGTGTTGAGCAATTCGGCGGTACGTCCACCCGGCCTCCCGCATGCCCACTATACGCCCTCGCTCAAAGTCCGTCAACTGCACATACGGTTCACGTCCACGCTGTCGCGGCATGCTACCAGTGTTAAAGACTGCGATGGAGCTCCGTATGCCACGGCAAACTGGCTGACACTGACGGCGGCGGTGCACAAATGCTGCGCAGCTAGCGCCATTTGACGGCCAACAACGCGGTTCCTGGTGTGTCCGCTGTGCCGTGCGTGTGATCATTGCTTGTACAGCCCTCTCGCAGTGTCCGGAGCAAGTATGGTGGATCTGACACACCGGTGTCAATGTGTTCTTTTTTCCATTTCCAGGAGTGTATAATGTCATTGTTAGTAGGGTTCAGCATAGCGTAGTTAGTAAATGCTCCGCTTTGCGGAAAAGAGGACTGAATGCTATAGGGTTCGTGTCCTACCGTATTCAAACTTTTCTTCCCCTACGTGTCTTCTAAAAGATTGTGCGACTTCCTCATCAAATAATTTCTGTAATATTTAATGTTATGTAAATACAAGTGCACCCTCTGTCAGGAGTAAATTTGTTCTGTCAGGAGTGAGTTTGTTCCATTGGGGAACTTTTATAACCTGATGTCCTAACTGACTGGGCATGTACTGTATCTTTCATATTTGTCTCATTACATCTTCATAGATACAGTTTTTACTTCCGGTATGTATGTCATGTACAGAACAACACGACTAGCGGATGGACAAGTGGGCAAACGTGTGTTTTAATAGAGCTGAAGGAAGAATTTTATGCACGTTGGTCTTCGTAAACGCACTGTATGGCACGCGAACCAAATATATCTGACAACTGCCGTTGGAGAGCGCTGAGAGAGCAAGATCGCGTTACCCAGCTAGTGGCGTGTGCAGACGGCGTTGTGCGACTCTTGACGCAGATATCCCGTCTGCGTGCTCGTCAACATTAGCTGCCTCTTCCCTTGTGACAACTGCTTTATGGTTGTCGCTCTGGCCAGAAGTCATTCAGGCCCGCTTGAGAAAGTCCAGCTGCTTCAGCTCTCTTAGCCAAGCACGCGCTCGACGCGGCTACTGCGAAACTCAAAATGCCCTGCGGACACCGGCGGAAAGGACCATCACTGCATAAAAACTATAAACCTATTAGGCTCCTAATGTATAAGATATTCACGAAAATTATCTCTTACCGAGTAGGAAAATAAAAAAGAACAACACATTACATTTTAAGTATCCAAAGCGACAAGCTGGCTTTTAGAAGCGAATATAGAACACTGGACCATTTGTAAATCGTGAACTATATTATAGAACGGAGCAATAGAATGAATTAACAATCTTTATGGAATTCATAGAGTTTTAAAAGAGTTTTTGACTCATTTCAGTTTAATTGTGCACCGTCAGCGGTTGAGGAAAAAAGGCACTGATTCAACCTATCTGAGTAAATAAAAAAAAAAAAAAAAAAAAAAAAAAATGGTTTAAATGGCTCGGAGCACTGTGGGACTTAACAGCTGTGGTCATCAGTCCCCTAGAACTTAGAACTACTTAAACCTAACCGACCTAAGGACATCACACACATCCATGCCCGAGGCAGGATTCGAACCGGCGGCCGTAGCAGTCGCACGGCCGGCGATAATGTAATCACATGTCAGTTCTAGTATAATATATTTATCCAATGAATACCCGTTTATCATCTGCATTTCTTCTTGGTGTAGCAATTTTAATGTCCAGTAGTGTAATTTCGGAACAGCATCATCATTTCCTCCCCACTCCTACCACAACAGAATCGATACCACAAAGAATCACTGCTGTATTACGTTCCAGAGGTGGACACCACGCTTGTAAATAGGTGGTCGCAATGTTTCAGGCTCACGAATGTAAGTGAAGACTATGGTGGCGACCTAATAGAAGGTGGGTCAATGATATCAGAGCCAAACAGAAGCAATATACTGTCGCACATCTAAAAATGCGACGCCTGAAGGGTAACAGAACACCAGCCAGAACGAAGCGCCGATATGGCAGGGGCAGCATGGACTGCCGCACAGTCTAAAGACAGACGTGGCGTAGCCCGTGGGACTTTAGTACAAAAATGGTTCAAATGGCTCTGAGCACTATGGGACTTGACATCTATGGTCATCAGTCCCCTAGAACTTAGAGCTACTTAAATCTAACTAACCTAAGGACATCACACACATCCATGCCCGAGGCAGGATTCGAACCTGCGACCGTAGCAGTCGCGTGGCTCCGGACTGAGCGCCTAGAACCGCTAGACCACCGCGGCCGGCTTTAGTACAGACAGCGATCCAAGAGGGACGTCTATGTAGGTCAGGCCCATGGCCTGGATTTGTAGTAGTCACTCTGCCTCTGCTTTTACTCATACTTAGCCATGTACCTGCCTCCATGAGATTTTGCAGTCAAGAGTAGTGTACTTTCATTCAAGTCGTTATCCAATTCTGTCTCAGGAGAGCAATTAAAAATTGTAGTTATTCAAATCTTGCCTTTGTTCGATTATTTCCCGACCGAGTTCCAATTAGCAATCTCCATGTTAGCTGACTCGACGGACCTTCTCAAGTTCCCAGTGTCATTGTCTAGACCGCTTGCTTGACATAATGAAAGAATGTAATGCATGCAAAACTCGGAAAGAGGTCTTTATCAAAGGAGTGGATGTTCAAATGGTTCAAATGGCTCTGAGCACTATGGGACTTAACATCTGAGGTCCTCAGTCCCCTAGAACTTAGAATTACTTAAACCTAACTAACCTAAGGACATCACACACATCCATGCCCGAAGCAGGAATCTAACCTGCGACCGTAGCGGTCGCGCGGTTCCAGGCTGAAGCGCCTAGAACCGCTCGGCCACACCGGCCGGCTAAGGAGTGGATGTCAAATGGGTGATGATGAAGATGGTGGATGAAGATGATAGTGATGATTATGATGGCGATGACGATTTCAGGCAGGGATGGCTAAGAGGCACAACCCTTTTTTGAAGAACTAATCGTACCCTGCTTCCCTGGGCTGCACCTTTGCCTGACAAGTCACCTACTGAGCGTGTGTTGGATATTCGTGGTTGCCAACTTCTTCGTCACATTCCTCCAGCCCACTGTTGATGGTATGTGGTCTCGTGTAAAATCTATGTGGAGGAAGATAGGAATGTACCCAGCCCCTGATTCAGGGTCACAAGGCTTCAAGGCTGTAGCATACAACACTGAATTCGCACAGTTAGAGATCACGTAATTTTATCTAATTTTAATATACGTTAAGAGCTGTGACAACTCTTTTAAAAAATGGTTCAAATGGCTCTGAGCGCTATGGGACTAAACATCTATGGTCATCAGTCCCCTAGAACTTAGAACTACTTAAACCTATCTAACCTAAGGACATCACACAACACCCAGTTATCACGAGGCAGAGAAAATCCCTGACCCCGCCGGGAACCGAACCCGGGAGAGAACTTTTTCGTCTTCGCTACGTTGAAACACATCTCTTCTAGTGCAAGCTGTTTGCTATTACCAACCAACCACACAAAGCAGTAAGCAAATAAGCGAACACATGAGAACACAGTTTTCTGTTACTGTGAAACAGCTGTCTACCAAACTGGTACTCTCAAATTTCCATGCCCGTAGGATATATTCATTAAAATTACATCCTTATACCAATTTACTGTCAATAGTTTCGATACAGAAACAGTCTTTCCTACAGATGAAGAATGATGTGACTACGTGGTGGATATTCGGTTTGTATAAGGTTATGAATACGAAGGTACGGCAGAGAGTTTCTTACTGTGAACAGTTCAGTAACAGAGTTCTTCTCATCAGTATTGACAGCTAGCCGACATCGGCAACAGTGACTGAGGTATACATGCCGACGTCGCAAGCAGAAGATAAAGAGACAGAGAAAGCATACGAGAATATTGAACGGGTAATTCAATAAACACTAGTTGCCATAAAAATTGCTACACCAAGAAGAAATGCAGATGATAAACGGGTACTCATTGGACAAATATATTATACTAGAACTAACATGTGATTACATTTTCACGCAATTTGCGTGCACAGATCCTGAGAAATCAGTACCCAGGGCAACCACCTCTGGCCGTAATAACGGCCTTGATACGCCTCGGCATTGAGTCAAACAGAGCTTGGATGGCGTGTACAGGTACAGCTGCCCATGCAGCTTCAACACGATACCACAGTTCATCAAGAGTAGTGACTGGCGTATTGTGACGAGCCAGATGCTCAGCCACCATTGACCAGACGTTTTCAATTGGTGAGAGATCTGGAGAATGTGCTGGCCTGGGCAGCAGTCGAACATTTTCTGTATCCAGAAAGGCCCGTACAGGACCTGCAACATGAGGTCGTACATTATCCCGCTGAAATGTAGGGTTTCGCAGGGATCGAATGAAGGGTAGAGCCACGGGTCGTAACACATCTGAAATGTAACGTCCACTGTTCAAAGTGCTGTCAACGCGAACAAGAGATGACAGAGACGTGTAACCAATGGCACCCCAAACCATCACGCCGGGTGATACGCCAGTATGGCGATGACGAATACACGCTTCCAATGTGCGTTCACCGCGATGTCGCCAAACACGGATGCGACCATCATGATGCTGTAAACATAACCTGGATTCATCCGAAAAAATGGCGTTTTGCCATTCGTGCACCCAGGTTCGTCGTTGAGTACACCATCGCAGACGCTCCTGTCTGTGACGCAGCGTCAAGGGTAACCGCAGCCATGGTCTCCGAGCTGATAGTCCATGCTGCTGCAAACGTCGTCGAACTGTTCATGCAGATTGTTGTTGTCTTGCAAACGTCCCAATCTGTTGACTCAGGGATCGAGACGTGGCTGCACGATCCGTTACAGCCATGTGGATAATGTGCCTGTCATCTCGACTGCTAGTGATACGAGGCCGTTGGGATCCAGCACGGCGATCCTTATTACCCTCCTGAACCCACCGATTCCATATTCTGCTAACAGTCATTGGATCTCGACCAACGCGAGCAGCAATGTCGCGATACGATAAACCGCAATCGCGATAGGCTACAATCCGACGTTTATTAAAATCGGAAAACGTGATGGTACGCATTTCTCCTCCTAACACAGGGTATCACAACAACGTTTCTCCAGGCAACGCCGGTCAACTGCTGTTTGTGTATGAGAAATCAGTTGGAAACTTTCCTCATGTCGGCACGTTGTAGGTGTCGCCACCGGTGCCAACCTTGTGTGAATGTTCTGAAAAGCTAATCATTTGCATATCACAGCATCTTCTTCCTGACGGTTAAATTTCGCGTCTGTAGCACGTCATGTTCGTGGTGTAGCAATTTTAATGGCCAGTAGTGTATAAGGGGAGACGAAAACCTAACCGTTATGGGGGACTGAAATGCTGTTGTGGGGGAAGAAGTAGAAGAAACGGTTACGGGAGGATATGGGCTTGGTAACAGGAATGAGAGACAGGTAAGACTAATTAAGATCTGCAATAAATTTCAGCTAGTAATAGCGAGCACTCTGTTCAAGAATCACAAGAGGAGGAGGTATCCTTCAAAGAGCTCGGGAGATTGTGGAAGATTACAGTTAGATTAGATCACGGTGAGGCAGAGATTCCGAAACCAGATATTGGATTGTAAGGCGTACCCAGGAGGAGATCTCAACTCAGATCACAGTTCAGTAGTGATGAGGAGTAGGCTGAAGCTAGAGAGACTAGTTAGGAAGAATTAACGAGAAAAGCAGTGAGATACGGAGGTACCAATGAGTGTAGAGCTACGCTTGAAGTTCTCGGATGCTATAAATACTGCGATAAGGAATAGTTCGGTACCCATTTCAATTGAAGAGGAATGGACATTTCTGGACTGGACATCACGGAACTTAGAAAGGATTCAAGGAAGAGAGCTGCGAGGAAACAATAGGTAACAGATGAAATACTTCAGCTGATTGCTGAAAGAAGGCAGTACAAAAATGTTCGGGAAAATTCAGGAATACAGAAATACAAGTGACTTATGAATGAAATAAATAGGAAGTCTACGTTAAATGACTGCGTAAAAAACGTGAAAATTGAAAAAGAAATGATTGTCAGAAGAACTGACTCAGTATATAGAAAAGTCAAAAACAATCTCCCGTGAAATTAAAAGCAACGGCGATAACATTAGGAGTGCAATGGGAATTTCTCTGTTAAACGCAGAGGAGAGAGCCGATGGCTGGGAAGAGTACGCTGAAGGTCTTTCTGCGGGGGAGGACTTCCCTGATGACATGATAGAAGAAGAAACACGGAAGAGATAACGTATTACAGTCAGAATTTAAAAGAGTTTTAGAAAATTTAAGATAAAATAATTCAGAAGGGATAGATAAAACTCTATAGGGATGACTAAAATCATTGGTGCAAGTGGCAACAAAACGACTATATACACCACCAGAGTTCCGGAAAAACATCATACACACAGTCCCAAGGATTGCAGGAGCTGACAAGTGCGAGAATTATCGCACAATCAATTTAACAGCTCATGCGTCCTAGTTGCTGACAAGTATAATATACAGAAGTATGGAAAAGAAAATTGAGGATGTATTAGAGGACGATCAGTTTGGCTTTTGGAAAGGTAACGGTACCAGAGAGGCAGTTCTGATGTTGCAGTTGATATTGGAATCAAGATCGAAGAAAAATCGAGACACGTTCATAGAATTTGTCGATCTGGAAAAAGATGTTCGAAATTCTGAGAAAAATAGGTCTAAGATACAGGGAAAGGCGGATAATTTATAGTATGTAGAAGAGCCGAGAGGAAACAGTAAAAGTGGAAGAAGAAGCACGAATTGCTCGGGTTAAATTGGATGTAAGACAGAGATATATAATATTTCCTATACATCGAAGAAGCAACAACGGAACTAAAAAAAAAAAAAAAAAAAAAAAAGTTTCAAGAGAGAAATTAAAATTAAGATTCGCTGACGACATTGCAATCTCGAGTGAAACTGTTGAATGGAATGAACAGTCTGATGGGGACAGAATATGGACTGAGAGTAAATCGAGGAAAGACGAAAATAATGGCAAGTGGGAGAAACGAAAACAGCGAGAAATTTAACATGAAGATTTGTGATTCTGAAGTAGATGAAGGTAAGCCATTCTGCTATCTAGGTAGTAAAATAACTGGTGACGGACAGAGCAAGGAGGACATCAAAAGCTGACTAGCATTGGCAAAAAGGACACTTCTGGTCTAGAGAAATATACTAGCACCAAAAATAGACCTTAATTTGAGCAATAAATTTCTGAGAATATATGGAGCACAGCATTGTATGGTAGTGGAAAGGACTATGGAAACATCGGAACAGAAGATAATCGAAGCATTTGAGATGTGTTGCTATAGAAGAATGTTGAAAGTTAGGTGAACTAATAAGGTAAGAAGTGAGGATGTTCTCCGCCGAATCGGCTAGGAAAGGAATACAGGGTGAGTCACCTAACTTTATCGCTGGATATATTTCGTAAACCACATCAAATACTGACGAATCGATTCCACAGGCCGAATGTGAGGAGAGGGGCTAGTGTAATTGGTCAATACAAACCATAAAAAAATGCACGGATGTATGTTTTTTTAACAGAAACCTACGTTTATTTAAATGGAACTTCGTTAGTTTTGTTAGCACATCTGAACATATAAACAAATACGTAATCAGTGCCATTTGTTGCATTGTAAAATGTTAATTACATCCGGAGATATTGTAACCTAAAGTTGACGCTTGAGTACCACTCCTCCGCTGTTCGATCGTGTGTATCGGAGAGCACCGAATTACGTAGGGATCCAAAGGGAACGGTGATGGACCTTAGGTACAGAAGAGACTGGAACAGCACATTACGTCCACATGCTAACACCTTTTAATTGGTCTTTTTCACTGACGCACATGTACATTACCATGAGGGGTGAGGTACACGTACGCACGTGGTTTCCGTTTTCATTACGAATTGGAATAGAGGGTGTCCCGACATGTCAGGTCAATAGATGTTCAATGTGGTGGCCATCATTTACTGCACACAATTGCAATCTCTGGCGTAATGAATGTCGTACACGCCGCAGTACATCTGGTGTAATGTCGCCGCAGGCTGCCACAATACGTTCTTTCATATCCTCTGGGGTTGTAGGCACATCACGGTACACATTCTCCTTTAACGTACCCCACAGAAAGAAGTCCAGAGGTGTAAGATCAGGAGAGGGCCGGCCGACTTACGCGTCATCCACGTCCTATGAAACGCCCATCGAACGTGTACCTCACCCCTCATAGTAATGTACATGTGCGTCCGTGAAAAAGACCAGTTAAAAGGTGTTAGCATGTGAACGTAATGTGTTGTTCCAGTCTTTTCTGTACCTAAGGTCCATCACCGTTCCCTTTGGATCCCTACGTAATTCGGTGCTGTCCGATACAGCGCCGGAGTGGTACTCAAGCGTCAACTTTAGGTTACAATATCTCCGGATGTAATTAACATTTTACAGTGCAACAGACGGCACTGATTACGTATTTGTTTATATGTTCAGATGTGCTAACAAAACTAACTGGGTTCCATTTAAAAAAACGTAGGTTTGTGTTAAAAAACATACTTCAGTGCATTTTTTTATGGTTTGCATTAACCAATTACACTAGCCCCTCTCCTCACGTTCGGTATGTGGAAGCGATTCGTCAGTATTTGATGTGGTTGACGAAATATATCCAGCGGTAATGTTAGGTGACTCAGCCTGTATAAGGAAAACACTGAAAAAAGGGACAGAATTATAGAACACCTGTAAAGACATGGGGGAATAACTAGAGCGAGCTGTACAGGATAACAACTGCAGGGGAAGACAAATAATTGAGGACGTAGTGCTGCTCTAAGGCGAAAAGGTTAGCACAGGAGAGGAATCCGTGGCCAGCCGCAACAAACAAATCTGAAGACTGACGACTCGAAAAAAAGTTACTGGAACTTCTCGGGTACACATCGCGACACAACATGTCCAGAAGACGATCGCGTGCGATTTACCGCCATCTTTCGAACTTAGGGTAAGGTCTCACCATTGGCACGAGGGATATGGGAGCATCACACCGACAGCACTCATGCAGTTGACTGTAGTGCAATGTCTGCAGAAGGAGTGGTCACGTAATGCACTCAAGACAACAGCGTGGCAAGAAGAGTAGGCGACAGGCCCAGAAGAAATACACCACTAGAAGATCGAAGAACTATTCGACTGGTTCCAGCAAACAGAAAGACGACAACAGCTAAAATCCATGCAGAGTTTACGGGCAGAGCGTCACAACGAACAGCCCTGAACACATTACTGGAAGCTCGGTTGAGCTCCCAAGTTCCCATCGCCGTGTACTGTAGGCACCATACCACAGACAAAAAAGATTTACATGGTGTAGAGCAATGATGGAGAGATGGGGGAATGGTGGAGAGATGATTTGGTAGTCGTTGAAGAGATGTTGTATGCTTGCCATTATTTGTCAAGAATTGTAAACCGTACCATCATTACGTTCATGATTAGAATAGTAACTGGCATATTTCAGCAGGATAATCCATGACCTCACACTGTAAATTAGACCACAAATGCCTAGAGGAAAGTACCGATCCTTGACTGGCCTACCTGATCTCATACTGTCAAGAAAGAGCATGCGTAGGGTGCACTGGGAATACGTGTTCTTTCATACCAACTTCGAGCCAGATTCAAATGGTTCAAATGGCTCTGAGCACTATGGGACTCAACTGCTGTGGTCATAAGTCCCCTAGAACTTAGAACTACTTAAACCTAACTAACCTGAGGACATCACACACATGCATGCCCGAGGCAGGATTCGAACCTGCGACCGTGGCGGTCGTGCGGTTCCAGACTGTGGCGCCTTTAACCGCTCGGCCACTCCGGAAGGCTCTTCGAGCCAGAAATCACCATGGAGTGACACAGCATGTATTGTTGGTGCGGCAAGAAATGCCTCTAGATGACATTCGGAGGCTATTGTTTCAGTTCTACAACGAATACAAAAGTGTATATGTGAGGCTTACAGCGTAGCACTACGGAGTAGTGAACGTCAATATATCCTAATAATATCCTTTTAAGTAAGCACCACAAGAAATTAAAAAAGTTGACTTTTCTAATTTTATTTTTACATTAAAGCGTGTATTTCAATCTATGAAGGGCGTTCAATAAGTAACGCAACACATTTTTTCCTCGGTCAATTTAAGTTGAAAAAATGTTGAATTTATTGTGGGGCATCGTGGAACATTCTGCTTCAGCCTCCATAGCTTTCCCATAGTTTCATGAAGCTCCGATAGGTGGAGGGGCTGTACGTAGCTTCAAAAAGCTGTCTATGAAGGAGGCGTGTTCCAAGCAGAGAGTTGTCATTGAGTTTCTTTTGGTGGAAAATCGAGCATCGCAGATATTAATAGGCGCTTACAGAATATCTACGAAGACCTGGAAGTGAACAAAAGCACGGTGGGTCATCGGGCAAGGCGTCTGTCATCATCGTATCAAGGTCACACAAACCTTTCAGGTCTTTCGAGTGCCGGCCAGAAGTACACATCTGTGGCTCCTGCAATGTTGGAACGTGCGGATCACAACTAAAAGCCTCGCTGCATAACTGGACGTCCCTCTTGGTAGTACTGACACACTCGTCTTACTTTATGGTGTAACGCCCAACTCTGAAGTGTATTGTGCTGTCCTCAGGAAATTGAAGAAACGACTTCAGTATATTCTTCGCTATAAAGTTCCAAACGAACTTCTCCTTCCCGATGACAATGCTAGACCACAGACAAGTTTGCACGCCCGAGAGGAGTTCAGAAAACTACGTTGGATCGTTCTTCCTCATCCATCCTACAGACATGTTCTCGCACCCTCCGACTTCTATCTCTTTGGCCCAATCCGCGGGTAGCAGTTGGGGCGTAGCGCCTTTGCATCGTGCCTATTCAGATACGACATTACAGGAGTGTTCAGAGATCCAACATGAGTCACGCGAAGGACAAGTGGCGCCAGATGCTAGTGTGTATGTAGTTTCTAGTGAGGTCACTAGCTGACGGACACTATGTGTGCTGCATTCAATCGTCAATTTTTATTTGGAGATCTGTTTGTTTAATTTTCTAATTGTTAATTAATTACTACCATAATTGTACTTAATTATGAGAGTGAATAAAGTGTGAATGTGAAATACTGTTTCATGTAAAGTTTTTAAACACTGAAGTTATTGGTCACATGAGGAGTATTCGAGAATGATGTGTTTGTTAGTCATTCGTGCCGGGGAATTTGTTATAAACTATTTCATCAGTTTATGGTAGTGGGGAAATGAGGTTATGATTTCGGTAAAATAGTTTTGTTAAGAGGCAACTAATTTTATATTTGTGGGTTTTCAGAATTTATTTATGGTAATTTACTGTCCTGATACAACAACAAATTTTGATTGGTTCTGTGTATATGGGCGGGATTGAGCGGGTTTGATGCTGCCGTCCCATTGGCCGTAACGTTTGTCTGCCAATCAGAAATTAGCATATTCGCACCTATTGTGGGAATAGAAATTTCTTTTATGTAGGGAGATGAGTAGAGTCGGGGCTCGGATCTCGTAATGATCAGACCGTTCGATATATGCTCCGACGAAAAATATTAATATTGTGATATATCGTTTTTTTTTTTTTTTTTTTTTTTTTTTTTTTTTTTTTTTTTTTTTTTTTTTTTTTTTGTCATCAGTCTACTGACTGGTTTGATGCGGCCCGCCACGAATTCCTTTCCTGTGCTAACCTCTTCATCTCAGAGTAGCACTTGCAACCTATGTCCTCAATTATTTGCTTGACGTATTCCAATCTCTGTCTTCCTCTACAGTTTTTGCCCTCTACAGCTCCCTCTAGTACCATGGAAGTCATTTCCTCTTGTCTTAGCAGATGTCCTATCATCCTGTTCCGTCTCCTTATCAGTGTTTTCCACATATTCCTTTCCTCTCCGATTCTGCGTAGACCCTCCTCATTCCTTACCTTATCAGTCCACCTAATTTTCAACATTCGTCTATAGCACCACATCTCAAATGCTTCGATTCTCTTCTGTTCCGGTTTTCCCACAGTCCATGTTTCACTACCATACAATGCTGTACTCCAGACGAACATCCTCAGAAATTTCTTCCTCAAATTAAGGCCGGTATTTGATATTAGTAGACTTCTCTTGTCCAGAAATGCCTTTTTTGCCATAGCGAGTCTGCTTTTGATGTCCTCCTTGCTCCGTCCGTCATTGGTTATTTTACTGCCTAGGTAGCAGAATTCCTTAACTTCATTGACTTCGTGAGCATCAATCCTGATGTTAAGTTTCTCGCTGTTCTCATTTCTACTACTTCTCATTACCTTCGTCTTTCTCCGATTTACTCTCAAACCATACCGTGTACTCATTAGACTGTTCATTCCGTTCAGCAGATCATTTAATTCTTCTTCACTTTCACTCAGGATAGCAATGTCATCAGCGAATCGTATCATTGATATCCTTTCACCTTGTATTTTAATTCCACTCCTGAATCTTTCTTTTATTTCCATCATTGCTTCCTCGATGTACAGATTGAAGAGTAGGGGCGAAAGGCTACAGCCTTGTCTTACACCCTTCTTAATACGAGCACTTCGTTCTTGATCGTCCACTCTTATTATTCCCTCTTGGTTCTTGTACATATTGTATATGACTTGTCTCTCCCTATAGTGCTGGCCGCGGTGGTCTCGCGGTTCTAGGCGCGCAGTCCGGAACCGTGCGACTGCTACGGTCGCAGGTTCGAATCCTGCCTCGGGCATGGATGCGTGTGATGTCCTTAGGTTAGTTAGGTTTAAGTAGTTCTAAGTTCTAGGGGACTAATGACCACAGCAGTTGAGTCCCATAGTGCTCAGAGCCATTTGAACCATTTGAACCATCTCCCTATAGCTTACCCCTACTTTTTTTAGAATCTCGAACAGCTTGCACCATTTTATATTGTCGAACGCTTTTTCCAGGTCGACAAATCCTATGAAAGTGTCTTGATTTTTCTTTAGCCTTGCTTCCATTATTAGCCGTAACGTCAGAATTGCCTCTCTCGTCCGTTTGCTTTTCCTAAAGCCAAACTGATCGTCACCTAGCGCATTCTCAATTTTCTTTTCCATTCTTCTGTATATTATTCTTGTAAACAGCTTCGATGCATGCGCTGTTAAGCAGATTGTGCGATAATTCTCGCACTTGTCAGCTCTTGCCGTCTTCGGAATTGTGTGTACGATGCTTTTCCGAAAGTCAATTGGTATATCGCCAGACTGATATATTCTACACACCAACGTGAATAGTCGTTTTGTTGCCACTTCCCCCAATGATTTTAGAAATTCTGATGGAATGTTATCTATCCCTTCTGCCTTATTTGACCATAAGTCCTCCAAAGCTCTTTTAAATTCCGATTCTAATACTAGATCCCTTATCTCTTCTAAATCGACTCCTGTTTCTTCTTCTATCACATCAGACCACCCTCATAGAGGCTTCAGATGTATTCTTTCCACATATCTGCTCTCTCCTCTGCATTTAACAGTGGAATTCCCGTTGCCCTCTTAATGATACCACCGTTGCTTTTAATGTCACCGCGCGGGATTAGCCGAGCGGTCTTAGGCGCTCCAGTCATGGGCTGTGCGGCTGGTCCCGGCGGAGGTTCGAGTCCCTCCTCGGGCATGGGTGTGTGTGTTTGTCCTTAGGATAATTTAGGTTAAGTAGTGTGTAAGCTTAGGGACTGATGATCTTAGCAGTTAAGTCCCATAAGATTTCACACACATTTGAACATTTTTTAATGTCACCAAAGGTTGTTTTGACTTTCCTGTATGTTGAGTTTGTCCTTCCGACAATCATATGTTTTTCGATGTCTTCACATTTTTCCTGCAGCCATTTCGTCTTAACTTCCCTGCACTTCCTATTTATTTCATTCCTCAGCGACTTGTATTTCTGTATTCCTGATTTTCCCGGAACGTGTTTGTACTTCCTCCTTTCTTCAATCAACTGAAGTATTTCTTCTGTTACCCATGGTTTCTTCGCAGCCACCTTCTTTGTACCCATGTTTTCCTTCCCAACATCTGTGATGGCCCTTTTTAGAGATGTCCATTCCTCTTCAACTGTACTGCCTACTGCGCTATTCCTTATTGCTGTATCTATAGCGTTAGAGAACTTCAAACGTATCTCGTCATTCCTTAGTACTTCCGTATCCCACTTCTTTGCGTATTGATTCTTCCAGACTAATGTCTTGAACTTCAGCCTATTCTTCATCACTACTATATTGTGATCTGAGTCTATATCTGCTCCGGGTTACGCCTTACAATCCAGTATCTGATTTCGGAATCTCTGTCTGACCATGATGTAATATAATTGAAATCTTCCCGTATCTCCCTGCCTTTTCCAAGTATACCTCCTCCTCTTGTGATTCTTGAACAGGGTATTCGCTATTACTAGCTGATACTTGCTGCAGAACTCAATTAGTCTTTCTCCTCTTTCATTCCTTGTCCCAAGCCCATATTCTCCTGTAACCTTTTCTTCTACTCCTTCCCCTACAACTGCATTCCAGTCCCCCTTTACATACTGCATTACCCTTTCAATATCCTCATACACTTTCTCTATCTGTTCATCTTCAGCTTGCGACGTCGGCATGTATACCTGAACTATCGTTGTCGGTGTTGGTCTGCTGTCGATTCTGATTAGAACAACCCGGTTACTGAACTGTTCACAGTAACACACCCTCTGCCCTACCTTCCTATTCATAACGAATTCTACACCTGTTATACCATTTTCTGCTGCTGTTGATATTACCCGATACTCATCTGACCAGAAATCCTTGTCTTCCTTCCACTTCGGTTCACTGACCCCTACTATATTTAGACTGAGGCTTTGCATTTCCGTTTTCAGATTTTCTAGTTTCCCTACCACGTTCATGCTTCTGACATTCCACGCCCCGACTCGTAGAACGTTATCCTTTCGTTGATTATTCAATCTTTTTCTCATGGTTACCTCCCCCTTGGCAGTCCCCTCCCGGAGATCCGAATGGGGGATTATTCCGGAATCTTTTGCCAATGGAGAGATCATCATGACACTTCTTCAATTACAGGCCACATGTCCTGTGGATACACGTTACGTGTCTTTAATGCAGTGGTTTCCATTGCCTTCTGCATCCTCATGTCGTTGATCATTGCTGATTCTTCCGCCTTTAGGGGCAATGTCCCACCCCTAGGACAAGAGAGTGCCCTGAACCTCTATCCGCTCCTCCGCCCTCTTTCACAGGGCCGTTGGCAGAATGAGGCTGACTTCTTATGCCGGAAGTCTTCGGCCGCCAATGCCGATTATTTATCAAAATTTAGGCAGTGGTGAGGATCGAACCCGGGACTGAAGACGTTTTCATTATGAATCAAAGACGCTATCCCTAGACCACGGGCCCGTACATATTTCAGTACTAAAATGTTTCAGAAGTGCCGCAAAGTGTGAAAGAGAATTCGATTTAATGCATGGTGTGAAATTAAGAACTTTTTGTGTCGTTTTAAATAACTAAATTCCGCGAGGCGTGTTGCTTACTCGCGAACATGAACATTTTGTTATGTGAGACTGGTTGTAGCAACATTTGAGTGAGCTATTCTAAAAGAAACAATCTGTTTGTAAACTTTCTGGGAAGGATAATTAATAATTACCCTAAACTGGCTACGGTTATGAATGATGTGTGCTTGTGGACTTTATGACTTTGTGCAGCTTGTAGTAAGGCTTAGTAGTGACAGGTGTATACAAACTTACCGTAATACAGTGAAATATTATGCACAAAATGCTTTCATTGACTATTTCTCCCACAGACAAAACAATTTTTAGTGCGACTTGTGGTTACGAGGTGTATAGCTGTTTTTTCTATAGCTTTTTCCGGCTGAGAACTGCATTTCAGTAACTTCAAGGAGGCATGCGTGTGAGAAGAGATTCACCACCATGTGAGCGGAACTTTGCAATGAACCACCCCGCCATCCACAATGTGTGGATGATGGGGAGGTTATTGATGCAGCAAGACGATGGCTGCGACGTGACCAATAGAGCGATTCCATGCGGGCATACAGACCTTCTCTGTAAGGTGGCGTAACGTCAACGTATTAAACGGAGCTTGTGTTGTCAAAAAGCAGTTTTCAAATCAAAACAGTGGGGAATAATATGTTGTATTGGAATCCTGAATGAAGCCAACCTCATTTCAGAAAAAAAGTGTTGATTTTCTTACTGAACGCTCCTCGTACTTTTCTACATCTTTCCCACCAATAGTAAGGCACCACCAGCTGTGAGTACCATCCTCGTAGTAATCTGTCGCCTGAGGGTGGCTGTCGATAATGTAAACGCTGTGTAACAATTGCATAAAGCACATTTCTTGACACTTGAGGAAACTCATCACGTAACATCTAAATTGTAAAGCGTCCGTTCTCTCTCAGTTTTTCGTCCAGTTTCTGCACCAAATCGTCAGAAGTGACTGAAGGTTGCCCACTTTATTCCTCATTATGAAAGTTCGTACGCCATCTTTAATAGTTCTCATCCCATTTCCGTACATCTTATCACTCATAAGGGTCACGAAGTCTGTTTTATGCAACTGTTACAGAATGTTCAGATTATCGAAAGTTACACTCAGGCGGCAAATTTCTACGAGGATGGTATTTAAAGCTGGTTGAACGATATGATAAATGCTTTAATATTGGTGGGAATGATGTAGAAAGGTAGATCATGTAAGTGGCATTCAAATGAAACCAGGTCAGTTGTGTAAGGTAACAGTAGTTTATACACAGTACACATACTCAAAAATAGTCGTCAAAACTGTTGGCACATTTATCACATTGCGTCATTAACCGGTCGATTCAATCCTTGAAGAAGCTAGTAGGCTGCTGTCGGATCCAGGCCTGGATCCAGTCACACATTCGTCGTCCGTTGCAAATCGATGTGAGTGAATAGATGGTCTCAGAGGTCCAGACACATGAAAATCACAATAAAGCATTCAATTCTGCAACCATTTCCGGTTGGATGACACGAGGATGGTCGTGCGGTAGCGTTCTCGCTTCCCACGCCCGGGTTCCCGGGTTCGATTCCCGGCGGGGTCAGGGATTTTCTCTGCCTCGTGATGGCTGGGTGTTGTGTGCTGTCCTTAGGTTAGTTAGGTTTACGTAGTTCTAAGTTCTAGGGGACTTATGACCACAGCAGTTGAGTCCCATAGTGCTCAGAGCCATTTGAACCATTTTTTTTGACACGAGGAGCCTGTCCAGGACGAGCATCGTCTCCCAGTGACTCGCGCCCCTCAAGGAATCGTTTGCGCCATTCCGCAACACTTGGACGACTCTGACTGTACTCACCGTACACGGCCTTCATCCGTCGATACATTTCACGGTCTCGTTCCCTCCGCCGCCAGAAATTGAGCCACTCCTTGTTGTTCCTGCTTACCCACCTGCCTGTTCGATAGTGGACGATAACTTGTGTGGCCTCCTTCTCTTCGGCGTGAAATCACACTGCCGGTATGCAACATCAAACGGTGCACACAGGTCAGTCTTTCTACAAATAGATGGCGTCACCATAGCCGCAGTTACGTGGTACCACCTCACTTGTAAAGACAAAGGTAGACACACTGACCAGGTTTCATTTGAATGACCCTCATAGTACAAGCTTCCATTTAAAAATAAATTTGCTAAGCAAATTCTCCTTGTTTTATTTTTTTTTCAAAACGCTACTTACTCAAAAAACACGCCTCGTACATCTATCTGAAACATAAATGTTTTAATGGGTTTGTAAATATCTTTGCCGTAAGAGAGCCAGTTCTCGACTATCGAGACTGAATAATCGAATGGAAGGGTGGTGACTAATTTATTAGGATCACGGATTGTTAACGTGACAGCGAGGCTGATGTGTTAGCTTTCGTGTGTGAGGACACGGAGAAGACTTTTAAACTAATATGTTCATCATATCGACATGAGCTGCAAAAAGACAGCGATTAATATTGAGTAAACTGTGAACTGTGCCCTCCGCTTTTATTTTTGGATGAACTAAGACAGTTTCGGCATGTTCAGTGAACGCAAATAGTTGGGTCACTGATGAAACATTGTTTATGCACAATAGTATGTTTGAACATTTCGAGGAGTTTACTTTGATGTGAATAATTCTTGAAATGTGTCGTTTTAATCGTTGAACTCTGATTCGCGAGTGCCATGGTGTGGGACATTGTGAAGGCCGAGCGGTTCTCGGCGCTACAGTCTGGAACCGCGTGACCGCTACGGTCGCAGCTTCGAATCCTGCCTCGGGCATGGATGTGTGTGATATCCTTAGGTTAGTTAGGTTTAAGTAGTTCTAAGTTCTAGGGGACTGATGACCTCAGATGTTAAGTCCCATAATGCTCAGAGCTATTTGAACCATTTTTGAATATATTTCGTAAATACGTGTGTCGCGGGACGCACACCTCACGACATCAAGCTCACGGCGACAACTGCGACAGCACACGAGTTCTCTTATTACCTGCAACAGATATATATGGAATCCGAAACGCGTCATTATCGCCGCACTGTCTCGGTACGAGCTGCCACCGTGTCATCCGCAGCCCACAGGCGTCGCTGGATGCGGATATGAAGGGGCACGAGGTCAGCACACCGCTCTCCCGCCCCTATGTCAGTTTACGAGACCGGAGCCGCTACTTCTGTCAACTAGCTCCTCGGTTTGCCTCACAAGGGCTGAGTGCACCCCGCTTGCCAACAGCACTCTGCAGACCGGATGGTCACCCATCCAAGTGCTAGTCCAGCCCTACAGCGCTTAACTTCGATGATCTGACGCGAACCGGTGTTACCACTGCGGCAAAGCCGTTGGCTAATTGGTTCAAAATGGTTCAAATGGCTCTGAACACTATGCGACTTAACTTCTGAATTCATCAGTCGCAGTCCGCAGCTCGTGGTCGTGCGGTAGCGTTCTCGCTTCCCACACCTGGGTTCCCGGGTTCGATTCCCGGCGGGGTCAGGGATTTTCTCTGCCTCGTGACGACTGGGTGTTGTGTGTTGTCCTTAGGTTAGTTAGGTTTAAGTAGTTCTAAGTTCTAGGGGACTGATGACCATAGATGTTGAGTCCTATAGTGCTCAGAGCCATTTGAACCATTTCATCAGTCGCCTAGAACTTAGAACTAATTAAACCTAACTAACCTAAGGACATCACACACATCCATGCCCGAGGCAGGATTCGAACCTGCGACCGGAGCGGTCGCTCGGCTCCAGACCGTAGCGCCTAGAACCGCACGGCCACTCCGGCCGGCTGGCTAATTGGAAAATACAGCTATAAAATCAGGTTTTCAACTCCAGTAGCTGTTTTCTCTTTGAATAAAATGTTGTTCCAGTCGTAATATTGTAATTCTTCGATCTACGACAAAACTGCCGCTGCGCCGGCCGCTGTGGTCGAGCGGTTCTAGGCACTTCAGTCCCGAACCGCGCTGCTGCTACGGTCGCAGGTTCGAATCCTGCCTCGGGCATGGATGTGTGTGATGTCCGTAGGTTAGTTAGGTTTAAGTAGTTCTAAGTCTAGGTGACTGATGACCTCAGATTCAACAGTACCAACATATACGACTAAATGTAATGTTTGCTCCAAATTCTTCTCCAAAGTTTTTATGGTTATCTGGTTATTTGTAAAAGAGTACACACACACACACACACACACACACACACACACACACACACACACACACACAGTCCAGTTCATTCAGTACTTTAACCATATTTCGCCTATCATAATTTTCACGTAGTAAATAAATATTTTTTTCTGAAGTTAACAGATTTGTAAACTGCCATGTACGGCATGAGCTCGAAAGTATTATAAACGTGCTGACTAAAATTTAGGTCGACGATGCTGTTGTTTATAACACGTCATAGTGATACTGATGATGAATGCCATCTCTGAATTGAATGAAAATTTGTGCATTTAATACATGTTATGTTCGAATATCTGCACAATGTTTGATAAATGTAAGACCAACGCTTCGTAGTGTAACACTTACTGTTTCGTCAGTGTAGTTAAAAGAGGAAAACCTTGGAAAATCAGAAAAATTAAATGGTTAAAAGGACTGCACAAGGAAACGTTACTGATGGAAATTCCAAGGCTGGCCGCGTGGTCAAGGTTTCAGATTTCAGATACAGACATTGTGATAACCTTATTAGTGACTCAAGAGACATGTTTCGGAAATGTATTACAGTTTCAAAAGCCATTGTGTGCAAAAGCAAAATTTAGTGTTGGTTAGACGAATACATGCATTTGAGAAACTGAATCTCTATGTAAAAAAGAATAATATTTTTGCTCACGACATCTTTGGACTAGGATTCTGACTGGGAAAAGACCAGTCATTTTCATAGTGAGCCAGAGTGGCGTGTCAACAGGTTGGCTTGAAAGTGACAATTTTTTTTGGTAATTGTTTGGATTTTCTGATGACGATACCCATCGTCAGTGTCGAAACCATGGTAAAGTAAAATCTTGTTGCAACCAGTTGACTATATTATACATATCATATTCTCATACGGTTGCTGTATCGCGGCTATGTTCAAAATTTTAACAAAATGTCTCACGATGTGTGCGAAAGAATAGATCTTCAATGGTGTACAGATGCTATTTCTCACAATGCAAGGAAGGGCACAGCCCAGAGCTCCCGTAAGTACACACACACACACACACACACACACACACACAAACACACACACTTCACCGAGATACACAAAAATGTGAAAGAAGTTTGATGGACCACTTATTGTTTTAAATTCCAAGTTAACCTTTGACAAAGGTACCTATACTGGTACAGAGTTCAAGTATACTTCTCAGCTTAAATGAAAATTCATTGATTTCTGTGTGTTCCTATAAAAGTCACGTCAGAATGATGCAAATGTTTCCGAACAACATGTTTATCGGGTTTTCTTTGCATCCCCAGCGTTAAAGTGGGATCGAAGTCATGCTTGCATATAGTTGCGGTCATTACCAGAGTAGTTCCAGCCACCGAGAAATGAAGCGATTATTCAAAATTATTATAGAGCGCTGGTTTTTGTATAACCCGATCAGCCGGTTGCACTGTGGGAGCTGAGGAATTTCTTGAATATTTAGCCCTACGTTAGCAGCCTGTGCGCGGATATAGTTTAGCTACAGGTGTTCAGAATAGCGGCCCGCCTGGTGGAGAAGAGGCTTTCCCAGGGCGGACGGCTGTAGACCGCGGCCAGCCGGTGTAACTCAGGTCCCCCTAATGGGCTGTAATTGCGGCCATTATCCCTCGTGGCGATGAATTCATTAAGCGGCTCCAGACCGCGAAACGAAAGCCCAGGACGGGAACCCTCGCCGCTATGAATCCAGTCCGCTGCTCACAGGTCGGCCGGGCAGAATTTACGGATATCTTCCGAGAAACGCTTCGCTCCAACCATGCTATCTCGGCGTAGTATAATTAACGAGAGGAGTTGTGTACTTTTTGCAAGTTGCTGGAGTGTCGAGCTAATATTGCCGGCGTTTCTGTGTCTCCCGATAAATCAGCCACTACTGGTCGTATACTTTTTGTTCAAACCCCTGGCCAGTTGTCTCTTCATGGCTTTGTGTGTACCAGGTTCAGGTTCGTTGTACTAGAAGTGTTCGATTTCACAGAAGAGCTTCAAAAGCAGCAACCTTACGATCAACCTGACCGCCTACAAAGAGGTAACTATCTTTCGTTGCTGTTGTTCCGGAAGGTCCAGGATGGATTCCAACTGATCACGTAAAATGTTGTGGTCAGGTTTAGAAACTCTTGAATAACGAATCTGCTCCACCAGTAAGCAGGAAAACAAAGTGAGTTAAGGTGGATAACCTTCTCATATCGATCTAAAAAGTGTTCATATGTGTGTGAATTCCTAAGGGTCCAAACTGCATAGGTCCTCGGTCCATAGACTTACACACTACTTCAACTAAGTTAAACTAGCTTATGCTAACAACAACACACACACCCATGCCCGAGGGAGGACTCGAACCTCCGGCGGGAGTGATATCGGTCTACAGATATACCCAAGGAGTCTAGCTGTTACAATCTTTTTTAGAGTATGCATGGATCCTTCTGGGTATTTAAGGACCTTGTTTAATTTGTATTCGATTTCGGCGCTACAACGCTTGATCTTCAGACCACTGAATACAGTAAACACATATTTTGACATATCTGTACATGATACAGTAAATCAGACTATCTATAATTACACTTAAAACTGATCACACATGAATTCCATTAAGCTATAACATTTCCAATTTCCATATACAGGGTGGTCCATTGACAGTGACCGGGCCAAATATCTCACGAAATAAGCACCAAACGAAAAAACTACAAAGAAAGAAACTCGTCTAGCTTGAAGGGGGAAACCAGATGGCGCTATGGTTGGCCCGCTAGATGGCGCTGCCATAGATCAAACGGATATCAACTGCGTTTTTTAAATAGGAACCCCCATTTTTATTACATATTCGTGTAGTACGTAAAGAAATATGAATGTTTTAGTTGGACCACTTTTTTCGCTTTGTGATAGATGGCGCTGTAATAGCCACAAACGAATAAGTACGTGGTATCACGTAACATTCACCGAGCGAGGTGGCGCAGTGGTTAGACACTGGACTCGCATTCAGGAGGACGACGGTTCAATCCCGCGTCCGGCCATCCTGATTTAGGTTTTCCGTGATTTCCCTAAATCACTCCAGGCAAATGCCGGGATGGTTCCTCTGAAAGGGCACGGCCGACTTCCTTCCCCATCCTTCCCTAATTCGATGAGACCGATGACCACGCTGTCTGGTCTCCTTCCCCAAACAACCAACCAACCAATCAAAGTAACATTCCGCCAGTGCGGACGGTATTTGCCTCGTGATACATTACCCGTGTTAAAATGGACCATTTACCAATTGCGGAAAAGGTCGATATGGTGTTGATGTACGGCTATTGTGATCAAAATGCCCAACGGGTGTGTGCTATGTATGCTGCTCGGTATCCTGGACGACATCATCCAAATGTCCGGACCGTTCGCCGGATAGTTACGTTATTTAAGGAAACAGGAAGTGTTCAGCCACATGTGAAACGTCAGCCACGACCTGCTACAAATGATGATGCCCAAGTAGGTGTTTTAGCTGCTGTTGCGGCTAATCCGCACATCAGTAGCAGACAAATTGCGCAAGAATGGGGTATCTCAAAAACGTCGGTGCTGAGAATGCTACATCGACATCGATTGCACCCGTACCATATTTATGTGCACCAGGAATTGCATGGCAACGACTTTGAACATCGTGTGCAGTTCTACCACTGGGCACAAGAGAAATTAAGCGACGATGGCAGATTTTTTGCACGTGTTCTATTTAGCGACGAAGCGTCATTCACCAACAGCGGTAACGTAAACCGGCATAATATGCACAATGGGCAACGGAAAATCCACGATGGCTGCGACAAGTGGAACATCAGTGGCCTTGGCGGGTTAATGTATGGTACGGCATTACGGGAGGAAGGATAATTGGCCCCCATGTCATCGATGGCAATCTAAATGGTGCAATGTATGCTGATTTCCTACGTAATGTTCGCCTGGTGCAAGTGTTTCGATTTGACGCCACTTCGGCGACTTGGGCGTCGATGGGGATGAAATGATGATGATTAGGACAACACAACTTCCAGTCCCTGAGCGGAGAAAATTCCCAGCCGGGAATCGAACCCGGGCCTTTAGGATTGACAGTCTGTCGCGCTGACCACTCAGCTATAGGGGGTGGACAGAATGGTGATGTACTTCCAACCTGATGGATGTCTGGCACATAGCTCGCGTGCGGTTGAAGCAGTATTGAATAGCATATTTCATGACAGGTGACTTGGTCGTCGAAGCACCATACCATGGTCCGCACGTTCACCGGATTTGACGTTCCCGGATGTCTTTCTGTGGGGAAAGTTGAAGGGTATTTGCTATCGTGATCCACCGACAACGCCTGCGTCATTGCATTGTCAATGCATGTGCGAACATTACAGAAGGCGAACTACTCGCTGTGGAGAGGAATGTCGTTACACTTATTGCCAAACGCATTGAGGTTGACGAACATCATTTTGAGCATTTATTGCATTAATGTTGTATTTACAGGTAATCAAGCAGTAACAGCATGCGTTCTCAGAAATGATAAGTTCTCAAAGGTACATGTATCACATTGGAACAACTGAAATAAAATGTTCAAACGTACCAACGTTCTGTATTTTAATTTTAAAAACCTACCTGTAACCAACAGTTCGTCTAAAATTGTGAGCCGTATGTTTGTGACAATTACATCGCCATCTATCACAAATCGAAAAAAGTCGTCCAACTAAAACATTTATAATCCTTTTCGTACTACACGAATATGTAATACGAAATGGGGGTTCCTATTTAAAAAAAACGCAGTTGATATCCGTTTGACCTACGGTAGCGCCATCTAGCGGGCCAACCATAGCGCCATCTGGTTTCTCCCTTCAATCTAGACAAGTTTCGTTCTTTGTAGTTTTTTCGTTTGATACTTATTTCTTGAGATATTTGGCCCGGTCACGATCAATGGACCACCCTGTATATCATGTAATAAGCAAAGTGGTAAAAACTTAACAAAAGGAAAACTGTCTATCAGTGTCTATAGTACACTGAAAGTTGGACGTTCATATTTGATTCAAATGGCTCTGAGCACTATAGGACTTAACTTCTGAGGTCATCAGTCCCCTAGAACTTAGAACTACTTAAAGCTAACTAACCTAAGGACAGCAAACACATCCATGCCTAAGGCATGATTTGAACCGTTCATATTTCTTTGGAAAGTAAACCACTGATTCTGCTGTGTTGTGCCTACACAAACACTGAGTCTGAGATATTATTAACGCGAGTGGTAGGGAGCGAGCAGCTATTGGTAGTAGTCGGACACAGTCTGCAATTGAAAGAAGCCGTGCGACATGAGAGGTCGCAGCCTGCCGTGACCGTGCTAGTAGCGCCGGAGGAGACTTTGATATTAATTGAGGACTTTTGGTAATTTTCCTTTTTGTTGTTGCTTGGCTGCACACTGGAGTGATTTTCTTAGATATGTGTATGCATACACTGAGAGTAATATTTGTATCTTTGTTGTGACCGGACACCTGAGTACTGTGGAATATTTAAAGTTGTTGTTAATCAAACTGTTGTGTCGTCGGGACAAGACACAGCCAGGCCAAAAGCACCAGAGGCGCAGCGATGCGAGCTGGTGCCACTGTTATAGAGACTCGCCACTTGCACGAATTCCACCAGCGCCACGGGCCGAGTGCAATCCGCCAATGAGCGGACGACAACGGACAGAAGTCTGCTCGAAAGACAGAAGAGCAGCTCTCGCCTACTTGGTTATAGGTCATCGGCCATGGCTGAGTTCGACAGGGAACGTCGAGTGTATTCTTAGAAGTGAACAGTTGTATTGCTATGTATTGTAAAGTTTATTATTATTGTTTGCACTTAGCCATTGAGGGCCTTTTTGTGTTTATTATAGGCAGTGTTGCAGATTTCATTATTCAACTAGTCACAAAGGTAAGTAAATCTTTTAACTCGTTTGCATGACTTTGTTACTAATTTGTTGGCGTGTTGTAGAACCTTCGTTCTCCTATCCTGTTACCTGACCCTGGGGCATAGCTGT